>NC_064623.1:121876031-122532531 GCF_023898315.1 Schistocerca nitens
TAGGTGTTATAATCCATGGAGAAGAAATAAAACATTTGAGGTTCGCCGATGACATTGTAAATCTGTCAGAGACAGCAAAGGACCTAGAAGAGCAGTTGAACGGAATGGATAGTGTCTTGAAAGGAGGATATAATATGAACAACAACAAAAGCAAAACGAGGATAATGGAATGTAGTCGAATTAAGTCGGGTGATGCTGCGGGAATTAGACTAGGAAATGAGACACTTAAAGTAGCAAAGGAGTTTTGCTATTTGGGGTGCAAAATAAGTGATGATGGTCGAAGTAGAGAGGATATAAAATGTAGACTGGCAATGGCAAGGAAAGCGTTTCTGAAGAAGAGAAGTTTGTTAACATCGAGCAATTTATCAGCAATTTAAGTGTTAGGAAGTCGTTTCTGAAAGTATATGTATGAGGTGTAGCCATGTATGGAAGTGAAACATGGGCGATAAATAGTTTGGACAAGAAGAGAATAGAAGCTTTCGAAATTTGGTGCTACAGAAGAATGCTGAAGATTAGATGGGTAGATATACCTAATGGGGAGGTTTTGACTACAATTGGGGAGAAGAGAAATTTGTGGCACAACTTGACTAGAAGAAGGGATCGGTTGGTAGGACATGTTCTGAGACATCAAGGGTTCACCAATTTAGTATTGGAGGGCAGCGTGTAGGGTAAAAATCGTAGAGGAAGACCAAGAGATGAATACACCAAGCAGATTCAAAAGGATAGGTTTGCAGTAGGTACTGGGAGATGAAGAAGCTTGCACAGGATAGAGTAGCATGGAGAGCTGCATCAAACCAGACCACAACAACAACAATGTAACGGATCATATGGTACATAAAAAATCACTACATAATATATCTGATGACAAAAGATATACAACAGTATTCGTAAACAGTAGAAAAATGTAGAAAGACACTCATTCACTTTCAAAAATATTATACAGTGCGGTGAATAGAGGTACTGTAGTACACATCAACATAGAACACAAGAAACGTAATCAAAATGTTATTAACAAGCTTAATGGTGAAGCCATTATTTATTAAGCTTTTGTAGGGTTGTAGATATAAGGGAAATATGAAACAGCTAAATATGTGTGTACAATAAACAAGGCATTGATATGATGAAATGCACTTCTCGGAGTTCATAAATGTAATTAGAAAAGAAAATAGAGTTTCCAGCTAACAAAAGAGCTTAGACACTCAAGTATCTAAATACAATATCCTACTGGTACATATGGGCATTTTGGCAAGCAATAAATATACCATAGTTCTGTTCTGTTTTTGTTTGTGTGTGTAAAATAAATGTCACTTATGTACTGTATGTTACCTTCTGCATACTGGAGCAGCGATATGCCCTGCAAATAGATTACCTGATGTAGTCGCATCAGATATGAGGTAAGGCCTACAAAAGACACCAAGAGTCCTGCAGCACCCTACTCAAAACAAGTGGTGAACATTTTCGGCACTTCACAGCGTGTAAGTATATAGGGCTACGACTAGGAAGCAGTGTGAAAACTTAAGAGGACAGTAAGTTTCGAATGTGTCACTGCCTAGCTCCGTGAAACGGTCCACACTTAGGACGAAGTTCTACAGTATAATATAGTATAGTAAAGTATAGAAGATACCCGCCAGGGTAGCGGAGCGCGCTAACTCGCTGCTTCCTGGGCACGGGTAGGCGCGCCGGTCCCGGATAGAATCCGCCCAGCGGATTAACGACGAGGGCCGGTATGCTGGCCAGCCTGGATGTGGGTTTTAGGCGGTTTTTCACATCCCGCTAGGTGAATACTGGGCTGGTCCCCACGTTCCGCCTCAGTTACACGACTTGCAGACATCTGAACATTTTCGCACTATTCCAGGAATTACACTAGTCGGAGACAGTTGGGTTACACTAATTCCGTCCTGGGGGGGGGGGGGGAATTGGCAGGAGGAAGGGCATCCAGCCACCCCTTTCCACTAACCTTGCCAAATCCGTTCCTAACAATGCCGACCCCGCGCCAGCGTGGGACATGGCACCAATGAACGAAAGAAAGAGAGAATGTATAGTATAGAAGATAACTGAAAGAAATACGCAGTGAGACAAACAGAAATGACAGTTTTATTCAAAGACACTTAATACATTGTCGTCACCGCTATTTTTAATGGTCCCCTGGAGAGTACAAAATGAGGGGCCTGCCTCTTTAGCAGGATGTGTAGTCCTTGCTGACAGCAGTGTGTGCTCTGCGATGTGCTCCCATTTTGGCCGCAAGATTGGTGACGAGTTCTTGTGGTAGAGCATTTAATTCCTCCAGCAGCACCTTTCAGAGGTTTACACATGATCGATGGGGTTCGAGTGTGGGGAACAGGCGGGCCAGTACTATCGCCGAATTTTCTGAAACTCCAAGAGCTTCTCCATCAAAAAAAAAAAAAAAAAAAAAAAAAAAAAGGATCACGGCCGTATTTACCCTTGAAAGACGCCCATGTGAAAAGATTACAGACTTAGAGGTCAGTACGCCTGTTATGCTTCCCAATCCAACATTATACTTCCCAACACCATAGCATGTGGCCCACCAAAACAGTTATCTTTGACACTGTTTCTTGCTGCAATTGCACCCACTTTTTGACATCGGTCATTTGTAGCCTGTTGCAGAGTGTAGCGATCGTCTGCTGCTGCAGCTGATCATGCTTCTCTCCTTCGAGAAGAAGTGCCTGTGGTTCTAAACGTGACAGAAAGCAGTGGCGAATATCAAATTCCTGGACTACTCTCGTCACACTTCGTCCTTCCAGTTTCCCAACGATTCTTCCCCCCCTGTGATGTCATCCAAGTGTACTATTCGGGACATGTTGCACGATAGTCCACCGTAACTGCTTGCCCTTTAACACACACACTGTCTTTTCCGGTTCCTTCAACTGCCTCAGGTTCCCAACAAGCCACTGTCATTCCATGAGGAGAAAAGTAAAGGTAGCTGTTTCGGGTATTCTGCATTAGCAATGATATTTGATCGTACATTTCGTAGAAAATGCTATTACGTATGGACTGTTATTGGCCAGAAACGGACAAAGTGCAGTATTGATTGATCACTTTCTTGATGAAGAGCCAATTGAGCGGCCATCCCCATTGGTCACTAAAGTGCCCTAGGTCCACACCGTATGAGGTCCAACTTTCTATGTCCTCCAGGGACTGACAATCAGCTACACTTTCATTCTTGCGTTACCTTGTCTACCTCGTCCTCAAGTTTTACAGAGCAGTTTAGGACGATCATGTAAACTCTGTGTAAGCGGGAGAGGGCACTTAATCCGTAAAACAAATTGCATAGAAGATCCTATTACGGCCAATTCTGGAATAAATTTTGAGTATTTTGAGTCCTTAAAAAGTGAGCATGACATCAGGCATCGAAGTAATTCCGAGATGCGTTTCAGCGGTCGTAACAGAGTGCTGCCTCCTATACCAGATTGTATCGTGGAATTGAAAAGCAGCTACAGTCGCTTGGTAGTGGATAGGCTTCAGGACCAGATGAGATACCTATAAGGCTCTATAAAGGTTATGCGAAAGAACTTGCTCCCCTTCTAGCAGTAATTTGTCGTAGATCGCTTGAGCAACGAAACGTACCTAACAACTGGAAAAAACGCAGGCCATTCCCGTTTTCAAGAAAAGTCCTAAGACAGATACAATTATAGACCTATAACCTTGACGTCAATCTGTTGTAGAATTATGGAACATTATTTTATGCTCAAGAACTACGACGTTCTTGGAAAATGAACATCTCTTCTATAAAATTCATCATGGATTCCGCAAACAGAGACCCTGTGAAACTCAGCTCGCTCTGTTCCTGCATGAGATCCACAGATAAGTGGACAACGGCGCTTGGGTTGATGCCGTGTTCCTTGATTTCAGTAAGCTTTTGCCACCGACCCGCATTGACGATTAATGAAAATAAATACGAACTTACGGGGTATCGGATCAGACCTGCGATTGGATTCAAGACTTTCTTGCACGTCGCTCTTAACGTAACTAAATCGACAGAGATAAAGGATCCGGAGTACCACAGGGAAGTGTGATAGGACCGTTGCTGTTCACAATATATATCAATGTTCTAGTGAAAAGCCTAGGATGCTCTTTAAGGCTATTTGCAGATGATGTAGTTGTTTATACCGAAGTAGCAACGCCAGATGATAGTAAGAATTTGCAGAACGACCTGCAGAGAATTGCTGAATGGTGCAGACTCTGGGAGGTGACCCTGAACGTAAATAAATGTAATATATTGCGCATACATAGGAAAAGAAATCCACGACTGTACAGCAGACAAACAGCTGGAGACAGCGTCTGCCGTAAAATATCTAGGAGTAACTATCAAGAGCGACCTCAAGTGGAATGACTACATAAAACATAAAGTGGGAAAAGGAGACAAAAGACTCAGATTAATCGGAACAATCTTAAGGAAATGTAACTCATCCATGAATGAAGTGGCTTATAAGGTGCTTGTTCGCCCGATTGTTGAGTATTGTTCATCTGTCATAGATCTCTATCAGGTAGGACTGACAGAGGAGATAGAGAAGATCCAATGAAGAGCGGCGAGTTTCATCACGGGATCGTTTAGCTGGCGAGAGAGCGTTACGGAGATGTTAAACAAACTCCATTGGCAGACGTTACAAGAGACACGTTGTGCATCACGTGAAATTTCGGGACAGCACTCTTCATCTCCCGTATTTACCACTAGGAGAAAATGCTAGAAATTAGAGTCAATACAGAGGCTTACCGACAATCATTCTTCCAAAGCACTATTCGCGAGTGGAACAGGGTTGGAGAGATCCGATAGTAGTACCGAAAGTACCCTCCGCCACACAACATTAGGTGGTTTGTGGTGTATGATGTAGAAGTAGATGTAGATAAATGTATCAGCGATGCTTGGGCACCTTAAATGGATATCGACTCAGGGGTTTAGTTGAAATGTCATATGTGCAATTACATTTTAACCACCTGACTCACTCTTAATGGAAGATCACTTCGTTATCAAATCGCAAATAGACTGCCTTAATATTCTTCCTTTCACCACTTTTGTTCACCACTTTACTCATTGACTACACTGATCGCACATTTCATATTCAATACCATTTCACGTAATGCCTTTTCTCATACTAATGACTGTCTCCACTACACTCACTATATTAGTTGCCCAAACAACTGTGGTAGGGAGCGTTCAAATAACTGATTTTTACGATAAGTGATGATTAACAGATACATATTGGACCATCGTTTATTGCACTAAAGAAAGATTGAATTAGAACAAAAATATGCATATTATCACACGCTTAGACACATTACAGACGAGTGACTGCTTAACAAAGTTCGAAATGTTGAGTGTGACCATGAAGCAGTATAACATACTGGACAGCATGGAATCCTTTACATAGTTTTACTGTGCAAGATTCCCTGTACAATTCACTCCTCTATTCCCTAATGGCAAAGACACCATCCCAAACGCATCCGCCCTGCCAGTTTGGAGATCGAGATTGCATGCCTCGCAGTGCTCATAAATGTAATGCAGTTCCACCCTCTGTTTGACGTCGGTCGTTTCTGCCCTGTTGCGCAGTGCAGCGGTCGTCCTACATACTTGCGTATCCACCCAATATTCGGAAGATAGGACACATTGATGTTACAGAAAACAATAACAAAAACTTGATGCACGTAATTTTCTACAATGCTTCTTGAAATTCAGGTACTACTTAATCTAAAAACACACATCGCGTAATAATCAGATATGTACAAGACGGTTGAGATACTATACGTATGTAATTTCCCACCTTATGCCGAGCGGTTCTAGGCGCTTCAATCTGGAACCACGTGACCGCTACGGTCGCAGGTTCGAATCCTGCCTCGGACGTGGATGTGTGTGATAGCCTTAGGTTTAAGTAGTTCTAAGTTCTAGGGGTTTTATAACCTCAGATGTTGAGTCCCATAGCGCTTAGAGCCATTTGAACCATCCCCGCGTTGTGTATATTAACTAGAAAAATGTTGATGTACCTTAATTTAAATTTTATAGTATTTTTCCAAATTTAAAACGTGTTTTCTCTACAATTTATTTGAAACTGCGGTACAGTTTAAGTGTACTAGATAGGCGGAGTCATTTGTATGATAGGTAAAGAAAATATTGAAATGCTTTCTAAACTTGGGGAGACAATTATACTTCAGTTCTGATAAATACAATTTTGCAGAAAATTACGAATGAAGATAAGTCATATTACATTGTGCCTCACAACACTCCCGAAGCTTAATATTTATCTCGCTGCAGTTCCTCATTTTCAAGTTTCCTCTTGGAATTTCTTTTACTTACACTACTAACTGTCAGTACGACGTGAAGAAAACGCTTCAGACAAAATCAAAAATAAACAAGATGGAATATATCTATTTACAAACGCTGGAAACTAACTGTTTTACTAACATATGAAACATATCCCAAAGAGAATCACTGAAACCAAGTATTTAACAGTTGTTTTCAGAAATACTAATAGTTACTTTTTTCATAATTTTTAACATTTTTATGCAGCGACAGCAACTGATATTGTTTATATAAGAATATACAGCCTACAGTTGCAGGTTAACTTTGTCTTTTAACTAGGTTTCAACGTTGGTAATAACGTCTTCTTCAGAACCTGCAAAAAGTTAATATTATAATGTGCTAGTAAATTATACTAGATGTGGTCACTCTACAGGATGCAACGTGTAGTACTTACATAAAATATTATTTAAATGTTTGCCTAAAACAAGCCATGTCCTAAGTCAACTTTATAAAACTTGATGCCTAACCATAAGGTTTTGTCACTTCTATTAAACAAGCTGTAGCAAATTGACTTTAATCCCGTTGTATGGGCCTCGTCGCGTGACTAGAGACTGTGAGGCAGACCGTGAAGCCCTCGCGGTCGCAGAGGGCGGCGCGCATGCGCGAGACGTATAGAATCAGAACTCTTATTACGCACGCGTCAGATAACATTTTTGCTATGAATTAATTTTATTCTTTACTATTGTAAGTTAATTACAGTATCCAGCATGACTACTTTTTACATTCTACTACAGAGCCTAATAAAATGACCAACAAATCTCGTATGAACATCTGTAGGAAAGGTTCTATTATTACAGAAACTGTAATGGTCACATGCATTATTGCGAACCTAATATAGGCTGGAAGCCTTCGAAGTATGTCCTATTTTTTTAGATAAGTTGATCGTTCAGCAAATGGCCTCTATGTGTAATTAGGTGTGCATAAATTTGTAGTTCCTCAAGCGTGTCGAGTCTATAGCCCTTAACTTCACAATGTAGTAGCTCTATGTCACGTAAAGGTTTAGGTGTATGAGCCATTTGCACCAGATGTTCCGCAAAGGCTGACCCCCGTGTTCCTACGCCCTTTATTGGAAGATGTTGTTTAATCCTTACTGCTATAGCTCTGCCTGTTTTACCTATGTAATAACATGGGCATTCATCACACATAATTTATATACGCCTGATTTCGCTGACTTATCACAGTCTCTCTCAAGGGTATGAAACAAATTTCGCTTTAAACTATTACTCGTCGGGAAGGAAATTTTAAAACCTGAATTTTTCAACATGGGGCCCTATCTTGTAGGAGACATTACCTATATAAGGAACCGACAACCATTTCTTGGTCTGATCTTGGGTTTGAGTATTTGTGTTTACTAAAGTCGTTGTCCTTTTTCGCGTTTTCTTATGATATAATTGCCTCACTATCTTTGGATCACAGCCAATATTCTGTACAATACTCTCGAGAATTTGTAATTCTTTTTCGAGGTTGGCATCTGACAACGGGATAGATATCGCCGGATGGATACTAGAATAGAAAAACGCCATTTTATGCGCTTGGGGGTGGATTGAATCGACGGGGATGATGTTGTCTGAATAAGTTGCCTTCCAGAATATGTTGAACTCTATTCTACCATCTTTAATAGTGAACGTTAAATCAAGATAATTTAGTGATCTATCAGCTGATTCCAATTCTTGTGTGAATTTTATTTTTTCATGTAGACTGTTAAACGTTGCCAAAATTTGCTTTATTCCTTCTGGAGAGTTATTAACCAGTAGAAGAATGTCATCCATGTAATTCGCAAAGTTTTCTATAACTGAAATTAAATGGGTGTTGCTGTATACATAGTACGTATACATATGCAATGCATCCGAAACAAAGACGCAGAACGCAAATGTTTACTGATGTTTTGCGATAAACTATTGGTTCTCTACAACTGAAATACAGCGTCGCGGCAGCATACATTACGGAAAGTCTAAAATTTAGTATATAGAGGAGATTTTTATTCTACACTCAATAATGTGTACGTCAGTGTAAAGTTATAAAAATTCCGATTTTTTCCTCCATTCATAAGTACACAGTGCACTTAACCGATGTTTCGCTTGATAAATATACAGAAACTTAATGCTCCACCGTCTGGAATAAGAAGCTTCGCCTTGCCAATACTACGATTCAAAAGACCGTCTATCAGGTTGACATAGAACTTCAGTACCTACGGTACCTTTGCTAGACGTACCTGACATCCCCGTCCGCTGTCACTGACCGGAACACACGCAGATCGCAAGCTACGCCGCCTCTGCTGTCGTCTGCTGATGGACAAGTAGCAGGCAACAGGCAGCAGGTATCGCAGCCATTGTGCTTGCCCGGACTTCAGAAGCTCACAGCCTGGGAGATAGGCCAGCCCGCGGTGCATTGTCGGCGCCTCAGCTGGCTGCCGGCTGACAGGTGGCAGATAGCGTCACAGCGGACGCCAACAGAACTGGCGTCGCTCGTCCAGGCCTCCACTCTTCATCGTCTAGGGGTAGAGGAGGTTCGGCGCCGTGAGCCAAACCGGTGGGCTCTCGACCATAATGTTGACACCGTGTCGACACAGGGCATTGGAGGCACATCATCACTTGAACCATTTCCATTTCTTTCTGCTACTGGATCAGAAGCGCAGCTGATAGAGTGGTCTGTGCACCCGAAGGCTCCGACGAAGTGGATGACATGGGCCGTCACATGACAATGGTCGACATTGGATATCTTAATGCCCTTTGGAATAAAACCAGGGAACTGTCTCCTGAGGCCAAGGACTGCAAGAGAAAGTGTGCCGAAATAGTCAACCTCTCTGTCTCTCTCTCGTTCTGTGTCTCTTTTCTTTTATTCTCATCTAAAATATTAATCTGAAATATAGTGAAGCAAAACAAAGTTCCAACTTCTGGCCATAGTGAATCAATCGGGATCGACCGACCGTCGTGTCTTCCTCTGCCAATTGCATCATCAGGTGCGGTATGGAGGGGCCTGGGATCAGCACACTCTCGAACTTAATCGACTTTCTTCACTCAGGTAGACCCTCAGTTCATCTCATACAGCTTAATGCACACCAATCGAGGCATCCAGCAGCACCGGGAAATGAACGCAGGTCGCCCGCATATTCAGGTATGCTGACCACAGTGACACAGAAATACAAGGCTAGAAAAATAATAGAAAACTTTTGATAACAGTTGCGAGAAGGCCGTCCGGTGAGGAAAAGTCATTTTATTATTAAATTTTCAAAAATGTTTGTTTCATGTAATTTGAAAAGGTCTTCCAAGCCAGCACCCAGCTTCGCTTTCTGATCTGAGAGGCACAGCATATACAAGCAACCATTTATCTCACGAAAACAAAATTACAAGACTGCAATAGTCAGACAATCTACACAGAGGCGACAAAAGTCATATGATGTCTCCTAATATCGTGTCGTACCTATTTTTGACTTGCGTAGTACAACACTGCGAAATGGCATGGAATCCTGCAGAAATACTGGGCCAAGCTACATCAAGAGCAGTCCATAATTGTGGAAGTGTTGCCAGTTCAGAGTCCTGTGCACGAACTGATCACACGATAATGTCCCATAATAGTTCAAGAATCATAAAAGATGGTTGTATACATGGAAGAATCCCGGAGACACTAAAAGGTATCACACAGATTATATAAGGGTAAGACAGAGATTTAGAAAGATTTTAAATTGTAAGACATTTCCAGGGGCAGATGTGGACTCTGATCACAATCTATTGGTTATGACCTGCAGATTAAAATTGAAGAAACTGCAAAGAGGTGGGAATTTAAAGAGATGGGACCTGGATAAACGGAAAGAACCAGAAGTTGTACAGAGTTTCAGGGAGAGCATAAGGGAACAATTGACAGCAGTGGGGGAAAGACGTACAGTTGAAGTAGAATGGGTAGCTCTGAGGGATGAAGAAGTGAAGGCAGCAGAGGATCAACTGATAAAATGATGAGGGCTAGCAGAAATCCTTGGGTAACAGAAGAAATATTGAATTTAATTGACGAAAGGAGGAAACATAAAAACGCAGCAAATGAGGCTGGCAGAAAGGAATACAAATCTCTCAAAAATGCGATCGACAGGAAGTGCAAAATGGCTAAGCAGGGATGGCTATAGGACAAATGTAAGGATGTAGAGGCTTATCTCACTAGGGGTAAGATAGATACTGCCTACAGGAAAATTAAAGAGACCTTTGGAAAAAAGAGAACCACTTGTATGAATATCAAGAGCTCAGATGGAAACCCAGTCCTAACCAAAGAAGGGTCTATACAAGGGCGATGTACTTGAGGACAATATTATAGAAATGGAAGAGAATGTAGATGAAGATGAAATGGTAGAGACGATACTGCGTGAAGAGTTTGACAGAGCACTGAAAGACCTGAGCCGAAACAAGGACCAGGAGTAGACAACATTCCATTAGAACTACTGACGGCCTTGGGAGAGCAAGTCCTGACAAAAGTCTACCATCTGGTGAGCAAGATGTATGAGACAGGCGAAGTACCCTCAGACTTCAAGAAGAATATAATAATTCCAATCCCAAAGAAAGCAGGCGTTGACAGATGTGAAAATTACCGAACAATCAGTTTACTAAGCCACAGCCGCAAAATACTAACGCGAATTCTTTACAGACGAATGGAAAACCTGGTAGAAGCCGACCTCGGCGAAGATCAGTTTAGATTCCGTAGAAATATTGGAACACGTGAGGCAATACTGACCTTACGACTTATCTTAGAAGAAAGATTAAGGAAAGGCAAACCTACGTTTCTAGCATTTGTAGACTTAGAGATAGCTTTTGACAATGTTGACTGGAATACTCTTTGAAATTCTGAAGATGGCAGGGGTAAAATACAGGGAGCGAAACGCTATTTACAATTTGTACAGAACCAGATGGCAGTTATACGAGTCGAGGGGCATGGAAGGGAAGCAGTGGTTGGGAAGGGAGTGAGTCAGGGTTGTAGCCTCTCCCCAATGATATTCAATCTGTATATTGAGCAAGCAGTAAAGGAAACAAAAGAAAAATTCGGAGTAGGTATTAGAATCCATGGAGGAGAAATAAAAACTTTGAGGTTCGCCGATGACATTGTAATTCTGTCCGAGGCAGCAAAGGATTTGGAAGAGCAGTTGAACGGAATGGACATTGTCTTGAAAGGAGGATATAAGATGAACATCAACAGAAGCAAAACGAGGATAATGGAATGTAGTCGAATTCAGTCGGGTGATGCTAAGGGAATATGATTAGGAAATGAGACACTTAAAGTAGTAAAGGAGTTTTGCTATTTGTGGAGCAAAAGAACTGATGATGGTCGCAGTAGAGAGGATATAAAATGTAGATGGGCAATGGCTAGGAAAGCGTTTCTGAAGAAGAGAAATTTGTTAACACCGAGTATAGACCGTCGGTTCTTGGTAGAACAACATTATAATAATAAATGAAAACCACCAGTTTGCTTTTGTTCTACAATATTATTTTTATTGCTAACCGGTTTTCGGCTTACAAGGCCATCTTCAGACATTTATTGAGTATTATCACCAAAGAAGTTAAATGTTAGCAGACAACATTGGAAGAGAAGTAACACATCTAGAGTGAAGTAGAAACATACAGTGAGTAACTTCTTGGCCAATGTAAGTACAGAGTACACGAGGAACTTAAACAATATCAATAAGATATTGTTTAAGTTCCTCGTGTACTCTGTATTTACATTGACAACTGTCTCTTCTTTTTTAATTGTTTGTGTATCACTCTCCATGTTTCATACCTCTTGATGCAGCCTTGTCTAGTACTAATTTTATCTTGTTTCATTAGTTTTGTTTATTAATAGAAACTGTTATGTAGGCATGCTATTCCTATTTTGTGCTAAAGGTTTTCCTGTCAACTCCATTGTTATCTATGTACTGTTCAGTTTTTACTATTTCATTGCAAAGTTGTTACTCACTGCATGTTTCTACTTCACTCTAGATGTGTTACTTCTCTTCCAATGTTGTCTGCTAACATTTAACTTCTTTGGTGATAATACTCAGTAAATGTCTGAAGATGGCCTTGTAAGCCGAAAACCGGTTAGCAATAAAAATAATATTGTAGAACAAAATCAAACTGGTGCTTTTCATTTATTATAGATTTAAGTGTCAGGAAGTCGTTTCTGAAAGTATTTGTATGGAGTGTAGCCATGTATGGAAGTGAAACATGGACGATAAATAGTTTGGACAGGAAGAGAATAGAAGCTTTCGAATTGTGGTCCTACAGAAGAATGCTGAAGATTAGATGGGTATATCACATAACTAATGAGGAGGTATTGAATAGAATTGGGGAGGAGTTTGTGGCACAACTTGACGAGAAGAAGTGACCGGTTGGTAGGACATGTTCTGAGGCATCAAGGGATCACAAATTTAGCATTGGAGGGCAGCGTGGAGGGTAAAAATCGTAGTGGGAGATCAAGAGATGAAGACACTAAGCAGATTCAGAAGGATGTAGGTTTCAGTAGGTACTGGGAGATGAAGAAACTTGCACAGGATAGGGTAGCATGGAGAGCTGCATCAAACCAGTCTCAGGACTGAAGACCACAACAACAACAAATGTTCCATGGGATTCATGTCGGGTGATCTGGGTAAATCATTCGCTCGAACTGTCCAGAATGTTTTCCAAACCAACTGCCAACATTTGTGTCCCGGTGACATGACGCATTGTCATCAGTAAATATTGCAGCATTATTTGGGAACGTGATGTCAATGACTGGCTGAAAATGGTCAATGATCGCTTCAGTTGGACCAGAAAGCCCATGCCATGTAAAAACAGCATACACCGTTATGGTGGTGACCGGCTTGCACAGTGCCTTGTTGACAGCTTCGGGCCATGGCTTCGTGGTGTCTGCGCCACACTCGAACCATACCATAAGCTCTAACCAACAAATTGGATCTCATCTCAAAGGCCATGGTTTTCCAGTCGTCGAGGGTCAAATCGATACGGTCACGAAACAGGACAGGCACAATAGGCTGTGTCGTGTTCTTAGCAAAGGCACTTGCGTCGTTCGTCTGCTACTAAGGCGCTTTAGCGCCAAATCTTGCGGCACTGTTTCTGCGGTTATTTCACTCACTGTTCCTTTTCTGTTAGCGCTGACAACTCTACGCAAACACCGTTGCTCTCGGTCGTTAAGTGAAAGCCGTCGGCCACAGCGTTGTCTGTCGTGAGAGGTAATGCCTGAAATTTGGTGTTGTCGACACACCCTTGACACTGTGCGTCTCGGAGTATTCACTTTTCTGACGATTTCCGAAAAGGAATATCACACGTGTCTAGCTCGAACTACCGTTCCGTGTTCAAAGTCTGTTAATTGCCGTCGTGCGGTCATATCCACGTCGGGCACCTTTTCACACGAATCAGCAGAATACAAACGACAGCTTCACCAGCGCTTCGCCTTTTTATATCTTGTGTACGCGATACCACCATTATCTGTACATGTGCGTATCGCCATCCCATGACGTTAGTTACCTCAGTGTATTGTATCGATTCAGGAGAGATATGTTTGTAGTCGCGCCAGGCTAGTGCTCTTCTAGATATTATTAATATCTTTCAGGACTTAAAAAAGCACAGATGTTGTACTGATATTAAGAAAATATTGTCTGCTTTGTCCTCTGTAGTCTGCCGTTTCGTTTATAAAAAGAGCTGTTGTTAATGTGAGATCATTTATTTTCAGTCTGTGTGCTTTCTATGGAGTGTTTAATTCGCTGCATATTCACTCTTTGTTTTACCATTAGTATTCTTTCATTTTGGTTAGTGGTGCCTGTAATGGCGGAACGTTATTGATCACAGCGAAATGCGAATTCTGAGATTCCATTTAGGATTTTGTGCTGGTTAATTAATTTACCTATGGGACTTCTTATTTAGACACGTTAGTGTGTTGGTTCACCGAAGAGAAACTGTAATTACTCAAATTATAGGAATCCGAGAACATCAGTTAACTTTTAAGTAAACTCGGGTCTCATTTTTAATAAAGTAGCCCAACACATCATGTTCTGTAGGGTATGCAAGATTTCATGTTTTGGCAAATTTGTTTTTAACTTGAAATCTGGATGGTTAAGGTTAAACTTGATATGAAAACCACTTCGGAGTACAAATTACGAATTTAGTTAGTGGTTCCTGTAGTGTTGGAACGTTATTGAATGCATCGGGATGCATACTAATATTTTTTTTCCAGATTTCGATAGGAGGGTTACAGCACGCAAGAGTAGGTTGACTTACGTCAGTTATCAGTGGAATTGGTAAAATCCGGAGGTGTGCTACGCTATCTTGTTTAAAACTCTTCGATCAGTCTGCAATTTGCCTTACTAGCGGAGTGGCCAGCGTAGATGGCTGCCATGTTGAGGTTCTGGGTTCAGTTCCCAGTACTGGCCAGGATTTGTCCTTGGTAGAGCGACTGGTACGGGTGCACTCAGCCTCGTGCTGATAATTGATGAGCGACTTATTCAAATAGTAGCGGCTCCATGGCTTCTAAATTCTGCAGTACAACCAGGAGATCAGTTTGATGACCGCATATCCCTCCATAACGCATCCGGATGACTCCGCAAGACAGAGGATGACACGGCTGCCTGTAGACTTCGCTTGGGCCTTCACAGCCTGCCGAGGAAAGCGTTTATCAGCGAGCTACTGTACTGTGACGTGTGGTTTTAGCGAGAGCCAGGACTGCAGATAACTACCTGCATTCAGTCAACAGCTGCTGATAAAAAATTTCTTTACTATACAACCAGTTTCGGTCCATAGAGCACATCAGATGTTATAAATCACTTGAAACAGCATACATGGTGACATAAAATCAGTCAGATAAAGTGACATAACTGTGTTCAATAAGTAGTGCAACATATTTTTTTGTCGGCCAGTTTTGGTTGAGAAATAGGGAATTTGCAATGGACATCGCGGAAATTTCCCGCTTAACCCTCCATAGTTTCATTAAGTCCCGATAGGTGGCGACGCTATACGTCGCCTTCAAAGCTGAGTCTGTAACAGAGGTACGTCCCAAGAAGAGAGCTGTAATTGAATTTCTTTTGGCGGAAAACCAGAGCATCGCAGATATTGATAGGCTCGTGGCAGTGGATAAATACATGGTGAGTCATTGTGCAAGGCATTCATCAACATCACAACAAGAATAAGAAAACCTGTCCCGACCCTCGCATGCCGATCGGCCGCACATAACTCTGGCTCCTGCAAGATAGGAACGTGCGGACAGTCTCATTCGAGGTAATCGATGGACCACAAACACACACACACACCCCGCTGCTCAACTGCACTTCTCTATTAGTAGTGCTGACACACTTGTCAAAAATTTACGGTATGTACAGCCTTGACCTCACACCTTCCGACTTCCATCTGTACGACCGCAATGAACGATGCACCCTATAGGAAGCAGTAAGTGAACGATGGGGAGGTAGCTGATGCAACAAGATGATGGCTCTGACGTCTGCCAGTAGAGTGCTATGTATGAGGCGGAACTATGGGCATCATGGAAAAAGCGTGACCTTGCTGAGTCATGCAATTTGACTCTTAGTCTGATCACGAGGGGTGGCCATTAATTGCACGCGTTGATCACGTAGGCTGACGTGAGGATCAATGAACTATACTTGACGGTATGTGTTTGGACTCTGCTACTCACTCCAACTGCCATCTAGTGGCAGCTTCAAACTGGGCAGGTCTGATTGTCCAGTATAGTCTGCTCCCTGTCGGAAGAATTTGCAACCTACGTGCGGAAGTGGACCTCCCCGGTCCTTTGTGCACGCAGGTAGCATTAGCCGTTGTAACGGCCGAGCAGTTAGCTGCGAGACCCCGTAGCGGACAGGCGTGTATGTTTTCCAGCTAAGCCAGGAGCCGCAGTTGGCGCGCTGCCTGTGCAAGTTGTAACGTTTAATGTAATAAACAATTATACCAGACAATTTGTTCCGTCTAGTTATTGTGAGTGGAAACAAGGGGAAGACAGTAAGTTCTCTCGCGCTATACATTCACACTCTAATGTGCCACCACTGGAGGAAGGGCCCGCGCGCACATTTTTTGGTCCTCCGGGCCGGATACAGTGACCACGCGGAATTTACGTTAGCGCGGATTTATTTTCCGGTATTTGTGAACTTCTAAAAAACCACGTGAGAGCTGCGCACGTGATCGGTTTCGTTGTCGCCTGCTATCGAGTGTCCCAAGGCCTGTTCGGGACTTCGACAATAACAGCCTTAACAACGACGATCGGGGACATATTTGTGAACATTTAATGTGTCTCTAATTCAAACGCGAGAGGCACAGAAACGTGTCGGTGTCAGCATAATCGGTGACGTCACCTCCTGCTCCCGCCGAACCTTCGCGCCGACGGAGACTGCAGCGCCCGCCTGCCACGCCAGCTGCCAGTGCCCCTGTCGCCGCTGCTGTTCCAGTCCGTACTGCCTCGTATTGCCGCTGCAGCCTGGTAAGTGCAACTGTTGGCTTCCTGCTATCATCTTCCTGGTCCTAAAATTTAGCCCTCAGAGAAAACAAAATTAGTCAAGCAGAGAGGTGTAGCAAAGACCGCTCTCTCGCGCTTAGCGAGCTTAGTGCAGTCTGCAGACAGTGCCAGCATCGAATTGTTGGAATCAAAATTAAGTCGATTGACTCGGATTCAGACTGATTTTGAGTCGTCTCAAACACGGCTGGAAATTGAAGACGAATCAGCAGATCATAGTAAGGACAGGGCAGAATTCGAGGATTTGTGAGACTTTGTTGAATCCACTATCAAGGGTTCAATGAAGAGGTACACCCAGCTTCCGCAGCCTTTGGGCTCGAATCCATCAGGCAGTGTCAGTTCTTTGAAACTACTCGCTATTAACTTGCCAAAGTTTGAAGGTGGCTACCTTAAGTGGTCGTCATACAGGGATACGTTTTTGAGTCTCATCATGAATAACAAATTCAATTGATGACGTTCAAAAACTTCACTACCTTAATTCGTCTTTGCAAGGTGAAGCTAAAGACCTTTTGAAACATATACCTGTCACAGCAGGAACTGTAGCGATAACCTGGGGACTTACTACGCAAAGGTATAATAACCCAAAAATAATTGCAGCCAGACATGCTAAGGCTTTGTTGGCCTTGCCTACAGTCGGCCATGGTGCAGCGAGCGATTATAGAAGACTAATTATCTTAGAAGAAAGATTCAGAAAAGGCAAACCTACGTTTCTAGCATTTGTAGACTTAGAGAAAGCTTTTGACAACGTTAACTGGAATACTCTCTTTCAAATTCTGAAGGTGGCAGGGGTAAAATACAGGGAGCGAAAGGCTATTTACAATTTGCACAGAAACCAGATGGCAGTTATAAGAGTCGAGGGGCATGGAAGGGAAGCAGTGGTTGGGGAAGGAGTGAGACATGGTTGTAGCCTCTCCCCGATGTTATTCAATCTGTATATTGAGCAAACAGTAAAGGAAACAAAAGAAAAATTCGAGTAGGTATTAAAATTCATGGAGAAGAAGTAAAAATTTTGAGGTTCGCCGATGACATTGTAATTCTGTCAGAGACAGCAAAGGACTTGGAAGAGCGGTTGAACGGAAGTGTCTTGAAAGGAGGATATAAGATGAACACCAACAAAAGCAAAACGAGGATAATGGAATGTAGTCAAATTAAATCGGGTGATGCTGAGGGGATTAGATTAGGAAATGAGACACTTAAAGTAGTAAAGGAGTTTCACTATTTAGGGAGCAAAATAACTGATGATGGTCGAAGTAGAGAGGATATAAAATGTAGAATGGCAATGGCAAGGAAATCGTTTCTGAAGAATAGAAATTTGTTAACATCGAGTATAGATTTAAGTGTCAGGAAGTCATTTCTGAAAGTATTTGTATTGAGTGTAGCCATGTATGGAAGTGAAACATGGACGATAACCAGTTTGGACAAGAAGAGAATAGAAGCTTTCGAAATGTGGTGCTACAGAAGAATGCTGAGGGTAAGGTGGGTAGATCACGTAACTAATGAGGAGGTATTGAATAGGATTCGGGAGAAGAGAAGTTTGTGGCACAACTTGACTAGAAGAAGGGATCGGTTGGTAGGACATGTTTTGAGGCATCAAGGGATTACAAATTTAGCATTGGAGGGCAGCGTGGAGGGCAAAAATCGTAGAGGGAGACCAAGAGATGAATACACTAAGCAGATCCAGAAGGATGTAGGTTGCAGTAGGTACTGGGAGATGAAGCTTGCACAGGATAGAGCAGCATGGAGAGCTGCATCAAACCAGTCTCAGGACTGAAGATCACAACAACAACAACAACAACAACATGTTGCGTAGGAGGTTTTGGATCCCCAATGGGTGTAACACAGTCAAGGGAGTTATCAGCAAATGTTTAAAATGCTTTAGGCTTAAGTCCAAGACAGCAGTTCAACTCATGGATCAGCTACCTGCAGCTAGAGTAAACCAGTCTCATGCATTCCAGCACTGTGGAGTAGATTATGCAGGCGCTATTGCTGTAAAGCATGGTGGAAGACGAAGTAAGGTTACCATCAAGGCTTATATTGCTTTATTCATTTGCAGGCACTTAGAATTAGTTAGTGACTTGGTACCAAGTTCATTTTTGGCCGCCCTCAGGAGATTCATTGTCTGCACCACATTTGCAGGTGCAGACAATGAGCTTAAACGTTTTCTCTCTAATGTTGCTACTGTTGAAGGTGTGGTGAATTTTTCGACCTCAGAGGGAATCAGTTGGTTCACTCCACCTTGTGCCCCTCACTTTGGTGGTCTCTGGGAGGCAGGAATCAAATGCACGAAGTCGCATCTCAAACGTGTCATCGGCAATGCAGTGCTGACATTTGAAGAACTGACTACTGTGTTAATTCAGATAGAAGTGTGGTGTCACTGCCAGACACCACACTTGCTAGGTGGTGGTAGCTTAAATCGGCCGCGGTCCATTAGTACATGTCGGACCCGCGTGTCGCCACTGTGTGATCGCAGACCGAGCGCCACCACACGGCAGGTCTCGAGAGACGTACGAGAACTCGCCCCAGTTGTACGACGACGTTGCTAGCGACTATACGGACGAAGTCTTTGCTCTCATTTGCCGAGAGACAGTTAGAATAGCCTTCAGCTAAGTTCATGTCTACGACCTAGCAAGGCGCCATTAGCCTTAGATTGCTTGTATCTAAAGAGTCTCACTTGTATCGCCACAATCTCCGGATGTCTCATCAAGAACGATGTATACAAGGATGTATTAAAAGTTAAGTAGTCCAGAAGCTACGTACTTTTCTTTATAGCATTCATTAAGTCTCCTGTTTCGGACCTCACTCCATCCTTCGTGAGTTAGCGCGTGCATCTTGGCCGCCTCTTTCAATTAGTGTACGTAGTGTTGGCAAGTCTGCCGACACTACAAGAAGCATGCTTGAATTCAAGGCCGTTGTGTCTTCTCTCTGATGACCTAGATTCTCCTGCTGCTCTCACTCCTGGTCGTTTCTTAATCGGACAGCCCCTTTGTTCTCATCCTGAACCCTCTGTCCTTGACTTTCCCGCCAACAGGTTGCACAGATGGCAACTTGTGCAGCAGTTACATCAGTCGTTTGGGAAGAGGTGGTCCACAGAATACGTACATGATCTGCAGCAATGCAAAAAATGGACATCGGAAGCAGCCTGGCAACCCCAAATCGCCGATCATGTGCTGGTCAAGGAGGATAATTTGCCTCTGTTGGTGTGGAGGCTGGGTGTCATTGACCAGCTGTTTTCCGGTCCTGATAAGTGTGTGCGTGTGGTAATGGTAAAAACTGCTAATGGGCATATTAAGAGGCCTATAGCAAAATTGTGTCCCCTACCTAAGCAGTGAATCAGTTAAGTGTTCCCTCAGATCTGTGTAGTGGTATATGATACAGAGCCACTGCCAAATTGCCATTTACGGGAATGTAATTCATAAAATCAGCTTGGGAGGCTGTAGATGTTTCTTGTGGACTAACTGCTGTTAGTATTGATTTCATGTTATTATGCAGTATAATATTAATACTATATTGTTTTGTGTCCTGCAGGTTAGTACCCATCGTGTTTCACATGCAGCATGACAGTGGTGTTTGGTGATGTGGGCATCCCGAATGTTAGTATATTCATGTTTTATGTGCATTGATATTGTGTCTAGTTATATTTTTATTGTTTACTTGTTTTGGTGTTGTTGTTTGTTAAAATTTTGGTATTTGTAAAATGAGAAACTCACTTTAGAGTGGGAGTATGTTTGGACTCGGCTACTCACTCCAACTGCCATCTAGTAGCAGCTTCAAACTGGGCAGGTCAGATTGTCCAGTATAGTCTGCTCCCTGTCGGAAGAATTTGCAACCTACGTGCGGAAGTGGACCTCCCGGTCCTTTGTGCACGCAGGTAGCATTAGCCGTTGTAACGGCCGAGCAGTTAGCTGCGAGACCCCGTAGCGGATGGGCGTGTATGTTTTCCAGCTAAGCCAGGAGCCGCAGTTGGCGTGCTGCCTGTGCAAGTTGTAACGTTTAATGTGATAAACAATTATACCAGACAACTTGTTCCGTCTAGTTATTGTGAGTGGAAACAAGGAGAGGACAGTAAGTTCTCTCGCACTATACATTCACACTCCAATGTGCCACCACGGGAGGAAGAGCCCGCGTGCACAGTATGTATCTGGAACTTCTTAGGTGATTAGAAAGTTAGTAGACAGGAATACAATTAAATACTTAGCTTTAATTCGGCATCAGCAATGAACGTCGATCTTGACTTTGTACAATAATATTTACAAGTGAAGTTATAGACTGAACTTCGAATACTTCTTTACAATTCTGATTACTTCACACATATAGATCATTGGCAATGCACAAACTGTATGTGGCGCCGGGCTAGGTCGTAGCTACTGACTTAGCTTAAGGTTATGCTAACTAGCTTCTCTGCAAATGAGATCTCGGAAGCTATAACGAGTGAACCATTCCTATTGAAGTCGGCTGTAGAACTGGACAGTGCGCTGGATTGTCTCGTAAGACCAGCCGAGTGGCGGAGCTCCATCTGGTCGCGTCGACAGTGGCGACTCGCGGGTCCGATGTGTACTGACGGACTGCGGCCGATTTGAAGGCTACAACCTAGCAAGTGTGGTGCGATGCGGTGACACCACAGGTACCATGTGAGCAGACTGGCCCGCAAGGTAAGGTGGCGCGATGCAGTCGCATTAAACGGAGATTGGGTTGAAGTAGTGTTTTTTAGCCAGAAGAGTGGGGACTAACATGGTGTACTGGAATCACGAACAAAAACAACTTGCTTTCACAAAAAGTGCGTGTTGCATTACTTACCTCGTACGACCAGTTTCGGTCCACAGATGATCATCTGTTATTACAATATATTTAAAACGGCATCCAACGTGATATAAAATCAACAGTAGCGAATAATACAAAAGCCCCGACCCGATACTGGATTTTATATTATTGGTGCCACTGAACTTACTGAAAACAAGACACGTATGGTGGGCAGCACAAAGAGGATTTAGGTACTACATCATCACATACAAGGAGGGCATTCGTCTCCAGTAGAGATACAGAATCAAACACTTCATTTGAATAACCGAACGAGGTGGCGCTGTGGTTAGCACACTGGGCTCGCATTCGGGAGGGCGATGGTTCAGACACGTGTCTGGCCTTCCTGACTTGGGTTTTCTGTGATTTCCCTAAATCGCTGGAGGAAAATGCCAGAATGGTTCCTTTGAAGAGGTCACAGCCGATTTCCTCCTCAACCCTTGACACAATGAGGTTGCTCTCTCTCTATGTAATAACCTTGATGTTGACGGGACGTTAACCCTAATCTTCCTTCCTAATATTCCTTGTCATTTGAAGAAAAATTGCGTACAATATACGACTACAGCACACCATTGTATAGAAGTTCACTACAAGGAAAATAAAGAGAGTCGGTACGTTTAAGATGTGGATGATGAAAAATAGTGGGCTGGTAAGATAAGCAGTCAAAGTGACTCCAACGAATCAGCAAGAAGGGGAACAGAGAAAAGGATTAACAAGAAGGGTCAGTATGATAGGCCGGTTTTAAGACGTCGAGGAACAATTTCCCCGTACTAGAGGGCGCCACAGGCGGGGAATAACTGTAGGGCAAGACAGAGTTTGGAATATGCCCAGCAAATAATTGATGCCGTTGAGAACTATGCTACTCTGACATGAAGAGGCAGAGGATAAAAATCTGTAATGTCAAGCATGAAACTAGTGAGATGACCCACGACAAAAAAGAAAAATATCTGACGAGAACATTGATATCTACAATACAGGCAGTTACGAAGTTCACCAGCCCCTTGTCAGGGGCGAGTGGGCTGATTTCGCAACCATATCTGAAGATACACACTAAAAGTGCACTGAGAGGGAAACTAGCCGGAGGCTGTAAAGTGAAACTCGCTGAAACGATCGTAATGCCATGGCCCGCAGAAGAAAATGTGATCCCTAGCAGAGTGCTGAGTTTTCAATAACCTAGCCGCCAGAGGAACACGCGCGCACCCACGTGATGACAAAGCGAACACGCTCACGTGTCGACAGTCTACTGCACTCAGTTGTGCTCACAACAAAGAAATGGAAGCTTCAAAAGAAGAGGTAAGGGTTGTAGCGCGTTCCCTGTCAGCAGAAAGAAATTCATTGAGTAATGGCACAACTGAGTGGAGAGACTCCATGTCCGTTCCAGTTTCGGTGCACAGTTGACCGCTGCAGCCATCAATAATAATGGGACCCACCTGCTGGGCAATGACAGCATTAATGTTGTGTGGCGTTCCAGACCGAGCGTCACCGGCCAGCATTTGTTCTGCTGTATAGCTAGTTGTCCCTTCACCCCAACCAAAGGATATGCAGTGCTCTCCGTACAAGCGTGCCAATCTTCGGTGAATTTCCATTCCCGCACTCCTTACGCATCAAAGAAACACACTACACCACTTTTGTTTTGAAGCATCCAGTATTCCGTTTTCAGCACTGTTTTTGTCTCACCAGTCTCTTGACGGTTTTGATGCGGCACGCCAGGAATTCCTCTCCGGTGCCGACCTCTTCACCTCAGAGCGGAACTAGGAACCTACGCCCTCAATTATTTTCTGCGTGTTTCCCAGTACTAGTGGATGCGATGGACGGTCGTTGTGCGGACGTGCTCATTCCGTGAGTATGCTCTGGGGTCCCTCCGGCGCGAGTTTCGGGCCTCCGCGCTGCGTGGAATAAGCGGAGTGGTGGAACGGCCTGGGCCGTGTTCGAACCACGTCAGCGTTATCGGCGCCTTCCATCAGACAGGCTTGTCGCCAGGCAGTGCGCCCACCTTGGGTAAACATAATCGAACTTCCTTCCCTGTGGCCGCTACAAGCTCCGCCCATCCTTTCTGCACTGCAGGTGCTGGCAATTATGTACAGCGAGCTGCGTCGTGATTAAACTGAGTCAGCAACGTGAGGCGTTAAGCGGACAAAGTATTCTCTTCGACACCCGTGCGTTGTAATAAAATACGCTAAGCTCACAGTAAATGTAATACGAAGATTCGTAAACAATGGCGCGTGAAGTTTCTGCATCTAACTTTATAGACAGGAGGAAGGCCATTTATATGCTCACCCAACAGATTAAATGCCAAAATAGCTCTGGTTGGTATTTACTGTGACCTATGGCATTTGACTGCGTGAATTACAATATTCTCCTAGATAAATTGAAGTTTCATGGATGAACCAATGGACAGTGTCGTACAAGAAGAATGGAGAAAATTGTATTTAGTAATTCAGTCAGTATAGTCCAGGGACGTAAATGTGAATGAGAATAAATCATGTATGAGTTTCCCCAAGGCTCAATCTTCGGTCCACTATTGTTCCTCACGTATATAAACGATCTCTCTTCTTACATACAATATGCAGAATTAGTTCCTGATGCAGAAGACACTACTAGTCTATCAGTCCAAGCATACACACAGAAACAGGAGAAATGGCAAACAATATAATTAAATATTTCGTTAACTGGGTTTCTGCGAATGGTATCGGCCTCAATTTTAACAACACACAGCATATTATGTTCAGCGCATCCATGAGTACTACTGCAACGTAACCTTCCAGTAGTGGTGGTTGTATAAGGTCCACCTAGTTGGTAGATTACCGTCGCTTTGACATGTCCTACCGCTCCTACAAGCTACTGTCTGTAGTAAATGGTTTCTTACATTCGTGTGGTCCACGAAATTACTGGCCCTGCGAGTTATTGCTGGGTATTAATAATTTCTAGCGGAAGGTTCTAACGAACCGGTAGAAATTTGAACGCAACGGATAACGCATTTTTTGAACGACTACAGAAGGCATCTACACAGGGCTTAATAGGCATTATATAGCTTTTATTTGCTTTCATGACCCAGAATTCGACTGTGGTACTGACTGCCACCTATTCTTTATGATGGAAGGAGTAAATAATCAGTCGAGGGTAGAGATTAATTCAGTACCGATGGTATTTCAACAACTAGTCGTGCTTCTCTTGCAATGTACATCAAAACAGGTCTCTAGTTAACATGGTTCAGTTTCGCCACGTAATTATGGAATGGGACAGAGGAGCGCAGACCTGGCTTCAATGTAATTCTATACAACCGCACAGTTATACCTAAACCCTCAGTTATTACATTCAGTTATTATTGATTACTCAGAACAAGTTCCGCAAAGACAATACAAGCAAAACTAGGTCAGGGTGGAAGAGTATTTCGCAAATCTTTATCAAATCAGTGGGCATTAAAATCCGATACTTCTCCTAGTGGCACGAATATTTTACTTAACGCACAACAATGCCAACAAATCAAATCGTTATCGGGGGTGCACAAAAAACCACTTCAATGCTGTTCAACCCACATGGCTAAGTTTCAATAGCCAACAGAAACACAGAAAAATATGGACACAACCGATTATTCCTTCCCTATTTTACACTCGCTCACTATCGTATGATCATTCATCGTGTACAATATACAGGGTGATTCAAAAAGAATACCACAACTTTAAAAATGTGTATTTAATGAAAGAAACATAATATAACCTTCTGTTATACAGCATTACAAAGAGTATTTAAATAGGTTTTTTTTTCACTCAAAAACAAGTTCAGAGATGTTCAATATGGCCCCCTCCAGACACTCGAGCAATATCAACCCGATACTCCAACTCGTTCCACACTCTCTGTGGCATATCAGGCGTAACAGTTTGGATAGCTGCTGTTATTTCTCGTTTCAAATCATCAATGGTGGCTGGGAGAGGTGGCCGAAACACCATATCCTTAACATACCCACATAAGAAAAAATCGCAGGGGGTAAGATGAGGGCTTCTTGGAGGCCAGTGATGAAGTGCTCTGTCACGGGCTGCCTGGCAGCCGATCCATCGCCTCGGGTAGTTGACGTTCAGGTAGTTACGGACAGATAAGTGCCAATGTGGTGGCGCTCCATCCTGCGGAAATATGAATTGTTGTGCTTCTTGTTCGAGCTGAGGGAACAACCAATTCTCTAACATCTGCAGATACTGTAGTCCAGTTACAGTAGCACCTTCGAAGAAAAAGGGACCAAAAACTTTATTGGCTGAAATGGCACAGAAAACGTTCACCTCAGGCGAGTCACGTTCATACTGAGTTGTTTCCCGCGGATTCTCAGTGCCCCATATACAGACATTGTGACGGTTGACTTTCCCGTTAGTGTAGAAAGTTGCTTCATCACTAAACACAATCTTTGAAATGAAAGATTCATCTGTTTCCATTTGAGCAAGGATAAAATCACAGAAATCGATTCTTTTAATCTTATCAGCTGCAAACAGTGCTTGAACCAATTTCAGACGATAAGGTTTCATAACTAACCTTTTTCGTAGGACTCTCCATACAGTTGATTGTGGAATTTGCAGCTCTCTGCTAGCTCTGCGAGTCGATTTTCCTGGGCTGCGAACAAATGCTTGCTGGATGCGTGCTACATTTTCATCACTCGTTCTCGGCCGTCCAGAACTTTTCCCTTTGCACAAACACCCATTCTCTGTAAACTGTTTATACCAACGTTTAATACACCACCTATCAGGAGGTTTAACACCATACTTCGTTCGAATTGCACGCTGAACAACTGTCGTCGATTCACTTCTGCTGTACTCAATAACACAAAAAGCTTTCTGTTGAGCGGCCGCCATCTTAGCATCATCTGACGCTGACGCCTAGTCAACAGCGCCTCAAGCGAACAAAGGTACAACTAAATGAAACTTTATAGCTCCCGTAATTCGCCGACAGATAGTGCTTAGCTCTGCCTTTTGTCGTTGCAGAGTTTTAAATTCCTAAAGTTGTGGTATTCTTTTTGAATCACCCTGTATTTTCAGACCGAAACTACAATTTATCAATGCGGCGGTTGCTCCAACCGACCACGTGGCGCGAAAGCAAGTTCACAAAGAAAACATATGGAAAAATAAATAAAAATCCCCATAATATTACTGTAAATGGAAGAGAATTTCCGTTAAGCACAGAGCAATAACGTGACCGTGAGCTTAAGGCACATGGTGCGTTGCCTGAACAAGGCAGTAACGCAAGGTCTACTGAAATTCCAGTAAATTAAGAAAATCCATTCCCTTATGGGGTTCAGTGGTAATGTCGCACCTGACTTCAACATCTGGACTTCATTACAGAGCAGATTTCAGACAATCTAATACCTATGTTAACATTGCCAAAACGAGAGCTGCGTCTCCATGTCTGTCCAGCACCACGACCCAGGAACAAGTGCTCTTCCAACCGAATTCGCCTAACCGTTCCGCTTACAAACGTGGTGGGGGTGGCGCGCTTACGTGTCATCTTTGCCCTGACCTGCAAACTTGGTCTCTGCTAAACTTGTTCACGCTTGGGGGGGTTGGTACTACCCTACCCCAGAACGACCATTCATGCAGTGTTACAGTCTGTGCCTAAAGCTTTCTGCTAGTTCACGCACTCACTCATTTATACCGTCCATGCCGCACAAAGGAAAATGGGAAACGTGGTACGCAACAGAAAAAAAAAATTCAATAAATAACCCTGTTTGGTCCATTCTCTCCTTTTGGACACCAGCTGAGGTACTAACTGCAAGAGAAGAAACTCTTGCTAATAATTTCTGCGTGCTAGGAATTTATTGAAACATTGGAACGGTACAACAAGTTCCGTTTCACTACAACAATAATAAGTGTAACACGTGGAGAGGAAATAATAAAGAGGATAGAAACTTCTTATGTGTCCATGTTGATGAGAATTTAAACTCGAAAAAGCACATTTTGGAAATCCTAAAACAACTTAGTTGAGCCACATTCACACTTAGAATCTTTGTAAATCTTGGGGAGAGACAAACCAGTAAGTAGACATATTTCGCGCGCTTTCATTCAATAATGTAATATGGAATAATTATATGTAAGAATAATGTGTGGTGCTCATCATGGTCATCTTGTAGACATCTATGAAAGGAGTTGCGGAATCTGATTACTGCTTCATAGTAGATTGATTCCCTCGTGACGCTTGTTGTAAGGCACCAATTACAGCTATTTGCGTTCGTAATTACAGTGTCAGATGGAAAAATAACATTCATTACTCCACATTAATGTAGTATTTAGCACAAAATGGGGTGTACAATGCTGCAACAAAAACTTAGCCAGAGATAATCATCAAAGTATAATTTGAAAGCAAACTCAGAAAGGTTCTCCTTGACAACTCCTTCTATTCCATAGCAGACTTGCTTTTCTACACTATTGGCCATTAAAACTGCTACACCACGAAGATGACGTGCTACAGACGCGAAATTTAACCGACAGGAGAAAAAGGCTGTGATATGCAAATGATTAGCTTTTCAGAGCATTCGCACAAGGTTGGCGCCGGTGGCGACACATACAACGTGCTGACATGAGGAAAGTTTCCAACCAATTTCTCGTACACAAACAGCAGTTGACCGGCGTTGCCTGGTGAAACGTTGTTGTGATGCCTAGTGTAAGGAGGAGAAATGCGTACCATCACGATTCCGAGTATGATAAAGGTCAGATTCTAGCCTATGACGATTGCGGTTTATCGTATCGCGACATTGCTGCTCGCGTTGGTCGAAATGCAATGACTGTTAGCAGAATATGGAATTGGTGGGTTCAGGAGGGTAATACGGAACGCCGTGCTGGATCCCAACGGCCTCGTATCACTAGCAGTCGAGATGACAGGCATCTTATCCGCACGGCTGTAACGGATCGTACAGCCACGTCTCGATCCCTGTGTCAACAGATGGGGACGCTTGTAAGACAACAAGCATCTGCACGAACAGTTCGACGACGTTTGCAGCAGCATGGACTATCAGCTCGGAGACCATGTCTCCGGATACCCTTGATGCTTCATCACAGACAGGAGCGCTTGCGATGGTGTACTCAACGACGAACCTGGGTGCATGAATGGCAAAACGTCATTTCTTCAGATGAAACCAGGTTCTGTTTACAGCATCATGATGGTCGAATCCGTGTTTGGCGACATCGCGGTGAATGCACATTGGAAGCGTGTATTAGTCATCGCCATACTGGCGTATCACCCGGCGTGATGGTATAGCGTGCCATAGGTTACATGTCTCGGACACATCTTGTTTGCATTGACGGCACTTCGAACAGTGGACGTTACATTTCAGATGTGTTACGACCTGTGGCTCTACGCTTCATTCGATCCCTGCGAAACCCTACATTTCAGCAGGATAATGCACGACCACATGTTGCAGGTCCTGTACGGGCCTTTCTGGATACGGAAAATGTTCGACTGCTGCCCTGGCCAGCACATTCTCCAGATATTTCACCAATTGAAAATGTCTGGTCAATGGGGGTCGAGCAACTGGCTCGTCACAATACGCTAGTCACTACTCTTAGTGAACTGTGGTATCGTTTTGAAGCTGCATGGACAGCTGCACCTGTACACGCCATCCGAGCTCTGTTTGGCTCAATGCCCAGTGTACCAAGGCCGTTATTACGGCCAGATGTGGTTGTTCTGGGTACTGATTTCTCAGAATCTATGCACCCTAATTGCGTGAAAATGTAATCACTTGTCAGTTCTAGTATAATATATTTGTCCAATGAATACCCGTTTATCCTCTGCATTTCTTCTTGTTGTAGCATTTTTAATGGCCAATATTGTAATAATGTGTAAAAAATGGTGGATAGGAATTACTAACTCACATCTATAGATTTATAAAAAGAAAGAAAAGCTTTAAAATGTTCGCCATGTGACTATATTTACAAATGAATCTACCATGTGAATATGATTTATAGTTTGTGCGCAGCAAGCCAGAGAATATGACAATTATACGAATGCTAATTTAAGGTGTTGAGGGTTGCATGCAACGTAAAGATAGTGGCAGCTGAATCAACCTGTACATGGTGTTTGAAAAATCTTACAGAGGTGATGCTAGTTTAAACGATAATTTTCTGTAAACGTATGTCAAGAACGAGTTCTGGTTCGGATGTCGGCCATTATTTCTTATTCTAGTTACCCGCCAGCTAACACTAGAGAAGGTGTTCTGTGTGACTACCACAGATTCCAAAATATTCTTAGTTCCTTGTCAAACAATCACCATCCCCTCAGAAAATACCTTATTGCACTTGCCTTTCTAGAAAAATAATTTTGTCCAATTACGAAGATAATTTTAGTCACATAAATTAGAGTTAAGAAACAGCTCTTTGTTGGTAAATTGTATGCCCCTATGTGCCTGTCGCTCAAAATTGCAGCCCTTATACTGATGCTAAAGCGTACCTTATGCTTTCCTTCCACAATCGGTCAGTGGTATGACGACTGAACTGATTGGACGCTGAATATGATACAAATTCTCTGCTACTAGCTGAGTACTCGTCATTACCCTGGGATGTAATTATTCCTATTAGTCTCCCTCCTCCTTCCCTCTATCTCTCTGCCCATCTCCACCACCAATTTTCCCCGTTCACCTCGTCTGTCCCCAGCAGCTATCGACTCTGTCCATCTCCTCCTGCCCTTCTCTTTGTCCATCTTCTGAACCCTCTTCTCTGCGTACATCTCTTCCCCACCATCTCCTTGTTCAACTTCTCCATTTTCCTTGCTGTATCCATCTAATATGTGCACCCCCTCTTTCTATATCCTCCTCTTGCCTTTCTCTGTCCATTTCTTCCCCCTCTCTGTCACTCTCCTCTTCCCCCATCTCTCTGCTTGTCTCACCCGTCCCCTATTCCGTCCATGTCCTCCTCATTCCCTTCTCTGTCCATCCCTTCGTCTCCCCTCTCTCAGTACATCTCCCCCACTCCCAACGCTGTCAATTTTCTACTCTTTGTGACTATTTCCTCCTTCCTCCTCCCTGTCTCTGCATCTCCTCATCCTTCCTTCTCTCCCAACTTTATCATACCACAATAGAAGCCTTGCAATCCTAATCCCACATTCTTTCCAGATTGTAATTAGTACTTGTACCAAATTTGACTGAAATCGTTACAAGGATTTAAAATGAAGCTTCTACCTGTGGCTTTTCTTGCATACGCGCATGTTATATGTATTTAATACGTATGTAACATATTTTACACGCAATTGTACACATATTTTATCTGTATGTCTAGCGAATTTCGCTCTGCTGTAGAATGACATATTTTTCTAGGTACATTCAGCAGAATATGTGGTTACCGTCTACGAAAGGGATTCCGAATAGAGTTACAAGCAAGGAAGCAATAAACTGAAACGTCTTGCATGATATGGTAGTTTTCTACGCACTCAGTGTTTATGATGTCATACCTCCTGAACAAATTGTTGCACTATTTTTCTGGTACATTCAGTGTTCTATATGAATGCTGTCTGCGAAATTTCAAAAATGTAGTGGGGGTCCTGAGTTCTTAAATTACGTGTAAAGTTCGTTGCATGTCTCTAGTGCTCTTATTCTCATATACTGGATGGATGTTTTCGCGACGCTTCTTTGTTAGGTAAGCCGTTCCACGCCCGGGTTCCCGGGTTCGATTCCCGGCGGGGTCAGGGATTTTCTCTGCCTCGTGATGGCTGGGTGTTGTGTGATGCCCCAGGTTAGTTTGGTTTAAGTAGTTCTAAGTTCTAGGGGACTGATGACCATAGATGTTAAGTCCCATAGTGCTCAGAGCCATTTGAACCATTTGTGAGCCGTTCTTCCCCCACTGTAATTGTTTCTAGATACTAAATAAGTGGACCAAGTGTGGTTGAAGTCTGTTTAGTGGTTTAGAAGGAGCTTTGGAAACTACATACATACATATATACATACATACGTAGAGCCAGTTTATAATTTGTGTGGGTAAATCCCTGGTCGTACTACTGAAACATATGTAACCTTTACACAGGAGCCAACAAAATAAATATTCGATGTGGCTAACACTGTAAAGACACTTATCAGGTATGTTTACCGGCTCAACGAAACAATCGCAGCAATCACACGAATACAACACGTGCAAACACGGAATTCCCACTTCTTTTTGAACATTAAAGCAACCGAAACCGTTTGACTGGTGGAGGGTCAGAGCTGCTGGAACAGACTTCATCAAATACGCACAGAGCGGACACCGCAGTCACGCCAGGACACACACACACACACACACACACACACACACACGCACACACACGCACCAGACAGGCTGGTAACGCATTTAGAGGAGCGACGCGCGCACTTGCGTAGCACGGCAAGCACAAACAGACACCTGTTCCCCAGGCGGCCGCCCTAATCGCGTTATTCAAATTTCCTGCCGAGGTCTCCGGGGGCGGAGGTGGTGCAGTGGAAGGGGGCTCCAAGGAGGTTGGAGGGTGTGGCAGGGAGGAGGGCTGCCGCCTCCACGCTGTGGGAAGGGAGGTAGGGCCTCGTGCCCTCACGTTTGATATTGAAATTCAGCGAAGGCGCTCGGGCAATGGGCGCAGAGGGACCGCCACGCGGGTCCTTACTTCCGGTTCATTTCTCCAGAAGACGCCTCTCTCTGTATCTCTCCGTCTGCCCGCCGGACTGGAAACAGCGGCGCCTGCGCGTATTTCCGCTGTCCTGAGGTGCCGCAGAACACGACAAGCTAAAGGACCATCAGCTACGACTAACTTCGGTGTCTTCCTTACATTTCTCTCTTCTCATAATAGCTTTGTCTTTCTTTATCTCACACGCGATCTGGCAGCGGCCAAATTGTTGCTCTTCGGCTTTGCATTGTACAATTTACAATTATAAAAAATTCAAGGTGGTTGACACACACAGTGGTTACGGTTACTACAAGCCACACCACAAGTGGGGAAACGGGCCAAATTTCTGGTAGTTTACTGTCGAGTTTTGATTTACACAAATGTTTTATTCGTATCTTACAAAAACTAGCAGTACGACAATGAACAGCATTTTAAACATGCCGCTAACGGCAATCAAGTAATTTATAGCAATACAACAAATTAAAAGTTTAAAAAAGAACAGAAACTAGCAGTACGGCAATAAACTACCTTTTAAAAGAAGCCGCTAACGCCAATCAAAGTAATTTATAGCAATACAACAATTTAAAAAACCTTTAAAGAACATCAGTAAACAGGCTACTAAAGTAAATACAGAACTTGGTTAATAAAGTACAGTGAGGTAGTGAAGTTACCAACACCGCCATTAAAAAAAAAATTAAACAGGTTTCGGCAAACACACGATTAATGACAATAAAAGGAATTTAAATAAATTTTTAAAAAATGTATCCTGGAATATCATTAGAACATAGCAGATATGACAGATCCGTGTAAGGCGGCCACAAATCACCCACTCAGGGATGCTCAGGCTAGACAGAATACTGACCAATTTAAATACGCCCGTAAACACAATTGCCACTCTCAGACTTTTACCAGCGAAAACTTGTTGTAAGATGGCTTAACTTGCTGACAGAATTAGAGCTAACCTCGTGCAAGGAAACATTACACCACACCGTCCTGAATGAGCGACCACATGATCAACCAACAAGAAGCATGATTTTACTCATAACCCACGACAGAAAAGCGAAACAACTAGACTGCCAAGTCTACACCTCCCATCGGACAGTAACGAGAGGAGGAGGAAAGATCATCGTCTTCAACTACACCGGTGCCAGGTACAGGACACCCGGTCGCCGGAGGCCACAAGGCAGAAGAGATGCTGGTTACACAAAATTATTACTTAATGATTAAACCTTCGACGAACTTAACTTGGAATTATGCTTGAACAGGCAGTACACGACCTCCGATGGCAAGGATCCACACATCCGACGGCGCACGCGTCGCCAGCGTACCCAACACGCACGGTCACGCGACAACACGCTCTGTCACCGGAGTTCACGTCTTCTCTGCAAGGTTCACGGATAGTGACCGCTCCTTCATGCTAGGTATCTATTTTTAAACTCCAGTGTTGAAACGGAGGATTTAAAGAAGCTTGTTAACGTCCCACCAAGGCGAAATGAACAGCAAGTACTCGTGGGGCGATTCTGTATACAACCAACACGCGGGGAGCTCTTCCGTCAACTCAACCCGCTCGTTACACACAACACACATACATCACGTGGCGACTCGGTACAACCGACCACGCCTGCTTCGCGCTGGAGAGCCACACTGCCCTCCCGTGTCCACCACACTCTCTGCCCGCAATGCCCCTACTTCCGCGCCACCACACGAGGTTACAACCCACAAAGATCTCACTTCCTCCATAGCAGTATTCCGGAAGCAAAAACGCAGATATCGATATCAGAGGGAAAAGACAACCAAGCAGCCACTTAATGACAGACAACATATCAAACACACATGTTAGGTGAAGAAAAAAAAAAAAACAACGCAGTCTAAACACAAGGTGTAGCACGAGTCGATACACGGCTCAGTGGTGATATAAGTGGTGTTTCTGATTTCACGCCTTAGCAAAAAAATACAACGCCTTCTCATGAAATTTCTTGCGACCTCGTGATGATGTGGACTCGTTGCAACCTGAACGTTGAATTGCGTGTTGCAATTGATACACACACTTCAGATACACGGCGAGAAAGTTCAGTCGCTTCACCTTCCGTCTTGTAACAGTTGTATGGTTCTTGCAGGAGGTTTCGCAGACTATAGGTCCCTTGTGTGGTATTGTCCAAAGATTACAGTGCCACATCAAACTCCGCGACATGAATCGATATCACAGCCATTAGCAAGGGATCACTGCTCGTCACAACAACACATGGGAGGCGCTCTACGAGACAACGCCATCCTTTCAGCATCAGCAGCGCCCTTGCACTGAGGTCAATATAGTGTCTATGGTGTACGACTTCGTTCGCAATAGTATGGAGGGGGTGGACTGCGGAGTGGTGCGGCAGCTGTTGGCACAGGGAAGCTGGACAGGAGCAGAAATGATTAGCGAACAAGTTAGCACAGTAAGCAGAAGATCTGTTGAACTTGTATTTCTCCAAGTGTACGAAGACTCATTACAAGTAATCTATCAAGATGTTGTTGATAATTCTTCCTGGTTATATGGCCGTGGTCCATGGAATTCTTCTATTCCTAACGTTTCGTCGAATACTACGTTGGACATCCTCAGAGGTATGGCTGGTCCTGCTGAGTCCTGCCGACTGACGAGTCGGGCGTCAGAGAGCGACCTAAATACCGACGAAGGTGGATCTTAAAACGCCGGAACATCTGGATACGGAACTGAATCATCTGAAACACGCCTTCGAAAAGAATTGATACTCAAACAAAGAAATTAATAGAGTTTCAAGACCTAATTACAGTAGGCCAAAGGACAAGGATGGTACACAGCAATGGAAGAACACTGTGTCTTTACCTTTCATTAGTAAGGTTACAGATCGAATCGGCAAAATTTTGCTGAGACATAAAGTGAAACCGGTATTCAAACTTACCAGGAAAATAGGACAAGTACTTCGTTCTGTTCAAGATAGAAGGCCACCATTATCATCTAGCGGTGTGCATAAAATTCCGTGTACTTGTGGCAAGGTCTATATTGGTACTACGAAAAGAAGTGTGAATACGAGGGTAAAGGAGCATAAAAGTCTTTGCCGACTGGGAAAAATAGATAAATCGGCCTTTGCGAAACATGCACTTCAGTCAGGTGACCATGTAGTTAAGTTTTAAGTGCTACCACGAACTATTATCCACGACAGTATAGGGAGGCTATTGAAATTTATAAACATGAAGATAATTTTAATATAAAAGAAGAGGCCCTGAAATTAATCGAGATATGGACAGTGGCGTTACAGAATCGATGAGTGATTTTTATCTATGACGGACTATTATCGATAGTTACGTTTTATCTTTGACTAGTTTTCTCTCTGCTATTATGTGCAAGCTAGACCACACCCACTTTCCTCGGTATTTAGGCCGCTCTCTGACACCCGACTCGTCAGTCGGCAGGGCTCAGCATGACCAGCCATTCCTATGAGGATGTCCAACGTAGTATTGGATGAAACGTTAGGAATAGAAGAATTCCATGGACCACAGCCATATAACCCGGAAGAATTATCAACAACAGTACCATCCGGTCGTGAAAGCCTTCATTGTATGATTAATGTATCAAGAAACAGAGTCCAACTGTCTCATTGTCAACAAGGATGAGGCATGAACGAATTGTCATATCATAGTGGTTCCAAGTGCAAGTGGGTTGAGTAGCTGCCGCCGGCCATCGTGTATCACGGTGGCAGAGGCCTCTCATAAAACAGAGCTCGAGGTGTGGCCTAGAGGAAGCGCAGCACTGGTCCTGCCAGATCCCACGTGACTACTAAAAGCATCAGATGGAAACCTGCCAGTCTGTTACAAACTTCGATGTACCACCACAGCTAGAAAGGTCAACATAATCGAGTAGGACAGTGACAAAGTTTCTCATGAAGTGTACTTTTGCACTGCAAAAAAAAAAAAAAATTTTTTTGTTGGTCTGTACATAAAGAGATGCTATGCTAGTACATGACAGTGTGTCAAGGTTAAGGAAATGTTTTATTCAATTATGTAATGAAGTGAACAAATTTTCATGTGTTCTTATATGATGAGCCTTCTCCCAGCGCCATCAGAGGACGCATAATTGTAGCCAGACGAAACTAGTAGCTCGTGGTCATAACACCTTCACTGCACCTGTCGTAACTATAATGAGGATCGAGGATTCCCTAAATCTCTGGAATGATTTCGTAACGTTTAGGGACACTAGCGTAATGCCGGCCGCGGTGGCCAAGCGGTTCTAGGCGCTGCAGTCCGGAACCGCGCCACTGCTACGGTCGCAGGTTCGAATCCTGCCTCGGGCATGGATGTATGTGATGCCCTTAGGTTAGTTAGGTTTAAGTAGTTCTAAGTTCTAGGGGACTGATGACCTCAGATGTTAAGTCCTGTAGTGCTCAGATCCATTTGAACCAGCGTAACACATTGCCATGGTGCAATGCTCCCAGTTATGTTGAAGTCATATCATGCTACGTTAAGTCATCCGCAACACCGAATTAGGCAAAAATGTAGTTGAATCAAATCAGACGAATCTGACGGAATTAATCTGAGGCACTGAAAGGAGTAGTAGAACTATGCTATTTCGCCAGAAAAACAACTAGCCACAGGTGAACTAGGTAGGATACAAAACACAGGCAAAAACTTAAAATGTGTTTATCGAAAATACAAGTTTTGCTTAACGTCAAATACAAGTTTAACCGTCAGGAAGTCCTTTCTGCAATTGTCTGTATACAACATAGCCTAGTACAGTACTGTACACCCATCTGCACCTGCGAGCTGTCTCGCGCTGCCTGCCGGAGTGGCCGAGCGGTTCTAGGCGCTACAGTCTTATCAGTCAGCAACCGGCTGGCTCACGGTGAAGAGGGAAGAGAACTGGCAGAGGAGGAGAGGAGGAATCGGAACTGAATACGTCAGCTTGAGAACTGAAACTATTGCCAACGACTCATTCACTCTCGGTTCAGAAGAGAATACGCAAATGACGATAGGCAAAGGTCAGTGGAATTCAGTCCCCTGTGAAAAGATCTGTGCACGCAGTATACAACAACAAAAAAGGTTCAAATGGCTCTGAGCACTATGGGACTTACCTACTGAGCTCATCAGTCCCCTAGAACTTAGAACAACTTGAACCTAACTAACCTAAGGACATGACACACATCCATGCCCGAGGCAGTATTCGAACCTGCGACCGTAGCAGTCCCGTGGTACCAGACTGTAGCGCCAAGAACCGCTCGGCCATTACGGCCGGCAGTATACAACAACAACCACCGTCATATGTTAGAATAAGATCTAGGCGAGAACCCAACAGAAGTACTAGAAGTATACTCAAGCCAAACAAAGCAGTAATTTTAATATTCTGCTTTAAGAAGCCGCTTGCGCAGGAGAAAAACAAACATACCGTAGTTGACCATCGAACAGACTCCGTTATGAATGAAATAGTAATAAGCATCCTTGGCGTAGAGAAACAACTGAAATAGCTAAAAAATTAGTAGCCAGGCTCTGATGCAATCTCAGTTCGGTTTTACAGAGACTACGCTGCGGCAGTGGCCCCTTACTTGGCTTGGTTTTATCGTGAATCTCTCGCCCAACGCTAACTCAAGGCAAGGTCCCGAGTTCGAGTCTCGGTGCGGCACACAGTTGAAATCTGCCAGGAATTTTCTATACTGTCCCTTCAGCAGCTACACACACGTGGAATCGTTGTTCCCAGTCTTCGTACGAGCGCTGAAAGGTTTCAACTTTTATGTTATTAAACATAGCGGACACAGTCATTTGAATGTTCTTCAAAGTTTTAAATGTAATTTTAAGACGTTTTTGGGGTTTTGGAAAAAAAATGACACAAGGATTCCGTTAATGTGAATAGGCGTGACGGGGGTCATTGTGGATCCAAAACGCCTTTTGAACTACAGTATTCCACGAGGGATGTGATCATGTGACATGGGATGTTGTCATGATGAGCATCCACTTGTCTTCAGTGTCGGTTTCACCCGATTCACCCATTTCCTGATGAAACGTCCCCTTTTGAAAAATTATATACGTGACTGGGCTTAAACTGACACACAATATTTTTAGCGCAACGCAATCTGACTTTCAAAAACCCCTACAAAAGAATGGCCCTGACTAACATTAACCTATACCTTTCACAAATCACTTACCTCACCAAAAATCTTCGTTACTCGAACTACTGCAATACAGCGAGCGCCACTACTGCCAGCTAAATAAAAGATTCAAACTACGGAAGGCACTAACTACTGATAGGCATAGTTAGCAAATGAAAGATTTTAATAGAGAACAAACAATGTATTTACCTTAATAGTCATAATTGACATCCAGTCTTACAAATTTCAAAACTCCGCCATCCCTCTCCCCACATCCACCACTACTGGCGGCTCACCTCCAACTGCCAACGCTACGCGCTGTTCACATGCAGCTGCCCAACACTACAATGGCGAGTATTACAACAATGCAAAGCAGCCACAGACTGCACACAGCACAGCCAGTGATTTTCATACAGAGCGCTACGTGGCGTTACCAACAAAAAACCTAAACAGCCTACTTACACAGCCCCCATGCTCCCCACAAAAAATTTTACAAATTGTTTTGGGCAGTGGCCAATACAGATTTGAAAAAATTATTTCATAGTTACAATAACAAAGATATCAAATGCACACACTTATTGATACAATGTTGGTCATAAGCTAAAATTTTCTCACAGTCCATAAAGACAGTCCTGATCATTCATCACAGTAAAATTGCAGAGTTTTTCTCAAAGTCTGAGCAGTAAAAGAAAATGCACACGTAAGTAGTGGATTTTCATGCAGGCTTAAAGAAGTAGTGTTGTCCTTCCAACGGAAAGACAGTGCTGGCTCTCGACATGCAGACAGGTATTGGTCCACAACAGAGCAAACCCACAGCAGTCATTCAAAATTTTGAAGAGTATTGGTACGAAGGTCATCACAGAGTAGACCCACTGTGGTCCTGGTAGAGATTACGGTATTGGTGGGCCACCGGAGGTGCAGACCCACTGCAGTCCTTGTAGAAATAATGGTAATGGTGGGCCATCAAAGATGCAGACCCACTGCAGTCCTTGTAGAGACGGCCAGCAGCCATCTGTTGCAACTGTGCAGGTGCACAATCACCATCGAAGAGTCTTGCGGATAATATAGCAAGTCCATGAACCACCACTCGTGCACTCACAAAAATTTTTTTTGAAATGTCCTTAGAACCAGCAATGCTGTTACCCAGTCCCTTGCTGAATTATTAACACACGTGCAAACACTATCAGTCCCTACTTCACACATATTGTCCATATACTATGACCAACAGAAACGTGTGCAGTGAAATGTAACATACAAGTTACTTAATTTGATTAACTGGTGTCAATTACAATTTTATAACATAAGAATACAATAACAAAGGTGCCAAATAAATCATTAAAGAACATAACAATACAGATAACATTTGTGGTAATGCAGGCTTTACAAAAGAATCGAAATAATATATACATCAGTGTTACAGGAATTATGACATAAGTTCATACATAAAAGATCAGAATAACTTTTGAAACATCAACTTCACACATGAGCATCAAAACAGAACAGAATTAATAATGTCTAACATCCTTACAAAGTAAATAACATATTATTAATGCAAATTATATTTGGGGATAACAATATTCCTCATCATAGTCATGTAGCTGAGTATTAGAAGAGAAAAAAAATTCTATGAAACAGTACACAGAGACAGGAAGAAAAGAAATACACAAGGGTGCACAAACACATAGTGGGATAACACAAAAGGAAAGGGCAGGGTTCGTTTTCAGTGTAACATTTGGTACTGCAGTCCAACCCAAAACTTCATTCCATAGATCTTTTTTCTCTTATTTCAACATTTGTTTCCACCAAAAAAATCCTATCCAAGCATGTTTTCTGTATTCTGTTCATATCCTCTTTCAAAAATAGTTTTTCTTCACTGTACGCTACTTTTTTGGCCAAACCATTTTCTTATAGCTTCTCAATGCATTTCTTCCAATCCATCATAGTTAGTTTCTTATATAGTCTACCCCCTCTTAAGCTAACTTAAATCTACTGAGCTCAGATGCTAAACTAAGGGACGAGGCAATGCAGCAGCATAAAACTATTAATACAAACAGCAATAAAAAATGGAAGTTGTCAAAGCAAGCTGCAGTAAATCTAAATTACCAAGCAATGCAACATTATAACTAATATGAGCCAATGTGCAGCAACAAGAAAAATAAATCAGTAGTAAAACTAGATTAAGAGAGCAATACAAAGTGAAATTTAGTAGCACTATGCCTGGCAAACAGCAGCAGAAAATGTAGTAACTTATACCTAAACATGACATAGCTCAAGCAGAAAAAATATTACACTAAAGACAACAATGCAGATAAGGGAAATGTATATTCACATCTTAATGTCTATGTAATTAAAGTGGTGCACCACAAGTTATTCTACGAGAAATATTACCAAGTAGTTGAAAAGAAAATTCTGTATGCAATTCCTGTGAAGGGAAATGTCTTTTGGTGCTCCTTCGTTTTTTTGAAGTACATCATAAAGTTATTCTTTACTGGGTCTGTAGGCATAAAATATTTATATTAGTACATCTATAAAATTTTATTTTAACCAATGCTGCAGTGCAGCTACAAACTAGATATTAAACACAATGAGTAAATAAATACATAAAGCAAGCCATATGGCATTTCACTCAACTAGCAAGACAATAGCCGTGAAATGTTTCTCATCGTTTCATTAGGCATAAATTAAGAGCTCCAAAGTGTAATCACATGTTTTCAAGTTTGACGTATTTACGATGCTTTCTACAAAGGAATGTCAATAGCGAGGATAACGGCCCCTTTTTTTTTCACCTGTGCCTCTGAAAGGCACACACATTGGCTTTTTTTTCCGGGCGTCTGTCGCACAGCTGGGTGCCCACGACGCATTACGTGCAGGTGGTCACTTAACTTTCTTACGGAAATATTCACGACAGCAGTTTCCGCTACAGTGGCAGTCTCATATAAAAAATTTCACAGGTCGAGAATTTGCGTTGCAAATGTGTATAAACAAAATCCTATGAACATAACAGTGTCCAAAAAATTTTCAGTCGCATTGTGATACATTCACACATGTACACACATTTCATAACTCTTAACATACGATTCTTGGTTTCCAACAACCTTTATCAGAAACCAGAGTCCCTAAACACTACTTATTATTCCCTTACCTTATTCATCGACACTTCTTCAATATTTCATCATTACAGATACGTAGCATAATCAAATAACTCATATAGCATCAGCTTATTGATCATAAACATACCGCAACAGCATAATACACATAGTCATCGTAATAATAACATCATAACACCTCAGTCAACTCTCAAAATCGTCGTAGCTTCCTCCAATAATTCCAAAACCTAAAAAAAAATTCTCTGCTCATGTCAAAAGTGTCATCTGCCTCAAACGTACTTTAAAAATCGTGATCCCATACCAAATATATCATTCAAAGCTCTCATAATATCACAATGGGTTCGAAAAAATATGAACAGTTTACAAAGTATAGACAAAATACAATTTCGTAAGTATGAAGTAATCCAACTCTGTAATTGCGTAAACATTTGTCACTGATGTAATAAAAATATGTTTGTTTCTCTGTTAAATAATCAGATAGCTGTGTAATTTGTGTGTTAGAGAAATATGGTACCGATGTGTAAAGTTGTATAAGCAAATACCATATTAGCTAGGGCTCCTTGTGCTTGCCAAACACATGGTATACAAAGTAAGCGTGTACCCCCCTGAGGATTAATGTAATTATACCCTCAGCTGTTACAGATTACAACAATGGAATGAAATGTATTACAGAAAACCTTTGTATCATTGTACTTCAAATATCTTTAAAAATAAATGATTTAAGTACAAAATTAATCACTCAAATACGTGTCCTGTAGCGCTAAATGTGCGTCTTGCTGTAAGGTAATCTCTGTGGAAGTGTCGTAGTTATTGTCCTCCGAAAGCTAAGTTCTGCAGAAGCCAATGTACTTACCTCATGATAAACAAAAGTGAAATGCTTTGCGTATAGATATCTTAGTTATTACGCTTATTGCCGTGATGAAGAAAGTACTGTGCTGTAACGTATTGTTGTGCTACGGAAAAGGCTGTCTCATTGTAGCAATACCACAAAAGTTTCTACTGAAACATGTTTTACTTTCCAGAATAATTCAGAAAAACTGTGCAGATATAAAACAGAAACACCGCAAAAGCAACATTGTAAATTGTCACTCTTTAGTAGTGTCGTGATAAAATCGTGTAGCTGTCACATAAACTAACCACTGTGTCATCTGGTATCTCACAGAAAGTACTTTAAATGCAGAATGTATTTTCAAGTAAACCAAAATGTTGCATTAAAATCTCATTAACAGTACTGGGAAATGTTCTAAGTATGTGAGCCTTATAGTCGTCATGTAATCGTGCAACTAACAAGCAAGAATGTACACACACAATTACACTGTCATCTGTTCGCAATAACAATGCATTCATAATTTATGTTTAAATAAGTTATCTTGGTTCTTGACTGGATATTTAACTTCAAACATTATTGCATGTTAACAGACTCTAAGTCTGACAAAGTATACTAGCAATGTAAAGTGAAAAGTTTTATGGCAAAGACTAAGTTAAAAAGCAGATTATCTTTCAATAAACGGTTTTACATGTGAAATGTGGTGCAACCCTGTACTCTTCCTAGTACGCAGAGTTTCAACTTGAACGCAATTATCATGCGGTATACGACAGTAGGGACTGCTAACATTTTTCGCAAGGTTAGCGCCTATGTTATTTTTCTCTGAGCCAGCCGGCGCACGTGGCTTCCTGCGGTGCGGGTCATTGTCTGTTTCTTTGTTGGCGCGCATCGTTATTGGGATTAGGAGACCTAACTTCTACAAATTCACCTTGACTAGAAGGCCCTGCCCTGTTTGAAGCTCGCCAGTTAAGATGGAATTCAGGTCTGTCGTTTTGTCGGTAGTTTACATAGTTTCTTGTTTGTTGGTCATGTGGTGGAGAATTTCTCCCAGAATCGTAACTGCGCGCTGGATTGTTGCATCTGAAGTTATTCTGTCTCCCTTGATAATAATTATTTTGGTTCCCATATTGGCTGATTCTCTGATTGTCTCTGTGATATTCATTACTACGGAGATGCGATCTTTCTCTGTAACTATTACTCTGACAGTGGTAGTCATATGGGTGGTGTCCGTTTTGTTCACGAATTGCGTTGTAAGAATAGCCTTGTTTCCAGTTATTATTTCTGTCATCATGGAATTGTGACGGATGTGACCTGTAATTGTTGTGTTCCTGTTTTCACGTTCTGCGATTGTCAGTGACAATTTCCAATTCTTGTAACAGTCCCTCAAAAGCTTCAATGTCATCTTTACAACGTCCTGCCAAAATAATATGTCGTAAATGTTCAGGTAATTTGATTAAGCAAATGCGGATGAGTTCTGAGGGGCTGTATGGGTTTGACAGGTACTGATTCTTGTGCAAAATGTCTTCAAAATATTTCACAAGACTGGAAAATTCAGATTGTTCAAAATGTTTCATCATTATGATGCTATGTTTTACTCGGTCTTGTGTAGTTTGAGACCAATATGCTGAGAGGAAGGCATGATAAAATTCTCCTTCACTGTGGCAATGACCGATCGCATTCTTACAGCTGGTTCATTCTCTAAATCGCCACACATAAATTGAAATCTGTGCTCTAATGACCAGTTGGGAGGAAAACAATGAGAGAATTGATGGAGCCACGCTTGTGGATGAATGTCGTTGCCAGAATTCTTAAATGTTTTAAATTTACGTGTAGTAATGAACAGCTTATAGTCAAAATCATCATGTCGGCGAGTCGCATATCGGTCATGGTTACGTCGTTTCGGCGGTTCCATTTCATAATTTCCGAAATGCCCTGTGTTATTATTTTGTGGCTTTTCCGTATTTCTATGTCCCTCTTCCCGTATTGGGGCGCGAGTGTCCTCTGAAATACGTAATTCTTGTATTACCTGTGTCAGCTGATCTTGTACCTCCCGGATTTCTCTTTGGTGTTGCGTATTTATTTGATTCTGATTTTGTTTGAATTTCCTAATTTGTTCGCACTCTTCTGTGTCGTTAAAGACTACTGGTTTTGTGTCATTCAGATTATCATATACCTTCGTAGATAAATTATTTAGCTGATCTGAAAGTTCAACTACTTTCTCTGATAATTAACTAATTTCCTCCATGTGTCTTTCTGAACCAATTTTCAGATTATCTACTGTGTCCTTTAAGTTTTCCTGAGTTTTTGCAAGTTGCGTAACCGAATCGGTAGATGCAACTGAGTCAATTTTAGCTTGCAAGGTCTCATTATTTTCATGAACAATAGTTTGCAGTTCTTGTATGGCTGCTTCGTGATTCTGTAATGCATTTTCATGCCGCGAAAAAAATAGGTTGAAAATGATCACAAATTTGTGTTTTTACATCATTACAGACTTTTTGACATTTCGATTCAATGTTATGTAACTCAGTAGTTGAATCTTCATGTGTTTGTTCAAGCTTATGTTCCACTGAGTCTAACTTTTGAAGCTTTTGTTCCATTGCGTCTAACTGTTGCTGTGTTTGTCTCTGGTGTTGTTCCATTGTGTCTAACTTTTGAAGATTTTCGTCCATTGTGTCTAACTTTTGAAGATTTTGTTCCATTGCGTCTAACTTTTGAAGCTTTTGCTGTGTTTGTCTCTGATTTTGTTCCATTGTGTCTAACTTTTGAAGCTTTTGCGGTGTTTGTCTCTGATTTTGTCCATTTGTTGCATTAATTGCAATAATAATGTATTAGTGTCTGGGATCTGTTATTCTACGCTTTTTGGCAGTGCATTTTCACCGGAAACATTCACATTTTGACAAGCAAAAAATGTGTCTTGACTCATTTGAGAAAACGGTGAGGAACCAAAACCTAAGTCTACAGTATTTGCAATATTGTGTTCTGTCATTTCGGATTCCTGAGGGGAGCTGTTGCCGATCGATCGATCGATAATGCTTCCCTGTTCACTACCTGTTTCACTGTCTACACCATTATATGCCACCCGCTCCATTTCCCTATGCGCAATTACCAAATTACTACTTCGAATGTCTGTTAATTCACTGTCCAGTGGTGCTGATAAGCTACGCTCATCATCGCTATTATTTCTCAGTTTACTTTCGAGCCTAGTGTTACGTTTTTCACACGCCATTATTGTCACAATATTTCACACGATAACACAGAAAAGCACAATTTGAAGAGCAAAAATAAGAGAACACATTAACATAGCACTGAAAAAAATATCTAGTTAATTGCAAGCGCAGCTGCGAAATACTTGGTGCAAATCTACATGCATGCCACAACTGTTTTACTGTACAACAATGAAAGACTGCAACTACAAAGGAGATTCTCTCTACAGTTACGCGCTAGCAATAAACAATAATTACACAAACTACCAGAAAAAAATCAGAAGTTTCCAGTGAGGTATCCTGGCAGGGTCGCCATATGAAACGTCCTCTTTTGAAAAATTATATACATGACTGGGCTTAAACTGACACACAATATTTTTAGCACAACGCAATCTGACTTTCAAAAACCCCTACAAAAGAATGGCCCTGACTAACATTAACCTATACCTTTCACAAATCACTTACCTCACCAAAAATCTTCGTTACTCGAACTACTGCAATACAGCGAGCGCCACTACTGCCAGCTAAATAAAAGATTCAAACTACGGAAGGCACTAACTACTGATAGGCATAGTTAGCAAATGAAAAATTTTAATAGAGAACAAACAATGTATTTACCTTAATAGTCATAATTGACATCCAGTCTTACAAATTTCAAAACTCCGCCATCTCTCTCCCCACATCCACCACTACTGGCGGCTCACCTCCAACTGCCAACACTACGCGCTGTTCACATCCAGCTGCCCAACACTACAATGGCGAGTATTACAACAATGCAAAGCAGCCACAGACTGCACACAGCACAGCCAGTGATTTTGATACAGAGCGCTATGTGGCGTTACCAATAAAAAAAACTAAACAGCCTACTTACACTGAATCTTCCATGACATCTTTGTACTGGAAACTGGTATAGGCATGCTTATTCAAATACAGGGATATGTAAACAGGCTACATACGGCGTCGCGGTCGGCAGCGTCTATATCATAGAAATGTCTGGCGCAGTTGTTAGATCGCTTACTGCTGCACAATGGCAGGTTGCCACGATTTAAGTGAGTCTGAACGTGGTGTTATAGTCGGCGCACGAGCGCTGGGACACAGCATCTCCTAGGTGGCGATGAAGTGGGGATTTTCCCGTACGATCATTTCACGAGTGTACCGACATCGCCGCGGCCGGAGAAGGATCCTGCAAGAACGGGACCAACGACGACTGAAGACAATCAATCGTTCAAAGTGACAGAAGTTCAACCCCTCCGCAAACTGCTGCAGATTTCAGTGCTGGACCATGCTGGACCATCAACAAGTGTCACCGTGCAAACCATTCAACGAGAGATCATCGACTTGGGCTTTCGGTGCCGAAAGCCCACTAGTGTACCCTTAACAACTGCACGAAACATAGCTATATGCCTCGACTGGACCCGTCGACACCGAATTTAACTGTTGATGACTGGAAACGTGTTGCCTGATCGAACAAGTCTTGTTTCAAATTGCATCGAGCAGATGGACATGTACGAATGTGGGCACAACTTCATGAATCTATGGACCCTGCAGGTCAGCAGGAGACCGTTCAAGCTGGTGGAGGCTCTGTAATGGTATGGGAGTGTACAGTTGGGCTGCTATGGGACCCCTGATAGATTCTGACAGGTGACACGTACGTAAGCCTTCGGTCTGATCACTTTAATCCATTTGTGTCCATATTGCTACAGGGTGTTTCCAGGAACACTCTTCTCAGTTGAAACACCTCCGCTGTCCACTAAACTCCCTAGGCATGAACATTACAGAGCATATCTGGGATGCCTTTCAACGAGCTGTTGAGAAGAGATCAAAATCCCCTCGTACCCTTACGGATTTATGGACAACTCTGCGGGATTCATGGGGTCAGTTCCCCCTCAGACATGAGTCGAGTCCATGCCACGTCGTGATTCAGCATTTCTGTGTGCTCGCGGAAGCCCTACATATTAGGCAGGTGTACCAGTTTCTTTGGCGGCTCAGTGTAAAAAAAAAAAAAAAAAAAAAAAAAAAAAAGAAAGGTTCAAATGGCTCTGCGCAGTGTGGGACTTATTTTCTGAGGTCATCAGCCCCCTAGAACTTAGAACTACTTAAACCTTACTAACCTAAGGAGATCACACACATCCATGCCCCAGGCAGGATTCGAACCTGCGACCGTAGCGGTCGCGCGGTTCCAGACTGCAGCGTCTAGAACCACTCGGCCACCCCGGCCGGCTCAGCGTAAAACACTGAGTTGACACTTTCTTTGTACAACACTTGGTTGCCAGATTGTCCCAGAGGGAAAATCTAAGAGCACACACACACGTTCGACTTTTTCGTCGGTTTTTGAATGTGAAGATCTTCCTGAGCGAGACTGATCTTCTGCGTTTTGTGGGTCTTTCAAAAGTGGTTTGTACCGGCGAAAAACTTGAGCTCTTCGTAAGAAATGTTCCCTACAGGCCTGTTCCAACATTTTAAAGGTCACATTCGCGGACTCCCCAACTTTATCACCAAAGGTAATGACCTGACATTGTTCTAAAATTCGCCGTTCCTTTTTCGTAACACATAACAAAAACACAACTGCAGTAATCGCCCTCTCATTGATCACGTGATGCCTGTGCGAACTCGGACTGAGCGTCTGGTAGGGATGAACCCACTGGTCTACACAACGTTGCCAGATCGCTTGCAGCGTTGTCAGTCTTATCACTTTTGACACAGACGTCTATCGTTATACAACAAGTGTTGAAATGTCCTGTGTGTAGCCCGCAGCTGCTCCCTGAATACTGTAGTGCTGCTAAGTGTCGGTGATAAAACTCGGGCGCTGCACCGGGCTGTCGATAGCGGCGCTGATGCAGGCTCGCTTCTACGGCGCTCGCTTTCCGCCGCAAACAAAGCGCTGCGCACGCAGACAAACGCGGAATACCGCGCCGAGATGGATATGGATGGCCGCCGGCCGCCCATTCTCCGCCTTTACATAAAAATCGAGGTCATTTGTCTGTCCGGCTCTCGAGGGCTCAGCGCTCACCGCTTCCGACTCGGCAGAAGAGCGATGGACGGCCATTTTGGTGGAAACCCGTCGGCCGTTGCAGCGCTGCGAATAAAGCGGTCCGGACTCCGGAGCTGAAGTGGTCCACTAAAAACCCAGTTGGGAGGCGACTGCCCGACTGTTTACAAGTGCCTGCGGAACAGTGGAACGGGGTAGCTATTTGCCGCGAATCTGAAAGTTGCTGTTAAATGCTCCGCTCCGCTCCGTTATTCAGTCTATGAGAGAGCTCTGCCCCAATGTCTGATAATTTCCGTCCATTCACTGTTTGGTGCGGCAGACTCTGGCTGTGAATCTAGGGTGAGTGGGCTCTGGCTTCAATTCAGCCGTCGCTGTGTACGCCACCTGTCTACTGAAGAGGGCTATGTGGAGCGTACGATGGCTTTTCCAAGCTTCTCGTTCCACAACGTTTTTCCGAAAAATAATGGTACTCCGTCTTCTGGCCACGAGTGGCCTACCGGGACCATCCGACCGTCGTGTCATCCCCAGTGGAGGATGCGGATAGGAGGGGCGTGAGGTCAGCACAGCGCTCTCCCGGTCGTAAGATGGTATTCTCGACCGAAGCCACTAATATTCGGTCGAGTAGCTCCTCAATTAGCATCACGAGGCTGAGTGCACCCCGAAAAATGGCAACAGCGCATGGCGGCCTGTATGGCCACCCATCCAAGTGCCGACCACGCCCGAAAGCGGTGATCTGACGGGAACCGGTGTAAGAAAAATAATAGTAGTCTGACAAATATATTATTTTCGAAGATATTCGTTTCTTTTCCAGTGGACATGGTACAGCGATTCTCAACAAGAACAAGTTTTTCTTAATGGAGCCAAGAAATCATCAAATATTACTGTACCGTGTATTTACATGTCGACAACCAATTTAGTAGGGTGGACATTTTCAATTCACCTACATATTAACAGAAATGTGTAAGGAATAGTTTATGTCAAAGTAATTATCGTAATATGTCAAAATAATCATGGTTACATCTGGTAAAAGTAGGAAGACAATGCGTGAACTTAGACCAGTTGTTTTATTTACTATCAGTTGAGTACCTGGCATTGCTCACTTATCTTTTCAATCTAATCTTTATCAGTCCATCTCTTCCTTTCTCTTCTCCTTCTTGCCTCCCTCTCTCTGTCCACCTTTTCCTCCCCTGTCACTCTTCCCCTCCCCTCTCTCTCTCTGTCCATTTTCTCCTCTTTTACCATTTCCTCCTACCCTCATTCCCTGCACATCACCTTCTCTTCCCCTTCTCTGTCCATCTCTTTATCTTTCTTTACTTTTTTTAATTAACACGCTGCCATTTCACTATATTTTTGTCTATTTAATTACGACCCCGCTTTAGGCCTTTAAAGCCGTTTTCAATTGATTGAGTTCATGTTATTATCATATATAACAGGACATACATTCAAGCTCTTGAAAATGGCATAAAAAGGCCAAAACCTGAGTCATAATTAAATAAACAACAATACAGTCAAATTGGGTGCGTTATTAAAAATTATTGTTTAGCAGTTGCTCAGAGACATAGAAAACTGTTTCCTTCATTCGTGTCTCTCTGCCCATCTCCTCCTGTTCCCTTTCCGTCCATTCCCCCTCCATCTATTTCCTCATCCCTCTATCTGTTTCCATCTTCTCCTTCAACCTCCCTATCTCTGCACCCCCACTCTTACAATATGTTGCTGGCTCTAACCCCACACAGTATATTAATATCTGTAACATGGTTGACTGAAATCGATCTAGGTGATGAGTACCAGCTTTTTACGCATGCCTTCGCCCACATACGCACTTGTCGCATGTAGTTCACTTATATTTAACAAGGTGTAATTAGATGAATGACGAACACCACTTAACGAAGGTTTATTCAGCACTTGCAGATACAAGAGCGTGGAGCGGACTGCCTCCAGCCGAAACACATACAGCATATATACAGCTACAGAATATTCCAGTACAATAATTCTTAACATTTGTTGATACTTCTAGAATGTACTCGAACCGAATATAGAAATTAAAATTGTACAGTGCAGGTAAGTTTTGATCTCATAACTATTCACGTAACAGTGTAGTATCATAGCCACTACACCACGGTGGTACTCAGCTTGTTCTGAGGCAATATTACACACATAGTTGACCTGTAACTCCAGTGAACTTCACTCTGCAATCTAGTTTTCTAGCAACTCAATGTTTACAACGTCATATCTGCTGAACAATGTGTTGTACAATGACATATATCGTAAGTTCTTTCAGTGTTATTACGTGAATAGTTTCTGCATAATGTGTTGGAAATAGAGTTAATAGCAAAGAAACAATAAATTAAAAGGTCACGCTTCTTGCAGCAATTTTACTGCATGAACAGGGAAAATTTATTAAATGAAATTTTTTTCCTCTGGTACTTTTTGTGAGGGGTGTCAGGATGAAAAAATGTGGTAAAGGATTGAACCTATGTGTACATTTGCTTGCAAGTCATTAAGTGCTCTCATCTCAAGTACTGTGCGGTTACAGTATGGGTATTCGCTCATTGTGAGCTATCTCCTTGTAAACCTCAGCTGCACCCCTTGCAGAGCTAGGTGGGTCTTACTCCTACAGTTGTTCTTTCCAGACGGCAAGTGATATTTGTACCACGTTTGTTGAATTCGATCCAGTGGCTCAAGAGGGCATCTGAAACATAAATGAATACACCCACTGTTATAATACGAATGGATGTCATGATAAAAGTCTTTCTGCTAGACCTGGTTTTGGATTAGAGGAGACCACTCACCGATTAGGCATGGACAAATACACGCAAAGAGAAAGAGAACTTGCTAGCTTTCGTTATAAATCCTTTGTCAAGGTCTATAACAAATACACACACACACAAAACACACGCCCACACGCAATAGTCATTACTTTATTCTTTAAGTGGGAGTGTATTCTGTCTGTCTCACATATCTGGCACCCCAGGTGAAACAGCGGTGTCATGGCTGCCTCTCCCAAGAATAGAACACGATGAAATTTGAGTAAATTGAAAAGTCAATGTCTTTCATTTTCAGGAAACAACTACAAGCAAACGCAGAAAATTCTACAACGTACAAAGACCAGACGACATGAGTTAAATGGCATGAAAGGGAGGCAAAGGTTGAGAAGGTAGTGAGACAGAGCTGAAACCAATCATGTTTTTAATCCGATGAGACTGATGACCTCGCTGTCTGGTCTCCTTCCCCAAACAACCCAACCAAACCCTGAAGGCATCCTGTAGATGCCCAACACTAGCTGTAGTCCGCTGAGGGCTCTAGTGATGAGGTAACGTGGCGAGTACCTAAGGTTCAGTAGTTTAAAGTCGGATATTCATGGTCATTAATACAATGTCGGACAACAAAACCCGTGCAAAAAATGAGGATAAAATATGGGAAAATGGTAAAAGATGTATTAAAGAATGATCTGGCAGAATGTAAATAATTCAGGAGCAAAGGAGACCACTTATACAACAACATAAAAGCTGAGTCGTCTATTCATTTTTTAGCTTCTTTTCAATGCTCTACCCATTCCGTTCAACAGCTACTCAAAGTGCTTTGACATCTGTAACAGAATTATACGTGTAATTCAAGAACTTAACCATATTATATGAATAAACAAATGTTTTCTATTCTGATGAGGAAAGTGAGTTGGCCTTGAAAGTATGGGACGATCTAGAGGACAAATACACACCCATACACACACAGGCCGGCCGGTGTGGCCGTGTGGTTAAAGGCGCTTCAGTCCGGAACCGCGTGACCGCTACGGTCGCAGGTTCGAATCCTGCCTCGGGCATGGATGTGTGTGATGTCCTTAGGTTAGTTAGGTTTAAGTAGTTCTAAGTTCTAGGGGACTTATGACCACAGATGTTGAGTCCCATAGTGCTCAGAGCCATTTGAAGCCATACACACACACACAAACACAAACACAAACAAACAAACACAAACACCAATTTTTTTTCAATTTATCAGTCTTCTGACTGATTTGGTGCGGCCCGCCACGAATTCCTCTTCTGTGCCAGCCTCATTATCTCTGAGTAGCACTTGCAACCCACGACCTCATTTCTTTGCTGGAGGTATTCCGATATCTGTCGCCCCCTACAGTTTTTATCCTTTGTGTATCCTGTAGTGTCGGCAGACTTGCCAACACTACGCACACTAATTGAAAGAGGCGGCCAAGATGCACGCGCTAACTCACGAAGGATGGAGTGAGGTCTGAAACAGGAGACTTAATGAATGTGATAAAGAAAATACGTATCTTTGGAATATACTTAACTTTTAATACATCCTTGTGTACATCGTTCTTGATGAGACATCTGGAGATTGTGGCGATACAAGTGACTCTTTATATACAAGCTATTTAAGGCTAATGGCGCCTTGCTAAGTCGTAGCCATTAACTTAGCTGAAGGCTATTCTGTCTCTCGGCAATTGAGAGAAATGGCTTCGTCCGTATAGTCGCTAGCAACGTCGTCGTACAACTGGGGCGAGTTCTCGTACGTCTCTCGAGACCTGCCGTGTGGTGGCGCTCGGTCTGCGATCACACAGTGGCGACACGCGGTTCCGACATGTACTAATGGACCGCGGCCGATTTAAGCTACCACCTAGCAAGTGTGGTGTCTGGCAGTGACACCACATATCCCTCTAGTATAAATTATTTCCTGATGTCTGAACAGATGTCCTGCTATCTTGTTCCTTCTTCTTGTCAGTGTTTCCAATATGCTGCTTTCCACGCCGATTCTGCGGAGAACTTCCACGTTACTTATCATGTCAGACCACCTAATATTCATCACACATCGATAGCACCAGAACTCAAATGTTTCCATTTTCTTCTGTTCCGGTTTTCCCAATGTCCGTTTCTCACTACCATACAATGCTGTCCTCAAAATGTACATTCTCCGAAATTTCTGAAGGTCTATGCTTGATTATACTGGACTGCCTTTCTTACTAGCGTTAAGTCTGCTTTTGGTGTTCTCCTTGCTCCATCCATCATGGGTTATTTTGCTGCATAGATGGCAGATTTCCTTAACTTAATCTACTTCATGATTACCAATTTTGATATTAAATTTATCACTGTTGCGATTTTGGATACTTCTCATTACCGTCGTCTTTCTTCCATTTTCTATCAATCCATATTCTGTACGCATTCGATCGTTCATTCATCAAATCCTGCAATTCCTTTACACTTTCACTAAGGACAACAATACCATGTTCGATTCATAACAATGATACTTTTCACCTTGAATTCTAATCCCACACTTGAAACTTTCTTTTATATATGTTATTGTTTCTTCCATGTACAGACTGAACAGTATGGGCGAAAGACTACATCCCTGTGTTACACCATTCGTGATCGGAGTACTTCGTTCTTTGTCTTCCAGTCCTATTTTTCCCTCTCGGTTCTTGTATATATTTTATATTATCCATCTTTCCTTATGACATAACCCTTATTTTTCTCAGAAAATTTGCATACCTTGCACCATTTTACATTTTAGAACGCTTTTTCCAGGTCTACAAATTCTATGAACGTGCCTTGATTATTGTTCAGACTTGCTGCCATTTTGAACTGCAACGTCAGATCTGCCTCTCTGGTGCCTTATGTACAGGGCTATTACAAATGATTGAAGCGATTTCATAAATTCACTGTAGCTCCATTCATTGACATATGGTCACGACACACTACAGATACGTAGAAAAACTCATAAAGTTTTGTTCTGCCGCCAGAGTGCTCTAGAGCGCAGTGAGACAAAATGGCGACAGGAGCCGAGAAAGCGTATGTCGTGCTTGAAATGCACTCACATCAGTCAGTCATAACAGTGCAAGTTCAACAAAGATCCACCAACTGCTAACTCCATTCGGCGATGGTATGCGCAGTCTAAAGCTTCTGGATGCCTCTGTACGGGGAAATCAACGGGTCGGCCTGCGGTGAGCGAAGAAACGGTTGAACGCGTGCGGGCAAGTTTCACGCGTAGCCCGCGGAAGTCTACGAATAAAGCAAGCAGGGAGTTAAACGTACCACAGCCGATGGTTTGGAAAATCTTACGGAAAAGGCTAAAGCAGAAGCCTTACCGTTTACAATTGCTACAAGCCCTGACACCCGATAACGAAGTCAAACGCTTTGAATTTTCGGCGCGGTTGCAACAGCTCATGGAAGAGGATGCGTTCAGTGCGAAACTTGTTTTCAGTGATGAAGCAACATTTTTTCTTAATGGTAAAGTGAACAGACACAATGTGCGAATCAGGGCGGTAGAGAATCCTCACGCATTCGTGCAGCAAATTCGCAATTCACCAAAAGTTAACGTGTTTTGTGCAATCTCACGGTTTAAAGTTTACGGCCCCTTTTTCTTCTGCGAAAAAGAGAATCCTCACGCATTCGTGCAGCAAATTCGCAATTCACCAAAAGTTAACGTGTTTTGTGCAATCTCACGGTTTAAAGTTTACGGCCCCTTTTTCTTCTGCGAAAAAGACGTTACAGGACACGTGTATCTGGACATGCTGGAAAATTGGCTCATGCCACAACTGGAGACCGACAGCGCCGACTTCATCTTTCAACAGTATGGTGCTCCACCGCACTTCCATCATGATGTACAGCATTTCTTAAAGAGGAGATTGGAAAACCGATGGATCGGTCGTGGTGGAGATCACGATCAGCAATTCATGTCATGGCCTCCACGCTCTGCCAACTTAACCCCATGCGATTTCTTTCTGTGGGGTTATGTGAAAGATTCAGTGTTTAAACCTCCTCTACCAAGAAACGTGCCAGAACTGCGAGCTCGCATCAACGATGCTTTCGAACTCATTGATGGGGACATGCTGCGCCGAGTGTGGGAGGAACTTGATTATCGGCTTGATGTCTGCCGAATCACTAAAGGGGCACATATCGAACATTTGTGAATGCCTAAAAAAACTTTTTGAGTTTTTGTATGTGTGTGCAAAGCATTGTGAAAATATCTCAAATAATATAGTTATTGTAGAGCTGTGAAATCGCTTCAATCATTTGTAATAACCCTGTATATCAACTGAATAAGTAAATGTTTTCTGTTCTAATCAAGAAATGTGTTCTTTGCAAATGTGGTGTCGAGCTAGAGTGCACATACACAAACAAAACATACACACACCCACACACACACACACACACACACACACACCTGTGCTCCTACATTCTGCCTGCACAGTGAAGTGGTACAGGTGATGTTAAAAATACTGATCACCACTTTCAAATGCATGCTGCGGTTTTCAGGCAATGGTTGGTGCACACGCTCCATTATTTCAAACTGATGACAGTAATACGTTCTGTCATGTAATAGGAATGTTGTTTTAGCAATGTGTTTCTGCTTTCTTCGAAGAAATAAGTCGAAGCTGGTCAAATTTGGCCAACTGGCGGTAGTTGCGTGTGTAGTCTGAAGTTTTGGGCACTAGGTCACACTTTATTCATAATTATGTTCGTCTTGATCGCAGATTATTTTACAATAGGGAGTTTGTTATTAGTAGGAAGTGTGGGCCATATAAATCATACAGTGGGACAAATGCATGAACACAGTGCGCAGAATGAAATGGATTTACATCGCTATACTTGCTTACAAAAAGTTGCGTATCGTGTAGAGCTGCATAAAACCAGACTGAACATGACAACAGCACAGTCAATGGACGTTGCTCTTTCTTTATACAAAAATGAGTTTTAACAACTGTATATGGGCTGCAATTGTGGGCCCCTTGTTTCTACTCATTCCTGTGTTCCGTGTCAGTACCACCCTACATTTTAAATGTGTTCGTTTTGCACTTTTTGGGTCATTCACCACCCTGTACACCTCTCCTTTCTCCTGCCCAGTCTCTCTGTCTTTGTGTGCCTCCCTCCTTCTCCCTCCCCCGTCCCCTCCCTGTCCCCTCTCTCTCTCCTCTCTCGTCTCTCCTCCTCTCTCTCTCTCTCTCTCCTTCTCATTCTCTCTCTCTCTCTCCGTCTCTCCTTCTCCTTCTCCGTCTCTCTCTCTCTCTCTCCTTCTCATTCTCTCTCTCTCTCTCTGTCTCTCCTTCTCTCTCTCTCTCTCCTTCTCATTCTCTCTCTCTCCTTCTCCTTCTCTCTCTCTCTCTCCCCCTCCCTCCCCCCTCCCTGTCCCCTCTCTCTCTCCTCTCTCGTCTCTCCTCTCTCTCTCTCTCTCTCTCTCTCTCTCTCTCTCTCTTCCCTCCCTTTCTCTATTTCATCGTAAAAACACACACGCAGCAAGAGGCACGTGCTGCTAGCCCCGCTGTTACAGTAACTGCAGATACGGAGGTCAATGCGTATCGAATTCGTCAATCATTGGAAGGGCGCATTCATACGGCTATTAGCATTGCGGTGGAGTATTAACTGTCTGTTAGCCGCAGCTAGATGTTCGCACACAGCTCTAACTCAAACCCTGTAACTCTGCTCACACACACGCACGCACACAGATAGTCCATGTTCAAAGCACGGTAATTAAACGCGGCGGTGGCCATGTGTAAATGGGATCTGATCCGCGGGGAACGGTCTGGCGAGATTGTACTGTGATTACCGCCACCGTTTCCAGGGCGCATACATGGCGCATGTCGCAGCCACAGATAGGCGCGTATGCAGTGGCCACATACCTATTCAGCGCACCCAACTGCGTCACAAACTCGAGATACGTGTCCTTCCAGTTTCTGACTAGAAACTTCCTTTCTAAAAAACGGAGCAGCTTACAATACTTTGAGGCCTATCATGGCGAAAGAGTCGGCATTCAAACATCTCAAAATGTTTTCAAACCACCTTGTAATATTTTTGGTTAAGCGGTCCTATGCTGAGATCTGCCAAATCTAACACCTAATGTTGGTTTATTGCAAGACAATTATTCGAGCCATTTAAAGGCGTAATGGAACCTGTAATGTTGTTCAGTACAGTAGTGGAAATCACTATAAAGCATGGATATTTGCTGGAAAGTTAACATTGTTGGTTTTGAACTGTTATGCACAATGTGTATGCGGTGGTACTGAGTCCAGTGTACCGACAAATGGAGCCAAATGGTATTGCATTTTATGTCAAAATAATAACGGGTTTTTAGGGTACATCAACGATTCACTTGGCAGAGGGTGGAAGTCGGTAGAAAGACGGTCGTCTCCGACCTGTGCTAGTGAGTGCAAACGCGCCTTGAGGGTAGATAGAAAACAGACTCTATTAGAGACAGTAAATTTTGTGTACAAAAACCCCGATTGTGACAATACCACGCTCAAAACAGTTATCATGTGATGAAAAAGCAAAAACGCAGCACTTAAAAGCAAATGGAACACTCTAATCCTCAAACTGCGATGAAGATGAACTGGTCAAGTACAGCGATTGATAATTTCGCAACGGATCACTTTTGCGCAAAGCAAGGGCCACAAAATGTTATTGGCTCATAAGGCTCTGAGCACTATGGGACTTAACATCTGAGGTCATCAGTCCCCCAGAACTTAGAACTACTTAAACCTAACTAACCTAAGGACATCACACACATCCAAGCCCGAGGCAGGATTCGAACCTGCGACCGTAGCAGTCGCGCGGTTCCAGACTGTAGTGCCTAGAACCGCTCGGCCATCCCAGCCGGCAACACGTTATTCTTCTCAACTTGTTGTTGACTTATTGCTACCAGTACCTGCCGGACGTGTACGACAAATTTTGTCGCATGACAAGCATCTTGCGTTCAAGACATTCAAGAAACGACTGCAGAAACCATCATTAGCGCCCGAAGATAAACAAGCTGGATTGGAGTTTGCTGAGAAACATATGTTCATGGACTTGGGATAAAGTGATCTTCAGTGATCAGAGGAAGTTTAATTAAGATGGGCGAGATGAATTTCATTATTATTGGAACGATATGAGAACGGAGCATTAGGTAAGAATGAGAAGAAATTTTGTTGGTGGAAGTGTTATGATTTGAGTAGCCTTCTGCGCTAAAGGTAAATAGCTCATTGTATGGCTGAACGGTACAATAAACTCTGTGTGCATTGAAATGCAAGAAACAGAATTTATTGGAAAGAATGAAGACCTCGAGGACGAAAGTTAGAATCGAGAAGCGGTTTGAAGATAAACATGTCGATGTATTGCCCTGGCTTTCACGTATCCCGGATTTGAACCCCGTGGAACACCTGTTAGCCGTCTTTATCGCAATGTAAGGCAACCTGAGGCCGTATGTGGGAGTCGTGAGCGCTTCCCGAAGCACATGCGATCAGCGAGGAGGGCACCCATCGTACTGGTAACATGTACGAAGGGCCTTCAATATATAATGTTTCGTTTGCCCCTCTCGTTCCAGGTTTGCTCCTTACCAGGTACACAGTACTGCAGTGCCCTTTCAATAACAATGTTTTTCAAAGTCACTGTATAAATTGAAGTGTGTAACTCAGCTGTTCTCTTCGTGTTTTTTCTGCGTTCATCATGAAGGACTAGCATTCGTAGTTCCTCATGGGCTGTGACAGACATTTACTGTATTTATTTATTTACTTTTTTCCAAACTAAGAAACAAGGCCCCGGGAGTAGACATCATTCCATTAGAACTACTGACGGCCTTGGGAGAGCCAGTCCTGACAAAACTCTACCATCTGGTGAGCAATATGTATGAGACAAGCGAAATACCCTCAGACTGCAAGAAGAATATAATAATTCCAATCCCAAAGAAAGCAGGTGATGACAGATGTGAAAATTACCGAACAATCAGTTTACTAAGCCACAGCTGCAAAATACTAACGCGAATTCTTTACAGACGAATGGAAAAACTAGTAGAATCCAACCTTGGGGAAGATCAGTTTGGATTCCGTAGAAATATTGGAACACGAGAGGCAATACTGACCTTACGACTTACCTTAGAAGAAAGACTGGGGAAGAGCAAACCTACGTTCCTAGCATTTGTAGACTTAGAGAAATTTTTGACAATGTTGACTGGAATACTCTCTTTCAAATTCTAAAGGCGGCAGGGGTAAAATACATGGAGCGAAAGGCTATTTACAATTTGTACAGAGGCCAGATGGCAGTTCTAAGAGTCGAGGGACATAAGAGAGAAGCAGCGGTTGGGAAGGGAGTGAGACAGAGTTGTAGCCTGTCCCCGATTTTATTCAATCTGTATATTGAGCAAGCAGTAAAGGAAACAAAAGTAAGATTCGGAGTAGGTATTAAAATCCGTGGAGAAGAAATAAAAACTTTGAGGTTCCCCGATGACATTGTAATTCTGTCAGAGACAGCAAAGGACTTGGAAGAGCCGTTGAATGGAATGGACAGTGTCTTAAAAGGAGGATATAAGATGAATATCAACAAAAGCAAAACGAGGATAATGGAATGTAGTCGAATTAAGTCTGATGATGCTGAGGGAATTAGATTAGGAAATGAGACAAAGTAGTAAAGGAGTTTTGCTATTTGGGGAGCAAAATAACTGATGATGGTCGAAGTAGAGAGGATATAAAATGTAGACTGGCAATTGCAAGGAAAGCGTTTCTGAAGAAGAGAAATTTGTTAACATCGAGTATAGATTTAAGTGTCAGGAAGTCGTTTCTGAAAGTATTTGTATGTAGTGTAGCCATGTATGGAAGTGAAACATGGACGATAAATAGTTTGGACAAGAAAAGAATAGAAGCCTTTGAAATGTGGTGCTACAGAAGAATGCAGAAGATCAGATGGGTAGATCACGTAACTAATGCGGAGGTATTGAATAAAATTGGGGAGAAGAGGAGTTTGTGGCACAACTTGACGAGAAGAAGGGACCGGTTGGTAGCACATGTTCTGAGGCATCAAGGGATCTCAAATTTAGCATTGGAGGGCAGCGTGGAGGGTAAAAATCGTAGAGGGAGACCAAGAGATGAATACACTAAGCAGATTCAGAAGGATGTAGTTTGCAGTAGGTACTGGGAGATGAAGAAACTTGCACAGGATAGGGTAGCATGGAGAGGTGCATCAAACCAGTCTCAGGACTGAAGACCACAACAACAACAACAAGGAACATTCGGTATACGAGTACGTGAACAACACAGAATAATTCTAAGCTACACATCCTATACATCCAGCACTAACCTTCTTCCTTATCCGACGAGAAGTACTGCAATATTTAACCTATTAGCTGGCGATCCCAGAAGTTGCGACAGGGAAAATTAGTCATACAGTTATACAGAGGGGTCCAAAAATGTATCCACTGTTTAAAAGTCCATAAGTGGCAAACGAATTGACGGAGCTGTCTCATCTTTGGTAGTGTAATAGTTTGTAGTTCCGGCAATCGCCACACAAGCGTTGTATTGCGTTGTTTAGTTTTGTCAGCTGGCAGTCGCCAGATAGTCAGTGTTTTGTTCTTAGTTGCACCTAGTTACTCGGGTAAACATGGCTGGCGCAAGGCTTACATTCGATGAAAGGAAGTCAGTTTTGAAGTGGTATTTTAAGTACGAAAACGTTAATGAGGTTCAACGGCAATGGCGAAATGAGTATCAAACAGAGCCACCGACAAGTTTAACGATTCGTCGCATTCGAGACAAATTTGAAGCCGAAGGCTGTGTTAAAGATGTACACAAACAACGATCTGGGCGTCCTGTAACAGTAACAAGTCTAGCTAACCTCCGTCGTGCGTTATAACAATTCACTCGCTCACCACAGAAGTCTGTGAGACAGTGTGACCGAGAAACTGGAGTGAGTCGCTCAAGTGTTCGGCGAATTTTGAAGACAACAAAGTGGAAGTGCTCCATCCCACGATTGCTACACGCAATGAATGAGGACGGCCCAGATCGTTGAATGGAGTACTGCGAGTGGTTTACTAACATGGTGCGCAACGATGAAGAGTTTGCACAGATGATTGTGTGGTCTGATGAGGCACAGTTCAAACTCAATGGTACACTAAATCGCCACAATTGCATCTACTGGGCAGTCGAAAATCCGAACGTCCATGTAGACAAAGCCGTGAATTTGCCAGGAGTAAATGTGTGGTGTGGGTTGTCTTACCGGCACTTGATTGAGCCATTCTTCTATGACAGCACAGTTACCAGTGAGGTGTACCTTCAGAAGCTTCAGACATCCATTTTACCTGCCATCCGAGACTAGCATGGAGACGGAAGAGTTTACTTGCAACAAGATGGTGCCCCAGCCCACTACCAAAATTGTGTTAGGGTGTATCTCGACGAAAATCTACCAGGGAGATGGATAGGCCGTAGAGGTGCTGTGGATTATCCACCACGTTCCCCAGACCTAACTCCTCTGGACTTTTACCTGTGGGGAACACTAAACGACGTCGTTTATGACAAAAGCCACGCATATTGGATGAACTTCGAGAATCCATAGTACATTTATGTGCAAATATCCAACTGAACACGTTGCTGTCAGTAGTTCGTGCTGCAGTTCGGCGGCATCCTTTGTGCGTATACGTTAATGGTGACCATTTCGAACACCTACAGTGATATCTTTAAGTTGGACGTTAAGCTACACTTTCACCAAAAATGAGACAACTCTGTCAATTAGTTTGCAAGGTATGGACTTTTAAACAGGGGATACATTTTTTGGATCCGTCTGTTTTCATTTTATGTATACATGTCTCTAATGTTTATGATATTTTATTTAATTATTTTTCGAAAATGCAACGTGTCGCTTACAAACACCACTTTCAAATTGAGGTACATTACCGATCAGTGTGACTATCTTTGACACAGATAACAGAGGCTACGGTATGGAATCAGTGAGGCCTCGGTAGGTCGCTGAAGAGAGTTGACACCACATCTGCACACACAATTCACCTAGTTCCAATAAATTCCGGAGAGGGGGTGATGACCTCTGACGCTACATGCAATCACATCCCAAGTGTGTTCGACCGGTTTCAGATATGGCGAGTTATTGAGTCAACACATCATTTCGAACTCGCCACGGTATTCCTCGAACCACTCCATCACGTCCTGGCCTTGTGACATGGCGCATTATCTTGCTGAAAAATGCCAGTGCCGTGAGGAAATATGATCGTCACAAAGGGATGTACGTGTTCTACAAACAGTGTACGGTACTCCTTGGCCGTTGTAGTGGTTTGCACGAGCTCCATTGGACCCGTGGATGACCATGTGACTGTTCCCCAGAGCATAATGGAGCCGCCGCCAGCTTGTCTACATCCCGCAGTACAGGTGTCAAGGAACTCTTCCCCTGGAAGACTACGAATTCGCGCCATCCCATTCGCGTGATGAACGAACTGCTGGGATTCATCAGACTGTGCAACGTTCTGCCACTGCACCAACGACCAGTGCTGATGGTCAAATGCCCATTTCAGTCGTAAATTCCGATGTCGCTGTGTTAACATTGGCACTTGCATGGATCGTCGGCTGCGGAGGTCCATCTTTAGGGGCGTTTAATGCACTGTCTGTGTAGACACATGTATGCCGACCAATAAGGTCTGATGTTACATTCCTGGAAATTGAAATAAGAACACCGTGAATTCATTGTCCCAGGAAGGGGAAACTTTATTGACACATTCCTGGGGTCAGATACATCACATGATCACACTGACAGAACCACAGGCACATAGACACAGGCAACAGAGCATGCACAATGTCGGCACTAGTACAGTGTATATCCACCTTTCGCAGCAATGCAGGCTGCTATTCTCCCATGGAGACGATCGTAGAGATGCTGGATGTAGTCCTGTGTTCCACATGCCATGCCATTTCAACCTGGCGCCTCAGTTGGACCAGCGTTCGTGCTGGACGTGCAGACCGCGTGAGACGACGCTTCATCCAGTCCCAAATATTCTCAATGGGGGACAGATCCGGAGATCTTGCTGGCCAGGGTAGTTGACTTACACCTTCTAGAGCACGTTGGGTGGCACGGGATACATGCGGACGTGCATTGTCCTGTTGGAACAGCAAGTTCCCTTGCCGGTCTAGGAATGGTAGAACGATGGGTTCGATGACGGTTTGGATGTACCGTGCACTATTCAGTGTCCCCTCGACGATCACCAGTGGTGTACGGCCAGTGTAGGAGATCGCTCCCCACACCATGATGCCGGGTGTTGGCCCTGTGTGCCTCGGTCGTATGCAGTCCTGATTGTGGCGCTCACCTGCACGGCGCCAAACACGCATACGACCATCATTGGCACCAAGGCAGAAGCGACTCTCATCGCTGAAAACGACACGTCTCCATTCGTCCCTCCATTCACGCCTGTCGCGACACCACTGGAGGCGGGCTGCACGATGTTGGGGCGTGAGCGGAAGACGGCCTAACGGTGTGCGGGACCGTAGCCCAGCTTCATGGAGACGGTTGCGAATGGTCCTCGCCGATACCCCAGGAGCAACAGTGTCCCTAATTTGCTGGGAAGTGGCGGTGCGGTCCCCTACGGCACTGCGTAGGATCCTACGGTCTTGGCGTGCATCCGTGCGTCGCTGCGGTCCGGTCCCAGGTCGACGGGCACGTGCACCTTCCGCCGACCACTGGCGACAACATCGATGTACTGTGGAGACCTCACGCCCCACGTGTTGAGCAATTCGGCGGTACGTCCACCCGGCCTCCCGCATGCCCACTATACGCCCTCGCTCAAAGTCCGTCAACTGCACATACGGTTCACGTCCACGCTGTCGCGGCATGCTACTAGTGTTAAAGACTGCGATGGAGCTCCGTATGCCACGGCAAACTGGCTGACACTGACGGCGGCGGTGCACAAATGCTGCGCAGCTAGCGCCATTCGACGGCCAACACCGCGGTTCCTGGTGTGTCCGCTGTGCCGTGCGTGTGATCATTGCTTGTACAGCCCTCTCGCAGTGTCCGGAGCAAGTATGGTGGGTCTGACACACCGGTGTCAATGCGTTCTTTTTTCCATTTCCAGGAGTGTAGTTCGGCCTGAGTTCGCAGCCTGTCCTGTTTTACCAGTCCGCCCGTCCTGTGACGCCCGACATCTGTACTGAGGGATGCCCGCCAAATCCCACGACGTCTGGATGTGGTTTCGCCTTGGTTGGCCGACGTGTTCAAGACACTCCTCATAGCGCTCCTGGATTATCCGACAAGTCGTGCAGTTTCCGACATGTTCGTGCCGACCCTCCGGGCCATCATACTCTGTCCTCCACAAACTCTGATAGATCGGACGCCTTCCTTACTCTACACTTGATACTACATGCTCCGTGAGTGTGTCTAATGATTTCTCTCCAAGTGACGCTGCTGTCCCCTGGTAGGGTTTATGTCGATAGCGGGTAAGTCGATATAATGTTGAGGCTGATGAGAGTATACAGCGTGATTCAAAAAGAATATCACAACTTTAGGAATTTAAAACTCTGCAACGACAAAAGGCAGAGCTAAGCACTATCTGTCGGCGAATTAAGGGAGCCATAAAGTTTCATTTAGTTGTACATTTGTTCGCTTGAAGCGCTGTTGACTAGGTGTTAGCGTCAGTTGATGCTAAGATGGCGACCGCTCAACAGAAAGCTTTTTGTGTTATTGAGTACGGTAGAAGTGAATCGACGACAGTTGTTCAGCGTGCATTTCGAACGAAGTATGGTGTTAAACCTCCTGATATTTGGTGTATTAAACGCTGGTATAAACAGTTTACAGAGTATGGGTGTTTGTGCAAAGGGAAAAGTTCTGGACGTGACAGAGCACTTCATCACTGGCCTCCAAGAAGCCCTGATCTTACCCCCTGCGATTTTTTCTTATGGGGGTATGTTAAGGATATGGTGTTTCGGCCACCTCTCCCAGCCACCATTGATGATTTGAAACGAGAAATAACAGCAGCTATCCAAACTGTTGCGCCTGATATGCTACAGAGAGTGTGGAACGAGTTGGAGTATCGGGTTGATATTGCTCGTGTGTCTGGAGGGGGCCATATTGAACATCTCTGAACTTGTTTTTGAGTGAAAAAAAACCTTTTTAAATACTCTTTGTAATGATGTATAACAGAAGGTTATATTATGTTTCTTTCATTAAATACACATTTTTAAAGTTGTGGTATTCTTTTGAATCACCCTGTATTATGGTGCGCCTATATTGCCGCACCACTGAATTTTTGTACCCCTGGCTTTTAGTTTCGTCATTATTCGACTTTATCGTCCAAGTGTCCAACAATGTGTTATTAGTACATTCGGAATCAACCCTGTCATTTTTTGAATCTGTGTATGATACTTATATCAGCATACCAGATTTCCCAGAAGGCTCTCAGTAGTCCAGTAGTCTTCAGGCCACGAGTGGCCTACCGGGACCATCCGACCGCCGTGTCATCCTCAGTGAGGATGCCGATAGGAGGGGCGTGGGGTCAGCACACCGCTCTCCCGATCGTTATGATGGTATTCTTGACCAAAGCCGCTACTATTCGGTCGAGTAGCTCCTCAATTGGCATCACGAGGCTGAGTGCACCCAGAAAAATGGCAACAGCGCCTGGCGGCCTGAATGGTCACCCATCCAAGTGCCGACCACGGCCGACAGCGCTTAACTTCGGTGATCTCACGGGAACCGGTGTAGCCACTGCGGCAAGGCCGTTGCCCAGTAGTCCAAACGATTAGCCTAATGGCCGACGTACTGGACACGGGTTCCTATCCTCGTCTTGCCACCGAAACACCCTTTACAACTCCTCGAAGGGTGTCACAACGTTTCTGGGACATCATGTATGTTCAGTTTCAAAAACGAAAGATCATATCGACATCCCTGTAAATAACAAGTTACTTATTCTCTCAGTTCATCCGGATGGAAACTCTATTACGGTACAGTCCTAAACGATTTGAGGTGAACTGCTCAGCCGGATCGCCCTGCATATTGAACAGTGTGCCGCGATAGTTAGGTTTTTAGTGTCAGACTGCAAGCAAACATAGTGGTCAGCATAGACTGTAAGAGCAAATTACCGCAAAGCATAACGTCCTGTCCTCGAGGTCCAGGCTTGCACTCATCTAAAGTTCCAATAAAGCGCACACTCCGCTGGATGCGTTTTTCAGGCAAAATCTCCAGGCTGCGGCTGCACAAATTCTCCTCCGGCTATACTTTCTTCCGGGGCTGCTAGACCATCAATTAATGCCCGAAACATTCTGTGAAGTTTCGAAAGTACGAAACTCGTACCGACAGAACTGAAGCTGTCAATATTTCTCGTCAGTTTTGCCCGGACGGTTCAGTCGGTAAGTAAGAGAATTACTCGGGGAAGGGATGGCAGTGTCTGGGAATTGAGTCACGGTGTGGCAAACAGCTTATACCTTCATAAATCTCCAAAACAAAAGAAAAAGAAAAATTGAGGCTACATTTTCGGAAGGGCCAAAGGCACTCTTCTTTCCCTCATCACCTCTTTTATCTGCGACAGTGCTCTGTATTGTCTAATAGTGGTTTGATTCGTATTGTTATGCGTGCGCCAGCTACAGAGAAAGGAGCAGTTGCTACTCGCGGATAGCAACAGAAGGTGTGCGCTGGTACACATCTAACTTATCTACACCGGTAACTGTTTCCTCCTTGAGAAAGCTTTCTCTAACAGTCTTGTCTGTATTACCAATATTTTTAATCTTAAGTTTACGATTTGAGAGCAACGACCATTATACTTTTTCGTAGTTGACTGTAATCTTCATTTCCCACAGAGCGGAGATTGCGATGGCCACTTCTGTTTAAAACTTGCTCCGTAATCTAATTAATTATGTATTATTGTGTACATAATTCAATATGTAAATTCTATTTCCTATTATTTTACAGAAAATAAGTTGAAAGGTTGTTACATGACGACTAGTTTAACTTTGGAAAAGAAAGAACACCAGATAGGTTTTTCTGACGTTTATAAGAGTCTACAAAAGTTCATACGATTTGTCGACCCGGAAAAAGTCTGGGACAATATAAGATGGTGCAACATGTACCGAATTCTGAGGAGAATGGGATTAAGATATATAGAAACACGGCTAATATATAACATGTACAAGAACCAAGAGGGAACAGGAAGAACGGAAGGTCAAAACCGAAGTGACCGCATTAAAGAGGGTGTAAGGTAAGGATGTAGCCTTTCGCCCCTATGCTCAGTCCGTACAGTGAAAAACCGATGACTGAAATAAAAGAAAGGTTGAAGGGCGAGACTAAAACTGAGAGTGAGAAGGTGTTAGTGGTAGGAGTCGCTGATGACATTGCTAGGGTCAGATTAAGTGGAGAATTACAGGACTTGTTGATTGGAATGAACAACATAGAATGTGCAGACTATGGAGGGAGAGTAAACTGAAGATATACGAAAGAAATGAGGGGTAGTAGAACTTTCGTTAATGGTAAGCTTATCATCAAAATTGGCCATCGCGAAGAAGACGAAGTTGAGAGTAAAATAACACAAGACGGACATAAAAAGCAGATTAGCACAGGCAAAGTGGGCGTGACTGGCCAAGGAAAGTCTACTAGTATCCCAACATCGACTCAGAGCAGGGGAACAAGTTTCTGAGAATTTACCTTTGTGGCACACCATTGTATGGTAGCGAACAACCAGAAAAGAATAGAATGGAAGAATTTGGGTTCTGGCGCTACAGAAGAATGTTGTAGATGGACTGATAAGAGAAGGAATAAGGAGAATTGCTTGTTAAAAGGTCGGCGATTTATACTATTTAAGTGACTGGAACAGAAATACGTAAAAAACACCGTATCTTTTTCTTCATTGTAAAGTCGTGTTGATCTCATTAAAAACGTAAACACTTTAAGTAGTGATGAGAAATTAATGAACAGCCAAGCAGGTGTGTGTAGAACTCCGGCTCGGAGGGTTGTCTCTTGGTTCTTGTACATATTATATATTAGCCGTCTTTCCCTATATCTTAATCCCGTTCTCCTCAGAATTCTGTACGTATTCCGTGCAAATATAGTTATGCATGTATCTAGGTCTCAACGGTAGTGACCACCCGCCATATCATCCTCAGCCCACAGGCGTCACTGTTTGCGGATACGAGGGGCATGTGGACAGCACACCGCTCTCCCGGCCGTATGCCAGTTTACGAGACCGGAGCCGCTACTTCTCAATAGAGTAGCTCCTCAGTTTGCCCCACCAGGATAGAGTGCACCCCGCTTGTCAACAGCGCTCGGCGGACCGGATGGTTACAAATCCAAGTACAAGCCCAGCCCCACAGCGCTTAACTTCGGTGATCTGACGGGAACCGTTGTTACCACTGCGGCAAGGCTGTGGGCTAATTGTGTATGTAGATAAAGTATAATAATAATTTCATGTGGCTCAGTGGCTCCGTGCAAGTCTTTCTGCAGGACACCATTTCGGCGACCTGTGTGTCCCTAGCCTACCACAGTTAGCCAACTGGAAAGAGAGACTTACAGGTTAATGTAGAATCCGGACAACCAGTTGTTTCTGGTGACTCCTCACATCGGTGGGAGGCACTGACTTTGTTAAAATGAAGACTGATCAGTATTTGAAGACCCAACCTCTAGATCGGTAGGCAAACGTTTTTCCGCTACACCATCCTTTCTTGAGGTGCATGGGAGCAGAGAGGACACGGGTCGCCACTCGATGCCTGTTAACGGTTCTGGAAAAGGAATCGAAGGGAGAGATACCATATGTCCTTCTTTTTGCTTATTTGCTTTGTTTTAATTACAAAGTAAATACCTTACAAAATAGGTAAATAAAACCGTACAGCAGCTGTACCCTGTGTACACAAGCTGAAAGCGATCTTGAATAGTGGTACTTCGTCCTCTATATCCTCCCGTACGTGGAACAGCCCAGCTAGCCTGAGGGTCCATGCACAACGAACCCAAATAGCTGACAAGACAAGCCTGGTACTTCGCGTGGCATTGTAAGTCCACCCATTTCTCCAGCCGTAAGGAAGAATAATCGAACAAGTCTTTGCAGCCATCATGGAAGAAAATATCCCGCCATGAATACAGATCGTCTATAACACTTTGCCGTCCGCTCGTCTGGTATAAATTTATTTGCTTGGCGCCGGCAGCGCTAATTCTGATTACTTGGCTTTTCGCAGGCCGTTCTTGACATTATCGGGAGATTATAAACTGTTACGGTTTACTAATCTCATCGTTAGTTCTCATAACTTCTCAACCCTGTACCCCTACTTTCGCGAAATTTCGAAGATATAATTACGTAAATAAATAGAAAATTTGTTTTTTTTTTTCAAATATTTATTTGCATTGTCTTTGGTACTTGGTATTAATCTGTCGTATAATATGCAGCAAAACAGTCTCCCAGATGTAAAGCAACTCCACAATACTTGCACACTAAATTTGTTGTTCCTTGCTTTTGTTTTCGGAACATACATGGCGTTTCGTGTAGGATATACGTAGGCCTATTAGTTGGTGTTGCTGTATGTGACCGGAAAGTCTGCCAGCCCGGTCCTGATGAGACGTACGCGATGTAGTGGCGGCCTCCAAGTTTTGGTCCGCGCATTCATCGTAAATGATCGTATCGTCTCTTTCATCTGTCATGATGAAAAGGCACAAGTTCTTATAAACACAGAAATAACTTGATGGCGCGTCTAACTTACTCTTATCTAAATACAAGTCCAAACGAATGCAAAAGATATTAAAGTGCTGTCGCCGGCATGCGCGTTACTATCCTCACGACACCACCGTGGTGTCGCCTGCCACTGCGAGACACTATGCTCAAGACACCACCGTGGTGTCGCCTGCCACTGCGCGACACTATCCTCACGACACCACTGTGTTGTCACCTGCCACTGCGCGACACTATCCTCACGACACCACCGTGGTGTCGCCTGCCACTGCGAGACACTATCCTCAAGACACCACCGTGGTGACGCCTGCCATTGCGAGACACTATCCTCACGACACCACTGTGGTGTCACCTGCCACTGCGAGACACTATCCTCACGACACCACTGTGGTGTCGCCTGCCACTGCGCGACACTATCCTAACTACACCACCGTGGTGTCGCCTGCCACTGCGAGACACTATCCTCACGACACCACCGTGGTGTCGCCTGCCACTGCGCGTTACTATCCTCATGACACCACCGTGGTGTCGCCTGCCACTGCGAGACACTATCCTCACGACACCACCGTGGTGTCGCCTGCCACTGCGAGACACTATCCTCACGACACCACCGTGGTGTCGCCTGCCACTGCGAGACACTATCCTCACGACACCACCGTGGTGTCGCCTGCCACTGCGCGACACTATCCTCACGACACCACCGTGGTGTCGCCTGCCACTGCGCGACACTATCCTCACGACACCACTGTGGCGTCGCCTGCCACTGCGCGACACTATCCTCACGACACCACAGTGGTGTCGCCTGCCACTGCGCGACGCTATCCTCACGACACCACCGTGGTGTCGCCTGCCACTGCGAGACACTATCCCCACGACACCACTGTGGTGTTGCCTGCCACTGAGAGACACTATCCTCACGACACCACCGTGGTGTTGCCTGCCACTGAGAGACACTATCCTCACGACACCACCGTGGTGTTGCCTGCCACTGAGAAACACTATCCTCACGACACCACCGTGGTGTCGCCTGCCACTGCGAGACACTATCCTCACGACACCACCGTGGTGTCTCCTGCCACTGCGCGACACTATGCTCAAGACACCTCTGTGGCGTCGCCAGCCAGTGTGTGATACTATGCCCAAGACACCACTGTGGTGTCGCCGGTCACTGCGAGATACTATGCAAATGAAACCACTGTGGTGTCGTCAGCCACTGCACGGTACTATGCTCAAGACACCACTGTCGCGTCGCCGGCCGTTGACCGCTACTTCGCGCACGACGCCAGATAGGCATAGTGTTAAAAAATATATGATAGATACGCCCGTAACTTCTGATTGCATTGACAGAGAAGCGTAAATTATTGATACCGTCAAGGTCTGACTTTAGTATGTGACAGAAATGTCAACTTGATACCTCTTCCCATTCATGAGAAAATGGAGTGTTGACAGTCGGACAGACAGACAAGTGATCCTACAAGGGTACCTTTTTTACCGAACACAACCCCACAAAAAAAAGAAAAAGAAAATGTAGTGATGTAGGCAGGAGGTGACGGGGAAGGGTTGGGAGAGAAAGCTGTTGATGCAATATTCGAAGTCGCCTCTGGGCGCTAGTTACTGCAGTTACAATTCTACCAGTGCGCGGTCGTTTCGATGTCTGCAAAGTGACACTAAGGGCAAACGTGCTTCGTCACCGAAAGGTTGGCGGTCGCGTACGAGTGCGAGGTTACGCTTCAGAGAAATTCTCAATGAAGAAGGGAGCCTGACAGCAATCTACGCCGGCCAGTGTGGTGGGGGTCAGGGACCGCAGCCCTGGTATTTCTGTGTGTGTGTGTGTGTGTGTGTGTGTGTGTGTGTGTACGCCGAGGCAGACGGCGAGCAGACGCATTAATCATTTTGGGCGGCTGCACCGCTCCGTGTTGTTGGCGGCAATCAGCGCCGGATTAAATTTGCAGCTGGCCGGGCCACGCCGTGCCGCGCTGCGCACTTTGAAGCCGGCTGCGCGATGAATTTCATTACGGCGAGAGTTGCAGCCACGGACCGCTACTGGCTAGAGGCTTGCGGTAGCAGCGCCTGCCTGCGCTGACGGACGGCGGTGATAAATACTCCGTCCAGTCCGGCAGAGTGGCGGCTGGCGAGGTGTCAGTGAGGGGAGTGGAGCCTGGGTGGAGCACACCGCCCCTAAAAGTCTGACGCTCCCTTGTCCGGGCGGCGTGATTAATTTGCGTAACCACTGTCAGCCGGCTTGGGCTACGGTATTCGAGCCCGAGGAAATCCGACTGCTATGCGGACAGTCCATTCCCTGTATCTGGCGGCTTGAGTACTCTGCCTAGTGGACATCATCCCTGTAGCATTAACATCGCGATTTGTTGTTATTGTGTTACTCAGTCCATGTACTGATTTCATGCATATCTTGACTACGTTAGTCAGTATATACATCCTTATCCATGCGCCACAGCTACAGCTTGCATACATCTGAAGCTAACTACATCTGCAGCTACACTACTGTCCATTAAAATTGCTACACCACGAAGATTACGTCGTACAAGCGCGAAATTTAACCGACGGGAAGAAGATGCAGTGACATGCAAATTATTAGCTTTTCAGGGCATTCACACAAGTTGTCGCCGATGGCGACACCTACAACGTGCTGACATGAGTGATGTGTTGGCAGAAGAGCCAACACAGTGTTGCTAGAGGAGACCGAAATGCACGCGTTTAAGCTCACGCAGACTGGCGTGAGGTCTGGAACAGTTAAAGGAGTTGAGCCTAATAAATAAAGTACGAAGCTCTTGGAATACTTAACTTTAATCCATAATTGGAGAACATCGCTCTTGATGATACATAATTATAATCTCAATATAAACTGGTAATGGCGCCTTGCTAGGTCGTAGCAAATGACGTAGCTGAAGGCTATGCTAAATATCGTCTCGGCAAATGAGAGCGTATTGGTCATTGATCCATCTCTGGCAAAGTCTGCTGTACAACTGGGGCGAGTGCTAGGACGTCTCTCTAGACCTGCCGTGTGGCGGCGCTCGGTCTGCAATCACTGACAGTGGCGACACGTGGGTCCGACGTATACTAACGGACCGCGGCCGATTTAAAGGCTACCACCTAGCAAGTGTGGTGTCTGGCGGTGACACCACAATGAGGAAAGTGTCCAACCGATTTCTCATAGACAAACAGCAGATGATCGGCGTTGCCTAATGAAACGTTGTTGTGATGCCTCGTGTAAGGAGGAGAAATGCGTACCATCACGATTCCGACTTTGGTTAAAGTCGGAGTGTAGCCTATCGCAGTTGCGGTTTATCGTATCGCGACATTGCTGCTCGCGTTCGTCGAGATCGAATGACTGTTAGCAGAATGTGGAATTGGTAGGTTCACGAGAGTAATACGGAACGCCGTGCTGAATCCCAGCGGCCTCGTATCACTAGCAGTCGAGATGTCAGGAATCTTATCCCCATGGCTGTAACGGATCGTGCAGCCACGTCTCGATCATTGAGTCAACAGATGGGGACGTTTTCAACACAATAACCGTCTGCACGAACAGTTCGACGACGTTTGCAGCAGCATGGACTATCAGCTCGGAGACCATGGCTGCGGTTACCCTTGACGCTGCATCACAGACAGGAGCGCCTGCAATTGTGTGCTCGACGACGAACCTGGGAGCACGAATGGCTAAACGTCATTTTTTCGGATGAATCCAGGTTCTGTTTACAGCATCATAATGGTCGCATCCGTGTTTGACGACATCGAGGTGAACGCACATTGGAACGTGTATTCGTCATCGCCATACTGGCGAATCACCCGGCGTGATGGTATGGGGTGCCATTGGTTACACGACTCGGTCACCTCTTGTTCGCATTGACGGCACTTTGAACAGTGGACGTTACATTTCAGATGTGTTACGACCCGTGGCTCTACCTTTCATTCGATCGCTGCGAAACCCTACATTTCAGCACAATAATGGACGACCGCATGTTGCAGGTCCTGCACGGGCCTTTCTGTATACAGAAAACGTTCGACTACTGCTCTGGCCAGCACATTCTATAGATCTCTCAACAATTGGAAACGTCCTGCTAATGATGACCGAACAACTGGCTCGTCACAATACGCCAGTCACTACTCTTGATGAACTGTGGTATCGTGTTGAAGCTGCATGGGCAGCTGTACCTCTACACGCCATCCAAGCTCTGTTTGACTCAATGCCCAGGCGTATCAAGGCCGTTATTACGGCCATTGGTAGTTGTTCTGGGTACTAATTTCTCAGGATTTATGCACGCAAATTGCGTGAAAATGTAATCACATGTCAGTTCTAGTGTAATATATTTGTCCATGAATACCCGTTTATCATCTGCAGCCGGCCGCGGTGGTCTCGCGGTTCTAGGCGCGTAGTCCGGAACCGTGCGACTGCTACGGTCGCAGGTTCGAATCCTGCCTCGGGCATGGATGTGTGTGATGTCCTTATGTTAGTTAGGTTTAAGTAGTTCTAAGTTCTAGGGGACTGATAACCACAGCAGTTGAGTCCCATAGTGCTCAGAGCCATTTGAACCATTTTATCATCTGCATTACTTCTGGGTGTAGCAATTTTAATGGCCAGTAGTCTACATCTACGTCTAAATCTACGTACACACTCCGCAAACTTCGTTCAGTGCGTGGCGGATGGTGCCCTGGGCTATATTGCTTAGCATGAACCTGATATCACGTATCTTCCCTTCGTGGTTCTTACGTCAGTTGTGTGCTGGCGGCAGTGAGATCGTTCTGCATTCACCTCGAAATGCTGGTCTCTAAATTTTGTTATTAAAATTTCTCCAAGTGAATGTCGCCCTCCCTCCAGGGATTAACATTTGAGTTCGTTGGGCCTCTCCGTGACACTTTCATGTTGTTCGAAACTACGGGTAACAAATCCAGCGGATAGCCTCTGAATTGCTTCGATGTCTTCCTTTAATCCAACCTTTTATCGATCCCAAATACTCGAGCGATACCCAAGAATAGATCGCTTTAGCGTCTTATGTGCGGTCTCTTTTACAGATGAACCACTCCTTCCCCAAATTCTCGCAATAAATCAAAGTGGGTAATTCGCCTGTCCTGCCACAATCCTCACATCCTCGCTTCATTTCGTATCACTCCGCAACGTTACGCCCAGGTATTTAAACGCCGTGGCTATGTCAAGCACGACACATAACGCATTTGTTTCCCCATTCATACGCATTAACTAACAATTATCTTCATTTAGACGTTCCCTCTATTCATCACACCAACTAGAAATTTTGTCTAAGTCATCTTGTATCATCCTAGAGTAACTAATCTTCGACACCTTCCCGTACGCCACTCCAACCGCAGGTTGCTTCTCACCCTGTCTGCCATATAATTTATGTCTACAGAACCTAACAACCGCCTCTGCCTCATTTCCCTGTAGTACGCCTGACGATGCCAGTATCTCTGAGGAAGTCTAGTCATCGAGGACAACTTGCAGGGTTCTATCACTCAAAAAGCCTTCGGGCTACTCACATACCTGGCAATCTGTTCCATATTGTCTTTTGTTCGTTAACAGCCGGCAGTCCTGTATTGAGTCATATGTTTTTAGGGAATGTAGAGATATGGAATCTGCCTTTGCCCTTCGTCCATAGTTCATAGCGCATATCGTGTGAGGAAAGGGCAAGGTGAGTTTGACACCAGTGGTGCTTTCAAAAACTGTGCTGATTCGCGGACATAAGCTTATTGGTCTCTGAGAAATATGTTCCAGAATTCCGTAGCACAACAATGTTAAGGATATCAATTTCTAATTATGCGGGTTCGTTCCCACACCCTTGTTATATACAAGAGTCACCGGCACTTTTTTCCAGTCGCTTGAGAATTCGCGCTGGACAAAAATTCGTCACAAATGCTGGCTAAGTAAGGGGCCAATACTGTAGAGTACCTGGACTTGCATTCGGAAGGACGATGGTTGAAATCTAGCCATCCTAATTGAGCCGACTTGCTTCCCCATACTGTCCTGGTAAGACCGATAACTTCGCTATTTCGTCTCCTCCTCCAAATCAAACAACCAATCAATACTCATTGTAAAACCGATTTCGGATTCCATTCAGAAATCGTGTAGCGTAGTCAGGCATTCGTACCCCTCACTCGCGTCCATTACCAAGCACTGTAAACTCATCCTGTTAGTCAAGATATCCCGCAAATCTCTATTCTCCCAAATTAGATTCAGTAACTCCTCCTCAGTTATCCGATCTATCCATATAATATTCCATATTTTTCTGTACCACAACCCTCTTCTTGTTTCAAGTGCTTACCATACAAGTTCCTTTTCCATACAAGGACATACTCCAGTGAAATGCATTCTTAAAAGACTTTCTAGCAATTAAATTCGAAATCGATGTTAATTAATTTATCTTCCACACAAACTCTTTTCTTGCTATTGCGAGCATGCATTTTATATTCTGCCTATTTTGGTCATCGTCGTTATTTTGCTGCCAAAACAAGAAAACTTATTTACTACACTGAATGTCTCATTTTTAATCTAATTCCCCCATTACCTAATTCAACTCAATGAAAACAAAATCCATTGCATTCAACTGCTCTTCTGAGTCATTTGCCATCTCTGACGCGTTACAATGCTATAGAGAAAGTTCGAAGTTTTTAGTTCTGCTTCTCGCATTCCAATAACTTTTCCTAACATGTCCTTGTTTTTCTTCACAGGTTGCTCAATGTGCAGACTGAATAAGATAAGGAATAAGTTAGAACCCATCAATCTCAACTGCTGGTTCCCTTTCATGCCGTTTCACGCTGATAAATGAACTCTACTTTTTGTAGTCTTCAAAGCTTTGAGGTCTCGTAGATGATAGCACTTTAGAGTATTTGATGCTGTATTATAATAATGTGTCTTAACAAAGTTCTGAACAACAAATGAAATTAGAAAGAAAAAATTTCTTTGTCGCTAAGACATTTTTATTAGTGGGAAAAGTTCTTGATTGTTTCACGTTTTGCTAAAGGAGCGCGACTGTTTTTGATAAATCCTTAGTAATGTATTTTCGAGCACGAGTCGGTAATTTCATGTAGTGTTTGTAGGAGGTGGTCAACGAGAGCAGATGCATACAGATTAATTACACGCACGTTACTGTGCCATAGGTGCTATCTCCTCAGAGTTGTGTCTGTGAAGAGGGTAGGTACACTGGCATCTTTTAATAGGCATCATACCTAAATAAAAATGAAAAACTGTTGCTGCTAGGGGCATCTAATCAGCGACTTCGCCAATATATGACTTCTATGCTACGTAATCAGCTAACGAATACCATGTTACTAAGTACTTAACAACCGCTCGCAATTCTTTTAAAATTTTTGCTTGACTTACTCCGATAAACCTTTAACGCAAGGTTATACCACTTAGCGAGCTGATTATGACAGCGTTTTAAGTTTTCACAATGCGGTCAGTAATTGCATGAAACACTGAAAGTCTGTTGTCCCCGCAAGAAACCGTGCGATAATTTTATCTGTTTAGTAACTGAGAAGCCGTTGCACGAAAAATTTGAGAATTGACATCGGATAAAGAATGTAATAATAAAGTACATGTTTTTACGTTTACTCCTGTATGAAGGCAGTATTAAAATAGTGAGAGATTAAATGAAACTCATCGCTCAACAGATCTTTCAAGGGTCAGGCTTCTATGACGTATACATGCAGACCGAAGTGACGAATGGAAAGGATTCGAGACCAGGTCTCTCACTTACTAGGCAGATCCGCTAGCCAGCACGACACGGTAGCATAGTAGCTTTGCACAAGTGCATAACTACCCGTTTTATTCGTTGCTTCAGTCTGAAAATATACATCATAGAGATCTGAAACTTCAGAAGGTGCCTGGAAGCATACAGTTTCATTTAAATGAAGCACTTGTGCTCGGGTTTTAGGCAGGATCACCGATTTGTTCGATGCTGAGGTGCTATTCCAGTAAGGCTAGAGAGCCTCGGCAATGCAGTTGGAGTTTAGGGGGAATACCAAGAGAGCTGCGGCGTGAATGGGAATTTGGATCGAGGAGAGAGTCACGCTAGCGTACCTGTTGGAGTTGTGCAAAGCCATCGTGCCAAGGTGGCGTAGTGCTTAGCGCATCTGCCCCAGAACAGGATACCCGCGTCCAAATTCTCGCCTTGGTACGAAGTTCCTTTCGTCGCTTCAGTCAGCATATACGAGGTGTGATCAGAACGTAAGGGGAATTTTTTGTTTTTTTAAAAGTTTCTTCATCAACATCAACATTGTACCCCTCAAAATGATGCCCCTCAGATACAACACACTTCTGCCAATGCTTTTCCCAATTTTCGAAACACTTCTGAAACGGACTTTTCGTTGTGGTGTTCAGCTCCTTCAGCGATTCTGTTTATATTTCATCAGTGGAGACTCAGTAGACGGAAGTCGAAGGAGGCCATGTCCGACGATTATTGTGTCTGAGGCAACATAACGATTTTGTTCTTTGCTAAAATATCACGAACAAGCATTGAAGTGATGCAATTTGCACGAGGGGTTTTGCCACAATTCAGGTCGTTTTCTTCGGATTGCTTCACGCAAACGGCGCATAACTTGCAGGTAGTACTACTTCTTAATGGTATACCTATAAGACAGGAACTCATGATGGATTGTCGCACTGCAGCCGAACAAAACAGTGAGAAGAATCTTCACATGTGACCGAACTTGTCGAATATTTTTCGGTATTGGCTCCTCAGGCAGTTTCCATTGATAACCTTGGGTATTAATAACCGCTTATGCTGTATTCAGCCCTTTATTATTGGATCAGTACCGGCGTCGTGGCAGTAAAAGCTAGATCTCTTGTTTTAGTCACATGTTCACCTGAAGATTAGACTTTTAGTGTCACGAAACCGGTAGTGATCCAATAATAAAGGAATAAATACAGCTGAAGCTGTTATTAATGTGCAATATGATTACTCATAGCTGTTGTTGCAACACCTACAAGGTTCTCTGCAGTTTCCATTGAGACGATTAACCCTTACTTTCGAAGTCATACCCGTACAGCCATATACCCATGTTCCGTCACCTGTTGGTCTAAATCCAACAATTTCGGAACACACTTTACTCATTGACATTTAATGCCGAAAACATCCAAAAAACTTGTGTGCTGTGAGCCGAATGATATGCCGGTATCATCAGCAATCACTCTGCTGGAGATTCTGTGATTTTCCACAAGCATTTTCTTTGCTTCTTTGCTTCTGTCACTTTGTCGTCAGTAACTGATGTGATAGGGCGTCCGGGGCGGTCTTCCTCTTCAATATCTTCTCAACTCTCTTTGGAAAGTTTATACCACTCGTAAACACTTTTCTTACTCATAGTAGGTTCGCCATAAGTCACAGTCAACACATCTAGCGTCGTGCTGTACTTCATTCCATTTTTCAAACAAAAATTGATGCAAATTCATTTTCATAAGTAAACTTTCTCTGAGCACTCGAAAACACGTATAGCCTATTCGTCTGTCGACAATAAACTAAATGAAGATGCAAATATACATCAAGAACGTGTGTATAAGATTTTAAAAAATCAGATAGTCGAATGTATAAAGCCTGCGAAATAAAAAAATGTCCCGTTATTATTTGATCACACCTGGTATATATGAAAGTGAACGGTTGTATCCACTTCACTACCTTGAAGTAGTACAGATTTTCAGGGTAGAAGAAACGTGCAAAGGCTGTTGTAATGCTGTGAACAGTCCACACCGTACAGTGTCCTCGTGAGTATGGATGCAGACGTAGACGTGTATAACGCAGCACAGAGTCGGTATAGTCTGTCGGTAAACTGAAGAGCGAGCGAGTGATTCCCCACTCTGCCTACCCTGCTACGTCAGAGGGCGCTTCTACATGCTGTTTCACAACGTAGTGCAGTCCCTGCCGCAGCGCGCGCTTTAATTCTGAGGCGACGCCGTTTATTTTTAGAGAAATGCGTTAAGAATATAAGGAAAAGAAAGACGATAGCTTCTTCGAAACGAAACATTATAGAGTAAATAAGATTAACATATAATAATATTAACGGGAGTCAGAATTCTACTACAAACATAGAACCGAATACCTATTCATGTGAATGTATGTTCCTCTATTCGTAAGACGAACGAGATAAAGTGCAATCAATCTGTAGAATTTAAAGCTTGTTCTTACTGTGTGTTTCTACTAAAAGGTAAAAGTTTTCTTTGAAGGGCTGCATTGAAACTTAACAATTCTTGCAACACGAAGAGTGTTTAAGAAGTAACCAGAAATTTATAATTTCGTGTGTTGTATTAGATTCGCACTGCTTTTTTTTTTGTCATTGTCTTCGTAAACATGTCTGAAAAGTATTTCCAGATAAATCCCATTTCACGTAATGTCTTGTGAGCCAAGGAAAATGTATTTTTTGTTTCACGGCAGTAAGTAATTTCCGTAATGTGGGCACTATTCCTTGGTTTATGTAAAAGTCCTCCGTTGTTTGTCGAATGGCCGATTTTGTGAAACCGTCCATAACGATGGGTTTCCTCCCTAAATTACTTTTCCTTCGCGGCGATTCCAGTAAACCGTGCGCCGTTCCTTCCTTATGTGTCCTACTGTGGCGAGGCTGACGTTTGCATAAACTGCAGTGCTTTGATTGGGACTGGTAATATAAGCCAACAGTTCTTTTCGTGTCGCCTCCTTAACACACGCTGTAATAACGTTAGAGACGATCGAACGTTCGTTACTCCGCAAATACCTCTTCTTCGTATTCTGCACATTTTCTTGCAATGCAGGAGGATTGTCCACACATCCGGATACTGAAGTATATCAGTGAGTACTCAAAATCAACTGACTGACACTGGCAACTAAGATCCAACGAACGGGAACGACGTATATCACTGCACGCCGAACTACACCGCTACACAGGTAACGGACTAACGGGCAACTGATTTGGGGTGGCCCTGTAGGCCGGTGCCAGCGTTCTTCCGGGACAGGCCACTTCCCCCACCAAAAGCGCTGCTCGCTCCTGAGTTTACAGACAGACTATACCACCCCGCGGCTTGTACAGCGGCCTCGCTCCCCGGGGGCTGAGTGGGTTTTGTGCGCGGAGTAACACATGCATCACCGGGGCGCGCCCCTGCCACGTGGCAGCCGCTGATTGGCCAGCACCGCACCTCTCCCCCCCCCCCCCCCCCCCCCGCCACTGATGCCGCTGGTGATGGATGGAGCAGACCTCTCGCCTCCATCCGTCTTCCGCCGGGGCTTAGCCTCGCTTCTCCTCCGGGGCCCACAGCACTCATCCGCCTTACCCGACTACACACTACCGCCCTCAGGGAGGAAGGTTGAACACTGTTCTACCTCGCAATATCTACTTCCCACTCTGTGATGGACAGCAAACCATCAACGCATTTCCAACTTCTCCTGCTGTCATTCAAGGGGTTGTGACAAAAAACTCTCACACATAAAAAAAATTTGCCAAGTGCCAGCAGACTAGTACAAACTTAATTGTGCATACAGGGTGAATCGCCTGGAACTTGCACCGTACATTCTACGGATATAGAAAACGCTGTTGATGTACATTTTTCACAGAATGGGTTAGTAGCCACGGGTTTAATGCAGACTAATGTGATAGGGATAGAACCTACGTTCCCTGACTAATGCCACCTCCTCTTGGGACCGCATGGGAACTGACGTGCAGATTAACAGCAGAAAAAACATTCCCTCCCCCCCCCTTGTCATCACTTGTTTGTTTCTGTTACGCTCCATACGTGTTACACTAACTCTTTCACATAACTGATTGAAGAGGTTGATAAATAATTCCCGAGATTGTTTTTGTCTATTTTGTCTTGCAGCATACACATTACAAGAACGAACTTCATTCTTCATACACTCTCCGTATACCATGAGCACGTCGGCTTACCGAACGAGGTAGCGCAGTCGTCAGCACATTCGACTCATAGTGGGAAGGACTACGGTTCAAACCCGTGGCCCACTCTTGATTTATGTTCGTCATGATTCCCTAATTCACTGCCGGCCGGAATGGCCGAACGGTTCTAGGCGCTACAGTCAGGAACCACGCGACCGCTACGGTCGCAGGTTCGAATCCTGCCTCGGGCATGGATGTGTGTGGTGTCTTTAGGTTAGTTAGGTTTAAGTAGTTCTAAGTTCTAGGGGACTGATGACCTCAGCAGTTATGTCCCACAGTGCTCAGAGCCATTTGAACCATTTGAACCTAATTCGCTTCAGGCAAATTGCGAGATGGTTCCTTTGAAAGGGCACAGCCGACTTCGTTCCCCGTCCTTCCCTGATTCCCTGATACGATGGGACCGATGATTTCGCTGTTTGGTCTCCCCCCCCCCTCCCAAAACAAACAACAACCAACCAACCGACCAACCAACCACGTAGGCTTTCTCCGACTTGTTAAATCCCATCGTCCGCTGACGACCTACTGCTTGGACTGGCACGTACTAACTAACTAGAAAGTCGTAATGGACTCAAGGAACACACAAACACACTGTAAGCAAACATTACAACATCGTACCTAGAAACCACGCAGGCTGAATGGTAGAAACAACTGTCGGTGTGGAAACTTTACAAAATACGATATCTCATAAACGACTCGCACTAGACTCACACAGCAAATGCTACTGACATTCTAATTTATCCTACTTCTACTTTATTAACGCCAATAGGGATTCTTCCATTTAAAATGGGTATGTTTGTACAATAAATACACTTTCAAGTACTATTATAATCTGTTTTCTGGCCAAGTGTACGAGCCAATAACTACCAATCTATTCTGAGAAAAACCACACCTCAGTAGCACTTTCAATCTCCGCAATAATTGCTGTGCAATTCTTAGTTGATTCACCCTGTATAGACAGTCCATCCATTCCAGGAATAGAGAACATCGACCATTTTTTGCTGATATCGACACTGATACTGACAGGATATCGCCCCAGAGATTCCAAGATTTTTGAGAACTTTTTAATTTCAAATGAGTGGGTCACAACGGGAAAAAATGAAACTTTAGGCAAGGAATGAATTTACTGTTGCACATACAACTTGAAACGCTATATCTGCATGCAGTAACTGCTCCTACATATCTTATTATGGAAACACGTCATAAAAGTGTGAGCAATATGCAGTGAGCATAAATGTATGAACAAGTGATTCCTTGCCTATATTTGACTTTCACTACTGCGATGCAGCCAGCATCAACGCAGTTTGACATCAGATAATAAGTGCCAAAAGAAATATTCGTTTCGTGTAATGCAATTACAAAGGAACTATTTTCGGAAATTTTCCCTCACTTGCATTGTGGAAACATAGCTCGAGCCAAATTACATGATTCTAGTCCAACCGAAAGTACCTTATAGATTTTGATACGTGGGTTTGCGAGTATCATAATACATGACCTAAATATCGGTATCTTTTGGTTGTACTGTCTTAGAAGCTTACATTTACTACACTGTTAAGTGGCTGTAGACTTTAGGATGTGACATAACTTCAATTTGATCTGTATACCTCTTTTGAGAAAAAGGGGTCTTAACAAACGAGCGGACAGTCAGTCAGGCAAATAGGAAATGAAAAAAAAAATCCTTATGATGTTATTACAGATTTGCTGTTTAGGGATTTTTTCCTTAATTTTTACTGTGAAACCTTACTTTTTGCCAAATTTCATGGCATTAGTTCAAAGGGACGTACTCCATAGGTCTTGATGAGTGAGTTTGCAAGTACCAAAATAAGAACGTTAATGGCCTTATCTTTTGACTGCATTGACTAAGAGGCTTCAAGTTTTTCACCATCAAGGAATGCCTTTTTTTGGTGTATCTCATTTTGTTATATATTGCTCGTTGAATTTGTTCGGGGCGGACGTCCAAAGACACCCGTTTAGGTTCTTCGTTGATCCGTTCACTGAGTTTTTTATGACAGTGAGTACCTAACCCTCTGACCGAACACGCAGTGCTACCGTGCCGGCGCCTTAATAAGTGACATAAATTTCAATATAATAAGGAGAAAGAAAACTGGCGTTCTACGGATCGGAGCGTGGAATGTCAGATCCCTTAATCGGGCAGGTAGGTTAGAAAATTTAAAAAGGGAAATGGATAGGTTAAAGTTAGATATAGTGGGAATTAGTGAAGTTCGGTGGCAGGAGGAACAAGACTTTTGGTCAGGTGATTACAGGGTTATAAATACAAAATCAAATAGTGGTAATGCAGGCGTAGGTTTAATAATGAATAAAAAAATAGGAGTTCCGGTTAGCTACTACAAACAGCATAGTGAACGCATTATTGTGGCCAAGATAGACACAAACCTCTTGCCTACTACAGTAGTACAAGTTTATATGCCAACTAGCTCTGCAGATGATGAAGAAATTGATGAAATGTATGACGAGATAAAAGAAATTATTCAGGTAGTGAAGGGAGACGAAAATCTAATAGTCATGGGTCACTGGAATTCGTCAGTAGGAAAAGGGAGAGAAGGAAACATAGTAGGTGAATATGGATTGGGGGGAAGAAATGAAAGAGGAAGCCGCCTTGTAGAATTTTGCACAGAGCATAACTTAATCATAGCTAACACTTGGTTCAAGAATCATAAAAGAAGGTTGTATACCTGGAAGAATCCTGGAGATACTAAAAGGTATCACATAGATTATATAATGGTGAGACAGAGATTTAGGAACCAGGTTTTAAATTGTAAGACATTTCCAGGGGCAGATGTGGATTCTGACCACAATCTATTGGTTATGAACTGCAGATTGAAACTGAAGAAACTGAAAAAGGTGGGAATTTAAGGAGATGGGGCCTGGATAAACTGAAAGAACCAGAGGTAGAGAGTTTCAGGGAGAGCATAAGGGAACAATTGACAGGAATGGGGGAAAGAAATACAGTAGAAGAAGAATGGGTAGCTCTGAGGGATGAAGTAGTGAAAGCAGCAGAGGATCAAGTAGGTAAAAAGACGAGGGCTAATAGAAATCCTTGGGTAACAGAACAAATCTTGAATTTAATTGATGAAAGGAGAAAATATAAAAATGCAGTAAATGAAGCAGGCAAGAAGGAATACAAACGTCTCAAAAATGAGATCGACAGGAAGTGCAAAATGGCTAAGCAGGGATGGCTAGAGGACAAATGTAAGGATGTAGAGGCTTGTCTCACTAGGGGTAAGATAGATACTGCCTACAGGAAAATTAGAGAGACCTTTGGAGAAAAGAGAACCACTTGTATGAATATCAAGAGCTCAGATGGCAACCCAGTTCTAAGCAAAGAGGGGAAGGCAGAAAGGTGGAAGGAATATATAGAGGGTTTATACAAGGGCGATGTACTTGAGGACAATATTATGGAAATGGAAGAGGATGTAGATGAAGATGAAATGGGAGATAAGATACTGCGTGATGAGTTTGACAGAGCACTGAAAGACCTGAGTCGAAACAAAGCCCCCTGGAGTAGACAACATTTCATTAGAACTACTGATGGCCTTGGGAGAACCAGTAATGACAAAACTCTACCATCTGGTGAGCAAGATGTATGAGACAGGCGAAATACCCACAGACTTCAAGAAGAATATAATTGGTATCCCAAAGAAAGCAGGTGTTGACAGTTGTGAAAATTATCGAACTATCAGTTTAATAAGTCACAGCTCCAAAATACTAACGCGAATTCTTTACAGACGAATGGAAAAACTGGTAGAAGCGGACCTCGGGGAAGATCAGTTTGGATTCCATAGAAATGTTGGAACACGTGAGGCAATACTACCCGTACGACTTATCTTAGAAGAAAGATTAAGAAAAGGCAAACCTACGTTTCTAGCATTTGTAGACTTAGAGAAAGCCTTTGACAATGTTAACTGGAATACTCTCTTTCAAATTCTGCAGGTGACAGGGGTAAAATACAAGGAGCGAAAGGCTATTTACAATTTGTACAGAAACCAGATGGCAGTTATAAGAGTCGAGGGGCATGAATGGGAAGCAGTGGTTGGGAAATGAGTGAGACAGGGTTGTAGCCTCTCCCCGATGTTATTCAATCTGTATATTGAGCAAGCAGTAAAGGAAACAAAAGAAAAATTCGGAGTACGTATTAAAATTCATGGAGAAGAAGTAAAAACTTTGAGGTTCGCCGATGACGTTGTAATTCTGTCAGAGACAGCAAAGGACTTGGAAGAGCAGTTGAACGGAATGGACAGTGTCTTGAAAGGAGGATATAATATGAACATCAACAAAAGCAAAACGAGGATAATGGAATGTAGTCAAATTAAATCGGGTGATGCTGAGGGGATTAGATTAGGAAATGAGACACTTAAAGTAGTAAAGGAGTTTTGCTATTTAGGGAGTAAAATAACTGATGATGGTCGAATTAGAGAGGATATAAAATGTAGACTGGCAATGGCAAGGAAATCGTTTCTGAAGAAGAGAAATTTGTTAACATTGAGTATAGATTTAAGTGTCAGGAAGTCGTTTCTGAAAGTATTTGTATGGAGTGTAGCCATGTATGGAAGTGAAACATGGACGATAACCAGTTTGGACAAGAAGAGAATAGAAGCTTTCGAAATGTGGTGCTACAGAAGAATGCTGAAGATAAGGTGGGTAGATCACGTAACTAATGAGGAGGTATTGAATAGGATTGGGGAGAAGAGAAGTTTGTGGCACAACTTGACTAGAAGAAGGGATCGGTTGGTAGGACATGTTTTGAGGCATCAAGGGATCACAAATTTAGCATTGGAGGGCAGCGTGGGGGGTAAAAATCGTAGAGGGAGACCAAGAGATGAATACACTAAGCAGAATCAGAAGGATGTAGGTTGCAGTGGTTACTGGGAGATGAAGAAGCTTGCACAGGATAGAGTAGCATGGAGAGCTGCATCAAACAAGTCTCAGGACTGAAGACCACAACAACAACAAGTCTACCTGCTGATAAGAGAAAGTGGTGTTAACAAAAAATGACAGGTAGGCAACATGATAGAAAAGCGAACCTATAATGGTGGCAATGGTGAAGAGACAGTAAAGTAACAAATATTGGAGGATAGTATACTGCACACAAAATGCCGTGGCCACTAGATTTATATTCGGCTGGGGAAGTGTCGAAAGAGTGGCAATTGCGGGGATCGCTCAGAGCGCTGTAGGTCAAATGCCTACGCTCACATTTTTGGTAAATTTAAAGCAAGATCCCTGCACGCCCACACTTGCATGGTGGCCTTTCAAAAAGATCTACTCTGCTGTAATTAGTATCTAAAAAGAATTCTGCCGAAAATGCAGCGATTTATTTTCGACTGCATTGTTAACTATTTGTAACTTTCAGAGAAGAGTGACAAGTGGGGAATTTTGACTCAAACCCACTGATTTCTCTTTTTGCCATCTTAAATTCGCTTCTTTTGCCAAAACTTAGAGAAGTTTACACATTCTCACGTCACTAACAAGTTGTGCAGATCAAGTTGTGGGAGAACTTTGAAGCAAAGGTTATTAAGTTTACTAAGTGAGGAACTGAGGAAAAATAAGGTCAGCTACTTACGGAAAAGTACACCCTCATTACAAAAGAAAGATGTGGTGACTTCACTTATGTTGTTTCAATAACCATAGCGTTTCTCGTTTCACGAGCTATCGATGGTCCTTAAAAATTACATTCTTTCATCAGAAATTTCTGTAGTTAGTGATATAGCAATGCAGATAATGAAGTTTTGCGTAATAACCATATGGTGTTCTGTGTGCTATCATTTGCCAAAATCTCATTTCGATATCTCAAACCGTTTATGAAATCTAATGAATGTTGTGGATATTTCACTCTGGCTTTACCGCTGGCGCGGTGCGATCGCACATGACTGCGCTACGTCAGATTAATTTTCTTGAGATTGGTGACAGATAGAGAGCTCAAACCGTGTCAAAAGAGAAACTCACTATGTTAGCTAAATTTCATAAGCAGCAACATAATATACACTCCTGGAAATGGAAAAAAGAATACATTGACACCGGTGTGTCAGACCCACCATACTTGCTCCGGACACTGCGAGAGGGCTGTACAAGCAATGATCACACGCACGGCACAGCGGACACACCAGGAACCGCGGTGTTGGCCGTCGAGTGGCGCTAGCTGCGCAGCATTTGTGCACCGCCGCCGTCAGTGTCAGCCAGTTTGCCGTGGCATACGGAGCTCCATCGCAGTCTTTAACACTGGTAGCATGCCGCGACAGCGTGGACGTGAACCGTATGTGCAGTTGACGGACTTTGAGCGAGGGCGTATAGTGGGCATGCGGGAGGCCGGGTGGACGTACCGCCGAATTGCTCAACACGTGGGGCGTGAGGTCTCCACAGTACATCGATGTTGTCGCCAGTGGTCGGCGGAAGGTGCACGTGCCCGTCGACCTGGGACCGGACCGCAGCGACGCACGGATGCACGCCAAGACCGTAGGATCCTACGCAGTGCCGTAGGGGACCGCACCGCCACTTCCCAGCAAATTAGGGACACTGTTGCTCCTGGGGTATCGGCGAGGACCATTCGCAACCGTCTCCATGAAGCTGGGCTACGGTCCCGCACACCGTTAGGCCGTCTTCCGCTCACGCCCCAACATCGTGCAGTCCGCCTCCAGTGGTGTCGCGACAGGCGTGAATGGAGGGACGAATGGAGACGTGTCGTCTTCAGCGATGAGAGTCGCTTCTGCCTTGGTGCCAATGGTGGTCGTATGCGTGTTTGGCGCCGTGCGGGTGAGCGCCATAATCAGGACTGCATACGACCGAGGCACACAGGACCAACACCCGGCATCATGGTGTGGGGAGCGATCTCCTACACTGGCCGTACACCACTGGTGATCGTCGAGGGGACACTGAATAGTGCACGGTACATCCAAACCGTCATCGAACCCATCGTTCTACCATTCCTAGACCGGCAAGGGAACTTGCTGTTCCAACAGGACAATGCACGTCCGCATGTATCCCGTGCCACCCAACGTGCTCTAGAAGGTGTAAGTCAACTACCCTGGCCAGCAAGATCTCCGGATCTGTCCCCCATTGAGCATGTTTGGGACTGGATGAAGCGTCGTCTCACGCGGTCTGCACGTCCAGCACGAACGCTGGTCCAACTGAGGCGCCAGGTGGAAATGGCATGGCAAGCCGTTCCACAGGACTACATCCAGCATCTCTACGATCGTCTCCATGGGAGAATAGCAGCCTGCATTGCTGCGAAAGGTGGATATACACTGTACTAGTGCCGACATTGTGCATGCTCTGTTGCCTGTGTCTATGTGCCTGTGGTTCTGTCAGTGTGATCATGTGATGTGTCTGACCCCAGGAATGTGTCAATAAAGTTTCCCCTTCCTGGGACAATGAATTCACGGTGTTCTTATTTCAATTTCCAGGAGTGTATATTAAGTATCAGACGCAAAATCATAGCGACCTCTCTTTTTCGCTGAAAACGTTTTCAAATTTCGCGCAGTGGCTTTCGGTTCCGTCCATATTGCAAGTTTAATGTCATGATTTAACATATCAAACTTGGTGCTGTGGCTCCGAAGCTACAAAACTGGTCTTTAAACAAATTATGTACAAGAGCAGGCAAGCTGTTATTACTCAACTTCCCTAAACTCACCGTCTTGACAGCTTCTTGTATCGCAGTTCTGACGTGTTACTCTTACGCTCTTGCGACGATCGTACCCTTATGACCATAATCTGTTATCCTTCACACTATGGAAGTCCAAAAAAATCACTCGTCTCCACAATGCACAACGATGGTCAGTTCGTCTGTTTTGGTTTGTAATGAATCTACGTGTTAGCGCTATATGATGTGGATCTTTGTCTCGATTCGTATTTACCCCCAATTCTTGCCCAGAGTGACTGGGAATCTAAAGAAGTCACCTGGACCGGCATGATGTAGCAACAAAATTGCCTCTGCAGCCTCGGTTCGCTGAATATTTGGATGGGAGCTGACAGTGAAGAGAATCTAGCTGGCGCTCATATTTGTCATGTTGGAAATTCCGTGCAAGGTGTTGAAAACTGATCCATGAAAAATTTTCATTTTTTATCACTTCCATTGTAATTAGTTGCTCCCACAGCACCAGGACCGTCACTTCTCAGACTGTTTCTGGTTTTTGATGGAGAGATGGTCCGTAATTCCGTTCATCATCATTCCGACTCCTTTGGGCGCAATGGATGCGTCTACGCCACTGCCTCGCATGATGGTACATTATCGCCGTGTATACGCGTCAACTCACTGCAGTTGTTGCACCGTTGTTCTCCATCAATAACGGAGAATAAGTACGTTCCTCCGTTTTGTTTCGCGAGTGAATACCGATTTTTCGGAAAATCTTCATCAGCCAATGTCGCGTATAGTAATTCTGATAACTAGTTACGACTGTTTCAGGCTATCTTCAGATCTGAAAGATATTGAAAGGAATAGTTACAATACAAGAATCGCATTCAGACATTTGCAGGAATTAGAAAATTTTTTTTAGCAAAATCATTGAAATGCACCTACCAAAATATACACAGGGAATATGTAAGATAGGAGGACGCTTTTCCAGTAGGCTGAAAACGAAGCGAGGGAATAGATGTAAAACATGTACAAGAGATGCCAAAACAAATGACGTAAAGACTAACACAGATACCTCTCAATATAGGTGTGTAAACGCCATTAATGACAAGAAATGGCATAAATTTTAGGACAGACACATTACATTACACTGAGGTGACAAAAGTCGTGAGATACATCCTAATAGCGTGTAGTATGTCCTTTTCTTGGGAGTTGTGGAGCAACTATACATGGGGTGGACTCAACAGGTCGTTATAAGTAACCTGCAGAAGTATTGGCCATCTCTTAGGTCGTCCACAATTGAGAAAGTGTTGCCGGTGCGGGTTTTTGTGTATGATCTGCCCTCTCGGTTATGTCCCATAAACGTTCAATGGTACTCATTCGCTGAATCTGTCCAGAATGATCTCCAAACCAGTGGCTAGCAATTCTGGTTCAGTGACAAGCCGACTTACCAGCCATAAGAATTACATCATTGTTTGGGAACATGAAGTCTGTGAATCGCTGCAGATGGTCTCCAAATGGAGCAGCATAACCATTTACAGTCAATAGTCGCTTCAGTAGAACCAAATGACGTAGTCCATTCCTTGTAAACACAGCCCAAACTCTTATGGAGCCGCTTCAAGCATGCATAGTTCTTTGTTGGTAACTTGGATCTGTGGTTTCGTGGTGTCTGATTCAAACTCGAACAGTACCATTACCTCTTACCAACTGAAATCGGGACACATCTGACCAGGCCATGGTATTCCAGTCCGCTAGGGTCCAATCGATATGGTCACGAGTTCAGGAAGGCACTGCAGTCGATGTCGTGCTGTTAACAAAGACATTCGCGCGGGTCGACTGCTGTTACAGCCCATTAACGCCAGATTTCGCCCCACTGTCCCAATGGGTACGTTCATCGATCGTTCTACATTGATTTCTGTGGTTATTTCACGCAGTGTTGCTTGTCTGTTAGCACTGACAACTGTACGCAAACGCCGCTGTTCTCGGTCGTTAAGTGAAGGCCGTCGGTCACTGCGTCGTTCGTGGTGAGAGGCCACGCCTGATATTTAGTATTCTCGCCACAGTCTTAACACTGTGTATCTCAGAGTATCGATTTCCCTAAAGATTTCCAAAATGGAATGTCCCACGCGTTTAGTCCAACTACCATTCCGCACTGAGTATGTCAGTTCCACGCCATGCTGCCATAATCACGTCGAAAACATTTTCATATGAATCAGCTTAGCGCATACGACAGCTCCGCCAATTCACTGCTCGTTTATATCTTGTGTACCTGATACTATTGCCATCCGTCTATTTCCATATCACTCTCTTATGACTTTTGTCGCCTCTGTGTAAAGGCATTATCTGGAATTCACATTTATAACATGAGTAAATCGTAAGTACAAACAAGCATTGCCTTCGCGCCATTCAAAGTGACAAACACTACAGCCATGCCCTTCTCTTGGCAGCGACAGTAAAAGTTCCCATGAAGTGGTTGTACACATACTGACTGATTTGGTTTTGACTTATCCAGTGGCGCCGGCTGGGGTGGCCGAGCGGTTCTGGAACCGTGCGACCGCTATGATCGCAGGTTCGAATCCTACTTCGGGCATGGATGTGCGTGATGTCCTTAGGTTAGTTAGGTTTAAGTACTTCTAAGTTCTAGGGGACTGATGACCTCTGAAGTCCCATAGTGCTCAGAGACATTATCCAGTGGCGTTCTGCGATCATTTGGCGTGGAAATTTTAAGTTGTACCAGAATTGCAGACGTCTGCCTAAAGACAAACAAACAAAGGTTAATTACCTTCATTTTTAGAAGTGATCATAAAAAGTCTATGGCTACCTCTGGTATGTAGAGAATCATAGAAAAATGTGCATAATCTAATAAGATACACAAGTCGTTTTTGCTAATGGGCAGCCTCTGTTAAATGTGTAGCTATCGAATTTCTGTGATCGTGTAGTAACAAGTAACTACTGGCTACGTACGTACGTTAGGCACTTGTTAAATATGAAAGATTCCGATGCGCCAAAACAATATGTCGACTGCTCAACGGGAATGCCACCTGCTGGCATAGTGGGACCGTGACATGGTAATAAATGTATACTGTAAGCAGAAGAGTATGGTGACTCATTCTGGCCACTATAATGACCGCAGATGGGGAAATACACTGACACTAGCCAACAACATGGCCAAAGGGAAGTCAACTACAGAAGCCCCCCATCAAATAAATGTAGCTACATACGGCCTAGCTGGCTTGAAGCAAAACTGAAAAATATTTTCATTTTCACTCATTCGATGGAAAAGGGATACGCACTATCAGCAGTCAATAAGGCCATAGATACATTCAAACCATCGATCTAGTGATAGCTTTACTAGCCGTCACCCATCCCTGCTTTAGCCGAGACCAACTGCTTACTTACTTGAGCTCAGTAGCACAAACGAGAGTGCACTATCGTCTTCCTTTTATAACAGATTATGTCTCAGATTTCATGGCAAGAGACGAGAAACAAAAACATTTACTATGGTTAACAAATCTAGACCTTCACTATGAGTAACAAATGTAGTTCTTTGGTTCTTATAGATGCATATAAACTAATTCAATGTGATTTAAGCAAATTAGTGACAAGCATATTCATTTATCAGTAATTACATGTCTAAGAACTTATCTGTAATGTAAAGCAAATGGTTGTATATTTTCCTTAATATTTTTAAATATTTAATCTTCAGTAAATATTCTTGTTGTTGTATGACATGAGTAATGCAAGGAAATAACACTTTTATTTCTTTGTACTACATTAAAATATTATAAGTTAAATTAGTTAAGTCAGTTTGAAATTTCCTGTTGCTATCATTTAAAGATAATTAATATACAAGATGTTCACATAACTATTTGTGTGACTGACATTTGGATTAAATACTGTTTTAATCTATTTAAATTATTCAAATTATTTATTTCACTCATACTCTTTTGTTTTGTAGATTTTTTCTTTATAGGTGTTGTATTATTATGTTCAAACTGGAATGTTTACAAGCTGTACAAACAATGATATAAAAAATAACCTGATGATTTCTTTTGTATCAGTACTTATCTTGATGAGCGAATACCAGTTTACTTCTTTGTCAGACAATATTTAATTTTAATGTCCGTTCGTGTAATTTTTCGACAATGTCCGTAGTTCAGCGATATTTACATTGACAGGCGACTAGCGGTCGTAATGTTGTACTATGTTGAATGGCAATATGTCACATTTTACTACAAGTACGATGTCCTACTGTGAAATGCCTTATCCGTAATAACATTGGAACATTGAGTCAAACCATCATAACTCCAACGTATTTATAAACAAACGTCATAAAACAACAATGAATGTTGCAACTCTATAGGGGCTCATTAGCAAGAAAGACTGTATAAGCGTAATATCATGGGCAAATAGCAACTCATTTATAAGGTTGCATGTATTGGAAATGAAGTACAAATCAATGTGTAAATCAATTTAAGATCCCCAACATGGTAAGTGCGATAAGCAATAATTGGTGGTTTACCATAGCTTTAATTATGGGAGATAGCGGTACAAGTAAAGTTCCTGGTTTTGAGAGTTTTTCTGAACGTGATGTGACTGCTTATTGCAGTTATCATGTTGGGGAAGAAGCTAATGAGGACTATGGAAAGACCTGCTATCTATCTTCTGCCTTCAGTTTATATAATTGTAATAGAAGTGAGATAATCTCTGATAAAAGCGTTCATATGTGGATTGAAGGTAAAGGTATATGTGAATATGTAAAAAATCATTAGCGATTGTACTTTATATCATTATAAATTGTCTTATAGATAAATTTGGTTGCTATAGTTTAAAGTTGAGTGTTGAAATAACAATTTTACAAATGCTCTTTATCACTTCTTGAGTTTGAATAATTTTAATTAAATGAAAGATACTTCAATAAAATATGAGATTGGATTGAGGAAATAGTGATGATGAACTAATTCTGACTGAGATGCAAATAAATTTGTTTTCAAGTTTAAAAACAATATCGCAGTAGCAGAAAGATAGAGATTGTGACCTGTTTAACTCTACAAGTTATTCAACTCAACGTTAAGTTCGTCTACTCTGTGATAGTGAACCTTATATTAGAAGACAGAGACATGTTTTGTTACAAAAGAGTCCATACATGACAGTGGAATTGTAATTCGTTTGGCAATAGAGTGAAGCTATCATATTGCCATATTAATAAACATTTAATTGTGTATTTCGGTATTCCTCAGATGTACTCAAATAAATCTGTTTCAGAATATATGAAAAACATGAGTCTTTTTAAGATCGTCCTTAACAAATTAGATCCCCGCCCTTTTTGACAAAATCCGGGCTATGTCCTTACATAAACGGCGTTTATAAAGTGAAGATTGTTATGGCCTGGTGTCTAGGAATGGGCATCTAAGAAATGGCTGGTGACTGGTGGCTGGTGGCTCTTCACGTGCTACTACCGTGAGTCTTTTGACCCGACAAAACTACAGTCTTGCAGTCACAGTGGTAGGTTCTTTGACAGTTCGGTAAGGCAGCACATTAAAATGGAATACATGAAATATTAATTCAGTTTATTACATAAAAAAAGATTTTTTTAACTTTGATGCAGATCATTGCCATAGGATCTTTTGATAAGTTAGAATCAGAGCATCACCTGATGCACAGTTTGACAATTGTGTCTCTTGCAGTGCAGTACTCCAAATTTAAATGAAGTAGTCCATCAGGAACATTACCTGTCACGTTGGACCTATACTATGACACTGACTGCTTCAGATGAGGTCACGAACTAGTGCATAGCAGTTGCTATCTCGGCTCTATATTGACCTCAGTGTGAGGGCGCTGATATGTTGAAATGGGAGGCATCGTCTTCAACAGTGCCTCCACACATCGTTGTGGATTGCAGCGGGCCTTCACTAGTGTCTGTGGTACCAGTTCGCTCCTCTGGACGATACCACAGACAGCGTCTTTGGGATGCGGTTGAAGGCCAGTGAAATCATGAGTAGGCGACAAGGTGTTGGACGCTTTATCATGGAATAATGAGGTTCGAAGCTTGCCTAGTCTGAGAAGCAAAACAGGAGGTGATCTGTGGCAAATACTATGGTACGACATAATGGTGGTACTATCGCGTTTCGGAACACACAATTCAGTGCACATTGCTGGACACAAGGTTCATCTACAGTGGACGACTACTACATGTTCCCTTGTTGACCCAAAGACACCATCATTAAAACTGGAATGAGTATGAGATCATTGAAGGCTGGACCGTGTATAAATGGAAACTTGTCGCTTGGTATGAGACTAACGTTACATGCTCAAACAGGTTGATACACTGTCATCCACGTGAACGGTTGCTCAAAAAATGCACCGCACCTTGAAAGCAAGCCCGTGGATGCAGTGTTGTGTCATTGGGACGCTGGCCTGGGCATAAAAGTGACCTGTAGTAGACAGTATCATGACAGCTGCAGACTACATGAACATTACTGCAGATGACCTGGGTCCCTGATGGGGATGGTATTTTCGAGCGGGATAACTGTCCCTGTTGCAAGACCAGAATCATACAAAAGTGGTTTCAGGACTATGGCAGTAAACGAACATGCCTGTCTAAGGCATAAAATTCGCCTTATCTGAACGTAGTAGAACATATTTTGGACTCCATTTGGTTCAAGATTCGTGAACACAAGGCACTGTCACTTTTTTCACAACTGTGAGACATGTTCCAAGACGTCAGGTGCCACATACCCGTAAGTACTACGGGCTTGTCAAATCCACAACAAGCAGAATCCTGCTGTATTTCGTTCTAAGGGTTTGCCAAAATAAACGTCAACTACCCGAGGCGATGGATCGGCCGGCAGGCAGCCCGTGACAGAGCACTTCATCACTGGCCTCCAAGAAGCCCTGATCTTACCCCCTACGATTTTTTCTTATGGGGGTATGTTAAGGATATGGTGTTTCGGCCACCTCTCCCAGCCACCATTGATGATTTGAAACGAGAAATAACAGCAGCTATCCAAACTGTTACGCCTGATATGCTACTGAGAGTGTGGAACGAGTTGGAGTATCGGGTTGATATTGCTCGTGTGTCTGGAGGGGGCCATATTGAACATCTCTGAACTTGTTTTTGAGTGAAAAAAAAACCTTTTTAAATACTCTTTGTAATGATGTATAATAGAAGGTTATATTATGTTTCTTTCATTAAATAAACATTTTTAAAGTTGTGGTATTCTTTTTGAATCACCCTGTACTATTACTATGGCGATCGTAATGGTTTGGCACATAAGTGAAGGTGGTGGTATTTTGCGAATCTAATTACGTGACAAAGCAGAGACGAATGGCGAGAAATGTAGTAATTAACAGTCCAAAATATCTGAGATGCACGAAAAGTGAAGGGGGATAGAACCTCACTATACCTTTCCATCGGATGCCGCCATCTCGACAATGAAGACCTTTGCCGCACCCACTCAAATTGTCCGGCGTCCGCTAGGCGTGCCTCTGGCGCCAAGTTGGTGGGAGGGTAGGAGGGTTGTCCCTTCTGGGTGCCAGAGGACTTCCAGCCCGCCCTAAAAGGAGCAGCGCGCCGAATTCCCGGAATTCCAGGCAGATGCCGTCCCCGCCGTGGCTTCTCAGGTAATTGGAGTTTCAGCCCGCAGGCACTTCATCCCGTCCCACGAGCGCCGAGCCAGACACCTGGGCGCCGGCTCGCCACGGCCGTTCAAATGCTCACCACTGCTGAAGGTGCGACAGCAAGTTTGGACCACTGTACTGGAGGAACGAACAAATTTCTGCTCTCTTTTTAGCTCCATACGTGCACGCCAGGGTCAGTCTGAAGCTGGAGTTTTTTGTTCGTTACTATGAATGTGGCGCTGCACATACGCAGCTCGCTGCCACCAATTCAAATTCAGCAGTGGACGAGACCTAGTAGAGGACGGACGTTCTAAGTTGTGAGGCACTGTTGTTTAATTAATTTGGCAGAATATTTCTGGAAGGATCATTGTGACCCTGGAGTACACCACATGTCGTAGAGTGTGAAGTGTCTTTATGTGAAAATGGCACGTAGGAAGGACATTTTACTATCGGTAGGCGTTATACGGGACGCACTGTTAGAAGTCTGTCGTGAAAGAAACGAAAGTGACTTTGTTGATGAAAGTGAAGCTGATGCCGCTGTAGCAGTTACGGACAATGGCGAAACTGATCAGTCCGCTGAATTTCAGACGCCTATCAACAAAATACAATAGCCCGAGATAAGAGTGGTCCTTATGAAACTTCCTGGCAGATTAAAACTGTATGCCGGACCGAGACTCGAACTCTGGGTCCTTTGCCTTTCGCGGGCAAGTGCTCTACCAACTGAGCTATCCAAGCACGACTCACGCCCCGTCTTCATAGCTTTACTTCTGCCAGTACCTCGTCTCCTACCTCCCAAACTTTACAGAAGCTCTCCTGCGAACCTTGCAGAACTAGCACTCCTGAAATAAAGGATATTGCGGAGATATGGCTTAGCCACAACCTGTGGGATGTTTCCAGAATGAGATTTTCACTTGGAGCCAAGTGGTCCTTGTGGAACATGTCTGTCCCTAAGAGAAGAGGCGTGCCAATTCTTATAACATTGCAATCCATAAACCAAGTGGGCGAAAATGTTGAATGAATCTATTTATGAATAACCGAGAATACCCCAAAATATTTACGCGATAAATACATTTTATTAAATGAATAGCATCTTCAGCCAATCAAACTGCAAATAAAGTCGCCCAATGCGTATTATTTTCAACTTGCATCTCTGAAAAGCATCAGTGGCAGTTTTTACTTAGTGTAGAATTCATGATGTATTAATAATAATATTGTTTTAAAAAGTACGTGACAGGGGTGAAGTAAAATGAGTTTAGTATATGAGAGTCCAATTTTATAATGAAATGTTCTACATCCAGGAAAGTTCTCCAGGAAATAATTGAGGATCACTGTGGGCCTGGTGTACTGTTCGTGTTCAGATCTGTACGCTGCTGAGGTTAATTTCTGACTCCTATCTAATGATCGTCTCGGCGCTCACCGTCAGAGTTTTGGACTGGGTTCAAGCTGACATGGGTCTAAGTACGTGATCAGGGAAACAAAAGCTTTCCAGTAGCCACTGGTTCACAAACGATCTTTGTGAGAGGATTACGACTCAGTGGATGAGGATCGGCACTTACTTCAGTATGATACAGAATGTCCACATGAATTCCTTCTCTTTTCGAAATGAGATTAAAATAAAAAGCTACGAAACACAGATACATGCAATTTGCAGCATCATTAAGAAGCAGTTAAAAAGCATGAAATTTCTGGATAGCAGCCAGATCCCCTGACCTGGCTGAGTTACGAGACCTCCTAAGCATTACGGCTGCTTTTTGTGTTGCTCTTCAGGAAACCTCTTTTTACCGTTGTGCGGACCGCCGTCCTTCGTGGCTGACAAGGGTATTACAATAATTGTAACAGAATATCAGGTGGAGTCAGTATCTACGTCTTTACGTCTGTGTATAGCGAACCTGTGGCCCTTCTAACACCTATAGAATCTGTGGCTGTCAGGGTGAGGACAACTCACGAAATTACCGTCTGCACCATTTCCCTTCCTCCAGATGGTGAAGTGCCACGCCATGTATTGGCTGCACTCATTTCCCAGCTCTCCCACCTTTTCTATTTCTGGGTGACTTTAACGCCCAATAACCCCATGTGGGGAGGCACCACGATTACTGCCACGATACTGTATGTCGGCTGGCAACCTTACAATTATCTTCAAGTGATTGTTTTGTGTGGTGTCGATAGCTACGATGCCACGACGAAGGTGCAAGTTCTTAGGTTGGCACTACGACAGACACCGACGCATGGGCGTGCTTATCACTATAAATCTCTTATTTTTGGACAAAACGTGTGGTATTGTTTTGGATTCTGCAGTTTTATTTAGATGAAAGATTTTCTTACTATCGTAAAGCTGCAAATGAAGATCATAGTTCTGTATTACTGAATCCTGACGAAACAAACGTAGATCAATATGAGAAGATGCTTTGCTCCATTGCAGGCTTCGGAAATTTTACATTCCAGTAACTATATTTACTTCGTCCATTTTGCTGTCGAAACTTACCCTAACCCCCTTACAATGAACTCGTTTCTTTTATTTATTTATTTTTTTATTTTCGTTTGACATCGTCACTCGAAATGTGAACTAATTTACATGTGTAAATGTCCAACTGTTGCCAGTCATTAGATTACAGTGGTTTTCAACGAAAGGAATTCTAAACAGGAAACAAAATAGCTTCATACATCGAAAATACTGCTGAGCTTAAACTTTTTTAAACATGCACATTAGAAAAAATATATATTCCCCTCTTGCAACTGAAAGGAGAAACTTTATAAGATAAAAAAAAAATTATTTGATAAAACAAGTATCTCTCTTTTGCCTCTTCTTCTGTCCCCCAACGTGTACAATCGCAAGATATTTCATTACCATTCAGTGCTTACCTCATAGTCAACGAAGATACCTAAAGAAGAGCACCAATATGTTCACAGTTTCTTGTAAAAGCAACCCAGTACAAACGTAACTTCCTCAGATTTACAAATAAGGTAAGGAAGCACGAATTCCGTTGCTGCTGGACCATGAAGTTGTTTTTGTATGTCAATCCTTAAAACAGGTGGAAATTTAAGTTCAGGGGTACACTATTTGTTAAGAAGTGCAATGAATTGCACAATTAATTGATTGCCGAAATCTCTCAGAACAATGTGTGTTGGTCACCTACCGCCAATAGTTTCACATTTCCCTGTGTAAGGGAGGGAGACTCAACCATTGTGAGTATGCCTGCAACAGACCTGGCGTTCGCCGTGCCTAGCTGACGTGACGTCACGAACCAGCGCCGAGGCCTTCCTTTGAGTCGGTGTTGCCTCTAGCGGGCGCTGTGCAGCTCTACGAGAGCCGCTCCAGATTCAGCCCAACTGATTCCGAGTAGACGGCCAAGCAAAGGCGAAGTAATCCGCTACGTAAGCGAATTCGGTCGAGTTTGCCGCCCTCTTCGAATATTGCACCGTCTATGGCGCGCAGGCGCATGGATAATAGTGATACTACATGTGCTCTCTCGCGGAATGCGCATCCGCAGAGTTAAAATTCATACGTCCAAATTAATAAAATTAACAGTAGCTGGGAGTGTCAGAATATTCTGAAGGAATTAATGAAATCACAGATCTCAAACCATTTTGTTGTTGTTGTGGTCTTCAGTCCTGAGACTGGTTTGATGCAGCTCTCCGTGCTACTCTGTCCTGTGCAAGCTTCTTCATTTCCCAGTACCTACTGCAACCTACATCCTTCTGAATATGCTTAGTGTATTGATCTCTTGGTCTCCCTCTACGATTTTTACCCTCCACGCTGCCATCCAATGCTAAATTTCTGATCCCTTGATGCCTCAAAACATGTCCTACCAACCGATCCCTCCTTCTAGTCAAGTTGTGCCACAAACTTCTCCCCAATCCTGTTCAATACCTCCTCATTAGTTACGTGATCTACCCACCTTATCTTCAGCATTCTTCTGTAGCACCACATTTCAAAAGCTTCTATTCTCTTCTTGTCCAAACTGGTTATCGTCCATGTTTCACTTCCATACATGGCTACACTCCATACAAATACTTTCAGAAATGACTTCCTGACACTCGATGTTAACAAATTTCTCTTCTTCAGAAACACTTTCCTTGCCATTGCCAGTCTACATTTTATATCCTCTCTACTTCGACCATCATCAGTTATTTTGCTCCCCAAATAGAAAAACTCCATACAAATACTTTCAGAAATGACTTCCTGACACTCGATGTTAACAAATTTCTCTTCTTCAGAAACACTTTCCTTGCCATTGCCAGTCTACATTTTATATCCTCTCTACTTCGACCATCATCAGTTATTTTGCTCCCCAAATAGAAAAACTCCTTTACTACTTTAAGAGTCTCATTACCTAATCTAATCCCTTCAGCATCACCCGATTTAATTTGACTACATTCCATTATCCTTGTTTTGCTTTTGTTGATGTTCAACTTACAAACTACTTTCAAGACACTTTCATTCCGTTCAACTGCTCTTCTAAGTCCTTTGCTGTCTCTGACAGAATTACAGTGTCATCAACGAACCTCAAAGTTTTTACTTCTTCTCCATGAATTTTAATACCTACTCCGAATTTTTCTTTTGTTTCCTTTACTGCTTGCTCAATATACAGATTGAATAACATCTGGGAGAGGCTACAACCATGTCTCACTCCTTTCCCAACCACTGCTTCCCTTTCATGCCCCTCGACTCTTATAACTGCCATCTGGTTTCTGTACAAATTGTAAATAGCCTTTCGCTCCCTGTATTTTACCCCTGCCACCTTCAGAATTTGAAAGACAGTATTCCAGTTAACGTTGTCAAAAGCCTTCCCTAAGTCTACAAATGCTAGAAACGTAGGTTTGCCTTTTCTTAATCTTTCTTCTAAGATAAGTTGTAAGGTTAGTATTGCCTCACGTGTTCAAACATTTCTACGGAATCCAAACTGATCTTCCCCGAGGTCCGCTTCTACTAGTTTTTCCATTCGTCTGTAAAGAATTGGCGTTAGTATTTTGCAGCTGTGACTTATTAAACTGATAGTTCGGTAATTTCCACATCTGTCAACACCTGCTTTCTTTGGGATTGGAATTATTATATTCATCTTGAAGTCTGTGGGTATTTCGCCTGTCTCATACATGTTGCTCACCAGATGGTAGAGTTTTCTATTAGCCCTCGTCTTTTTACCTACTTGATCGTCTGCTGCCTTCACTACTTCATCCCTCGGAGCTAACCATTCTTCTTCTACTGTATTTCTTTCCCCCATTCCTGTCAATTGTTCCCTTATGCTCTCCCTGAAACTCTGTACAACCTCTGGTTCTTTCAGTTTATCCAGGTCCCATCTCCTTAAATTCCCACCTTTTTGCAGTTTCTTCAGTTTCAATCTGCAGTTCATAACCAACAGATTGTGGTCAGAATCCACATCTGCCCCTGGAAATGTCTTACAATTTAAAACCTGGTTCCTAAATCTCTGTCTTACCATTATATAATCTATCTGATACGTTTTAGTATCCCCAGGATTCTTCCAGGTATACAACCTTCTTTTATGATTCTTGAACAAAGTGTTAGGTATGATACGTTATGCTCTGTGCAAAATTCTACAAGGCGGCTTCCTCTTTCATTTCTTCCCCCCAATCCATATTCACATACTATGTTTCCTTCTCTCCCTTTTCCTACTGACGAATTCCAGTCACCCATGACTATTAAATTTTCGTCTCCCTTCACTACCTGAACAATTTCTTTTATCTCGTCATACATTTCATCAATTTCTTCATCATCTGCAGAGCTAGTTGGCATATAAACTTGTACTACTGTGGTAGGCATGGGCTTTGTGTCTATCTTGGCCACAATAATGCGTTCACTATGCTGTTTGTAGTAGCTAACCCGCACTCCTATTTTTTTATTCATTATTAAACCTACTCCTGCATTACCCCTATTTGATTTTGTATTTATAACCCTGTAATCACCTGACCAATAGTCTTGTTCCTCCTACCACCGAACTTCACTAATTCCCACTATATCTAACTTTAACCTATCCATTTCCCTTTTTAAATTTTCTAACCTACCTGCTCGATTAATGGATCTGACATTCCACGCTCCGATCCGTAGAATGCCAGTTTTCTTTCTCCTGATAACGACGTCCTCTTGAGTAGTCCCCGCCCGGAAATCCGAATGGGGGACTATTTTACCTCCGGAATATTTTACCCAAGAGGACGCCATCATCATTTAATCATACAGTAAAGCTGCATGTCCTCGGGAAAAATTACGGCTGTAGTTTCCCCTTGCTTTCAGCCGTTCGCAGTACCAGCACAGCAAGGCCGTTTTGGTTAATGTTACAAGGCCAGATCAGTCAATCATCCAGACTGTTGCTCCTGCAACTACTGAAAAGGCTGCTGCCCCTCTTCAGGAACCACATGTTGGTCTGGCCTCTCAACAGATACCCCTCCGTTGTGGTTGCACCTACAGTACGGCCATCTGTATCGCTGAGGCACGCAAGCCTCCCCACCAACGGCATGGTCCATGGTTCATGGGGGGTCTCAAGCCTTATCCAGTTGAAAACCGCCGTCACGATTAATAGCGTCCTCCACTAAACGTATTTACACCAATTCCTTAATAACTGATTCCCGGAAGGGTCCCCTCTAGGCCAATTCCTGCAATGTCCGGTGGAGATAAAATTTTCGGATATGGCTGTCTCACCGGGCTGCGGAAAGGGGAATTTGGTGATTACATTCAACGCACCTTTCACGCACTGTGCGCGTTGTCTAGCCAACTAATCTTTGCCACACTGGTAAGGTGCTCTAAAGACTTTAACGCTCGGCAATCCCAGATCGTCTCTTGGCGAATAACAAGTAGTCAAGTCTTTGTACGTGGGTGGAAGATTACTTTGATATAATGTCTTAAAATTCTTTGTAATTTTGACAAATTTCTTTGGACACCTGAATTTTAACTCTGCCAGTGCGCATTACGACAGAGACCGCGCATACAGTAACACCATTACGCACGCGACACTGCATTTCCTGTACTATTCCTAGGTATAAATCTCTGAGGCCGCTAGCGCTCTTGAACGACTGCGCTTAGTTATAATGGCGAGAAAAACCGACCGGTTGAAACTGTTACCGGTATCTTAGTTCACAATAACCGGTAGTATTTGGTATTTCTTTGGTCTAGGGTTATAACAGGTGCCCCCATTTCTTTATGTTTATTTCCTTTTTTTTACTGATCATCAGGTAAAAAACCGATGTATCAGTTGGCTATAGTAAAGGTGCTAAGGTTTTGGGGCAGATGAAAAAATTAAAGCTATACGAGTTTGGTAGGACTTTCTGTGACTTAGGACGTCTGTGAGTGATATTTTGTTTTTGATGAGAGGAATCTACTAACTAATCAACACATTGCAGAATGAATAGGCCCGCATATGAACTGAGTAGACAATAAATATTCCCCACTGGATTAATTCATTATTGGAATTTTAATATTGTCGTATAACACGTTATATTTGGTTCATTTGAATGTTTCAAATGGGTGTTTTTGGCTTTGTCAGCATACAATCTCTTTTATTGACAGTCCCTTTAAAATGTAGTGATATACTGTATATTTGACTAAAAACGGGTTTTTCATTCGAAAGGGGCAGTTAAAGAAAAAGAACGCTGCGAATTTTACACAAAAGCTTATTATTTATCTGACATTTCTATTAAGTAATAAAAGAGAAAAGATCTTATGCATAACTGAAAGGTTAATAATTCATTCATAATTTATAATATCAGGGTCGATCGAAAAAGTTCGGTTCGAACGGCACACCAACCTCCTGTTAAGACGTCGGTGCTTATATACTCGCATTGGAATAGCACCGCGTTCAAATATACTTGCAGCAACGCCCTCAAACGGAATGTTTTTGGACGCCCCTTATAAAAACATAAATTAGCTGATCTGTTATGTCTGCCTAATGTGTCTTAACATGCTTGCAGCCCTTAGAAATGGATAACATAACAGAAAAAGTAGTCCTCTGACCTTTGTTTTCACCCTTTATCACTGAATATTCGTAATGCCCAAATATTGGTATGATCCTCGATTACAATATGAGACTTTAAGAGAGATTTAGAAAGATTAGAATCGGTAGGAGAATACTATTTACTTTCTGGCAATTTAAGCTCTCATTACTTTCACAGAAAAGCAGCGAACGGTGGATGGAATAGCTTTTATTTTATATTTCTATTTTTTTTGAAGTTTTGATTATATATATCTTGAAATATAAAACGCAAATGTCAGAAGTCGTTAAATTTATCTACCTTTGTGCTATGACTACTTTTGTTGTTGGAAATAGTAGAAATAAAAGACCAAAACTCGGCTATTATAAAAACCTAGTATTTTCAGTAATTTTGATGCTCAGGTTTCAGCGATAACCGCCATCCTCAGTTTGTTAGCGCCAAACAAGGCTATATCGTTGCCATCCACCATCTGCTGTCTGGACAGCCTTCCCCACATACTCAGCATTCCGGAGTTATTCTGCTGTCGTGCAGTTAAATGCTGATAAAATTTATGGATCTGCAACCCCTCTGGACTCTAAGAGCTCGCCAGCGCTTTTTTCAGTACCATTCACTGTGCACCACCACGCCGTAAGTTAAACTGAATTTTAGGTATTCCTTCTCAAGATTCGGAAGATGCCATTAATTAATCACACCGATAAAATCTCAGAGATGACAGCTCCGTAGCATTCCCAAGGAACACAAAACATTCACGCCACAGGATCTTACAGCCATACCGTTAACTGACCTTCGTAAGGACTGCCGTATAGAGGACACAACGAGAGGTTTCCCTGGGGTAGAGAAGCGACTGACGATTTTTACATAGAGTACTCTATGACATTGGCCCCTTACATAACTTGCATTTATTACGTATCTCCCGCTCAGCGTAAATTTCCAAGTGACTGGAAGGAAGGGTAGCCAGGTCCTGTATACAGGGTGTCAGCAATAATGGTACACAATTTGAGGGGTGGCACTATCAGTGTTCCTGAAAAACTAACTTCATATGGAAGTGTGCCCTATTCTGAATGGTCTCCGGGATAGAACACATTTAATGTCACTTTTGCATATGTTTCTCGAATAACTCTCAAACCGTACTCTCCATCGAAAAATTATGCTACAAAAATTGAACTACGTTTCATTTCCTACGAAAAATGGTTCTATTAATTTACTTCGAATACTGTATTTGTATCACCTTCTGCTCTTTGAACTGCAGTGTGAAAAGTTGACACGTGGCTGTAAAGAAAATACAGCAAAGCTATAGAGAAAGAAGTTTCAAAAAATGGTTAAATAACAAATGAACATTTATTATGAGATTCGAAATATGATTTTAGAGGAACAAACATAGTGATAAGACGTTCGACCTCAGAGAGTAGAGCAAGTCACCTTGTTTTGCTACAGCCTAAAACTTGTTTGTACCCCTGATCTACGAATTTACAATATTCCTGAAAATCTTCAACTGTTAAAGTATATGCGTAGAAATAAATTTAGAAACAATGACCACAGGAAGGACATCTGGAGCCATATGGATACTATTGACGATTATCTGTGCAGAACACCTAATCCCAAGTACGCTATTACCTAAATTTGCCTCCAGTTTTGTGGAGACATGGTTGAAGCCCTTTCTAGGTGCACAGTCCAAATTGCAGCTAGTTTTACCTGCCCAAAGAGCAGCTTTCTTCTCTTAGGTTCTTATTTTTCTCTCAAAAGTGTAGCAGTGGCTTCTAAAGTTTCTCCAGGCAAAGATTTCGGAACCAGTATTTTACCATTAATCACGATAGTAGGGTTAAAATAGCAACGGAAATATTTTTACGTCCTTAAGCTTTGATGTATCCCTCATTACTGGCACAAAATTATTTTTCCGTAAATCAGATTCTAGTTGAGAAATGCCAGATGAGGTAAAACATTTTATAAAACAGTCTGTTTTGCTACGGTCATAAATTTTGGTTCAAAACTACGTTACAAAAATTTGACAGTATAGTCAATTGATCAGAGAGATTGACTGTCGTGGAAAATATGGTAAGCCAACACTGCTGATTTCATATCTTTGTCACCAAAACTTCCACTTTAAGAAAAAGAATAGTAAAATCTGTTCCAGAAGAAGCATCTGCACGCACCATTCTTCTAATGTTTTTCACTGTTTATATATTGTAATCTATCTGCTTCCAATGACTTCTCCTGGAAGTAGATTCACACTTATTGCATCGAACATCGTACTAAGAAATTGTTCTTCTGATGCGTGGGTATACGTTTTGTAGGTCACTATTGAAAACACACGGCTTTTTAGGTGGTGGAATCATATTAATTTCAAGTGTTTTTGCAATCACAGTTTACAAAAGCACGCAGGATTTAATTATTTCAGAAATGCAGAACACCGCAGTGTCTTCTACCAAGTTCACAACTGTAAACCGTTCATTTCAGTTCATTTTGAGATGCACTGAAGGATATGCATTTAATGTTTTGTTATTTTTGGCGGCATTCACATCAGTTATGAGTGCAGACTGGCACAGTTCAACCTGCGTCCGCAACTATACTTTTCCAAGCAAAGTGTCCACACAATTTCGGTACGTACCTATTGTAGACCCATAAAGCGCTTTGCTTTCCCAGCGATTGATATCTTTAAATTTTTCATCATACTGATGGGAAACAGAATATTCTGAATTTCTGAGAACTTTCGATAATGGAGTTTTATGCCGATTAGTCATTGCCACAAAAAGGGTATTTTGGCGTCGTGTGGCACCTTCGAAAGCAGCCGTCACAATGACGCAAGAACTGCACTGTTCCGGCTAATACGGAACGTCTGCTCACCTTAAATACCGCAGAACAAGGTTTTGTCTGTATGCAGGAGTGTAGATACGACAGGGTGAGTAGCAATCTGCGGCTGTTTGCTGATGACGCTGTGGTGCACGGGAAGGTATCATAATTGAGTGACTGTAGAAGGATACAATATGAATTAGACAGACTTAATTGTTGGTGCGGTCAAACGCAGCTCGCTCTTAATGTAGAAAAATGTAAGCTAATGCAGATGAGGAAACGCCGCAGATTGGACAAACTGGAAGGACCGACTCGGGAAGTTCTTACTAACATCCCACACAACTTCAAACAGAAAGCTTTGGTTTTCATCCCAGGTCGTTAGTGAAGATTGGTCGACGTCAGTTGTGCCTACTCGGAATGTAATAGACTTTGAACGTGTGCAATCACGTTCACATATAACAGTGACCATACTCCATTAACTTCAAATAATAAACCCGGCTAACATGAAAGTTATACATCAGTTTAGATACTTAGTTACTTTCCACCCACCCTGTATTTGCTAGTAAAAGAGTTGCAGTTCGTCTTAGTCTTTGGCATAAGATACCCGTAACTTACGCAAATAACTTATCGCGTGGCGCCTATTACAATTTTATGCTGGCGAGAATCTCTACCTGTGGGCATTTACTAGTGAGCATTCATTCTGAAGTAATCTGTTTGCAATGTAAAACCATGGGTTGCAATAATTCATGTTTTGTCAATTCTGTTTATGACATGAGCCGCTCGGCTTCATCTAATATAATGTACCATAATATGATGTAACAAGGCGCACTACTTCTGAAGAAGATATTTTTACAAGCATCGGAACAAAGGTCAATCGCTAATAAACATTTATTTGCAACTGTTTTTTCTCATTGTCTCAACCTCTTTTGACACAGGAAAAGAAATGATAGTCTGGATCTCTAGCAGGCCACTTGCAAAATGAGGCAGCGCGCCAGCTTGCATGAAGATAATATCGTCGGTATTTTCCCATCCCCATTGTAATGGGACACCCTCCTCTGACATGACGTGTCTTCATAGAAATATCCGATACCAGAGATATTTTCGAATCTCGTATAGGTGAACATTATCTCGGCTGATTCACTGAAATAATTTCATATGATTTTATGTACGATGTGTTGTATTTCAGGCTAAAAAGTGTAAAAAGAATTTAAGTTGTTACAGTCGATATTTACTATGTATGTCTGTATAGATAAAATTATTCTTCTTTTAGAAATATTTGAAAATACTAAATATCTGGCACTCTTAAAATTCATATTATTAATTGCACAATGTAACGCTAATTATTAAATTTATTTCTGCATTCATTTAAAAATAATGATATGACTTGCTGATTATTGTTCTTTTGTCAAGAAAGTCTGTAAATACTTTTGTTTTATAAACTCTTTGGCACGTGTTAGTACAGCAGAATGAGTTAGTAGTAGTGGGTGTGACTGATGGAAATGGACATGTTTTTAATTTTTGCAATAATAATGTAATTTTTTCTTTTCTGAAAATGGAGCTTGTGAAGTCACTGTGATATAGAAGAATGGGATAAAATAAAACAAAAAATCATTGGAACAGAAAGTTCAAAATGTTCAAATGTGTGTGAAATCTTACGGGACTTACATGCTAAGGTCATCAGTCCCTAAACTTACACAGTACTGAACCTAAATTATGCTAAGGACAAACACACACACACACCCATCCCCGAGGGAGGACTCGAACCTCCGCCGGGACCAGCCGCACAGTCCATGACTGCAGCGCCTCAGACCGCTCGGCTAATCCCGCGTGACTAAAACAGAAAGTACTTCATCAATTATTATGTCAACTGGAAGCCACAAACTCAAAATTGCGGCGTCAAGAATCTACCCCTAGATGTACTGCAGTCAACAACGAGAAAATGAAGATAAGTAAAAGAATGTTTTGTATATCTTACGCCTCTCGAGGCTTTTGAAACTAATGAAGAGACTGAAAATTTACTAGTGATGTGTGGGAGGGTAAGATTACGAGATACCATGAATCAAAAGTAATCGTGAAGCACGTGAAGGTAGCGTTCCCCATTCATTGTGTCATGAAATAGATATGGGCTGATGTCATTTCTAGCCTGTATTGCACACCACGCCACGCGTCACATTTGGAGGAGACTGCATCTTCTGCAGGATTTAGTGTGGCTCAGTAATGGCAGTTGTGTTCACTGACGAAATCTCTCACGTGGAATAAGGCCTCGTCACTCCAGAGGATGGTGTGAGACAATTGAGGTTAATCACTGTGCCAGTGGAACATCAACGCCCCCATACTCCGTTCTGCGATCACGTCAGCTGTTGCTCGTAATGGGCTTGCGGAGTATGTAGATGCAGGCGTAGATGAGGAACCAACAGCAGACACTAGCCCGGCTGCAGTTTTTCTGGCGCGTCCGCGCTACGCCACAGGCCAGGCGAGTATCGGCGGCCCCAGAACGGAGCCGTGTGGGACGCGGCTCGCGGTCAGGTCAGAGCGCGGCCTACCTGTTGCAGCGACGCTGCTGTGGCTATGGCGTCGCTATTGATCAGCGCCGAGCAGGCCAGAGCGGCGCGGCGCGGCACGGCGTCGCGGCGGCCTGAGAGCGGCCCGGTGTGTGACGTAGCGATCGCCCCCGCCTGGCCCGGCCCGCCAGCCGACTATAAATAACGCCAGCAGAGCAGAGCGGGGGCTGCGGCGACAGCCGGGGGACCTCACCGCTGCTCCAGTCACTGTGCGACCCTCACCAGGGGCGGCAAAACGAAACACCTACAGGTGACGCCTGGTGAACGCTACCACTGTCGACGTACTGTCTACATAACTTTATTGGCGGTATAGGCTGGATGAATAGAAGATTAATAGGCTCAGGTGACAAAAGTCAAGGCATACCTTCTAATATCGTGTGGGAACTCTTTAGGCCCTGACTAATGCGGCAACTGGACGTGGCATGGGTTCAACTTGTCTTTCGAAGTCCCATGCAAAAATGTTAGGCCATTATACGAGGTGTGGCTAGAAAAAAACTGGACTAGTTCTGGTGAAACAATAAAACGAATGTAATAAGGCTGAAAGTCGCGTGGCCTGTCACGTGACTCTCGCTCCGCCTACTGCTCGAGTTTCATCTGCCTCCTGCACTCAGTCTGCCCGTGGCGTCTGTTTTAAGTAGTTGACGTTTTGTCTGTGCGTCGGAAACTGTTGAGTGTACAGAAAGAACAGCGTGTTAACATCAAATTTTGTTTCAAACTAGGAAAATCTGCAAGTGAAACGTTTGTAATGTTACAACAAGTGTACGGCGATGATTGTTTATCGCGAACACAAGTGTTTGAGTGGTTTAAACGATTTAAAGATGGCCGCGAAGACACCAGTGATGACACTCGCACTGGCAGACCATTGTCAGCAAAAACTGATGTAAACATTGAAAAAATCGGTAAACTTGTTCGACACTTTCCTTGTCAACTCCTGTTAACTCAGACACTGCTCTGATTGTTAAATGGCGATCTTGTCGAACAAGTTTACCGATTTTTTCACTGTTTGCATCAGGTTTTGCTGACAATGGTCTGCCAGTGCTAGTGTCATCACTGGTGTCTTCGCGGCCATCTTTAAATCGTTTAAACCACTCAAACACTTGTGTTCGCGATAAACAATCATCGCCGTACACTTGTTGTAACATTACAAACGTTTCACTTGCAGATTTTCCTAGTTTGAAACAAAATTTGATGTTAACACGCTGTTCTTTCTGTACACTCAACATTTTCCGACGCACAGACAAAACGTCAACTACTTAAAACAGACGCCCCGGGCAGACTGAGTGCAGGAGGCAGATGAAACTCGAGCAGTAGGCGGAGCGAGAGTCACGTGACAGGCCACGCGACTTTCAGCCTTATTGCATTCGTTTTATTGTTTCACCAGTACTAGTCCGGTTTTTTTCTAGCCACACCTCGTACCTCTATAGTCGTCCATAATTGCTGTAGTGTTGCGAGTGCACTCACGGATTTCTTGATTATGTCCCATAAGCGATCGATGGGATTCATCTCAGGCCATCTGGGTGGCCAACCCATTCGCTTTGAATTGTCCAGAACGTTCTTCAAACCAATCATGAAAAGTTGTGGCCCAGACCATGGTTAGCCATTGTCAGCTATAAAAATTTCATTGCTGTTTGGGAACATCAAGTCAATGGACGGCTCAAAATCATCTCCCAGTGGCCGAGCATAACCATTTCCCGTAAATTATAGATGAAAACGCACCCGACGCCATTATGGAGCAACCACCAGCTTTCACAGTGCTTTCTTGACAACCTGGGTCCATGGCTTCCTGGGGTCCGTGCCACGCTCGAACCTCCCATCAGCTTTTCCCAATTGGGACTCATCTGATCGGGCCACGATTTTCCAGTCGTCTAGGATCCAACTGATATGGTCACGAGCACAGGAGAGTCCCTGCAGGCGATGCCGTGCGGCTAGCAAAGGCACTGACGTCAGCCGGCTCTTGCTGTAGCCGATTAAGGCCAGATTTCGCCGAACTGTCGTAACTGACACGATCGTGATACGTCCCACATTTATCTCTGCAGTTATTTCACGCAGTGTCGCTTGTCTGTCAGCACTGATAACTCTGTGCAAACTCCATTGCTTTTAGTCGTCAAGTGAAAGCCGCATGCCACTGCGTTGTCCTTTGTCAGAGGTAATGCCTGAAATCCGGTGTTTTCGGCGCACTCTTGATACTGCGGATCTCGTGATATTGAAGCACCTAAGGATTTTAGAAATGGAAGGCCCATGCGTCTAGTTCCAACTACCATACCCAGAAGCTGATGCTGTTTACAAAGAGTTGCTCAAACGTGATGGATTTCTGCTTCAGTTTAGAATCTGACATCTTGTCAATGCCTGTTGCCCAAATACTACAATAGAAGACAGACTTACAGCAAAAACATTGCCGCTACTTAAAAAAGGAAATACCAAGAAAACTTCAAACAATGGAAGCATTAATATGAGGAATATTGCCTGCAAAAGATTTTCATGTGCATTAAATAACAAATTAAAGACTTTCTACAAGAGAAATTGTATTGTAGCTGATGTTTCCAGATACGCATAGGAAAAGATTTTAAAGAAAACCAAGTTGTGGGATAACGAAGTACTTTACACCTACTCTTTGGAATGTTTATATAGGTGTCTTCTAAATATGGAAAGAAAGAGACAGAATCACCGCATATAAACATGATTAAATAGATCGACATAGTTTCCCATGGTGATGACTTTGTATTAACTGCAAATTCTGAAGACGAACTAGAAAATCAATGAATCTCATCAATCGAAATTTCAAAGGTTATAATTTTTAGATAGCTGTAAATAAAGATAATGACATTCCATGAGAAATAAGCAATCTAAATAAAATTGTGATCAAAGATCACTTGAAATTACTTAGGTAGTTACATTACTTTTATCGAAGATAAGAATGTAGTTGTTAAATTGCAGACTACAAATAGGAAATTAAATAATACTTGAATAGACACAAAAATTTATATTCTATGAGGTGGTAGCAACACTTGTTCTACTGTTTGACAGTGAAGCATAGTTTATGAGAACAAAAACTTCCAGCCATGCTCAGCCGTCTGAAATGAAATTTTTACACGGGATAAAAGGTTACACCACGTTAAACAGGAGTGATACTGAAAACGTTAGACAAACACCGACATTAAAGGAGGAGGAAAGTACATCAGGGAGAAATGGAAGAAAGTAGTATTCCTAAAATGGCTCTACAATACAAAACCCAAAGAAAGAAGGACAAAAGACGGCCAGTTAAAAGATGGAATGGAGAACGGAACAGGTCGATGGCCGTAATGTATGAAAGACAGAAGAGTGGGATCAAATACGGAAACAATTAATGTTTGTCCCGTTCTTTTGGAAACACTCTGAGTTAGCCAATGATTTTATTAAACTGCGAAATATTCCAGGTCTCTGATCCCAATTAGTCGTTTGCACAATGATGCTGTATATAATTGAAGTACGGTAGGAAGTAAAGTAGATGAGACCTGGATAAGTTGAGAGAATGAGAAATTGTTGAGAGTTTCAAAGGGGGCGTTAGGCAACGATTGACTGAAACGAAGAAAGGGATGTCGCAGAAGGAAAATGGGTAGGCCTGAGAGATGAAACATTGAAGACACTGGTGAATCGATTAGGCGAAATAACAAGACCTATAATAAACCCCTCGGAAATACAGGGGCTATTGAATTTGAATGACGAAAGGAGAAAATATAAATGTGGTGAAAATGAAACAGGCGAAAGGAAATACGCATGTGTAAAAAGTAGGATTTATAAAAAGTGTCAAATATCGAAGCAGGAAAGATTAGCGAATCAGTGACTATCTTCAAAATTAAGAGAAGCAACTTTTTGAGTATCAAGAAATAAAAAGGCTCTCCATTAATAAGCATAGAAGGGAAATCAGAAACACGGAAGGAATATGTGGAAGGACAGTACAAGGGAAATGAAATGCAAGACGGTATTAAGAATCATAAGTAAAAGTAGATGAAGATGGGATGGGAGCTATGACGTGAATAAAATTTGATAGAGCGCTGTATGAGCTAATTCGAAACAACGTTTACGTAGGTAAAAATTCCTCGGAGTTGCTGAAATGATTGAGAGAGCCACCCATGACAAAAACTATTCTGCATGGTGTGCACGATACATAAGACTTAAAATTCCAGAAGACCTCAAGAAGAATGTAATATTAATTCCAAAGAAGTAAGACCGCTACAGGTGAGAATATTATTAAACTATAAGTTTAATTAACATTGATTCCGAACTTCTGACCTGAATTACTTACAGATGTTAGGCAAAAACTGTGAGAAGCCGACCTAGAGTAAGCTCAGTTTGGTTTTAGGCGAAATGTAACAACGTTAGAGTTAATACTGGTGCTACGACGTATCTCAGAAAACAGGTTCAGGAAAGGCAAACCTATTTTTATAGCCCCTATAGAGAAAGCTTCTGGCAATGTTGACTACATTACACAGTTCCAGATTCTGAAGGAAGCAGGGGTAAAATACAGATAGCTAAAGTTTATATACAACTTTTACAGATGTTGTACTCCAGTGATAAGAGCCACAGGACATGGCAGAGACGTAGAAGTCGGGAAGACATGGTTGTAGCCCCTCCCCAGTGTTATTCAATCTGTACATTGAGCAATCAGTAAACGAAACCAGGCAGAAGTGTGGAAAGCAAATTAAAGCTCAGAGAGAGGAAATAAAAATTCTCGAGAAGAGCTCATAAAATGAACATCAGCAAAAGTAAAAAAATTGTAACGGGATACAGTCCAGTTACATGAGATAATTTTAAGGGAATTAGATTACGAAATGGGAGAGCAAAATGAGTTTTGCTGCTTGGGCAGCAATGCAACAGATGATGGGCCATGTACTGAGCCAGCATAATGCAAACTGACAAGGGCAACGAAGAAACTTTAGAAAAAGAGAAATCAAAGTACATATAATATAAATTTAAGTGTAAGGAAATCTGTTTTTAAGGTTTTTGTCTGGAGTGTAGCCTTTTACAGAAGTACAGAGTGCTCGGTAAGCAGTTCAGCAATATAGGAATAGAAACATATGAGAACTGAATGGGTAAACTGAATAAGTAATAAGGAAGAATTGCGTGGAAGATCGGGGAAAGAAGAAATCTATATCATTTAACTAAAAGAAGAGATAGATTGTTAGGAGACATTTTGAGACATCACGGAATCGTCACTCTGACAACGGAAGTGTTACGGGTAAAAATTGTAAATGCGCATTCAAGTGGATGTAGATTTCGGTAGCTATACAGAGATTAAGAGGCTTGCCCTGGACAGACTTAAGAGCTGCATCAAAACAGTATTCAGGCTAAAGATAGTACCACAACAGTAAGATTTAATTATCTAACTTGATGACAGATTAGAACTGTGTGCCGTTTTCACCTGGCAGTGCCAGAAAATTTCAAAGCAGGGTACACTCCGCTGCGTAAATACGATTAAATAATATTTCTGGTAAACATAGAAGTTTCTTCTTTCCTCTTCCTGAACTCTATTTTTTCTCCACAAATTTCCCTAGACTCCTTTACTGCTTGGTCTGTGTTGAGGTTGAATAACATGAGCGTAGTCTAGAATATTCTCTCACTCATCTCTCACATATTAAATCCAGTTAGTATTCTTCGACTGTTGCAACTACTGACTGGTTTCTTTAGCAGTTGCATATAACCTTTAATTGACTATATTATCATACTATTTCGGTTTTACAAAATATTATAAACGACACTCAAGGGATTTTGTTGATGGACTGCGCCGTATATCGCTACGAAAAGCTTTGCTTCGATCTGTCAGAGTAGTGACTTCTTGCCGCAGTTTCGTGCACTGAAACATTGAAATTCATAATATACTCAACCGGGTAACACTTCACTCGTTAAAGGATCGAACTTCCACGTATCAAACAGCTTCAAACGTGTGATCACTCCACAAATAAATGAATGTGTTAAACATTTGATTTAAAGTATTTAAGCGAAAAAGGTAAACGTTAGAAATTATGCTTAAAATTCGGTGAAAGTCGCTAATAGCTCTCATTATAACACACTGGATTAATATATTTACGGTAATTGGCACTCCATTTAGCGAAAAACTGCTCTTGGTGGAATACGAGAGAGGTTCATATCTTCCTGTTTAAAAGACTGTGGTAGACGAGTCTGGAACCAGCTGCCTCAATTCTCAGCCGCCTTCATCACGAAAAATTTTGGCATGCCAACATATCCACAGTCTTCTTGACACAGAACATTGTATACCTTTTTACACAGTCACTCCTGCAGTTAATCCTCGTTACTCAAAATTGCCCTCTCAGTACCACTATTTATATACGTCCCTCTCACATTGTCTCCCTCTTTTCCACTTTTTTACAGTAAGCTGTATCCCGATTGTCACTGTCTCTTCGCTCACTACTCCTTTAGTCTTTCTTTTTTACATATCGCTTAACATTTTAGCGACCCTCCGCAACAAGGTACCTTAAACATTCCCCGTTACATTTCTTTAGTACGTTTCGTCTCCAGTAGGGATATCAATCAACAACACAGCTCGTTAGCAAACTCCGCTACTATTTCAATTATCATCATCATCATGTACCGAATAATGATGTCTTTTTCTTAATGTAAATTCCGCCATTTGATTGTATTGTTGTTTAATTAAGACCCAGTTTTCGGCCTTTTAGGGCATTTCAAATGACTGACTTTATGTCATTAACATATATTGCAGTTAATGACATAAACTCAATCATTTGAAAATGGATTAAAAGGTCAAAACGCGGTCGTAATTAAATAAGCAACAATGAAGTCAAATGACGGTGTGTTCATTTAGAAATTATTGTATGACTGTCACTCAGCAACATCAAAAATTGTTTAATTATTTGTTCCTGTGGCCAGCAGTATGTGGTAGAACGAGGAGGTAAGGGTAGTAGTGAGGAGGAAGAATAGTCGACTTCTATTATTTGTCAGAATTTGAGGTAAGTGTAGTTCATCTATAAAGAAATTGCCGTATAGAAAACTTTTGCTGCCCATTCTTTAACAATACTCAAGTTTCTGGGGTTCCCACTAGGCAGGATTAAAGAAAGACGACGAAGCAATTCAGAGGCCTGCTGTAAGATTTGTTATTTATTTATTTATTTATTTACACGTCAAGTTCCGTAAGACCAAATTGAGAAGCAGATCTCCAAGGTCAAGGAACGTGTCAATACATGAAATTACAACATAAAAGTAATAACAGATAAAAATAAGGCGCTTCACTCCGGAACCACGCAGCTGCTACGGTCGCAGGTTTGAATCCTGCCTTGGGGATGGATGTGTGGAGCGTGCTTAGATTAGTTAGGTTTACGTAATAATAAGTTTACGAGTCTGATGACCTCAGATGTTGAGTCCCACAGTGCTTGGAGCCACTTGAACCAATTTTTCAAGGAACCCCTGGACGGAGTAGAAGGAGTGACCCATGAGGAAACTCTTCAGTTCCGATATGAAAGCGCGTGGATTACTGCTGAGAGTTTTGAATTCGAGTGGCAGCTCACTGAAAATGGATGCAGCAGTATGCTGCACACCATTCTGATCAAAAGTTAAGGAAGTCCGATCCAAATGCGGGTTTGATTTCTGCCGATCATTAACTCAGTGAGAGTTGCTTATTCATGGGAATATGCTAATATTGTTAACAAGAAATGACAGTAAGAAATATATATGTTGGCAGGCCAAGAGGCCAATGTCAAAATACCCAGACTCGTGAACAGGGGTCGACAAGAGGTTCGTGAACTTACGCCACTAATTTCCCCAAATCGCCCGTTTCTGAGCCAGAAATATCCTCTTAGAACGGTAAGAGTCACCCAGAAAAACAATACCATACGACACAAGCAAATGAAAGTAAGCAAAGTATATTAATGTTACTCGTAGGTTCCTTCAATACCCAAGTGCTTTGGAGATGCTTCGTGAACTCAACCGGGAATTCCTGGAGGGAAGACGACACTCTTTTCGCAAAACATTGCTGAGAAAATTTGGGGAATCGGCATTTGAAGCCTACTGCAGGGCGGTTCTACAGCCGCCAACGTAAATTTAGCGTAATGGCCGCGAAGCCAGGAAAAATTAGACCTTGTACGAAGGAATATGGACAGTCGTATTTTCATCCATCCATTTGCGGCTGGAACAAGAAAAGGAACAGTAAGAATTTTATGTAATTTGTTTATATGAGAGATACTTAATACTCTTTTTCAAAGAATTTTCTTCTCGTGTAAGGTGTGCTTTAGGTATCGCATTCAACTGCTGAGCAAAACTGACTGACTGCGAATGTGAACTGTGTCGTGAAGCAATAGTTCAATCTCAGTAAAATGTTGAATTTGAAATAATAAAAGTAAATTTAATTAAATGCAAAACAAACTAATTACACCATCAGTGAAGCACATTGTTAAGTAACGTAACGTAACATGAAGTGCAATGTGTATCTAAAATATCCACGGGTTAATACGCTGGTCAACACAGTAGGAAAAATATGTTCACTGTGACTCTGAAGACGTACTATTTGCTCACAAAAATGCAAAGTGAGATCTGTAATTGAAGAGTAAATCACCTCTCGCTCAGCACGCTATTTTGTTTCTGGTGTAACAACGATCCCGAAAGTAAATTGAAATCTTCAAATGCTGCAGCTAAAGACACACAATCTACTCAATATGTGGCTGCATGCAGTGTAACGTGCAGTGCACGCGTCACAAAATATTTTAAATTTTACTAACAAGGGGAGGCCGCCAATTGTGAAATTCAGATTCGAATCATACTGCGCAAAATAAAAGCTCATGGCCAGAGGTGTAACGTGGCAAAGCACCAAGATGCACTTCTCAGCCGTTGTCGAGAAAATCGACAGTTAAAAGAAACCGTTGCGGTGAAATACTCTCTACGATTAATGATTTTGAACAGCGTCGTGGCGCAGCGGTAAGCGCTGGAGTTCGTAATCCGAAGGTCGCCGGATCGAATCTCGCGCCATGCAATTTTTTTATTATTTTTTTGTAATATATATATATATATATATATATATATATATATATATATATATATACCACCTCCATTTTTCCGTTTGTTTAACAGGGTGTACCAAAGCTCTCCCGTTCGTACTGATTTTCGACGATGTTATAAGTTGCACTAGGGACCACCGCATCTACCTTCTTTCGAAGTTAGCACGCAACTACGCTGTTATGCGGCGGCTCGTTTCGGCCCATTCAACATCTGTCCTTTAAGTGTAACGAGCGAGCAACGGAGTTTATATTTCATACCTGCCACAGCAAGTTTGTGTTCGTGGGGTCTCTATTCTAATTCGAACGTTTGACTTACGCTATACGTATTCGTTTCGGAATATCGTTTCTACGTCTTCCGTTAACTATACGTGGTTAACATTACGAAGACAATTAATAACATTTGTGAAATACAACTTTGTTTGCGGAAAACGTAATGATGTTCGAAGTCGCCAGTTTTTCCACGACAAACGACTTTCAACAACTTATTATAGGCATAATTGTTGCAACTGATTGCCGGGAATTTTATATATATATATATATATATATATATATATATATATATATATATATATATATATATATATATATATATAATACAAAAAACAAATACTAAAAAAAAACTTGAATGGCGCGAGATTCGATCCGGCGACCTACGGATTACGAACCCGAGCGCTTACCGCTGCACCACGACGCTGTAGAAAATTACCAATCGTAGAGAGTATTTCACCACAACGGTTTCTTTTAACTGTCGATTTTCTCGACAACGGCTGAGAAGTGCATCTTGGTGCTTTGCCACGTTACACCTCTGGCCATGAGCTTTTATTTTGCGCAGTATGAATCGAATCTGAATTTGACAATTGGCGGCCTCCCCTTGTAAGTGTGGTAGAAGAGAGTTTTACCTTAAAGAAAAGCGTTCTTGAAATATTTAGACTCTGACTGATATTAGAAAAGACTGTGCAACATAATAAGACTCTATGACGAAAATGTCTCATTACATTACAATAACTACAGACAGTACAGCCAATAGCGTAATTTGTGACATAATGAAAAAAAGAGATTAAATTAACTCTAATCATAAATATACCATTATCTAAGGAACAAAGATAGTTTTGGGCTGAGTACTATCGGCCATGCACTGTGAAGTGCTTTGCTGTGGATGTACGTAGATGTTCATGGACAAAACACTGTTTCTGAATGTAGCACGTATGTTTGACATTCTCAAATTGAGATATTCTGTAGTTTGCCTGTCCCGCAACAGGTGATTAATTTTAAGTGATTGTTACTCTTCGTGAATATTTCTGACATGTCTGACAGACAACAGCTATCTTCAACCAGAAAAAACTGCTGGTGTTGGATATGTGCCGTTTAAGAAACGATGCATTTCACAGGTGTACTGGGGACGTACAGTGCGGAACCGCGCGACCGCTACAGTCGCAGGTTCGAATCCTGCCTCGGGCATGGATGTGTGTGATGTCCTTAGGTTAGTTAGGTTTAAGTAGTTCTAAGTTCTAGGGGACTCATGACCTCAGAAGTTAAGTCCCATAGTACTCAGAGCCATTTTGTACTGGGGACGTCAAAATAAGAAAAAAATTAACAACAAATTAAAAGGGTCCCTTGACCTGCGATCGAAATTCCTAAGTCGAGTAATCCAACACGGAACTCTGTGTAGTGTAGTAACAAGGCAGCATAGCAAGAGAGTACTGAATGAAGATACTTGGCGCACAAATGAATACATTGTTGCCCAGTTGGTTTGTATATGCAAGTATATGCAGTATATGCAAGGGACAAATTTTTGGTACCGACATTTTTGTACTGCTATTAGATTTTATGTAGCGTCCAAGCAGTGGCGCCTCTTGTCTAAGAGCACAAGAGTATGTGAACACCCTAACTTTTGACACCTTTCGGAATTATTGGTTATTTTCCTTTGAATGCTGTTAAACATAATGTAAGTGCAGTAATCTTAAATACACGGAGCTAAATCCACCGCTCTGTGAAACATTGCTGCTCCTCTGAAAGTCTGTGCAACTTGGAATCAGGGTCGCGAGTGTATCTTCAGTTGTGCACGCTTTTATGTGCTTTTGCACATGCGCAACTGGCGTGACGTAATTGCCTTATGGGCCAAGTACCTACGGATTTGATAAACAACATGCACGGTTCATGGTGTGCACAGCTAGCCCTTACCAATCAACTACAAGTTTATGTCAATGCCACCAGATGGTAGCACACGCAGAAGACTTTTATCCCCATTCGCTTCGCATAAACCACGCTGGCCGGTACCACACGCGTGAGATACACAAATTCAATCACTATACAGGGTGATTCAAAAAGAATACTACAACTTTAAAAATGTGTATTTAATGAAGGAAACATAATATAACCTTCTGTTATACATCATTACAAAGAGTATTTAAAAAGGTTTTTTTTTCACTCAAAAACAAGTTGAGAGATATTCAATATGGCCCCCTCCAGACACGCGAGCAATATCAACCCGATACTCCAACTCGTTCCACACTCTCTGTAGCATATCAGGCGTAACAGTTTGGATAGCTGCTGTTATTTCTCGTTTCAAATCATCAGTGGTGGCTGGGAGAGGTGGCCGAAACACCATATCCTTAACATACCCCCATAAGAAAAAATCGCAGGGGGTAAGATCAGGGCTTCTTGGAGGCCAGTGATGAACTGCTCTGTCACGGGCTGCCTGGCGGCCGATCCATCGCCTCGGGTAGTTGACGTTCAGGTAGTTACGGACAGATAAGTGCCAATGTGGTGGCGCTCCATCCTGCTGAAATATGAATTGTTGTGCTTCTTGTTCGAGCTGAGGGAACAGCCAATTCTCTAACATCTCCAGATACTGTAGTCCAGTTACAGTAGCACCTTCGAAGAAAAAGGGACCAAAAACTTTATTGGCTGAAATGGCACAGAAAACGTTCACCTTAGGCGAGTCACGTTCATACTGAGTTGTTTCCCGCGGATTCTCAGTGCCCCATATACAGACATTGTCGTCGATTCACTTCTGCCGTACTCAATAACACAAAAAGCTTTCTGTTGAGCGGTCGCCATCTTAGCATCCACTGACGCTGACGCCTAGTCAGCAGCGCCTCAAGCGAACAAATGTACACCTAAATGAAACTTTATAGCTCCCTTAATTCGCCGACAGATAGTGCTTAGCTCTGCCTTTTGTCGTTGCAGAGTTTTAAATTCCTAAAGTTGTGGTATTCTTTTTGAATCACCCTGTATAGTAACATTAGATCAGACATCAATACATGTTATAATTATACTGACAGAATAACGTGTTTTGGGGGATGATGAATGAGATATATTAAGTTTTGGATTTTATCATACAGTAATCCTTGTGAAGTGCTGAGAGCAATAAAGCACGTCATCGTCGATTGTGAGACTGTAGCATTTATTCAAGCTTCTGATATCTGTTGCTCTTATGTTGGGTCAGGTTTGTCTGTGCTGTAGGTCGACATTGTATGTATGAACATTCACGAAAAACTGTCTCACTGGTTTCCATGACGTTCAATTAAATATGGTATCGACGACAGTATACTTTCAGCCCTTGTGGTTCTCAGTGCCTCGTTTCTATTTCTAGTCAAGTGCTCACGTTGACAGATATGAATTTAATCATTTCCACAAAAGGCAATTTGTGTTTGGAGATGGTTGCTTACTGTGCTGGAATCTGCTTTAGTGTGTAGTGTCAACACGAATTCCGTTGAATCTCTTTTAAGTGCTAATGAATCCTGTCACGTCACTGAGTCCAATTTTGCTCATCACGGATATGTAATCTGCTATGCTGTTATCTTTTCGGAGTATGTAGTTCTGTCTGAAGTCACCTACGATTTCCTCATTTTGTGGCATTACACAGAGGCTACATCTGTAGCCACCGTTTACGTCTCCAGCAGGTGCTGACATGTAGCAGCTGCAGCTTGAAGTACTTTATACGTTTCAACTCTTAGCAGTGAGACAAACGAACGTAGGAGCCATTTTTGTATGTGGTACACGGTTGTGTGTGTTTTCAAATTGTGCTTGAATTCGTCGCCGTAAGGCATGTATTGAGCATGGATCACTTACGGAAAACGATACTGTTGATTTCTTACACAGTGTATTGCGATAATAATCAAATTTATACATTTATTTTCGTAATTTCCTTTTGAAACCACAGCAGCTAGTTGTGACAGGTTGTTGTATTTCCAGTTTCACGCGATGTACTCTCTCGCAGAGTAAAGCAAGAGAGAATTCCGGCGAGAATTTTGGAAGGGATTTATTCTGATGCCCACTCAGAGATTGAGACTAGCAGTGAAAGTAGAGATGATGTGTCAGCAGGAGACAGTGATCTCGATTTGGGGATAGTATGCTATGACAAATAGTTTTCCAGACTACTCAGAAAATCGTGGGTGTCCAATTACATCATCACTACCATTAGCAACAAAAAAAAGTGAAACTGTTGTTCCAGTTAAAAAAAATACAACAGAAGCAAACAATTTAGCAATATATTGCGCCTAAAGACTCAGTATACACTGGAGTACAAAGAAGAAACCTCGTAGAATCAAACTGAAGCGTGCTCTCTGTCAAGTAGCCTTATGCCTATCTGCAAAAAAAGAAAAAAAATACATTTTAAATTAGGTCCAGAAAAGAAAAGGCGTTTCAAGCATAGTGGCCCTTTTGTAAGTACCCAATATGAGTAAGTTAATGTATGTATCATTTGTTTTTCATCTTTTTCTGTCTCAATGTGTCTAAAATCTAATAATAAAAAAGGAAAATTCAAAGAAATTTTTAATATTTTAAGTCTGAAATGGGTAATCGGTATGTGGGGTATACTTTTTTAAGCTTTAAAGTGTGCGGGATGATGACAAAACAGACGAAATTACTTACTGAAAGCCGGCCGGGGTGGACGAGCTGTTCTAGGCGCTACAGTCTGGAACCGCGCGACCGCTACGGTCGCAGGTTCGAATCCTGCCTCGGGCATGGATGTGTTTGATGTCCTTAGGTTAGTTAGGTTTAAGTAGTTCTAAGTTCTAGGGGACTGATGACCTCAGAAGTTAAGTGCTCAGAGCCATTTGAACAATTTTTTGAACTTACTGCAAAATTTAAAAAAAAAGAAAATTCAAAGAATTTTTTAATATTTCATGCCTAAAACGGGTAATTGGCCTGTGTTGTACACTTTTTTAAACTTTAAAATGTGCGGAATGATGATAAAATAGTCGAAATTACTTACTGCAAAATAATGTTTGATAGAAGAACATAAAAGTGAATAGGAACAAGATCTGTGAAGGGTATAAAGTGCAGTAGAGGTGTAAGTAATCCAGGTGGTGGCGTTGTACGACGGACTCTGCCTTCCTACGCCGCCAGTGGAGAGGCGCCCCGGCCGGCGGCGGCTACTTGCCACGCTTGCTCCCTGCCCCTCCCTGCCGGATGTTTGTCTGACGTCACGGCCTGACAGGATTCCGATAGGAAGCGGCGGCCGGATGTCTGCAGGAGACGGCAGAGCCCTGGCCGAACTGCCGCCCTGGTTTGTTCATTAGAGAGAACTAGACCAGGGAGGAGACGGGGTGAGAGGGCGGAGTAGTTGAAGTGCGAGGGGTAGGGGGGGGGAGGCTGTCCGAGAGAGTTCTGGCCGCGCCGTCTCGTCCTCGGCAATTGGGGAGGCGCGGCGGTCGTCCTCAGAGGCGACAGGGCCCGGAAGCAGGTGTCTCCACTCACCCTGCCTGGAATGACCCGGTACTGCTACAAACGTGTACTGTACCAACACCTGTTCTTACACGAACGTAGCAGGCAGTCAGTACAGATAACGCCCACATGCGAGATGCTTATAACAGATTCCAAAAGAAACTTTGTCTCCAAACCCGGGACCAAATCCCAGAGATTCTGGTCGTATGTAAAGTATGCTGGCTGCAAGACACAATCAATGCCTTATCTGGACGTTACCAAAAGTAATAGTATCGATGACAGCCTTCCGAAATTTGTTCACCATACGAGATATAAAGTTAATATTCCACAATATGAATCAGGAACAGCTGCTAATGTGAGTAACTCAGAAGCAGATATCTTCGGAGTAGTGAAGCAACTTAAATCATTTGACAAAAACAAGTCTTCCGCTCTAGACTGTGTACGAATTAGGTTCCTTTCAGAGAATGCTTATGCAATACATCCATACTTAGCAATCATATACAACTGTTCGATCGACGAAAGATCCGTACCAAATCTACATCTACATACATACACCACAATACACCATATGGTGCGTGGCGGAGAGTACCTCGTACCACGACTAGCATCTTCTCTCCCTGTTCCATCCCAAACAGAGCGATGGAAAAACGACTGCCTATATGCCTCTGTACGAGCCCTAATCTCTCTTATCTTTGTGGTCTTTCCGCGAAATGTAAGTTGGCGGCAGTAAAATTGTACTGCAGTCAGCCTCAAATGCTGGTCCTCTAAATTTCCTCAGTAGCGATTCACGAAAAAAACGCCTCCTTTTCTCTAGAGACTCCCACCCGAGTTCCTGAAGCAATTCCGTAACACTCGCGTGATGATCGAACCTACCAGTAACAAATCTAGCTGCCCGTCTCTGAATATCTTCTATGCCCTCCCTCAATCGGACCTGATAGGGACCCCAAACGCTCGAGCAGTACTGAAGAATAGGTCGTATTAGTGTTTTATAAGCGGTCGCCTTTACAGATGAACCACGTCTTCCCAAAATTCTACCGATGAACCGAAGACGACTATCCGCCTTCCCCACAACTGCCATTACATGCTTGTCCCACGTCGTATCGCTCTGCAATGTTACCCCCAAATATTTAATCTACGCGACTGTGTCAAGCGCTGCACTACTGATGGAGTATTCAAACATTACAGGATTCTTTTTCCTATTCATCTACATTAATTTACATTTTTCTATATTTAGAGTTAGCTGCCATTCTTTACACCAATCACAAATCCCGTCCAAGTCATCTTGTATCCTCCTACAGTCACTCAACGACCGCGTGACCGCTACGGTCGCAGGTTCGAATCCTGCCTCGGGCATGGATGTGTGTGATGTCCTTAGGTTAGTTAGGTTTAAGTAGTTCTAAGTTCTAGGGGACGTATGACCTAAGAAGTTAAGTCCCATAGTGCTCAGAGCCATTTGAACCATCACTCAACGACTACACCTTCCCGTACACCACAGCATCATCAGCAAACAGCCGCACATTGCTATCCACCCTATCCAAAAGATCATTTATGTAGATAGAAAACACCAGCGGACCTACCACACTTCCCTGGAGCACTCCAGATGATACCCTCGCCTCCGATGAACACTCACCATCGAGGACAACGTACTGGGTTCCATTACTTTACTGGAAAATTGTAGAGGTCACACCAACATTCAAGAAAGGCAGAAAGAAGTAATCCACTAAATCATATAATTAACGCTGATATTCAGAAGGGTTTTGGAACATACAAATTGTGTTCCAGCATTATGAACTACCTCTAAGAGAACATATCTATTGACACCCAGTCAATACAGGTACACAGAACATCGTTCTTCTGAAACAGAACTAGCTCTTTACTCGCACAAAGCGTTGAGTGCTATCCAGAAGGGATTTCAGATCTATTCCGTATTTCTAGATTTCCACAAGGCTTTTGGCACCCTAGCTCACAAGTGGCTACCACACTAAATACCAAGTAATTACAATTACGAACAATTTCAATTGGACAGAACACACAGAAAATGTTGTGGGGAAGGCAGACCAAAGACTGCGTTTTATTGGCAGAACACTTAGAAGATGCAACAGATCTACCAAAGACACTGGCTACAATACGGTTGTTCGTCCTCTTTTGGAGTATTGCTGCAAGTTTTGGGATCCTTACCAGGCGGCATTAACGATGTACATAGAAACGTGCAAATATGAGCAGCATGTTTTATATTATCGAGGAACCGGAGTGTCACGGATATGATACAGGATTTGTTGTAGACATCATTAAAACATTGGCGTTTCTCGCTGCGTCGGGATCTTCTCATGAAATTTGAATCACCATCTCTCTCCTCCAAATGTGAAAGTATTTTGTTGACTTCGAACTACATAGGGAGAACCGATCATCAGAATAAAATACGGGAAATCGGAGCTCACCCGGAAACGTATAGCTGTTCGCTTTTTCCGCATCCCACTCGAGAGTGAAATCATAGAATATTATTATGAAGGTGGTTTGACGAACCTTCTATGTACATAAGTATGATTTTCATAGTAGCTGTGTAGTCGTAGAGGTAGATGTAGCTGATATGAAATTTTCAGTACCTCTTTGCCTGACCGGCTGCTTAGTCAATAACATTTCTTTTAGGCATTTACGTCTTCATGTACAGTGACCGGCTGCTTAGTCAATAACGTCTTCATGTATAGTCAACACCGACTCAAAGGAAGGCCTCGGCGCTTGTTGGTGACGTCACGTCAGCTAGGCACAGCGAACGCCAGATCTGTTGCAGGCAGAAACGAATGGGCGTGCTTATCACTATAAATCTCTTATTTCTGGACAAAATGTCCTTATTGTTTTGAATCCTGCAGTTTTATTTAGATGAAAGATTTTCTTACAATCGTAAAGCTACAAATGAAGATCACAGTTCTGTATTACCGAATCCTGACGAAAGAAACGTAGATCAATATGAGAAGACGCTTTTCCCCAGTGCAAGCTTCGGAGATTATACATTCAAGTAACTACATTTACTTGACACATTTTGCTATCGAAACTTACCCCAACCTCCTTACAATGAACTCGTATCTTTTAGTTATTTATTTATTTATTTTCGTTTGTCATCGTCACTGGAAATGTGAACTAATTTACATGTGTAAATGTCCAACTGTTGCCAGTCATTAGATTACAGTCATTTTCAACGAAAGGAATTCTAAACAAGAAACAAAATAGCTTCATACATCGAAAATACTGCTGAGCTTAAACTTTTTTAAACATGCACATTAGAAAAGATAAATATTCCTCTCTTGCAACTGAAAGGAGAAACTTTATAAGATAAAAACATTTTATTTGATAAAACAAGTATCTCTCTTTTGCCTCTTCTTCTGTCCCCCACCCCCTCCCCGAACGTGTACAATCTCAAGATATTTCATTAATATTCAGTGCTCCTCACCCCATAGTCAACCAAGATACCCAAAGAAGAGCACCAATATGGTCACAGTGTCTTGTAAAACCAACCCAGTACAAATGTAACTTCCTCAGATTTACAAATAATGTAAGGAAGCACGAATTCTGTTGCTGCTGGACCATGAAGTTGTTTTTGTATGTCAATCCTTAAAACAGGTGGAAATTTAAGTTCAGGAGTACACTATTTGTTAAGAGGTGTAATGAATTGCACAATTCATTGATTGCAGAAATCTCGCAGAACAATGTGTGTTGGTCACCTATTGCCAATAGTTTCACATTTTCCTGTGTCAGGGAGGGAGACACCACCATTGTGAGTATGCCTGGAACAGACCTGGCGTTCGCCGTGCGTAGCTGACGTGACGTCACGAACAAGCGCCGAGGCCTTCCTTTGAGTCGGTGTTGGTATAGTGCGCCAGCCACCCTGCGGTGTCTGGGGGAGGATATTTTATGTACCACTGTTACCTTCCCCCCTCATCCTTTCCAGTTGCAGGAAGAGCGATTGCTGGCAAGTTTTCATGAGAGCTCTAACTTTTCTTTTCTGGCCTTTTCGCGAGATATATGTAGGGCGAATCGCTGTGTTGGTTGACTCTTCCTGGAGCGTGATCTCCTGGTGCTTCAACTGTGGAGCACCGGAGACGGGGTGCTTACATATCATTGGCAGTGACGTAACCGTTGTAGGCAGGCTGTAGAAAACGCGGCGGCATAACTGGCGGCGCACGTATTTGAATAGTGAGGCAGACCGGAGTTCGCAGGTCGAACGGAAACTACCTCCTTAGTGAGTGGACTAAATTTCCTCACGATTCTTGCAATGAATGTCAGTCTGATCTGCTTTACGTGAGGTTGGTTTTATATGGTCGTTCCATTTCAAGTAGCTCGGTATGCATACTTCTAGATATACATGGTGGTCCACTGTTAGTGACCGGGCCAAATATCTCACGAAACAAGCATCGAACGAAAAAACTACAAGGAACGAAACTCGTCTAGCTTGAAGGGGGAAACCAGATGGCGCTATGGTTGGCCCACTAATTGGAACTGCCATAGGTAAAACGGATATCAACTGCGTTTTTTAAAAATAGTTCATGGGGGCTTAATTAAATTTATGAAAATAATTTTAAATTTTTGTGACTGTCTGTCCGATTACGAAGTCTCGTAAACTGTTGGCCCTGACTAGTTTTAGTACGCAATCTGACTGCATAGAATAACAACAAAGAATGAAAGAAAATTTCCGTTAACACAATTAATTAATTAAGTCCCCAGCAACTATAAAACGTACGAAACCAAAACACAAGTGTCGTTGTTCTGTGTGTGGAAGTGTGATTCAACGTACACATCAGGCACGGTTCTTCTTCGATAAGACAAGAAATTTTAAATACCATTTATACTGAAGTAATTAAAAAAATAGAAATACTATAATTGCGCAAGATAACCAGAATTACACTCTAATACAAGAACACAAGCCAGATGCTTTGTTGACTGAACCTGTAATGACGCATTATTTAAGACATTGAAATAATAAAAAGAAAAGGGAATTTTTTTTACCTTCATATATATTGACGGAAAGCACTCTGATCTTTACAATATCTCCATTCGAACAACATCTGCTGTCTAGCCCATCAAACAACTGCATAAAACATGGAACAAGCACTCCCTACTAAAACATCTCAACACCGACTCATTACTACCACATCTCGACAAGCATTCTCCACCACGACTTCTCGACAAGAACTGCCAGTGGAGGCGGCGGAATAAAACTCTTTGGCGCAATCTCTGGCGCTGTGGCTCAGTGTAGCCACCTTTCAATAGGAACCCCCATTGGTTGGTTGGTTGGTTTTTGGGGGAAGAGACCAAACAGCGAGGTCATCGGTCTCATCGGATTAGGGGAGGAAGTCGGCCGTGCCCTTTCAGAGGAACCATCCCGACATTTGCCTGGAGCGATTTAGGGAAATCACGGAAAACCTAAATCAGGATGGCCGGACGCGGGATTGAACCGTCGTCCTCCCGAATGCGAGTCCAGTGTGCTAACCACTGCGCCACCTCGCTCGGTAAACCCCCATTATTATTACACATTCGTGTAGTATGTAAAGAAATATGAATGTTAGTTAGACCACTTTTTTCGCTTTATGATAAATGGCGCTGTAATAGTCACAAACGTGTAAGTACGCGCTGTGACGTAACATTCCACCACTGCGGACGGTATTTGCTTCGTGATATATTACCCGTGTTAAAATGGACCGTTTACCAAGTACGCAAAAGGTCGATATCGTGTTGATTTATGGCTATTGTGATCAAAACGCCCAACGGGCGTGTGCTATGTGTGTTGCTCGGTAAACTGGACGACACCATGCAAGTGTCCGGACCTTTCGCCGGATAGTTACGTTATTTAAGGAACAGGAAGTGTTCAGCCACGTGTGAAACGTCAACCGCAACCTGCAACAGATGATGAAGCCCAAGTAGGTGTTTTAGCTCCTGTCGCGGCTAATCCGCACATCAGTAGCAGACAAATTGCGTGAGAATCGGGAATCTCAAAAACGTCGTTGTTGAGAATGCTACATCAACATCGATTGCACCCGTACCATATTTCTATGCACTAGGAATTGCATGCCGACGACTTTGAACGTCGTGTACAGTTCTGCCACTGGGCACAAGAGAAATAGTGGGACGTGACAGATTTTTTGCACGCGTTCTGTTTAGCGACGAACCAACAGCGTTAACATAAACCGGAGTAATATGCACTATTGGGCAACGGAAAATCCACGATGGCTGTGAAAAGTGGATCATCAGAGACCTTGGCGGGTTAATGTATGGTGCAGCATTATGGGAGGGAGGATAATTGGCCCCCATTTTATCGATGGCAATCTAAATGGTGCAATGTATCCTGATTTCCTACGTAATGTTCTACCGATGTTACTACAAGATGTTTCACTGCATGACAGAATGGCGATATACTTCCTAACTGATGGATGTCCGGCACATAGCTCACATGCTGTTGAAACGGTATTGAATAGCATATTTGATGACATGTGGATTGGTCGTCGAAGCACCATACCATGGCCCGCACGTTCACCGGATCTGGCGTCTCCGGATTTCTTTCTGTGGGGAACGTTGAAGGATATTTCGTATCGTGATTCACCGGCAGCACCTGACAATATGCCTCAGCGCATTGTCAATGCAAACATTACGGAAGGCGAAGTACTCGCTGTTGAGAGGAATGTCGTTACACATTTTGCCAAATGGATTGGGGTTTAAGGACATCATTTTGAGCATTTATTGCATTAATGTGGTATTTACAGGTAACAGCATGCGTTCTCAGAAATGATAAGTTCTCAAAGGTACATGTATCACATTGAAACAACCGAAATAAAATGTTAAAACGTACCTACGTTCTGTATTTTAACTTAAATAACCCACCTGTTACCAACTGTTCGTCTAAAATAGTGAGCCATATGTTTGTGACTATTACAGCACCATCTATCACAAAGCGAAAAAAGTGGTCCAACTAAAACATTCATACCTCTTTTCGTACTACACGAATATGTAATAAAAATGGGGGTTCCTATTTAAAAAAACGCAGTTTTACCTATGGCAGCGCTTTATTTCGGGAGATATTTGGCCCGGTCACGATCAATGCACTACCCTCTATATTTTCCCGTTTCTTGTACGGATTGCTTTTCGATCGCATTATCATACAGCAATATGTCTTTCTACAATCTGTCAGCAACTAGTTGGTCAAAGGTCAACTGCCAATCCCCTTACCAAGCATGTATCCTGTGAAGGTCTTCCTGTATTTGGCTATAACTCTGTTGCGTTGTTCACTGTATCCAACAGTATCATGCATGGAAAGCCCCAGGGAATTTCCTACCATAACTACTAGCTGATTTATATAAAGGTATGAATCTATAAGACTCCTCTGAGATACGGCCTAAATTACTTTCACGTTTGATTATACAAGTCTGTTGAGAATACGTGGTGAAAATCTAGTTAGACGACCGACTTCAGTGAATTGTTCCTGACAGCAATTAGAAAATCAAATTTTCTCATTTCGAGGGTACTGAAGGCGCTATCTGTTTTTCATATTAAAAATCATTCAACAGCTAGATCATATCAAAATTTTCTTTGAGGTAATCGGTTTAGACAGAGATTGCTTTCTTCTTCAGCTCTTAAAATCCTTTTTGTTATATGAAACGTGTTGATTTTGTGTTGAAGCTCACGCCCAGTTGTCAAATGGAGAGAAACCAACACGTTACAAGAGCTGTTGCTGATGTGGGGACGTGGTCTCTTGGACCACCTCCCATACGTCGTTGTGGACAGCAGCAAGCCCTCACTAACGGTCGTGGTATTGATTCGCGTTGCCGACTCTGGTGTGGCACCGGGATCTGTGGACGATACGGCAGTCCGTATGCCATATGTACATCCTGCTGGAACGAGCATTCACAGACAATTTACCATTGTTTTCTGACATTCACTTGTGTCGCCAAACAAACACTTTACACTAGGGGGAATGAAAGAGAACACGAGCTAACGAGCGTAGCCTCTGAAGGTTGCGTTATGGCTTTTTGGCGCTAATAATAAGTTAGCAGGATACAACATTACATGTTTAGAACTCCGATGCAAAACTTTGATATTCAGAGAAGATTACTTAACATGCTGAGTGCACGGCTTATGACGAAGTAAGCAAAGTGGTTTAGGGAAAGAGGAATTTAGGTTTCTTTATCCATCTGTTTTCGTGAAATGCGTGGACGTAGTCCACTTAACACCGGTTCCAGTTTCATTTAGCATTGTTCCAAAACTTTGCACTTAAGTTGGTTGTGCTTTTCGCTGTCTCCTCAATACAACTAAGAAGGAAATTTAAAACGGAAACTCTAATTATCGACGACAGACGTAACTTAAAGAAACGTTAGTAATTATACCTTGCTTATTAGCAAATAGAAAAACGTACGCTATTTCAATAGCTGCTATACAGGTTGTAAATTTAAAGTTGACAAACCAGAATAACTCGAGAAATAAGCTTCACGCGAAAAAATGTGTAAAACTAAAAGCCGATTATTTTCGAGGGGGACATCTGCTGGTGCTACAATTAGCTGACCACTCTAGCCCCCTGGGCGCGGGGTGGGAGGCAACTTAAAAATTTCAAGTAGGAACCCCCATTTTTATTGCAGAATCAGATTCAATATAAAAAACTACGGACATTTTGTCTGAAACATTTGTATTGATTCTTGGTTACAGAAATGATTCTGAGTTTCCCCAAGAAGTGTTACAGTCCGTCTGCTCTCCGTTATCTATATAAACGATTTAGGACACAATCTGAGGAGCCGTCTTAGGTTGTCTGCAGGTGGTGCTGTCGTTTATTGACTAGTAAAGTCATCAGGTCAAAACAAATTACAAACCGAAATGGATAAGATATCTGTGTGGCGCGAAAAGTGGCAGTTGACCTTACATAACGAAAAGTGTGAGGTCATCCACATCAATTCTAAAAGGAATCTGTTTATCTTCGGTTGCACAATGCAAACAAACGTAAAAATAGCAAGGAATTACAATTTCGAACAATTTAAATTGGACAGAATAATAGAAAATGATGTGGGGAAGGCAAAGCAAAAACTGCGTTTTATTGACAGAACACTTAGAAGATGCAACACATCTACACTACGGTTGTCCGTTGGAGTACTGCTGCACGGTTTGGGATCCTTACTAGACGGTATTAACTGTATACATAGAAACGTGAAAAGATGAGCAGCATGTTTTCTATCATCGAGAAACAGGGGAGAGAGTGTCACGAACATGATACAGAATTTTGTGCAAACATCAATAAAAGATTCGCGTTCCTCGCTGCGGTGGGATCTTCTCATGAAATTTCTATCACCCTCTCTCTCCTCCAAATGTGAAAATATTTATTGACTGCGAACTACATAGGGAGAACCGATCATCAAAATAAAATAAGGGAAATCAGAGCTCACCCGCCGCGCGGGATTAGCCGAGCGGTCTCAGGCGCTGCAGTCGTCGACTCTGCGGCTGGTCCCAGCGGAGGTTCGAGTCCTCCCTGGGGCATGGGTGTGTGTGTTCGTCCTTATGACAATTTAGGTTAAGTAGTGTGTAAGCTTAGGGACTGATGACCTTAGCAGTTAAGTCCCTTAAGATTTCACACACATTTCAACATTCGAGAGCTCACCCAGAATTGTATAGCTGTTTACTTTTTCCGCATCCTGCTCGAGAGTGAAATGATAGAGAATTAATATGAAGGTGGTTTCATGAACCTTCTGCCAAGTGCTTAGGTATGGTTTTCAGAGTAGCTGTGTAGACGTGGATGTAGATGTAGATATATGAAATCATCACTACCTCTTTGCCTGACCGACTGCTTACTCAATAACGTCAGACTTCTTTTAGGCATCTACGTCTCCATGTATAGTGCACTACCCGCCCTACGGTGTGTGTGTGTGTGGGGGGGGTGCTATTTTTTGTACCACAGTTACCTCCCTCCCTCCCCCCCCCCCCCTCCTATCATCATTTCCAGTTGCAGGAAGAGCGATTGCTGGCAAGTTTTCATGAGCTCTATCTTTACCTTCCTAGCCTTTTCAAGAGATATACGTAGGGAGAAACGCTATGTTGATTGACTCTTCCTGGAACGTAATCTTCGGGTGCTTCAACAGTGGAGCGTCGAATGGGGTGGGGGGTGCTTACATATCAATGGCAGCGACGTAATCGTTGTTGGCAGCGCTCTTGTGCAGCGGTAGTGGAAAGGTTTTGGAAACAACCTCTTTAGTGAGTGGACTACATTTCCTGACAATTCTTGCAATGAATGTCAGTCTCATCTGCTTTACGTGCGGTTTGTTTCATGTGGTCGTTCCACTTTAAATAGTTCCGTATGCATACTTCTAGATATGTATTGGCCCCACTGCTTCTACGGATTGCTCAGAGATCGCGTTATCGTACAACAATATGCCTTTCTGCAATTTGCCAGCAATTAGTTGGTCAAAGATCAACTGCCAATCCGCTTACCAAGCATCTATCCTGTGAAGGTCTTCCTGTATTTGGATACAACTTTGTTGCATTGTTCACTGTATACAACAGTATCATCCACGAAAATCCCCAGGGAATTCCATATGTTAACCACTAAATGATTTATACAAAGGTAATGCTATAACCCTCCTCTGCGATATGTCCTAAATTACTTTCACGTTTGAATACGCGTGTCTGTTGAGAATACGTAGTGAAAAATCTAGTTAGACGACCGACTTCAGTGAATTATTCCTAGGGCAATGAAGGCGCGATCTGATTCACTTACTAAAAATAATTCAACAGCTAGATCACATCAAACATTTCTTTATTGAAGATATTCGGTCTCGACAGAGATTGCTTTCTTCTTCAGTTCTTAAAATTCTTTTTGCTATATGAAACGTGTTCATTTTTTGTTCACGCCTAGTTACAAAAGCTGTTGCTGTTGCTGAGAGTGGAGGCGTGGTCTCTTGGACCACCTCCCATACGTCGTTGGGGACAGCAGCAAGCCCTCACTAACGGTCGTGGTATGGATTCGCTTTGCCGACTCTGGTGTGGTACCGGAATCTCTGGACGATACGAAAGTCCCTGTGCTATATGTACATCCTGCTGGAACGAGCATTCACACACAGTTTACCAGTGTTTACTGACATTCACTTTTGTCATCAAACAAGCATTTACGCTAGGGGCAATCAAAGAGAACACGAGCTAACGAGCATAGCCTATGAAAGTTGCGTTATTGCTTTTTGGCGCTAATAATAAGCTTGCAGGATACAACATTACATGTTTAGAGCTCCGATGCAAGACTTTGATATTCAGAGAAGATAACATGCTGAGTGCACGGCTTTTGATGAAGTAAACAAAGTGGTTTAGGGAAAGAGGAATTTAGGTTTCTGAATTTATCCGTTAGCGCGAAATGCGTGGGTGTACTCCACTAAAAACCGGTTTCAGTTTTCCTCAGCACTTAAGTTGGTTGTGCTTTTCGCTGTCTCCTCATTACAACTAAGAAGGAAATTTAAAACGAGAACACTAATTATCGACGACAGACGTAACTTAAAGGAACGCTAGTATTTATACTTTGATTATTAGCAAATAGAAAACCTTACGCTATTTTAATTGCTGCTATACATGGTGTAAATTTTAATTTGACAAACCAGAATAACTCGACTTCACACGAAAAAATGTGTAGAATCCAAAGCTGATTCTTTTCGAGGGGTAAATCTGTTGGTGCTAAAATTAGCCGGCCACCCAAGCCCCCTGGGGGCGGGGTGGGAGGCAGCTTTAAAATTTTAAAATGGAAACCCCCATTTTTTTATTGCAGAATCAGATTCTACATAAAAAAGCAGATGCTGCCTCTAGCTGTTTGTTATCAGTAGTGTAGCTCTACGATAGTGGATTTCTGTTCCTATGTACGCGCAGTATGTTACATTTTTTTACGTTGAGGATCAACTGCCAAAGTCTGCACCATTCATCATTTCTCTGCAGGTCGTTCTGCAAATTCTTACTATCTTCTAGCGTTGCTATTTTGGTATAGACAACTGCATCATCTGCGAATAGCCTTAAAGAGCATACGAAGCTTTCTACTAGATCATTTATATATATATTGTAAACAGCATTGGTCATATCACACTTCCCTGACGTACTCCAGATATTACCTTTCCATCTATCGATTTAATTCCGTTAAGAGCGACGTGTTGTTCTATCTGCAAGGAAGTCTTCAATTCAATCGCAGGTCTGCTCCGATACGCCGTAAGCACGTATTTTTTCATTAACCGTCAATGCGGGACGGTTCCAAATGCCTTACTGAAATCAAGGAACACGGCATCAAGCTGAGCGCCGTTGTCCACTTCGCTGCGGATCTCATGGAGAAACAGAGCGAGCTGAGTTTCGCAGGGTCTATGTTTGCGGAGACCATATTGACTTTTATAGAGGAGATGTTCATTTTCCAAAAACGTCATACTTCTTCAGCATAAAACATGTTCCATAATTCTACAATAGATTGACGTAGGCGATACAGGTCTATAATTGTGAGGATCTGTCTTACGGCTTTTCTTAAAAACGGGAATGACATGAGCTTTTTTCCAGTCGTTAGGTACCTATCGTTGCTTAAGCGATGTACGATAAATTACTTCTAAGGAATAACAAAGTATTGTTACGACCAGGCATTGACTGCACTGTGAAATAATTTATTGTCCTAGTATATTTGAAATGTTTACTATTCGGTTAAGCCCTCACCTAGTAGGGGTCACATATACATCGTTTATCTTTGGCAGCTGGAAAATCCAAGAGGAGTCCTGTAGATGCTTCATAAAATAGCTGGAAGCGACGATGACGTCATACTATTTGTACAATAAGCAGTCGTTAATCTATATATATATTGTGAAAAATTTGTCCATTTTCAATTTAAATAAACAACAGTTTCCCTTAGAAATAGCTGCTGGCAGCCAACGCATTCAGTCTGAACGATGATCTTAATATAACATCTGTCTCTTTACAGGTAAGCACCGTCAACATTCAAACAACTTCTCTTCACCAACAACTAGAGAGCATTGAAAGGTAAGATGGCCTCATGAATCTTCTGAAATATTACTCTAGTGTCGAGGGCATCATGTATCCAGGTTTCGCTGTTCGCACCCAAGATAGATCTTGTTGTAATTTTACCTTTTGTTGCTCACTATGTAGATGGAATATCTCTTAATAGTTACCAAAACATTGTTGTTGTGTACACTGTTCCAGTCAAATGTCAATAGTAATTTCGCCTCAAAATGCAATTATCAAATTTTAGGACATTTTGAGTGTGCTGCAACACTACATAAAATAAGTCAGTACAGTAAGTAAGTCATTAATTTGCAACCTTGCTTTCACTTTGGCGATAAAACAGAACCGAAATAATAATAAACTGTAATGAACGCTTAATGATCGAGCACAAATAATGCACCATAGCCTTCTTTAGAGAAATAAAATGCTTATTGTGACAGTTAATTCTCATTACACCATTTTAGATCAAGAGGAACAGAGGGATTAGCGTTTCCCTGTACTACTTTTATGCTCTCTTTTTAGATATGTATCAATCACAGAAAGTGATCTACGCCTGAATGTACCAGATAAAAAGTTTTGATTCTCTACATGATCACAAAACAAGTTTGAAATAAAATTGTGTAATGATTTTGGTTCCTTGTTCTCAAAATCTGCTGTATGCAACTACGAAGAATAAGTATTTGTAAAAATATGGGAAGATGATACAAATTAGGTACTAGGAAACACTGACAAAGGTCTCAGATGTTTTGAAAACTATTAAGAAATCTCCAAACTTTCTATGATTAAGATGCTCACAAATCGTAATGTTTTTCCAGAAGTTCGATACTGTAAACATTCTAACTCTGAGAAAACTGAGACGATCCAAGTATACCTCTAAAATTCGTGTCAAGTTTAATTACCACTTGTGACTCAGAAATGACAAGATGAAGACATTATCAGCAGGTGCTGTTGGTGTTTCGAATTCCGCTTCAACTGTCAAAAACCTTCTTTCATAGACTTATCAAAATGGATATCGCACCCAAAGCAAATAAAAAATTGGAGAAGCCGTGTACGTCAAACTTCAAAAGTCATCAAACGCCATTTAGTTAGAATGATGAATGGCAGGTGAAGGGAGGCAAGCTATACTTACACATGAAGTGTATTGTGCCACACATCCATCCACTTCTGATGAGTAAGGGTAAATTCGGGTTGAAAGTCTGCAGTGTAGTCCGATGTACTATTTAGACTGTCACTAGGCAGTGGCTATAGTGAAGACGGCGTAAGACGGCCCCTGACAGCTCAGAGTACTGTGGCCAGCTTTCAACTGTGAAGCGCTAACGGCTGCAGACCCAAACAGGGGCCGTCTGCAGTGTTGCTACAACAATGAGGCGCTGCTGCAGAGAAGTTTATAAAATCGTGTTACGTTATTGGCTGAGGCAGGCCCCCGAAGCGTCCACACTCAACCTGCTGGAACTATCAGCGATCAACTCGTGCCAGCTCAACTACAGTATTGGTAAAAATAGTTTTGATTTTTTTAAAAATAAGGGATAACTGAATAAATGATTATTTGAACTTTCTTTTTAGTGTAAATGTTTAAAAAACGATTTCTAAGGAAATGATGCGTGACAGAATATTATTGTAACAGTTACAAATTCATGTGTTACGAAAAGTGTAGGGAGGTATGAGGCATAGAACAAAACATAGGTTTTTAAATAAAAAAAGTGCTTTTGTTGTTCAGAATTAAATCAATCTGATTCTATATAGGAAGTGTAAGATAATAACTAATTAAAAGAGCTTTGAATTTTTTGTCGATTGAACCTGACGCACGCATTAAAGTTGTGGATCATGGTTTTCTGTAAGCCAATGCTTCTTCATAATGTTTTGAAAGAAGCCTTTACTTGTCGATTTCTTTTCTCTGTTAATTCGGTGAGGCAGTTTTGAATATTCTGCCTAATCGTAAGCCAACGTTTGAAACTCTGTCTTAGCTAGTTCCATATACCTGGAATCTGAATCACTAATGTGTACTGAAATAGTCTCTTCGTAATTTACTTCAAATGTTTGTTTGGAAAACTCCATGTCACAGATGTTTGCTGATTCCCTAAAGATGACTTTAAACACCTTTGCAGTGTAGCTCTTGGAACATTAAAACGATCGACAGCAATTCTTCGGTCATTTCGTCTTCCTAAATACAAGAAACCGCCTGTTTCTTTGCAGTTACAGACCACTTCCTCTAGCCTTTCACCGAATGGTTTCTTTGAATTAGCATCGTACACACAAGAAATTGACATATGTGGCCCATACTAACAGACTGCCATTGAACCTTAGAACATGGCAGAAACAGAATCTGGCTAGAGCCAGTCTAATTTCATTATTACAATACAGTGCACATTACACTACTTAAATATTAATTGTGGTGTGGTAATATTACTTCCTAAGTTTAAAAGGGAGATGCATTTGAGAGCAATATTATATAAAAGGATGAAGAGATGGGAGAATGATATTGCGAGAAGAATTTGACAGAGCACTAAAACACCTAAGTCGAAACAAGGCTCCGGGGGTAGTCAACATTCCATTAGAACTACTGATACACTATGTGATCAAAAGTATCCGGACACCTCCAAAAACATACGTTTTCCATATTAGGAGGATTGTGCTGCCACCTGCCGTCAGATACTCCATATCAGCGACCTCAGTAGTCATTAGACATCGTGAGAGAGCGGAATGGGGCGCTTCGCAGCACTCACGGACTTCGAATGGGGCCAGGTGATTGGGTGTCACTTGTGTCATACGTCTGTACGTGAGATTTTCACACTCCTAAACATCCTTAGGTCCACTGTTTCCGATGTGGTAGTGAAGTGGAAACGTGAGGGTACACGTTCATCACAAAAGCGTACAGACCGACATCGTTTGTTGAGTGGCAGCCGACAGCTGGCAGCCGACAGCTCAAGAGGGTCGTAATGGTTAATAGGCGGACATCTATCCAGACCGTCATACAGGAATTCCAAACTGCATCAGGATCAGCTAGGCGGGAGGCGTGAAACTTGGATTTCATGGTCGAGCGGCTGCTCATGAGCCACACATTACTCCAGTAAATTCCAAACGACGCGTCTCTTGGTGTAAGGAGCGTAAACAATGGACGACTGAACAGTGGAACAACGTTGTGTGGAGTGACGAACCACGGTACACGATGTAGCCATCTGATGGCACGGTGTGAGTATGGCGAATGCCCGGTGAACGACGACTGTCAGCGTGTGTAATGCCAACAGCAACATTCGGAGGCGATGGTGTTATGGTGTGATCGTGTTTTTCATGGATGGGGCTTGCACCCCTTGTTGTTTTCCGTGGCACTATCACAGCACAGGCCTACACCGAAGTTTTAAGCACCTTATTGCTTCCCACTGTTGACTGGCGACCGCATCTTTCAACACGATCGAGAACCTGTTCATATTGCACGGCCTGTGGCGGAGTGATTACACGACAATAACATCCCCGTAATGGACTGTCCTGCACAGAGTCCTGAACTGAATCCTATAGAACACCTTTGGGATGTTTTGGAACTCCGACTTCGTGCCAGGCCTCACCGACCGACATCGATACCTCAGTGGTGCACTCTGTGAAGAATGGGCTGCCATTCCCCAAGAAACCTTCCAGCACCTGATTAAACGTATGCCTCCAAGACTGGAAGCTGCCATGAAGGTTAAGGGTGGGCCACAACCATATTGAATCTCAGCATTACTGATGGAGGGCGCCACGAACTTGTAAATCATTTTCAGCTAGGTGTCCGGATACTTTTGATCACATAGTGTAGCTTTGGGAGAGCCACCCATCACAAACATATGAGCAAGATGTATGAGATAGACGAAATACCCTAAAACTACAAGAATCATATTACAAGTCCAATGTTCCAAAGAAAGCAGGTGCCGATATGTATATTGCCGAACTATCAGTCTAATAGGCCATTGTTACAAATGCTAACACGAATTCTTTACAGAATAATGGAAAAACTGGTAGAAGCCTACCTCGGGCAAGTTCAGTTTGAATTCTGGAGAAATGTAGGAACGTGTCAGGCAATACTCACCCCATGACTCCTCCTAGAAGGTAAGTTAAGGAAAGGCAAACCTACGTTCATAGCATTTGTGCGTTTAGAGAAATCTGTTGACAATATTGACTAGCGTACTCTCTTTGAAATTCTAAGGATGGCAGGGTTAAATGAAAGGTGTGAAAGGCTAATTGCAAATTGTACGGAAAACATACGGTAATAGTTAGAGTCGAGGGGCATGAAAGGAAAGCTGTGGTTGAGAAGGAAGTATGACAGGGTTGTAGCCTATCACCTATGTTTTTCGATCTGTACATTGAGCAAGCAACAAAGGAAACAAAAGGAAAAATTGGAGTAGGAATTAAAGTTCGGGCAAAGGAAATAGAAGCTTTGAGGTTTGCTGATGACATTGTGATTCTGTCACGCACATAAAAGGAGTTGGAAGAGCAGTTGAACGGAATGGGCAATCATACAGTGAAGGCATTCACGACCGGATATTTCAGCTGCCGAGAATTCTTCCGGGTTGTATGGCCGTGGTCCATGGAACTCTTCTAACCATGACGTTTCGTCCAAAGCTACGTTGAATATCTTCGGAGGTGCTCGTGTTTGTGCTGAGTCTTGCCGACGGACGAGTCGGACGTCGAAGAACGGCCTAAATACCGTGGAAAGTGGGCGTGGTCTCGCTTTCATGTGATAGCAGAGATAAACCTTGTCAAGGATATCCCGTATTCTCTCCCGGAGCTTTGCTACATCACGTGGTAGAGGCGGTACATACACTAGATCTTTAATGTGTCCCCCCACACGGAGTGAGATCTGGTGATCGGGGAACCCATTCCACGAAAAGCCGTCACTTTCTTTAGCACGGCCGATCCATCGATACGACAGCTCCGTGTTCCGCTACTCACGAAATTGACGATGAAAATGGGGCGGAGATCCATCCTGTTGAAAGATGAATTGAGAATCAGATTGCATACGAGGCGTCAGCCATTACCGCAACATGTTAAGTAGGAATATCCAGTGACAGTGCTCTTGTCGAAGAAGAATTGCCCGTACAGTTTTCGAAGTAATAAGGCAGAACAAATATTAACCATTGGGGAATCAAGCTCAAATTCAATTTGTACCTCAGATTTGACAATTATGCCTGTTCACTATCTCATTAGTGTGAAAAGTGGCTTTGTCGCTAATAACTAAGCGATCAACAGCGTTATCCCCGTCGTCGCTCAAATGTTCCAACCGCGAATAAAACTCAAAACGCTTGTCTTTGTCGTCGTCGTTGATCTTCTGTACTAGCTCCATTTGGAATGGTTTCACAGACAGCTTCTCTCGCAGGACTTTCCACACTGTCATTGGAACCATTTCGAGTTCACGGGATGCACGACGCACGTATTTCTTTGGACTGCTTATTAATGTCTCCCGTACACGCTCCACATTCACTTCTCTCACACTGGGATATCCGCTTCCCTTTGCCGGGAACAAGTAACCCTTCGTAACGAATTTGTTGTACCAGTGGTAAATGTCCTTCCTTGTTGATGGCTTCTTACCATACTTGGCTCTATATCATCCGTTGAACAGCTGTACCACACTTGTTTTTGTCGAACTCCAACATACAGAAAGCTCGCCATGTTTTCCGACTAGCGCTGACATCGGCAAATTACCAAACTATACTTTGGCGGTATAAATAAAAAAAACAACTTTCAGGGTTTCTCTTCAAAATGACATATGTATGATATCTGTACAATGTTTGGTTCTTATGCAATAAATAATTGAAAGTGTTCCTGGACTTCTTCTACACCCTGTACGCATGCATATACCAGTTTCCGTGGCACTTGAGTGTGATACAAAGCCCACGGTGTTTCACATTCATGTTATACACTTCTAGAAGCCGTGGAGGGTACTTAGTGAATCTAGTTTCACACTGGAACTCATGTACGGAAACGTCATTCAACGACGCTACAAATCGTCAAAGTTACAGGCGCCGGCACCTCTAAACGAATGTATACAGGGTGAGTCACCTAACGTTACCGCTGGGTATATGTCGTAAACCACATCAAATACTGACGAATCGACTCCACAGACCGAAAGTGAGGAGAGGGGCTAGTGTAATTGGTTAATACAAACCATAAAAAAATGCACGGAAGTATGTTTTTTCACACAAACCTACGTTTTTTTAAATGGAACCCCGTTAGTTTTGTTAGCACATCTGAACATATAAACAAATACGTAATCAGTGCCGTTTGTTGCATTGTAAAATGTTAATTACATCCGGAGATATTGTAATCTAAAGTTGACGCTTGAGTACCACTCCTCCGCTGTTCGATCGTGTGTATCGGAGAGCACCGAATTACGTAGGGATCCAAAGGGAACGGTGATGGACCTTAGGTACAGAAGAGACTGGAACAGCACATTACGTCCACATGCTAACATCTTTTTATTGGTCTTTTTCACTGACGCACATGTACATTACCATGAGGGGTGAGGTACACGTTTTCAATTACGGAGTGGAATAGAGTGTGTTCCGACATGTCAGGCCAATAGATGTTCAATGTGGTGGCCATCATTTGCTGCACACAATTGCAATCTCTGGCGTAATGAATGTCGTACACGCCGCAGTACATCTGGTGTAATGTCGCCGCAGGCTGCCACAATACATTGTTTCGTATCTTCTGGGGTTGTAGGCAAATCACGGTACACATTCTCCTTTAACGAACCCCACAGAAAGAAGTCCAGAGGTGTAAGATCAGGAGAACGGCCTGGCCAATTTATGCGTCCTCCACGTCCTATGAAACGCCCGTCGAACGTGTATCTCACCCCTCATGGTAATGTACATGTGCGTCAGTGAAAAAGACCAGTAAAAAGGTGTTAGCATGTGGACGTAATGTGCTGTTCCAGTCTCTTCTGTACCTAAGGTCCATCACCGTTCCCTTTGGATCCCTACGTAATTCGGTGCTCTCCGATACACACGATCGAACAGCGGAGGAGTGGTACTCAAGCGTCAACTTTAGATTACAATATATCCGGATGTAATTAACATTTTACAATGCAAGAAACGGCACTGATTACGTATTTGTTTATATGTTCAGATGTGCTAACAAAACTAACGGGGTTCCATTTAAAAAAACGTAGGTTTGTGTTAAAAAACATACTTCCGTGCATTTTTTTATGGTTTGTATTAACCAATTACACTAGCCCCTCTCCTCACTTTCGGTCAGTGGAATCGATTCGTCAGTATTTGATGTGGTTTACGAAATATATCCAGCGGTAATGTTAGGTGACTCACCCTGTATACATGGTGATCCTATGATGATGTTACTAACTTTAAAGGCGGACAGAGACGGATAAGTGTGTCAATTTTAGGTAAAGGTCCCCGTTTCGGAAACGAACGAGAGTTACAATCGAAAATCATTCTGTTATGTCCCACTGGAATTGCATGTACCGCTACTGTTGTTGCTAAGACGGTAAGGTATGCAACTTTCAGAGGTGGTAATATGGACCACTTCAACAGAAAATGTCAAACAAACATGGGCTCTAAAATGCATACCTGAGTAGCTATGAGAACTTGTTCATCTTTTCTATTGTGAAACACATCTCCTATATTCAACAAGTGCCCATAACTCTTAAGGTATGGATTTTAGAGCCCATGTGTTCTAGACTTTTTCCTTGTTCTAGTGCATACTAAAAACTCGAAAGTTGCCTACTCTACAATATTAGCAGCAACAGTATATTCCACAGAGGTGTCTGAAGGTGTTTTCGGTTACAGCTTTCGACTCGTTCGTTTCCGGTGCAGGGGCCCTTACCTCAAATTGGAACATTTATCAGTCTCCATCGTTCTAGAAGGGTTGTAACATCATCACGGAAACGCACTAATGGTGGCTAGTGTAATATACTACAATATGAGTGACTGTGACAATTTTATAATACAAGTGACAAAGTAAATACTTTTTATTTACAGAATTACGAGGACATTTCTGGAGTCTGTAAAATGTACTTACTACTCTAAGAGTACTGCATTCAAATTCGTAAAGAATTGTGAATTTTTGAACCGTGACATTTCATTTAGGACGTTGTTTTTCGATTTAAGGCCCTAGACGAATATTTTCATTTCTTCCAAGATGTCCATTCCCCATCTCTTTTACAAAGTATGTCGTTCTTTGAGGTCATTATCTATTACAACACTGTGTCTGGTTTGATGTGTATATTTTGCTTTCATGTGTATATTTTGCTGTAGCTGATTTATTAGCTTTATCCAGTTTGAAACAGTCAATGTGTTCTTTACAATGGTTTTTAAAATTTCTTCCTGTTTGGTCAATATAGTATTTGCTGCAATGACTACATGTAATATTATAAATTTCTGGGGTGCTCAGTTTCTCTGTATGTTGTACGACGTCGTGAATCAGTTTCCTTCTTAAGCTGTTGTTGGTAGAAAAAATGATCATAATATCTGTGTTTTTAAACAACTCAGCTAATTTGCTGGAGCTGACTCCTAAATTTACATAGATTTAAAGGCGCCGACGCCTGTAACATTGACACTCTGTATGGTCGTTGGGCGACTTTCCGGACATGGGTTCCTGTGTAAAACTTTATCTGCGAAGTCCGCTAAGTGTGTAACACGAATTGTAGTACATCCTCTATACGAATTCAAACAACATGACATCTGCTAAGATGAGCTTGTGACGTAAAACCTACGCTGCGCCCCCACGAAGCCAAGATCTAACATGGCAAATTCCCCCTTCCACGCTCCTCTTCCACGAATGTATTCGTGTCTTGTGGTAGGACGCCTTAAGACACAGTTACGTACTTCTTCTTGGGCCTGATCTGACAGACCCTGCTCAGTGTCTGTTGCCGTACGTATTTTACCGGAAACAGCGTTACTGACAGTCGAAGACAGAACTCTTGGATATACGAGAAGTGAGACGAGATCTCGCGGTTGGGCGGATGTGGGTGGGAGAGGTCACTGCGCTTGTGTGGGAGTGGTGGGGGAGGGTGGCGGAAGGAGAAGTTTCCTGGCGGAGGGCGTCCAAACTACTGCCCTACAGGGAGCTGCGCTCTTAATTAATTTCCGGCCGACTTCACTCTTTCTCCACTGAACGTGGACTCGATGGGTTCTCTCTCTCGCGGAGTTCTTTCCTATCCGCCCTGCGTTTCTTTGCCGACGTAAACCTGAAGCCCCTCACTAAAATCTCCGCCGGTCCACCACTCTTACGGGCTATAGCATTGCCTCCTGCAGAAAATTTAGTAGTAAAAATTCCAGAGACTTAAGAATGAAGAAGCGTTATCTGCGCTATCAGAATGACAAACATTATTATCTGTATATATACTAAGATGGTATCTGTTCTTTCGGGCACCGGCCACTTGACCATCTTCTTCTTCTGTGCGAATGCACAAACAGTGCCCGAACTCTTACGGGAATCGGCAACGCGCGGTGAGTAATGAGTATAATGGGCGGGGGCACTACGAATGTAGTGCGGGACAATTCGTTGACAATGTGGGTGTCGTGGGAGGCGTGCCTGAGATAAGTCCCTGCTCTCGCACTATCCTCTGTGTCCTCGGTGGCTCAGATGGATGCCGGCACGGTAGCTCAGCGTGTTCGGTCAGAGAGTTGGTTGGCCTCTGTAGTAAAAAAAAACTGAGTGGAAGGATCAACAGACGAGCTTGAATGGATGTCAGGTGATGTCCACAACGACCAAACACAGCGATCAACAACGAAACAAATTTAAAAAAGAAAATAGAGATGGCTAGAGCGTCAGCCATTAAAGCAGGAAATCCCGGGTTCGAGGCCCGGTCGGGGCACACGTTTTCATCTGTCCCCGTTGACGTATGTCAACGACTGTTAGCAAATAAGGGTTTTCATTTCTTTGTAATTCTTATCTGTGTTCTTTTATAGAGGAAGAATGAGATTTTTTTGTTTCATTGACTTATCGATTCTGCTGTTGTCGCTGACGGAAGTTAATTTTCACAGTCTGTGACTGACACAATTATTTGTGCTGAATAATATATATATATATGAAGAACTTACATAATTTTTGTCATTAATGGCGTCGCTACAATAATGAGCCAACACAAAAATTGCCAGGGCACCGTTTAATTATTACGCACTGCGGCTGGTCCCGGCGGAGGTTCGAGTCCTCCCTCGGGCATGGGTGTGTGTCTTTGTGCTTAGGATGGTTTAGGTTAAGTAGTGTGTAAGCTTAGGGACTGATGACCTTAGCAGTTAAGTCCCATAAGACTTCACACACATTTGAACATTTTTTTATTACGCACTGAATGATATACAGGACAGGTACTCGCTACTGACAAAAACACACACTACAATAATATATATAATGAGATTAATAATTGCAGTGCGTCTTTTTGTCAGTAGCGAGTACCTGTCCTGTATAGGATTCAGTGCGTAGTAATTAAACGGTGCCCGGGCCATTTTTGTGTTGGATGATTATTGTAGCGACGCCATTAATGACAAAAATTATGTAACTTCTTCCAAGAGGCCTACAATACTGAAAGTATAAAAAGAATAATTTTAATAGTCTGAAAACGGCGTCTTGCAGTATTTTTCAATTCACATTATGTCGGAGGTACAGTTTTAACGATATCAATGAATGTTTATGCTGCCATTACACATAGGCAGCTGTCTTGGAGCATCCAGTCCCACAGGAAAAATAACTAAGCGTTGTTTGGATGTATTATCACGTAATATTAAAAAGGATATTTAATCCATCGTGATATCTAGCCTACTATTGGTGATAGCGCCCTGAGGATAATTAACCGTAGCTTTCAACAAACATGTAAGAGAAAAGTTTCATTAATTCTATTTTGCAAAACCATTCCATGAACGAAGAATGACGGCTCAGTTATCGTTGTATGGAGTATTCAGTTAACAATTAAATTATTCATTGGGCGATAGAACAAAGGAAGTATCGCAGCGTAACTTTGGCGTCACAGCTAGCCACCACTGCAAACGTGAACCATGAAATGTGTGGAAATTATTATTCGTTATATTTAATTTCATTCAATTGGCATCTTATGTTCATTGGCAGTGGCATTACGTTGTATTGAAAGTGCATATATGACGATTACAACAAATTTACGCTGATCAGCCACAATATTGTGATCGCTGCCCACCGCAAGGTTGGATACCACCTGGTTGCGTCGCAGGCACGTCACGCGGTAACAACACATATGTATATACTAAGGTGGTATCTGTCCTTGCGGACATGTCCGAAAGAACAGATATCATTGGTGACCATGCAGCTCGTTAGAATGAAATTCCAATGAAATGAACACCCTTAGCTGCTTACAGGCGTTGACACACGTCAACGGGGACAGATGAAAGTGTGTGCCCCGACCGGGAATCGAACCAGGGATCTCCTACTTACATGGCAGACGCTCTATCCATCTGAGCCGCCGTGAGCAGGAGATCCCGGGTTCGATTCCCGCTCGGGGGCACACATTTTCATCTGTCCCGTTGACGTATGTCAACGCCTGTAAGCAGCTAAGGGTGTTCATTTAATTGGAAAAACATATGTAAGTGGAGCAGACTCGGACCAGAGATCACACTAGTGAATATACGGACGGTAAATGGGGAAATCCTTTGAGATATGCTACTTTGACAAAAAGCAGATCGTATTGTTAACGCAGAGCCGGTGGACGAGTATCTCGAAAACGGCGGAGCTGGTCGAATGTTCAGGTCCTACTGTCGTGAGCATCTGCGAAAAGAGTAAGAAGGACCTTGAAACTCCCACTATGCACTAAATGATTGGACGTGCACGACTCTTCACGAAACATGGGCCTCGGACATCTGTCTATTCTATAAAGTTGCATAAATGGTGATCCTTGGCATCTCTGCCGAAAGAGCCGTTCATCGTACATCGCTGAACATGGAGGTCCGCAGCAACCACCCCTACCTGTTCACATGTTGACCCAAAGACGTCGTCAATTACGATGGCAGCGAGCACGGTACCATCGGATTTCGCCCGTCGGTCAGTGGAAACGGATCGGCTCTTTGAGTGAATCACAATTTTTTTCTACACTAAGTTGCTGGTCGTCTCTGGAAACACCTTCAGCCCCGACAGTGACGTAATTTTTCAGCAGTACAATAGTCCGTGTCTAAGTGCCACAACCGTTATACAGCGATTTCAGGAGCATTATAGCGCGAAAATTATCTTAGAAGAAAGATTAAGAAAAGGCTAACCTACGTTTCTAGCATTTGTAGACTAAGAGAAAGCTTTTGACAATGTTGACTGGATTACTCTATTTCAAATTCTAAAGGTGGCAGGGGTAAAATACAGGGAGCGAAAGGCTATTTACAATTTGTACAGAAACCAGATGGCAGTTATAAGAGTCGAGGGGCACGAAAGGAAGCAGTGGTTGGGAATGGAGTAAGACATGGTTGTAGCCTATCCCCGATGGTACTCAATCTGTATATTGAGCAAGCAGTAAAGGAAACAAAAGAAAATTCGGAGTAGGTGTTAAAATCCACGTAGAAGAAATAAAAACTTTGAGGTTCGCCGATGACATTGTAATTCTGTCAGAGACAGCAAAGGACTTGGAAGAGCAGTTGAACGGAATGGACAGTGTCTTGAAAGAAAGGTATAAGATGAACCTCAACAAAAGCAAAACGGGGGTAATGCAATGTAGTCGAATTAAGTCGGACGATGCTGAGGGAATTAGATTAGGAAATGAGACTCTTAAAGTAGTAAAGGAGTTTTGCTATTTGGGGAGCATAATAACTGATGATGGTCGAAGTAGAGAGGATATAAAATGTAGACTGGCAATTGCAAGGAAAGCGTTCCTGAAGAAGAGAAATTTGTTAACATCGAGTATAGATTTAAGTGTTGGGAAGTCGTTCCTGGAAGTATTTGTATGTAGTGTAGCCATGTATGGAAGTGAAACATGGACAATAAATAGTTTAGACAAGAAGAGAATAGAAGCTTTCGAAATGTGGTGCCGCAGAAGAATGCTGAAGATTAGATGGGTAGATCACATAACTAATGAGGAGGTATTGAATAGAATTGGGGAGAAGAGGAGTATGTGGCACAACTTGACAAGAAGAAGGGACGGGTTGGTAGGAATGTTCTGAGGCATGAAGGGATCACATATTTAGCGTTGGAGGGCAGAGTGGAGTGTAAAAATCGTAGAGGGAGGCCAAGAGATGAATACACTAAGCAGATTCAGAAGGATTCAGGTTGCAGTAGGTACTGGGAGATGGAGAATGTTGCACAGGATAGGGTAGCGTGGAGAGCTGCATAAAACCAGTCTCAGGACTGAAGACCACAACATAAAGAACAACATAGCGTGGAAAGATTTTCAAACACCGCTACCAGTTACAAAATTGGTTGAGAACTGAATTATTTATTTAGCGATGTGTTTCGAGGTGATATCTTACTATCAAGCTACTTCACCATTACAAAAACATTTGACAGATGTTTATATAGATATTAAATTTCTTTATATGACTGTTGTCATCATCTTGTGGGGAGAGACAGTAGGATAACCTAGTAAGATGTGATGTCACTTTGTGTATTTGACTTCTGCTCACACGATAATTTAGTAAAACACTCAGTTTGCTCTTGTGGCGTAGAAGTTTTTTTGAGATGTGTTGTATCGCTATTTCCATGGCTCTTTCGGACTTCTTTACTATTTTTCACAGACGTCACAACGGTGCCTTTAAAACACGATACAGAAAACAAACTGGCAGAGCGCATCAGACGATGGCGTTAAAAACAAAGCTAGTATAGATTTTGACTATCGATATGTCGATCCTGGTGTTGTCGGTAGCAATGTCGTCTGCATGTCTTGCTGTCGTAGCACTTATGGTGGCTAGTGTAATATACTACAAAATGAGCGACTGTGACAATTTTATAATACAAGTGTGAATTTTTGAACTGTGACATTTCATTTAGGACGTTGTTTCTCCATTTAAGGCCATAGATGAATATTTTCATTTTTTCCAAGATGTCCATTCTCCATCTCTTTCCGAAAGTATGTAGTACTTTGAGTTCCTTATCTATTGCAACATTGTGTCTAGTTTCATGTGTAAATTTTGCTATAGCTGATTTGTTAGCTTTATACAGTCTGAAACAGTGTGTTCTTTACAATGGGTTTTAAAGTTTGGCCAATATAGTGTTTGCTGTACTGACTACATATAATTTTCTACATTCCTGGTGTGCTCAGTTTGTCTGTAGGCTGAACTATGTCATGGACCAGTTTCCTCCTTATTATTGTTGGAAAAAGTGATCATGATGTCTGTGTTTTTAAACAACTCGGCTATTTTGTTTGAGATGACTCCTAAATATGGTATCACAAACCAAGCTGTTCGAGTACTTCAGGTATACAAAACCATTAAATTGTAAATAGTGAATGGTAACCTAAGTATAAAGTTTAACAAAATCTTTTAGAAAGAATATTTGACTCTAAAATACGTAAAACTAAAAACAAATAACAGATCTTTCTCTGCCAAGTGGGCACAAAAGTAAGACGACAAAATCTGGTTGAAAACTGAAGCAAAACAACAGTAAAAAAGGGAAATCACTTAAATATGTTAGCTATGAATTGCAATTAGAATTACTACTTCTCACCCAGTCATCTCAAGTACCTTACTTCCAAAATGTCATAGATACAAGATAATTACAGCACGATTAATGCAACACGCCTGAAGAGGCCATGTCAACTCAGACAGCCAAACAATAACTTCATCGCCAGCACCAAAATGCTAGAGCACTCACCAGTTTCTGCCAAAGAGTAGTCAATTCCACAAACATTCCTTTCCATAACAATGAACTCTCTCTACTAAACAAAGGCCTTAAGCAAAAATTAAAACCAGAACTTAATCATCATAACATTAAAGATGTCATCTGTTTACTTAAAATGGCAGCTAATATAGCCAACTGAGAATGCATAAACATTAAAAGGTCAGAAACTAATAAATAATGGAAGAACACCTAATCAAAAATCCAATTTAAGAAGCTAAAGAAGAGGACCCGTTACTTATAAGCATCAACAAAAAACTCAATAAAGGCAATTCACCGACAGTGATATCTGATAAAGTCTCTAGAGTAGTTATCATCGACAGATGTGAAATATAAGTAACACACTTTTCCTTCATAATAATCATATACAAGAAACCTTACGTAGCCTCAAACAGAAGTTCAACAGTAAATTAACGAAGCAGTTGAATAAAACATGTTTCTTATTAACAAAAGAGGAAACTCAGAGACTTAAAAACCACTAGCCCAACAGCTCCAGAGCTATGGGCCCAACCAAAGATCCATAATGATAATGTCGCTGTCAGACCTATTGTCCATGTTATCAATCATCCAAGCTACAATGTTATGAGACACTTACAATTCAATTTTGCAAAACCAATACAAATTTCAAAACTCTTTTTCAGTGAAAAACAGTTATCACGGAATTCGATTTATCAAAGACCTTCAGATTACACCAAATACAAAGGTCATTTCTCTTGACATTTTTAACTTATTTTATACAGTAGTGTACCCATCAAAGAAACCATAGATATAATGAAACAAAATGTCGAACTATTTCCACAGCTGTAGTTGAACTAATAAAATTGCTAGAGCTTGTCCCCTCCCACAATCATTTTACACTCAGTGGCAAAATTTACAAACAGGATTTGGGCCTTCCAATGGTTAGTCCTCTGCGTGGGATCATTACAGAAATTTTCATTTACTACCACAAAAATAAACTTCTGAACAACGAGGATATAATTACCCAATAACCATCCACTACTGCAGATATGCAGATAACACATACTTTACACATAATGGAACTAATGAAGAAATAGAAACTCTTTTAAACAGGTTCAATAACGTACACAGTAACATCTATTTCACCATAAAACACCAGAAAGGTAACAAAATAAATTTTTGAGACATGACCTTAACCAACACAAATCAGACTCTGGGCATGAGCGTACGACAGAAAGTCAAAAAACAAAGACACTGTCATTAACAAATCTTCCACACACCCAGACTCACATAAACAATCTGCATTCAGGTCCTTCTTAAACAGAGTACAGGAATTCCCACGTAATTCTGCTGACTATCAGATAGAAATAAACATTATCAAATACAATGCACACAGCAATGACTATCATGAACATGAAATAGATGCACTTTCACAATGCTAAACTAAAAACAAAAGCTCGCAATCTAATATGGCTACTTCACATAGCAGACAAAAACATAAGTATTTAATGATACCGTATTAAGGAGTTATCTCAAACAAAATAGCCAAGTCAGGCTCACTTTTGTCACCAACAACAACTTAACTGCTCCATGACATAGTACAACCTACTGACAAATTGAGCAAATCAGGAATTTATAAAATTACATCTAGTCATTTCAGCAAATACTATATTGGGCAAACAGGAAGAAGTTTTAAAAAACCATTGCAAAGAACACACTGACTGTTTCAGAATGGATAAAGCTAATAAGTAACCTATAGCAAAACATACACATCAAACTGAATACAACGCTGCAATAGATAACGGCCTCAAAGTACTACATACCTTGGAGAAGAGATAGAGAATGGACATCTTGGAAGAAACTGAAGTATTCATATGTGGCCTTAAATCGAAAAACAAGGTCCTAAATGAAATGACGGAGTTCAAAAATTCACACTCCTTTGCGAATTTCAGTTCAATAAGTGTATGTTATCTATCATCATTTGTGTTATAAAATTATCAAAGTCGCTCATTTTTAATACACTCCTGGAAATTGAAATAAGAACACCGTGAATTCATTGTCCCAGGAAGGGGAAACTTTATTGACACATTCCTGGGGTCAGATACATCACATGATCACACTGACAGAACCACAGGCACATAGACACAGGCAACAGAGCATGCACAATGTCGGCACTAGTACAGTGTATATCCACCTTTCGCAGCAATGCAGGCTGCTATTCTCCCATGGAGACGATCGTAGAGATGCTGGATGTAGTCCTGTGGAACGGCTTGCCATGCCATTTCCACCTGGCGCCTCAGTTGGACCAGCGTTCGTGCTGGACGTGCAGACCGCGTGAGACGACGCTTCATCCAGTCCCAAACATGCTCAATGGGGGACAGATCCAGAGATCTTGCTGGCCAGGGTAGTTGACTTACACCTTCTAGAGCACGTTGGGTGGCACGGGATACATGCGGACGTGAATTGTCCTGTTGGAACAGCAAGTTCCCTTGCCGGTCTAGGAATGGTAGAACGATGGGTTCGATGACGGTTTGGATGTACCGTGCACTATTCAGTGTCCCGTCGACGATGACCAGTGGTATACGGCCAGTGTAGGAGATCGCTCCCCACACCATGATGCCGGGTGTTGGCCCTGTGTGCCTCGGTCGTATGCAGTCCTGATTGTGGCGCTCACCTGCACGGCGCCAAACACGCATACGACCATCATTGGCACCAAGGCAGAAGCGACTCTCATCGCTGAAGACGACACGTCTCCATTCGTCCCTCCATTCACGCCTGTCGCGACACCACTGGAGGCGGGCTGCACGATGTTGGGGCGTGAGCGGAAGACGGCCTAACGGTGCGCGGGACCGTAGCCCAGCTTCATGTAGACGGTTGCGAATGGTCCTCGCCGATACCCCAGGAGCAACAGTGTCCCTAATTTGCTGGGAAGTGGCGGTGCGGTCCCCTACGGCACTGCGTAGGATCCTACGGTCTTGGCGTGCATCCGTGCGTCGCTGCGGTCCGGTCCCAGGTCGACGGGCACGTGCACCTTCCGCCGACCACTGGCGACGACGTCAATGTACTGTGGAGACCTCACGCCCCACGTGTTGAGCAATTCGGCTGTACGTCCACCCGGCCTCCCGCATGCCCACTATACGCCCTCGCTCAAAGTCCGTCAACTGCACATACGGTTCACGTCCACGCTGTCGCGGCATGCTACCAGTGTTAAAGACTGCGATGGGGCTCCGTATGCCACGGCAAACTGGCTGACACTGACGGCGGCGGTGCACAAATGCTGCGCAGCTAGCGCCATTCGACGGCCAACACCGCGGTTCCTGGTGTGTCCGCTGTGCCGTGCGTGTGATCATTGCTTGTACAGCCCTCTCGCAGTGTCCGGAGCAAGTATGGTGGGTCTGACAGACCGGTGTCAATGTGTTCTTTTTTCCATTTCCAGGAGTGTATATTACGCTAGCCATCATCAGTACTAGGACATCAAGACATGGAGAAGACACTGCTAACAACACTAGAATCGACATAGGAATAGCCAAATCGAAACTAGCCTTATTTTTACCGCTATCTGGTGATCTTTACTGCTAAATTGTTTTGTGTATCGTGCTTTAAAGGCACCATTGTGAAGTCTGTGAACAAAGTTGAAGAAGCCCAAAAATGGAAAGGAAATATCGATGCTTCAACACATCAGAAAATAACTGCCACACCACGAGAACAAAGTGATTAACTGATTTATGAAATTTTCTTGTGAGCAAAAGACCAATACACAAAGTGACAACGCCTCTTACTAGGTTATCCTTCTCTCTCCACACGTTAATCACGGCATTCATATAAAGAACATAGCTATGTAAACATGAATCAAATGTTTTTGTTATGACAAAAAAATGGTTCGAATTGCTCTGAGCACTATGAGAATTAACTTCTGAGGTCATCAGTCCCCTAGAACGTGTAACTACTTAAACCTAACTAACCTGAGGACATCACACACAACCATGCCCGAGGCAGGATTTGAACCTGCGACCGTAGCGGTCGCGCGGTTCCGGACTGTAGCGCCTAGAACCGCTCGGCCACTCTGGTCGGCTTTGTAACGACAAACTAGCCTGATATTGAGATATCATGGAGCGGTGCTGTGCCTTTGTCTCCATACAGTGGTATTAGAAATGGTTCCCACACCCACACCAGCAGCGGTCCGATCCACAACAGACCGTCGGGCGTCCCGTATGACTGTATGGAGGTGACGTGACGTGACACACTTGGAGCCTTCCTGCACCCCCATTCTCTGTTCTGGGTTTATTGTCTCTGCGCTATTTGTCATCCACACAAAACACTTTGGATCTCGGAAAAGAGAATGCTTGTGTAATCTCAGATATGCTATGATCTATGCATTTCACACCAATTATTGTCTCTCCTATACTTTTCAGTACTTCTTTCTTTTCTACTTTATCTGTTGATTAATTTTCAACGTACCTGAGACAATGGTGGTGACACCTATCTGGTGAACACGGCAGAACGTCGCAAGTTAACTGACTCTGAACACTGCGTTCGTGAGCAGCTACAATATCCCCTGCTTACCAGTACAAAATAATTTCCGTGAGGAGAGGTTGGGGGTGATTAAGCGCGCTTGCCTAGCTCAGGACGGGACTGTACGAAGTTTCCCGCACGTATTAGATTCATAATGACAGTCCGTGTAGGGCCGGAGTAGGACTTTAATAAATGTAGAAAAGGAGACGCAGCTTTCTATCGTTTTCAGAGAAAAGAGCGTTTAAATTTTTAGGCTTATTCGTATACTTTGTCCAGTCGCTAGCATTCAAGCTGCAGCTGGTAAAGGTACTGCTTTTCTCATTCGCACGTTATTCTGCCCACGTGCAGTATTAAGGGGCTCCGGAAAGGCTCAAAATCAAGAAAAGTTCAATTTTTACTTTTTTGCGTTTTCTGAATCTGCAGACTATTACCTTTTAATAGATATATAATTTATTCAATTCCGAAGACTACAACTATTTTTAAATTTTTTTAAAATGTGTTCTACATGGGCGTGACCCACTGTGGCGCTGTTAAACTGCTGTCAAATGATGTTATTATTAACGTCCGTGTTCATCAGGTACATTTTAGTAATGTGAGATAAAGTATGTGTTGTGGCTAACTTGTGATGGTTCAATATATATCGCTGGTGTGATTGTCGACTCTGTCGTTATCTCGAAAATATTCGTAATTAATTCTGTTTCTTGAGTCTCTGTTTTGTTGAAGTATAATAATGAGTAAAAGTAAAGTTATTAGAAATCCTCTGAAGGCTTTTAAGAAAAGGAGACATTTTGGAAAGCCAAAGGTATGTGTTATTACTGTAAACAATAAAGACGATGAAAATCCCGAACATAGTTTGTGTCCCAAAGAAGAAGACAGTTGGTGTAAATATAACAAAGGATTGCTAACTGGTGAAGTGTACACTCATAAGCATAGTCTGCCTCATGCAATAATGGAGGTGATAAAAGCTATTTTCAGAGACTTAGCAGCACCTGAACTGTTGAAAAAGTGTATTCACGGAAAAACTCAAAACCCCAATGAAAGTGTAAATAGTGTTATATGGTCGAGAATCCCCAAGACTGTATTTGTTGGAATAGAAACACTTCACTTTGGTGTGTATGATGCTGTTGCGACTTTCAGTGATGGCAACATTGTAAGGTGCAAGGTATTTAGAAATATGGGAATGAAGATAGGTTCTAACATGGTACGAGCGATGCTTGCTTTAGACAAGGAACGCCTTCGGGCTGCAGACAGGGCTGTAAAGAGTCTAGAAATACAAGGAAGAGTAAACAGGAGGAGGAACAAGAGGAAGCTGGAGGAGGAGTTTGCAGAGGATGAAGATAATCCATCCTATGGACCTGGAATGCACTAAAAAGTTAATCCAATCTTTGTCGCTCGATTCCCAAAACTTTTATTTTCTCATACTAATTACATGTTTTCTAAGGATCTTCCAAACATATTTGTTTCAAACTTTCAGTAAATGTTACACAGTACCTTCTGCATAATTTTACACAGCCTTTTTCCAAAAAACTGTATATTTTTGAGTACATAAATAAAAAATTGCAAAAAAATGTTGTGAATTTTCATTACAATTGAAAAAAATCATCTTTAATAACTGAACTAAAATTTTGTAAAATCCCTGTGTTAAGTTGTAGCCCATATTCCAATAAATAATCTGTAAAAAGTTCAACTTCCTACCTCAAATACTTTGTGAGGAAAGATGTAATTTATAAGCGTTATTTTAACATTGCAAGTATAGGGCGTTCCGGAGCCCCTTAAGGTAATCACTCACAAATATACGCCACTCGTGCACCCTTGCAACTTTTATATTTAGATGCACGCAAAGAACCGCATAAACCACAGGCAAACACCATCCAAACAAGCATTGAATGCCCAACGGTACCGACCGGCCGCCGTGTCATCATCAGTCCTGAGACAGATATTGAGGGGCATGTGGTCAGCATGCTCTCTTGGCCATTGTCAGTTTTTGTGACCGGTGCTGCTACTCTTCAACCAAGTAGGTCATCAGTCGGCCTCACAAGGGCTGTGTGCATCCATCCCACTTGCCACCAGCACTCGGCAGACAGGGTCGCTGATCCATCCGAGTGCTAGCCAAGTTAGACAGCACTTAACATGTGTGATATGAAGGGAACCGGTGTTACCACTGCGGCAAGGCCGTTGGCAAGAACTGTATAAAACGACTAAAACCTTCCGCTTACGTAGTCGAACATATAGAGAAAACTGCATAAGATTTCAGTTAATCGCATACCATCAGTCATCTGTGCAAAAAGTGGTTCAAATGGCTCTAAGCACTATGGGACTTAACATCTGAGGCCATCAGTGCCCTAAACTTAGAACTACTTAAACCTAACTAACCTAAGGATATCACACACTGAAGCGCCTAGAACCGCTCGGCCACGGCGGCCGGCAGTCATCTGTGCAAATATTTGGTCATATGCTTCGTTTCACATGGTATGGCGCTAAATTACGTGATGACTGAGAACAGCTTATTAATGTAATCAAAGTTTGTTTCGCAACGGAAACCTTGAAAAATCGTGCACATGTACAAATTCGGCGTTCATGGTATGTGCCGTATGTCGCAGTTGTTGTGTCCAGGAATCCTGCACACTCTGTTGGCTAGACAAACAGTCAGAGAACACATATTAATGAGTTTCATTACAAACAAGACAAGATACAATTACTTAACTTAGATAGATGTGTCGCAAGTACTGGGCGACATACAAAATAATCAGTCTTCTTCAGAATAGACAATCACAAGTATGTGCTACGTAGAGAGTACTAATGAAGAGGCTACGATGTATCGGCTAACAAAGTGGCTAACGTTGAAGCTGCTGTCGAATTGGGCTGCCACCAGTCGGGCGCGGCGCTTCTGACCACATAAGGGCCGCTGCTGTTGCGTTGTCGTCCTGGTAAGTGGTCAGTGTGCAATTGGCTGACTTTTCTCACAGCCGTCTCTTCCCTGACGTTCCCGACTAGCGTGCCGGCGCCGACTTTACGCCTTAACACCAATAATTATTGTTTTTCGTCTTTCAACTATCAGTATCATCCTGATTTGTGCAGTGCTCGTTTGTTTATAAATGAAACGACTGTAGCGATTTAATTGAAAGTTGTCGTGTATCTTTTTCTTTTATTTCCAGTGTCCTTGCGAAAAAGGTTTTTTCTCCTTTTTCTGAACAAATTATTATTGATTTACGCCCACTAAGGAACGCTTATGAACAGTTCGTCTTCGATGCTTTCTCCCGTTCCCAATATCTCTTGAGCCCTGTTGATAATTTCTCCTTCCTCTCCTGTGAAAGGGGCCTCCGACGTTTAGGGACTATAGGCGGTGGTGGAGGAGGAGGGGGGGGGGGAGGGAGTCCAAGACTTTACTATAGCACAAAATTTGGAACGGTCTTCTACCTCAAGATTAGAGATCCCAGCCGAATCAAAGTCCTTTGATACTTCATTAAGCCACAGGCTTCCAGTCTTGTAGCTTTTGACCAATAAGAAGATCTTCCTGAAAAGCCTATTGTTGTTCATTCCTTGTAGGTGCCCAAAGAACTTGAGCCTCCTATGTTGCATACCAGTGTTAGGTTTTTCTAACTGTTGGTAGAGTTCAGAATTAGACTTCAGTCGGTAGTTTCCATCTGGGAGCAATTTCGGGCCATGAATTTTTCTGAGAATACGTCTTTAGGCTTTATCCAGGACATTCATTACGTAAAAAATAAACGAAATATTAAATATGTATAATATGTAGAGTCTTAATAAATCTGCGGTCAGAACTGAGTGGGAATGAAAGAAAAGTACCACTAGTGAGATTTGATTTAGACACCCCGTACCTACGAAACCGGGCGCTTACTTCCTCTGCAGCGGGCTGTAATGAATATTTGTGACCATACCAAGCACATAGGCACGCCCAAAATTTTCGAACTCGATCTTTTCAGAAACGATTGACACTTGCGTCTTCCTGTTTACATGTGTTGAAATCCTATTCCCGTCCTGTACACCCTGTCAATAGGAAACAAAGTTCACACACTCCCCTTGTTAGTCGGCTTCGAGTCACCGCCACGGGCACAGTTACCATCCACCATCGAGTTACCGCTTCAGAGCGAAAGATTAATTATAAGACGCATTTGTAGCCCACTCTCATTTCCTACCCTGCCGTTGAATCCTTGGTCTCTCGCCTCAGAAATCAGTGACGTAACTGCGTTAGATAAGGGCCACTACGTCTGACGTAGGACTCTGAATGTGCCGTCGGATTAAACGGAATTTTTAGCCGCCTTCCCTGTTTACAGGCGAAGAACATTCTGCAAGACACAGACCTTAACAAGTTCCGAAGCTTCTTTTAATCCATCGAACAGCTATCGATTTGGCTGCCTTTTGTGGACAAAGAATGTCTCCGAAGAAGTTTCCGCGAAACCTGGACGTCGCCGCTTTCTGATAAATTGACTTGCAGCTTGGATGTCTGGTAGCGTATTGATTATCCGCGGCGGTGGGGTACCGGCGAGGCAGAGACAGTTGGAGAGAGAGAGAGAGGGAGAGAGAGACTGGCAGAGTCGCTACAGAAGTCGGCAGTGGCCCGAGGCAGTTTGCGCTACATTTCCGGCGTTGCAATACAAACAGCCCGCCGAGAGCGAGTCGATAAACGCCATTAAGTAGTTCCACTCGGTTAAATCGACTCCAGAGCGTTTCCAGCCTCCTGTCACTCCAGGCTATGGCCTAACGATATGTCAAACATTTACACATCGGCCTAAATTCCCTTCTAACCTGAAAAATGCACCGTTCCTGTCACTCTTCATATCAAGCGCAGAATATGAAGTACCTAACATAACTGATATTTGACCCTCCAATACCTGTTATTATTTACATATTTCGATATAAACTACAAGTTTACTATGACCAGTCGTAATTTATTTTATTTCCAGTACCCATTCGGAGCTGTAGACAATCATATGGTCAATTTGTGTGAATTAATACATGTAGTTGTTATGTGGTAGACTTCAGGGAAATCTGCGGTATTGTCAAGTAGTGAAAGACAAAACAAAACGCTATTTTATTATGTAGTTCAAAGTTTTGTGGAGGTTTTTGATTACAATGCTGAACAAAAATATAAATGTAACGGTAGAAATAATTTCAGTGGCCACAGGTTCCTCCGTGTCATGTTTAAACACATATGCTTCGTAAACACTGACGTAAACAAAGGTGGAATCTAGAATCTGTAAGTCCAAAGAACATATAAAATAATGAGTTTACCACAAGTGGATAAAACAAAACATGACTGCAGCCGAAACGACGTCATAAATAAAGACACATACTAAACGATCTAGACGATTTTATTCACGAAATATTCACATTGATGACAGACCATACATGAAATTTATTTCCTTTATTAATACATATATCTGGTGGACACAGATTTATTTCTGTCTTCTTGCACACATAGCACATGCGTGTCTTATTAATTCAGACTAATCCATCTGAAAGTGGATGTTTAAACATTTGAACACGTAGCGAAAATAAAATATATTCTGGCTACTAATAGTAAACTTGTGGTTGCAATCTAGATTTGTAGACGTCACTCTAAAGCGTAACTAAAAATGTAAGCATTTATCTATCAGTTATTTGTTTATTGGTATCATTAGTAGACCACATACGGAACACAATATACTTTCAAGTATGGCAGTGGTATTCTGCTTATTTCTTGTGTTCATCCACAATGTCTTCCGTTAAAAAATTGATGAATTTGGCCCTGTAGTATCTGACAGGAGAAAATCATAATCCTTCAAATCAATGACAAAGGAATGCAATGATCTCAGTGAATTCAGTTTATTACACGTACGTAATCAAACTCACAAGAAATAAGTTTAATAATCACTGAAATCAATGAGTTAATGTCTTAGCAAACTTCGTTAGGGGATTTGGAAATATATGTCAGGTGAACGCGTTTCTGGAGAAAAAAATCTGTATTCGCAGCAGTTGTACCACGATTGACGAGTTGGGTACATAGATACAGAAAATACCTCGGAAGGATATGCGCTAGTATCTGTTGCCGAAGTTGAAAGCTTGTTGAACTTCTAACTGCAAATAATTATTCGAAATGAAGATTATAGTTACTGAACATCATTAAAGAAGGTCTGAATTTACTTTGCGGCGGTATGTAACTGTTTACTGCTGTGTAGTTGCTCTTTCAAACAGAGTCCCATACGAGCAAACCAGTTGCGTCTTTACCTGCGGTTGCTCACACTCTAGGTACTTGGGCTATGCATGGTTCCGTTTAAAGAGAGCAGCTCGATGAAGTTACAGAATCGAAACGCGCACGTCTGCTTCCACGCCCCGCAGCTAACTCGCTGTATCTGTGATCCTGCAGTCAAATAGTCTAGGTGTTAGCTAGAACTGGGAGAAAAGCACTGAAATACAAATAAAAGTTAAATGAATATTTAATAACAGGCGTCGTCTGTCATTGATGTAGAGAACAGAGAATTATTTTGAATAACGTTTATTCAAGATAGGAGATCTCAGATAAACAGTAACTGTTACTACGATATTCAATTAAGATACATACAGAAATACGCTTATCAAATGCAGTAAAGCCACGCTGAGAGCGTTATCAGAATGGTAGCAAAACCCAACAACTAAATAGTCATCAAAGATACGCGAACAGTCCGTTCCGTAACCACAACTGTGGAAAAACACAATACATGAAATATTCACCAGCTCAAGACAGTTGTGAGTTCAACACGACTATTCACAAATTAACACACACGATACGGAGAATAATAACTCGTAGTATGTCCTTTATTAGTTCCGTAAATTAAGCAGAAATGGGCTCCAACTCTGGAGCAGATTCAGACCTCTCGAAATATGGAGTCCCTCCAAAAGTTCGAGCTTTGTAGCGGCCGTTCACCGCTCAGAGTCTATCACCGACACGAACGAATATCACACGTTATCAAAGGCAGGCCTTCCTTCTTGCAGCACGAACATCCAGTTACCTCATTAAAGATCTAACCGATATGTGTCCTCAAACGTGAAGTCTTATAACAGCTGTTCGCCGCCCAGAATCAGTCACGTATACGACCGAATCATGCATGGTCCCTCAGGTAAGGCCTGGCTTCTTCAAGAACACGACATAAAGTGCCTAATTTTTCTGAGACAGCTGATGAATTCACATTCGCTTTAATAAGTCTGAATTTTTGTTCTAAGTTCAGAGTTCTGTAACTTAGCCATCTTTAAGATTGTCTGATTCTTGGAGCATTGTCTGTCCTTATAAGCCGGCCGGGATGGCCGAGCGGTTCTAGGTGCTACAGTTAGGAATCGCGAATCCTGCCTCGGTCATGGATGCGTGTGATGTAGTTAGGTTTAAGTAGTTCTAAGTTCTGATGACCTCAGAAGTTAAGTCCCATAGTACTCAAATCCATTTGAACCATTTTTTGTCCTTATAAGCGACGGTCCGTCACCAGAATTCCCCGTACTGATATTTACCCACACACTGCGCTTTGCTGATGCACCTGGCTCCTCTAGAGTGGCAATGGCATCCCGCCCTGGGGCCGCACAGCGCCACAAACAAATTCACCTCACTTTGTACCAATTCTAGGCGGACGATTACCTCGCCTACATACACGTAACGTTACACTCTACAGTTCGCTTTGCTATTGCAGCTGAATCTCAACATTGTGTATTGTGTGTTGAATGGGGACCTAGAAACGACAGAGAGGCTTCGTCGTTCAGCCCTCACAAGGGGAGGCCGCCAATTGTGAAATTCAGATTCGATTCATACTACGCATAATAAAAGCTCATGGTCAGAGGTGTAATGTGGCAAAGCACCAAGAGGCACTTCTCAACCGTTGTGGAGAAAATCGACAGTTAAAAGAAACCGTTGCCGTGAAATAGTCTCTACGATTAACGATTTTCTACAGCGTAGTGGTGTAGCGGTAAGCGCTCGGGTTCGTAATTCGAATGTCGCCGGATCGAATCTCGAGCCATGCAAACTTTTTTTTAGTATTTGTTTTTTGTAATATATATATATATATATATATATATATATATATATATATATATATATATATATATATATATATATATAATTCCCTGAAATCAGTTGCAACAATTATGCATGTAATAAGTTGTTGAAAGTCGTTTGTCGTGGAAAAACTGGCGACTTCGAACATCATTATGTTTTCCGCATTGTATTTCACAAATGTTATTAATTGTCTTCATAATGTTAACCACGTATAGTTAACGGACGACGTAGAAACGATATTCCGAAACGAATACGTATAGCGTAAGTCAAACGTTCGAATTAGAATAGAGACCCCACGAACACAAATTTGCTGTGGCAGGTATGAAATATAAACTCCGTTACTCGCTCGTTACACTTGAAGGACAGATGTTGAATGGGCCGAAACGAGCCGCCGCATAACAGCGTAGTTGCCTGTTAACTTCGAAAGAAGGTAGATGCGGTCCCTAGTGCAACTTATAACATCGTAGAAAATCAGTGCGGACGGGAGAGCTTTGGTACACCCTGTTAAACAAACGGAAAAATGGAGGCGGTACAATTGGAGAGCGATCCGCCTTCACCAACATGCATAAGCAATTCATTAATATATATATATATATATATATATATATATATATATATATATATATATTAATTTCAAAAAACTAATAATAAAAAAAAAGTTGCGTGGGGTGGGATTTGATCCGACGACCTTCGGATTACGAACACGAACGCTTACCGCTGCGCCACGACGCTGTAGAAAATTATTAATCGTAGAGAGTATTTCACGGCAACGGTTTCTATTAACTGTCGATTTTCTCCACAACGGTTGAGAAGTGCATCTTGGTGCTTTGCCACATTACACCTCTGGCCATGAGCTTTTATTATGCGCAGTATGAATCGAATCTGAATTTCGCAATTGGCGGCCTCCCCTTGTCAGTGGCTCACAACCCTACAACAGGCCACAGCAGTCCACCCGCCCCACCGCCATCCCATACCGAACCCAGGGTTATTGTGCGGTTCGGCCCCAAGTGGACTTGGGGCAAAAGTCATCCCTTTATCCAGTATCACCCCCAGGTATTTAGTGGTAGCCCAGGTTATTGGCTGTACATTGATGGCACGTTGCGTGCTCAGTTCCGACTGCTCCTTCGTAAACAGTATTGCTGTACATTTCGTAGGGTTTAGGGTGATTTTATTCCTCTTTGCCCATTGTTGGGTGACGACATGTTGTCGCTGCATCCTGTCGACAAGTTGTTCGATGGTCCTTCCAGAGGTTAGGAAGGCCGTGTCATCGGCAAACAGAATGGTGGTCACACACTGAATGGTGGGAATATACAAATCGAACAGGCATAGTGATATCACTGTTCCCTGTGGGATGCCAGTTGAGACAATTTTCAGTGATGATGTCTTCTCATGTATTTGTACAAACAGACACCTGTCCTCCAGAAAGCTATCAATCAGCTTGATGTAACAGCCGACTAGTTTGGCTATAAGCTTGTCACGCCACAATCGAACTACCGAGGCTGCGAGGATCGAAACTTATATTCCCTTATTGCAGGTGTTGCTCCTGTCGTGGGGCGGTCCTCAAAAAATGGTTCAAATGGCTCTGAGCACTATGGGACTCAACTGCTGTGGTCATAAGTCCCCTAGAACTTAGAACTACTTAAACCTAACTAACCTAAGGACAGCACACAACACCCAGCCATCACGAGGCAGAGAAAATCCCTGACCCCGCCGGGAATCGAACCCGGGAACCCGGGCGTGGGAAGCGAGAACGCTACCGCACGACCACGAGATGCGTGCATTCTCATTTAACTTGAGTCTTTCTTATGGGTCTTACGTAAATCATACGGGGTGTTCGAAAAGTCTCTCCGCAGTGCCGTATGATTGTTAGCCGCGCGTGCCGTATGATTGTTCGCCTGCCTGGGTTACTTCCCTTCAAGGGGACTCTCCCAACATCTCAGCCAGCGTCAGTAGCATCGTTGGTGTGTGTCGTTACGTGTTGACGTGAACGTTTAAGTTTAGTTCCTTTGTTCGTTTGTTTCGTTTTTGTCACTGCTACAATGCTGACAATTGAAGAACGTGTGTTTTTAGTCGAACACGTGTTCAACGCTGGCGGCAAATACACAGTTTCAGTTCTCAAACATCTAATTCAGTTTTCCAAGAGACAACAGTCCCACATCGCGATACTGTGCGAGATTTGATTAACAAATTTCGAATTACGGTTTCAGTGACAGATGCACCGAGAAGTGGTCGTCCTAGTGTTTTGTCTGAGGGTAAACTACTCAATGTTTCCGATAAAATGTCCACGAGTCCGAACGAGTCAGTAAGAAAACTCGCCCAGGAAATCGATGTTAGTGTCCGAACGGCCCACACCGTTGTAAGAAAAAAAAAATAGAACTTTTCCCATCAAAGTGACAGTCGTGCAAGAACTAAAAAATACTGATCATAGAAAGAGACTGCATTATTGTAATTGGTTCAAAAAATTTCGTTCAACAAAATGGAATGAAACGTTTTTCACTGATGAGGCATGGTTTCATTTATCCGGGTATCCGAACTCACAAAATGCTCGTATGTAGAGTACTGCAAATCAGTTGTGTATTCATGAGGAACTACTTCATTCTGTGAAACAGGAGTTTTTAGACGGCGGATTGTGGGTCCCATATTTTTCAACGAATCAATAAACGCACAACGATGCTGCAGTGATATTCTGTACCCATTCGTAGGAGAACTTGTGTAAGTGAAATACTGAACGGTTATTTTCAACAAGATTCTGCAACCGCGCATGCAGCTAGCGTTTCAATGTCACTGCTTGCTTATGTTTTTGGTGATCGCACGAAATCCTGACCTAACACCACATGACTTTTTCTTCTGGGCTGCAATGAAAACAACTGTTTATAAAAACCGTCCAATATCCATCGATGAATTGAAAACTGCAATATCCACTTTCACTGCTTCTGTTACCGAAGAAATGTTACAGCTTGTGTTTGGAAAAATGATTAGACGAATTGAATTGTGTATTCACCAACATGGGGGGGGGGGGGGAGACTCTTTCAACATTTAATGTGATAATTTGTAAGTAAAAATGAATAATCAATAACGGCACCCGCGGCTAACAATGATACGGCACTGCGGAGAGACTTTTTAAACACCCGTACGACAATTTCGTAATAATGGTCACATAACAACTAGTGAACAAGATACGACCATGCCCAATATTTTCCCAAATAGTTGTTTTTTTCGATGAGTATTTGACTAATACAACCCATTACGTTACACTGGCCTCCCAGATTTTGCAGAAACGAAAACAATATCTGTTGTGCCACCAGGTAGCTTAATAGAGTCTCTTATGTTCTCAGTACATATAAATGGCTTATTAGAAAGTTTCAGTAGCATCATAAGGATGTTTTCTGATGAGGCTACAGTCTACACGAAAGAGTCGGACGATCATACGAAATCGTAGAGAGACTTGGACAAAATCTGCAGTGACAAGGGGATTAACTCAGACATGGTTCACCAATCCAGCTAATATATGCCAGGTCGCTTGAAGACAACCTAAAATGGGTCTCTAGTTTATTTTGTCCCATCTTGCAGTCAATTATATTTCTTACTTCCTAAAAGAAAATTGAAATTATTGATTTTTGGCTGAAAAAAGTAAGAATGATGCATCAAGAAATTCAAGTGAAGAATGTAGACAGTGGGCAAATTTACCAGTTGGAACTGTATGAGAATAGTTAAGATTTCAGAAATCAATTAATCAATTGCCCAATATTTGCTGTCCACTGCTTTAAAGGCAAAGGAACCTTGTTATACATTGCTCTTCAACTTCGTAAAATACTTCCAAGACTATAGATGTTGGCACTCAGTAATACGACAGATGTTCAGCGACGACATTGATGAACTACCATATAGACCAGCTGGGGGCCAGTTCTGCACACCACTCGCACACGTATACCGTTTAATAGACCCCCCTAAGCGGCAAGAGGTTCGTTAGTGTCTCTACAAACGATGTACCGATCCTTACGCCGTATGTTCGATGTTATTAAATTACGAGTGATCTAAAAATGGCTCTGAGCACTATGGGACTCAACTGCTGAGGTCATTAGTCCCCTAGAACTTAGAACTACTTAAACCTAACTAACCTAAGGACATCACACACATCCATGCCCGAGGCAGGATTCGAACCTGCGACCGTAGCGGTCTCGCGGTTCCAGACTGCAGCGCCTAGAACCGCACGGCCACTTCGGCCGGCTATGAGTGATCTCTCTTACCATTTTCTACAATAACCCAATTTTTTCTAAGCAATGGAAACTTTGCTAACATTACTCGTTTTTAAAACAAGTTTTATTTATAAACCAAAAATGTTTGCACATTTTATGGCAAATTTTATACACCGGTTTTTACCTGGTTATCAGCAAGAAAGACATGTTATAATCGAGACTGAACAAATACTGAAAAATGCGTGTTATTGAACCTAAAATATCGGTGTCGGTTTTTCCTATTCCAATTGTTCTCAATTGTTTGCGATGCCTGTCTAAGGTGGTGCAGTCAGTTTCTGTCACGTGACCCTGTGTACAGTACGGTATCGTTAAACTGATAGCATGTATGACAGAGTATTTCTTTTCTTCGGAGCATATCATTCCATCATTCGCTCCGTAATCACCGCCATAAGCTGCCGTATATCGAGGATCTATTACACGGGAAAGGTCGAGTATGTCTTGCGCCTCATTTTTCACCCACAATGGTCCTTAATGAAGCGATAAAAATGGCGGCGAAACCTGCGAACCTTATCTGCACGGAAGCCATGTCGGCATAATTAATCATCTGCGTACTGTGTTGTCGGCCTCAAGTTCACGCCCCTCTGTGTATGAATGCCGCCTCAGCACTAAATGATAGTCCGTTTTATCAGCACAAACTTTCTGTTCTCGCCTTTCGCACTTTAGAATGGACCGTTGGTACTCGGAAGGTCTGATTCAGTAGCTGAAGTGCGGTACACAGCGCGTAATTTGGTGTAACTGCTCGCATGACTGTGTCTCACTTCTCACTATCGTTACAATAGCCAACAAAAAATCAGATTACAAGGCTCATGTCAATTAAACTCTTATGCATTGCAGAGTTTCTGCAATATGATTCTTACTGTACGTAGTTAAAGCAACGAGGCTTCTGATCTTTCATTTCGTTCGTGTTGATATGCATAAGCGTGAATGGAAAGCACTGCACGCTGAAACATCAGTACAGTGTATGCCATGCAAATGTTAATGACGTAACTGGTATTGAATTATTAAAGTGGATTAATACACTCACGTATTAGTTACGTAAAGTCTTGTCCTGCGTGGAAGAAGCTGTGTCAGTTCAAAACCTTTCGAGACTGCATCAATGAAAGTAGAAAAACTTGAGATGGTGTTCTTTCAAATTGTTTAAGTGTGCCGAGAATTCTTCGGGGTTGTATGGCAGTGGTCCGTGGAACTTCTCTATTCCTGAAGTTTCGTCCAAAGCTACGTTGGACATCTTCGGAGGTGTGCAAAGTGATATTTGTAGAATGTTTCGCCAGACACCATTAGGTTACGTCAGTGAAGAGAAATGGCGTGAGAAATTCATTTGTTTGTGCGTTGTATAACGCTCGCGCCGACCGACGTTTTAGAATAGACGGTGGACCCTGTGGGGGGAAGTGATATTAGGAAGCCCATAAATTCTACCTGTCGAGCTGGTACAGAACTGAACATTCCTCAGTAAACAGGGTGGCAAATAGTTCCTAAGCGCGAACCCGTACAGCTGCTGCAATCCATCATGACGACAGCGCCGTCTGCCGTTCTGCGTTAATACGCAGAACGAAACTGCAAATGACGATTTCACGGGAAAATTAATCTTCAGATACCAAAACACTTTTCATCTTTCGGGATCGATCAACCTGGTCATAGGAAGAATGGGATACAACCTGTCGGCTTTGACAAATGACGTCACAGTTTACTCATAGATTTTAATACCTTTATTTTCGTGCCATAGGTAATAAATCGGTTACCTTCTATGGCGAGGTGCCATCATTGTAAACTAAAATAAATGAATGTGTTTTTAAAAGACATGACTAGACAATGTGTACGATTTTTGTCTCCTGTATTAATTTAAATCATTTCTTCCTTCCAATTCATTTGGTCATTATTTTCATTCTTAATGATTTTCAGATGTTTTGTAAGAATCGTTTTTTATTCTGGACAATTTTTAGTCTTTGATTTTCGTTTGTAGGTATGAATTTATCTATTGCTATGAATATGGTAGGCTTGAAGCGGGATTCGTCAACGGTAGTACTCAATACAAGTTTTACAGTTGTCGTTTTCTTCTGCCTTCTCTAGCACTTGTAGGACTACGATATGTTTCAGTAGATATTACTACTATCGAAGACGAAAAGACGATATACGAAAAATATGTATGCCGTACTTCAGTCGACATTTATGGGTACGGGATGCAACATTTAAGTATGTCGAGTTTCTCGCCTTCGCTAACACTAGTACCCTACTCTTCAATTGACCTAAATAGGTACAAATTTTACTATTATCGGTTTCCTCGCCGTCGCCAGCACTACTATGAAAATTTTAGGTAGATACTGTCAGTACCGAAGACGAAAAACAAAATTGTATCCCATAGTATCGTTGGCCTATATAGGTCAATTGAAGCATGGGACACAAATTTTATATATGTCGATTTTTATCGTCTTCCTGTACTGTAACTAGGATACAAGATACCAACGTTATGTACGCGGATTTTTTTCGTCTTCGCTAGCATTAATATCTTATTCTTTAGTTGACCTATATACAGTAGGTCAGGTGAAGTACGGGACACAAATTTTACGTATGTCAGTCTTTTGCCTTCACTGGTACTAGTATCAACTGAAGAATAGGATGCTAGTAGTAGCGGAGGCGAAAAAAGCAACATCTGTGAAGTTTGTATCTCGTACTTCAGTTGACTTACACAGTGCTAGCGACGGCGAAAGAGTCGACATACCTTAAATTTGTATCCCGTACTGCAGTTAACCTATGTACTGTATATCAAATATAGTAGGGGATATAACTCATATATGTTCTAATGACCCTCCCTTAGTCACTAGAAAAATTATTGTATTCATGGTAAGAGCAAAAAGAACAAGCAGACAGGCAGCGTAGAAACTTTCCACTGCACAATTGATTGTAACTACTGTTCCCTAGTCTTACCAGGTCCTCTTTCCTTCCTAGTATTAAGTGGTTTAAATAAATCTGTCCTTTGGTATTACTTTTGAATATGAAAATTGAAACTGACTTCTTCATTAAAATAAAATATGTCGTGCTGTGGATCTTAATTACTGTCTTCTTGGCTGAAAAAGAATGAATTATTAAATCTTCCGTAATGCGTGGCGGCTCCGGAGTGCAATCGAGTGCACCCAAGGTTAAAGTTCGTAGCAGCCAGTGTAAGAAATTGTTTTTAACATATGCGTCGTAATGTAGCTCCGAAAAATTATTCATGCTGTTTTCGAAGAGCATGTCAGACGGATACGATTCTGAACAACAATGATTGTTTCGGTACGGCAACTTCGACAAATTTTCGCTTTACACAAAAGAGAATCTGTTCATTCCAAAAGACCGTGGGATCGCACAGTACTACCTAGCATTGAAAATCCTGTCTTCTACTTGCTTGCACTTTGTATCGTAATTAGTAGGAGAGGAAAGATGAACATAATATTCACTACAGAAATGAGAAAAATTTTACCTTTTAAGATAACAATTATTATTTCATAAAAAACGCTCTTCGGAGTGCTCAACTATTACACTATATAATCAGCTTTTAAAGGAGCGTATGTTAACAAAAATTAATACCTTCTGATATCTCGCCGCAATGGTGGCTATTGTTCCTTTTTTAAACAATAGAAGTACACCTCCTTTTTGAAATACGTCCTTCCTTAGTCAGGTCTACAGTTAGTAAAGTTACCGAATACACAAGTTTGTTAAAAATCATGGAACGCTACACAAGCCAACGATGTTATTTACATTGCTGTGCTATCGCAGGCGAAAGCGATAATGCAGGTTATATATAATTGAGAAGTTAATAGTAATTTCCGGAAAATGTTGTTCAAGTCGTCGCAGCTTTCAGTATTTAGGCATTCTGTTACAGAATGCATTACACGCTGTCAAGTGATACTATAATGCCATCTGAGGTGGTCTATGCTAACGTTACTACTGTCCCATATTGTTTTTTTTGCACAAGGGTCCCATATTGCAGTTGATCTATATAGGTCAACTGAAGACTAGGATACTACGACTCAAAGAAGTGATCTACTTAACACTATGTGCGAAATATCAATATATGTGATATATATCTACCATCTGCTTTCTCTGTCCTGCATGCGTTTGGTCCTCAACATTCGTCTTTGATGTTAAATCTGAGCAATACATCACCTCTGGTAACTTCAGTAATACCGGTCAACCGACACAACACGAACATATGAGGGGCAGAGAATACTCATGTATCTGTCGAACAGAGCCAGGATTGCGAGGAAGTTAATGTTTTCCGCGCAGTGTCAAGCAAGACAGTCTATGGATCCTTCTTATTCGCCTGCTACCGTGTAGCAAAGTTGTTGCCACTCAAAACATGTTCAAGTCCCCTCAGAATGGATAAATTCAGGTCCTATATGGTTTTCACGGGAACCTTATATCATTCTTCCTCCAAATAGTGGCAAGTTTAGATAATGATGATGGGTGTGGTTTAGGGATTATAGACCATTGTCTCCAAAGTAGACCAGAAAGACTCAATAATATTTAAATATGTGGTGGGCACTCCAGATGCGCTAGTTAATCCTCGTGCTCAAGAAACCAGTCTTCAACGAAGCGAGCTATGTGAACAGCGGCCATGTCATCTTGGTCTTGGAACACAGCATCGCCATTGGGGAACAAACAGTGTACCATGGGGTGGGTCAGATCAGCCAAAATGGTCACATAACCCTTGGCAGTGATGCGGCCTTGCCGGATAACCACGCGGCCCATGGAATATCTCGATATGACTGCTAAAATCACCACTGAATCCCCTTCCTCAGATTATGACCAATGACATATTAGCAGACTTCTGGCCAGGAACGCCCTCTTTGCCAGTACTAGTCTGCTTTTTATGTCCTCTTTTCCAGTTCTAGTCTGCTTTTTATGTCCTCCTTGCTTCGTCCGTCATGTGTTGATTCTGTGGTAGTGGAATTCCTTAGTTCGTGGTGCATAATTTTAACGTTAAGTTTATTTCTGCTGCTGCTAACTACGTTCGTCTTTCTTCAGTTTACTCTCAGTCTATATTGTGTACTCATGAGAACGTACATTCCATTCGACCCAACCTATAATTCTTCTTAACTTGAAGATAGAAATATCATCAAGCAACCGTATCACTGGTATTCTTTCACCCTGAATTTTAATTCCTCTCTCGAACCTTTCATACATTTCAGGCTGGGCTCCTTCGATTTATCCTGGACAGTAGGTGCGAAAGAATACATCTCTGGCTTTTTTCTTCGATCTTCTGACTGGTTTGACGCAGCCCATGACGAATTCCCCTCTTGTGCCAATCTCTGCATCTCAGAGTAGCCTTGCAAACTACGTCCTCAGTTATCTCCTGGATGTACTCCAATCCTTGTCTTTCTCTACAGTTGTTACCCTCTACAGTTATTCCCTGATACAAAATTGTTAAGGCTTTTGTGGCCATTTGTTGACAAACTGCCTATTGGCACCTGTCTCGGGTTTTTCGGCCGACGTTCATCTAATGATTTTACTGACGTTTCGCCAGCACGAGTGGCTGGCATTGTCAAAGCTTCACCCTCCATTGCCATTGCCTTCCACCGGCAATGGAGGGTGAAGCTTTGACAATGCCAGCCACTCGTGCTGGCGAAACGTCAGTAAAATCATGAGATGAACGTCGGCCGAAAAACCCGAGACAGATGCCAATATTCCCTGATGTCGAAAACACATTGTAAGTAGACTGTTTAGGTTTTTATGTTGGTAACGCCACGTAGCGCTCTGTATGAAAATCGCTGACTGCGCTGTGTGCAGTCTGTGGCTGGTTGGACTCATTGTTGGAATGTTTGCTTGTGTAGTGCTGGGCTGTTGGAGGTGAACAGCGCATAACGTTGGGTAGTTGGAAGTGAGCCGCCAGCAGCGGTGGAGCGGTGGATGTGGAGAGAGAGAGAGAGAGAGAGATGCCAGAGTTTTGAGAGGTTACTATAAGCAGACGATCTGGACGTGTGTCCGCCCAACTGTTACTGAATCAAATAACGTAAGAGTTTATCCAGCACAGTCATTCTTAATTTTTCAAAGGGGACGTTTCAACATGCGCTATCATCCTGTCGCTCCTTCCTGTCAGTGTTTTCCGTATCTATTCCTCTTCTCGCCGATTCACCGGTGAACGTCCTGATTCCTTACCTTATTAGTTCACCTTATTTTTTGACGTTATTCTGTAGCACCACGTCACAAATGGTCGATTCTCTTCCGTTCCGATTTTCACACAGTCCATGCTTCACTACCATGCAGTGCTGTGCTCGAAACGTAAATTCCCAGAAATTTCTTCCTCAAATGAAGGCCTACGTTTGATATAGCACACTTCTCTCGGCCTTCAATGCCTTTTTAGCCAGTTATAGACTCCTTTTAATGACCTCCAAGCTCCGGGTTATTTTGCTGCGTAAAAACTAAAAACTAAACTCGTCCCGAACAGGCCATGAAAGCCCAATGGTACCGAGCGGCCGCAGGGTCACCCTTAACCCACAGGCATCACTGCATTCGGGTATAGAAGGGCACGTGGTCAGCACACCGCTGTCCCAGCCGTATGTCAGTTTACGAGACCGGAGCCGCTGCTTCTCAATCAAGTAGCTCCTCAGTTTGTCTCACAAGGGCTGAGTGCACCCCGCTAGCCAACAGCACTCGGCAGACAAGATGGTCACACATCCAAGTGCTAGCCCAGCCCGACAGCGCTTAACTTGAGTTATCCGACGGGAATCGATGTTACCACTGGGACAGGCCCGTTGGCGTTATTTTATTGACTAGGTAGCTGAATTCCTCAAGTTCGTCTACTTCGTGATGACCAATCCCGATGTTAATTTTCTCGCTGTACTCATTTCTGGTACTCCTCAATATTTTCGTCTTTCTTCGATTTACTCTCAATCAGTATTTTGTACCCACTAGACTGTTCGATGCATTCAACAAATCTAATCCTTTCTCGCTTCCACTGATGACAGAAATGTCATCAGCGTATATTGTCATACAATGGTCTGTCTTACATACTTCGTTCTAACTCTTCCATTGTTGTTATTCGCTGTTGGTTCTCAAAAAAATGGCTCTGAGCACTACGAGACTTAACATCTGAGGTCATCAGTCCACTAGAACTTAGAAATACTTAAACCTAACTAACCTAAAGACGTCACACACATCTATGCCGATTCTCGTACATATTGTATGTCACCAGTCATTCGTTGTACCTTAGTCCTACTTCTCTCCGATTTTCGAAACACCATTTAATGTTCTCCAACGCATTTTTCTAGGCCGACAAACGCCATGAACGTGTCACGAATTTTCTTAAGTCTTGGTTTCATTATCAATCGCACCGCCAGGACTGCCTCTGTGATGTCCTTACGTTTCAGAAAGCCATTTTAGTTACTGTACTAATACTCTTTCACTGATGCTATACAGCTGCTTATTGCGCTTCCTGCTTTGAACCGACACTCCATCCGCGAATCTTATGGTCCGCAAAGCGTAAATGTTGCGCACAGCGCATTACCTCCACACATCGCCCTCCGCTCTCCACCCTGCGGGCGAACATCCCCAGCTTTTAGTGCGACCACTTTTGCTGCGTTTAATAATTCACGGTAACAGAAAGTTAGTCGCGTCTGCTCTGAAAGGGGTGGAGACGCGGCGTTCTTTATCTCGCTTCCCCTTAATCTTACTCGCGTTTTCATGGCGCTCGTTCCCCAGGAGCACTCGGCCTGTCCAGAACGTTCTCCGCTGTACATCTTTCCGGGAGGGAAAGTCTTCACGCATTAGAAAATACTGTGCTGTTTTCGGGGCTGCGGTCTACCCCGCTACTTTAATAATTCCGCTGCTGAGGAAGGATAAAAACCAGAGTCTGTAAACGTGCTTTTAAAACGATCGAGATTCATCCAAACCCAGCTCAGACTGGTGCATGCGTTTGTGTGTTGCATTAATGGTGAGCAGGTTTCTCATTAACGTTCTTTTAGGAAGATGAAACGGAAAGCTTCGCGTGAGAGAGGGAGAGTTAGAGAGAGAGAGAGAGAGAGAGAGAGGGAGAGACTCAGCTTTCTTGATGTGCCCATTTCTTCAACAGACGTGAGGTTGCTGAATGTGCTGGTTCTCCAAGACGAGACATCTAGTGGAGGAAAGAGTTTGTGTATACAATGGTCGACCATGGGAATCAGATAAATGTTAGATACTACGATACTACAATGCTATAATAATCCAAGACATTTTATTCCTCGGCCAGTTTCGGTTGAAGAAAATATAAAATTTTTTGTGGGACATCGTGGAGTAGTCCCGCCTCAGCCCTTAAATTTAGTGTTCAGATAGGTGGTATGTGTAGCGGAAGTGCGTTCCAAGCAGACAGCCGTCATTCAGTTTGTTTTGGCAGAAAACCAGAGCACATCTGATATTAATAGGCGCTTGCTGGATGTCTACGGAGACCCGGAAGTGAACAAAAGCACGGTGAGTCGTTTGGCGAGGTCGCTGAAACCTGTCCTATCTCATATGTACCGGTCGGCCCCGCACACCTGAGACTCCTGAAGTGTTAGAATGTGCGGATCACAATCAAACACCTCGCTGCCCAGCTGGGCGTCTGTGTTGGTAATGTTGACATAGTCGTCCACATGGGGTACTCAAAGGTGTGCGCTCGCATGGTTCCTCGCTGCCTAACACGTGATTATAAGGAGCAACGGAGGACCATCTATACGAAATTGTTGCGCGTTACCAGCCTCATCGTGACAAATTTTTGTCGACTATCATTACAGGCGATGAAACATTGGTTCCTTACTTCCACCCGGAAACAAAACGGCAATTCGAGAATTGGCACCACACTACTTATCCATGGAAGAAAAAGTTCAAAGCCGCACCCTCAGCTGGTAAACTCATGGCGACGGTCTTCTGGAACTTTTAAGATGCTATTCTCTCGGATGTCCTCCCTCACAGTGCCACTATCAACTCTGAAGTGTACTGTATTAGACCGATGAAACGGAAAAAAACAACTTCAGCATGTTCGTTGCAGCAAAAATGCAAACGTATTTCTTTTTGTCCACGACAAAACAACCTCACACGGTCTGCATACCCGAGAGGGGCTCAGAAAACTTGATTGGACTGTTCCTCCTTATCCACATTGCAGTCCGGATCTCGCATCTTCCAAACTCTATCTATTTGCTCCAATGAAGAATGAAACAGTACGGGAAACAGTACGCGGATGATTGGAATGTTCCTTATGCAGTAAGACATTAACTCCGACGTCAACCAGTATAATGGTAGCATGCTGGCATATAGGCCCTCCCACTGACGTGAACGGGGAATTTTGAAGGAAAGGGTTTTATGACGGAAAGAGTGTGGAATGATATAGTGTATCAGGAATCATGAATAAAACCAACGTGCTTTCAGATAAAAAGTGTTTCATTACTTACTGAACGACCCTCTTATTTCGATTACTCAAGATGTTTTCAAATCAAAACGAAATACACTCCTGGAAATTGAAATAAGAACACCGTGAATTCATTGTCCCAGGAAGGGGAAACTTTATTGACACATTCCTGGGGTCAGATACATCACATGATCACACTGACAGAACCACAGGGACATAGACACAGGCAACAGAGCATGCACAATGTCGGCACTAGTACAGTGTATATCCACCTTTCGCAGCAATGCAGGCTGCTATTCTCCCATGGAGACGATCGTAGAGATGCTGGATGTAGTCCTGTGGAACGGCTTGCCATGCCATTTCCACCTGGCGCCTCAGTTGGACCAGCGTTCGTGCTGGACGTGCAGACCGCGTGAGACGACGCTTCATCCAGTCCCAAACATGCTCAATGGGGGACAGATCCGGAGATCTTGCTGGCCAGGGTAGTTGACTTACACCTTCTAGAGCACGTTGGGTGGCACGGGATACATGCGGACGTGCATTGTCCTGTTGTAACAGCAAGTTCCCTTGCCGGTCTAGGAATGGTAGAACGATGGGTTCGATGACGGTTTGGATGTACCGTGCACTATTCAGTGTCCCCTCGACGATCACCAGTGGTGTACGGCCAGTGTAGGAGATCGCTCCCCACACCATGATGCCGGGCGTTGGCCCTGTGTGCCTCGGTCGTATGCAGTCCTGATTGTGGCGCTCACCTGCACGGCGCCAAACACGCATACGACCATCATTGGCACCAAGGCAGAAGCGACTCTCATCGCTGAAGACGACACGTCTCCTTTCGTCCCTCCATTCACGCCTGTCGCGACACCACTGGAGGCGGGCTGCACGATGTTGGGGCGTGAGCGGAAGACGGCCTAACGGTGTGCGGTACCGTAGCCCAGCTTCATGGAGACGGTTGCGAATGGTCCTCGCCGATACCCCAGGAGCAACAGTGTCCCTAATTTGCTGGGAAGTGGCGGTGCGGTCCCCTACGGCACTGCGTAGGATCCTACGGTCTTGGCGTGCATCCGTGCGTCGCTGCGGTCCGGTCCCAGGTCGACGGGCACGTGCACCTCCCGCCGACCACTGGCGACAACATCGATGTACTGTGGAGACCTCACGCTCCACGTGTTGAGCAATTCGGCGGTACGTCCACCCGGCCTCCCGCATGCCCACTATACGCCCTCGCTCAAAGTCCGTCAACTGCACATACGGTTCACGTCCACGCTGTCGCGGCATGCTACCAGTGTTAAAGACTGCGATGGAGCTCCGTATGCCACGGCAAACTGGCTGACACTGACGGCGGCGGTGCACAAATGCTGCGCAGCTAGCGCCATTCGACGGCCAACACCGCGGTTCCTGGTGTGTCCGCTGTGCCGTGCGTGTGATCATTGCTTGTACAGCCCTCTCGCAGTGTCCGGAGCAAGTGTGGTGGGTTTGACACACCGGTGTCAATGTGTTCTTTTTTCCATTTCCAGGAGTGTATATGGAAAAAAGTGAGTAACAAGTTAAGTGTTTCAAAAGTATCTGACACAACTGTTATTACATTTATCTCACAGTGAGACAATACGTTCAATGCCTCCAGGAAAAAATGTTTGCGGATGTCTACGAAAATAAGAGTATACGTAAGTGTGCACTTCTACGTCCGCAACAAACAGGCGGTCAATAATGTCTTTCTTCAGGATTACAAAAATATGGGCGTGGCATTGGGAGACATAGGACTGTATGAAAGTTGTGTAAGGGTTTCCCAGTGAGACGTCTGCAACGTAGTCGAAACTGGAGGGACCGCCAACATGTTTCCATGGTCGTTTCCATAACACATCCTGCACTTAGTATCTCCCCACGCGATATCCATATATTTGGCGCCCTGCAGTAAAACGTTCGTGTCCGTCAATTTGCTTCGAACGAAGATGTGTGCGCCTCGCTACAGTCGTGTTTCCTAGGCAACCGTAAACATTTTTCCGTGAAGGCAGTGACTATCTTGTCTCACAGTGATACTTATTTGTTAACAGTCATGGCGATTACTTTTGAGTTGAGTTTACTAGCTTTTTTTCCACATGTCACGTTTTCGTTTGACCGCCGCTTGTATTTATGCTTATCAGAGAACTACCTGCAGGTCACGTTACATCAGACTAGGATTCTACACATACAATACTCTTTACATCGCAGTTACTTAAGGAGGTAGGACGTCAAACGGGCAGGCCTGGAGCAGGAGAGGCACCTCAGGAAATTTTAATTTCCGTTGTGTATACTTTTACAAATAAATTCATAAAACATCGTCAGCATGACCCAGAAGGACACAGGAAGTTCAGAAATATAAAAAATAATTACTTTTTACATGCGAAATTTCATCAGCTTTTTACTGACTATTGGGTGCATATTGTTGCTATAGGTACGCTTTTCTTTATAACTAACAGAGATTCTTCGATGAACCTTACACCGCTGCTGCCGTCTCCGCATTCAAGGGCGTTTGCCACTTGCATTTTGTGCAGTATGGCCTACAATGAACACATACACTGCCAAATTTGAAGCAATGTTTCACTTCGACTGGATGTTATTAATGAAGGGTATCTCCAAATGAGGCTACTGAAACTTTCGTTCACATTTTGAATAAAACCGCTCAAACATCACTCCAGCGTAACAGGTTTACTCAAAACTCTAAAACATCTCACGGACGAACGTAGGGAACGTGACCGCGGAACCGGTTCTCTACTGCCGAGGCGTCCCGCGCACATTTGGCTTCAACCGCTGACAGAATCGTTACTTCTTGGAGTTGGCGCACAATATTTGAGGGAAGAATTCTTCGATGTATATACATTCTAATTCCGTAGCAAAAAAAAAAAAAAAAATTCGACCGTCACGCTGTAGTTCCCATTTAAAGACAGCCTACACATGGGCCAGTGATTTTCTGGTCCGGCCCCTGCTGCTCTACGGGTGGGTGATGACATACAACGTTGCAGTAAATCCATGACTTGCTTTCGGACGTCAGGCGCAGATATGGAGGGATTACGATATGCCTGATACTCAGTACAGCCGGCCGGAGTGGCCGTGCGGTTCTGGGCGCTACAGTCTGGAACCGAGCGACCGCAACGGTCCCAGGTTCGAATCCTGCCTCGGGTATGTATGTGTGTGATGTCCTTAGGTTAATTAGGTTTAATTAGTTCTAAGTTCTAGGCGACTGATGACCTCAGAAGTTAAGTCGCATAGTGCTCAGAGCCATTTGAACCATACTTAGTACGTTGATCCTCCCGTGTGGTCGACAGACGAGAGCGACGACGACATTGAGACCAGTGCAAGTCAAAGTCGGGCTACATCGAATGGCCCACAGGTATTGACATTGCAGTAGTTTCGGCCATCTGGCTAAACGGAGACCGAAAATAAGGCCACTTTCAAACTTTTTCAGGGGTTGATAACGTTACCTCATATCAAGTGGCATCCCAGAAATCCTTAAGATACACGTTGACTGCGGATATTGTACCACAAACACAGTCCAGATATGTCACTAAACCCGCCCAAAGATGTAAACAACCATGCATGAGCAACGTCTATTAGACGGAGGGGGCCAACAGCCGATCAGTTCCAGTCATTCCACCAGGAAGGAAGTACACGGCTCGTGTTGTCTGTAGTTCAACCACGCCAAGACGATCAATACCGCTATTCGATCGTGTCCGCTTCGTTACTTTGTACCAGGAAGGGCTTTCAACAAGGGATGTGTCCAGGCGTCTCGAAGTGAACCAAAGCGATGTTGTTCGGACATGGAGGAGATACAGAAATACAGGACTGTAGAAAACATGTCTCTTTCAGGTCTCCTACGGGCTACCTACGGATTATGGCTCGGAGGAACCCTGATAGCAAAGCAACCTTGTTGAATAATGATTTTCGTGCAGCCATTGGACGTCATGTTACGACTCAAACTGTGCGCAATAGGCCACATGATACGCAACTTCACTCCCTACGTCCATAGCGAGGTCCATCTCTGCATCCACGACACCGTGCAGCGCGGTGCAGATGGGCCCAACAACATGCCGAATGTACCGCTCAGCATTGGCATCACGTTCTCTTCACCGATGACTGTCGCATATGCCTTCAACCAGACAATCGTCGGAGACTTGTTAGCAGGCAACCCGGTCAGGCTGAACGCCTTAAACACACTGGAGTGCAGCAAGGTGGTCTCCTGCTGTTTTGGGGTGGCTTTATGAGGGGCTGACGTACGCCGCTGGCGGTCATGGAAGTCGCCATAACACCTGTACGATACGTGAATGCCAACTTCCAACCGATAGTGCAACCATATCAGCAGCATATTGGCGAGGTATTCGTCTTCATGGACGACAATTCGCACCCCATCGTTTGCATCTTGTGAATGACTTCCTTGAGGATAACGGCATCGCCCGACTAGAGGGGCCAGCATGTTCTTCAGACATGAACCATATCGAACATTCCTGGGTTAGACTGAAAAGGGCTATTTATGGACGACGTGATCCACCAACCACTCTGAGGGACCTGCGGCAAATCGCCGTTGAGGAGTCGGACAATCTGGACCAACAGTGCCTTGATGAACTTGTGGATAGTACGGCACGACGAATACAGGGATTCAACAATGCAAGATGACTTACTAATGGGCATTAGAGGTACCGGTGTGTACAGCAATCTGGACCACCACCTATGAAGGTTTCGCTGTATGGTGGTACACCATGCAATCTGTGGTTTTGTTGAGAAATAAAAAGGGCGGAAATGATGTTTATGTTGATCTCTATTCCAGTTTTCTGTACAGGTTCCGGAACTCTCGAAATCGAGGTGATGCAAAACTCTTTTCGGCATCACAGTGATTACTCAAAACCTGACGCTGTTCATGCCACTTGTACACCTTAGCAGCCCTGATAACAACGCTAATCACCAACAAAACTAATGACTCTGGCAGCCGTTCTACCTTCCGCAAAGAATTGCAGCTCTAAGCCTTGACATAACCGACTGCATTGTGTACTTGTATGAGGTTAAACTAATTCCGGCATCGTGCATCGCCGTTCCTGACACTGAGCGATATGGCGCAGTGATCAATACACAGGACGCGCATTCGCGAGGACGACGGTCGAAACCAGCGTTCGGCCATCCTGCTTTAGGTTTTCCGTGATTTCTCTAAATCCCTCCAGACAAATGCAGGGATAGTTCCTTTGAAAGGGCACCACCGATTCCCATCCCCATCCTTCCCTTATTCGATTGACCCGATGACTTTGTCGTTTGGTCCCCTCCGTCAAATAAACCAACAACAACAACAACAACGCTTCTGACAGCCGTTGTAATTAGTGGTGAAGTGTGGCACGGCTTAAATTATACGACCACGCAAACAAAAACGTTCACGAACGAAGAGTGTTGAGGATAATCGCGATTGTGTCGTTACGATATACTAGTGAATACAGTATCAAATATTCTATATGGTCGCATAAAGGTATTGGAAGTGTAAACTTTTAGCATATGTCCCTATGTAATTAGGACATCAGTAGAATACTACTGCAGTACTTTTGTGTACATAGTTCCGCGTAGTTAGCGCGTACACAACTTTTCACTAGAGCACGCCCCACTAAGCACAACAGTGCAGGAGCAGCGCTCGTCCGTTTCCGCACTACGAGATGGTGTTGCCATAGAGACGGACCAAATTCTGCTTCCGCCGATCCGCTTATTAATATGTAACGCAGCCAATCAGATTGCCATCTCTCCACCCTCCTTACCCTCCCCCAAGGTGGCTTCCGCCAGCTCCCCCTCCCTGATACTGTCCTCCTCCCCTCCATCTACCCCTCTTATCAACTTTGACCCTGCCCCACCCCCCACTTCCGGTGTCCTTTCCTTTAGGCACCCTCCCTCCCTTCTCTTCCCTTCCCTTCTCTTTCCTTTTCCCCCGTCCCCTCCCTCCACCCCTCTTCCCCTGGGCTTCCCCTCCCCCTTCCTCCCTCCCCCCTATCTCCCCTGCCCGTGGCATCTCTGCTCTCCCCTCTCGCTCTCCCACTCCCCTTCCTCATCCTCCTCCTCTCTTGGCAGGTCCCCGGACTCGCATAGTGAACATTCGCGCGCCGGAGATCATCGCCATCAGTGTCTCGTGTGTGTGCTTCATTTTGTGTTTCGCGTTGTTTCGCAGTTACAACTCCACTGTTCACATGTGCTGTCGCCGTCCTCCGTGTTTTGTGCGCCATGTCAACAAGTGTTAGTGTTTTTCTCGTCCAGCGTGAACGGCTTCATGTTTATTGTTTTTTGTATATCCATTTTTTGCCCGCCGTTTTTTGCATTGTCTGTATCACCTCTATGTCATGTTATTGTTCCACTTAAGGCTGAAGAGCAGCGTCTTATGCTGCTGCCAGCCCACCTTGTATGAGGTGCTTAAAATTACAATAAAGGAAAAAAAAACAAAAACCAATCAGATTGCTGCTAACGTAGAATCTTTTCTCTTCGCGGATCACACTCGCGCAGTGATACCTGAGCGTGCGAGGTATTATAATGAGTGTACAGACCTCCGATCAGTCAGTCTGCATTAGTCTGTAACAGTCTGCAATAGTCTGCATTTGTCTGTAGTCAAGTTTCAGTCTGCGCCTAATAAGATTATCATATTCCTGTACATATCCACGAAGAGAAATGTATAGACACTTTGTCGAGTATCAGAGATATGTGAGAATAAGATTAACGTACCAAGACCAAAGGAACTTCAGATTGTCAGTTGTAAATAGCATACAGAATCAAGTTAAGTAAGGTTTATGATGATTATTATTTTAATAAATGTGTGTGAAAATTAATCAAGTTCTGTTTAAAGTTGGTCACCGTCAATCTGCTATTCTAAGCGTGCAAGTGGCATTTCTATCGTCTGGCCAAACGGCAGAAGGTAAGACCACAAACATATTGCTGACACTCGCCTGCTCCGTTAGAGCGACAAGTCAAATAATCTGATGGTGTGTGTACTGAAGGTCTTACTGTACGCACACCACAAGTACAATACAACTTTTGTCGTACGCACATGACTTTTGTAATACTCCACCTAAGATTAGGCAAGTGCGTTTTGGTATTGCATCTTAATAATTACGATTGTTATTGGTTTATTTATCGATTATCACATTTTTATCAATAGTCAACTTTTGCTATTTGAGATTACATACTACCATTTTGTCATCTGGATATTGTGAGTGGAGATGTGGACGTTATAAAATGTGGTGCCAAGTGGAGAAATCGGAACATTTCCTGCATCTTCTTCTGCTTGGGCCCCATAGAGTGGTGACGGCAGTGGAGGCAGCCATAAATGTTTTCGCCTTGAATTTTAGCATCTGGATGTTGTGAGTGGAGATGTGGACGTTATAAAATTTAGTGCAAAGTGGAGAAATCGGAACATTTCCGGCATCTTCTTCTGTTTGGGTCCCATAGAGTGGTGACGGCAATGGAGGCAGCCATAAACATTTTCGCCTTTAATGCAAATAATGCTATTGGCAAGAGCACGGAGAGAAAATGGCTCTCCCATTTTAAAATGAGTAATTTTGACAGTAGTGACTCTTCACTTTCAGGAAGGTTTTTGGGATTTTATGAAGATCGTTTAAACACATTAATCCACAATCATCCTATTCAATGTGCTCGTGAATTGACAAATGTGGTGAACTGTGATCGCCCCATCATCGTGCGAGCAATGAGAAGGGTTCAAAAATCGGGTGTATGGGTACAGTAAGCCCTCAGCCAAATCACAACAATCAGTGGGTGACCACGTGTGCATCTCTGCTTGCTCGTCATCAATTGGCTCGTGAACAACAGCGAACATTCGTATCCTCTGTCATTACTGGGATTTAAAAATAGTGTCTTTATGCTAACGTAAGGAAACGACACGAATTTTTGGGCCAAATGTAACAGCAACTCCTCGTGCAAAGACCTGCTCGAATCCACAAACGATAATATTATTTCTTTGGTGGCACACCGATGGTGTGGCGTACTAAGAATTGCTTCCCTGAGGTGTGGTAATCACTGCCGACATTCACTAACTAACACGTCCTGCACACGCACTTCAAGAACAACGACCAGGAAGACTGCGTGAAGTGATGCTACTCAACGATAACGCCCGGCCACATTTTTCGAGATTGACAAAAAACACCCACATTATTCATCTGATCTTGGGCCCCAGAATTTCGCCTTTTCCACACACTATCGAACAATCCTAATGCAATTCCCTTTCCGCTCACTGTGCGATAGGAACATTATTCGACAAGAATTTTTACTCTACAGCGGAGTGTGTGCGCTGATATGAAACTTCTTGGCACATTAAAACTGTGTGCCGGACCGAGACTCGAACTCGGGACCTTTGTCTTTCGCGGGCAAGTGCTCTACCAACTGAGCTACCCAAGCACGACTCACGCCCCGTCCTCACAGAATTCCGCCAGTACCTCGACTCCTACCTTCCAAACTTCACAGAAGCTCTCATGCGAACCTTGCAGAACTAGCTCTCCTGGAAGAAAGGATATTACAGAGACATGGCTTAGCCACAGCCTGGGGGATGTTTACAGAATGAGATTTTCACTCTGCAGCGGAGTGTGCGCTGATATGAAACTTCCTGAGACATTAAAACTGTGTGCCGGACCGAGACTCTAACTCTGGACCTTTGCCTTTCACGGGCAAGTGCTCTACCAACTGAGGTACCCAAGCACGACTCACGACCCGTCCTCACAGCTTCAGTTCTGCCAGTACCTCGTCTCCTACCTTCCAAACTTCACAGTAACTCTCCTGAGAACCTTGTAAGGTAGGAGACGAGTTACTGGTGGAATTAGGCTACGGCCACACGAGCGTTTTTTTCACGCGCGTTTCTGCCGGCATTCATGCCGACATTATAGACCACTGCGTGTTGAATGGGGCTGGCCACACGATGCGTTTTCGCACGCCGCGGGCCCGCAAACTTCTGCGTTCACGCTGAGCGAACGCTCTCGGGTGCATTCGTTCTGCGTTTTTTTCACGGTGGGCGCTGGCCACACGGGCGGGAGACACGCTGCGGCAGAGTCCGGAACCTCAGCCCTTTCCTCCGACGCTTACCGACAATTACCGAACTGAAATCGTAGCGATGCCAACATATGCAACAATGTGTGGAGTGGTATTATTTCAATAGGTATTTCATAATAAAGAACATATGCAGTCTAACAGTGCGTGGTGCGATATTATAAAAAGTAGGTATTTCATAATGAAGTAGCCACACATGTCTTATTTTTGGTTTTATAACATGTCAAATGCATGATAAATGTACGTGGTTTGAAAGCCAAAGTACGAGATTTTAGTTGTTTATGTACGAGGAAAAAAGTTCTAAGGTTGGCAATCCTGCTCGGCAGCTCGCTTTTCGGTTTACGGACAAACTTTGCCGTCCTCGCTTCGTTGTCATTGTAGCAGTCTTCTTATATTTTATAAAGTGCCAGAATGGAGCGTCTGGAAAGTGAAATCATTATTATGGAAGTGCAGAAATATCCATGGCTGTACAATACAAGGGATCCGGAATACAAAATTAGAGAAAGAAAAAGAGAATCGTGCCGAGCAGTTACAGCGGCCGTTCTGGGAGAAAAATGGGATGCAATGGATAACAAGCGAAAATCAGATCCACGTAATTACAGAAATTTTATTAATTGCTATAAACAGTGTACAGTGAAATTTATACATGAATAAAACGATAACAAGCCAATACAAAAATTAGTCTTCATCCGAAGAAGTTTGCATCATGATCTTGCCATGGTAAGATCCTAGAGGGGAACAGAAGTAGTTGATCCGTCGCTTAATATGGGATGAATCCAGTATTTTTTTTTCCTGCCGTCGTTTCCGACGCCTATGTACAACTGACGCAGCACATACTGCAAGAACCGCTTTCTTGTTTAATGTATTTCCGCTCATAGTTGATACTAAACTGCGCACAGTCGACGTTGTCACAGCTTGCACCAAAGCACTACTGGCGTTTCGCTGGGCTTCACGCCATGTGGCCGCGCGTGTTGCGTGAATTCTGGCAGAAACGCGCGTGGAAAAAACGCTCGTGTGGCCGTAGCCTTAAAGCTGTGAGGACGGGGCGTGAGTCGTGCTTGGGTAGCTCGGTTGGTAGAGCACTTGCCCGTGAAAGGGAAAGGTCCCGAGTTAGAGTCACGGTTCGGCACACAGTTTTAATGGGTCAGGAAGTTTCGTATCAGCGCACACTCCGCTGCAGAGTGAAAATCTCATTCTGTAAACATCCCCCAAGCTGTGGCTAAGCCATGTCTCCGTAATATCCTTTCTTCCAGGAGAGCTAGTTCTGCAAGGTTCGCATGAGAACTTCTGTGAAGTTTGGAAGGTAGGAGACGAGGTACTGGCGGAATTCTCTGAGGACGGGGCGTGAGTCGCGCTTGGGTAGCTCAGTTGGTAGAGCACTTGCTCGCGAAAGACAAAGGTCCCGAGTTCGAGTCTCGGTCCATCACACAGTTTTAATCTGCCAGGAAGTTTCATCTTGCGACGAGTTGTTCGTCTCAAAACCACATGGTTTCTACTATCCTGAAACCGAAAACTTACGCCTGAGTTGGCAAACTGTTGTAGATAGTAAAGGAGAGTATATTATTGGTGACCAAAGACTCTGTTATGAGTGTCTGTTTATCCTATTAAACTGATGGAAAAACGCTAAGAACTTAGGTACCAACCTAATATATCACTTTCATATCATATGCAATTGGATCGTTTCCTTTTCAATTTCGCAGATATATATTTTGACCATTCTTATCAATTTCCCAGTAATCTTGTCGGACACATATAGGAAGTAAACAACTTTCTCACGAGTTTGTTTCATATGTAACATGAACTTACACACATTAACAGTGCCTTACGTTCAGTATGTCACTGCAAATGCCGGCCGAAGTGGCCGTGTGGTTAAAGGCGCTGCAGTCTGGAACCGCAAGACCGCTGCGGTCGCAGGTTCGAATACTGCCTCGGGCATGGATGTTTGTGATGTCCTTAGGTTAGTTAGGTTTAACTAGTTCTAAGTTCTAAGGGACTAATGACCTCAGCAGTTGAGTCCCATAGTGCTCAGAGCCATTTGAGCCACTGCAAATATAAATAATTTTTTGTGGTTTCTGGCCCACTTTTCCCGATGGAAAAAGATATAATTTGTGAATTAAAAGTGTAAATGTAACAAATTGATGTAAAACGAGGCATATTGAACTAAAAAGTAACAATAATTTTATATTTTCATTCTTTGCATTGAGTTTAATAGATGCTACACTTTTATTGAAGCTACAGTAACACAATATGTCGTTTTCTTTCTGCTTTAACGATTGGCTTATAAAAATCCCAGTAGTTACCTTAAATGGAAATAGTTTCTTCTTTTAATATTTAACACTGTACTATCATCAACAAATGTGTTTCTGTTACAAAGGACGTGTAGTACTTATGTTAATAGACAAAATATCGCTTTTCCACGATCACTAGATAGGGATTTGATTTTAAAGGCTTTACCAAGAGCCTACAAGAAAGAAAGAAAGAAAGAAAAAACAGGCGGGGTGGGATAGGAGGCGCCAAATGACATGTAACGTGAGTGAATAATGTTCCCAAACCAGCCGTAGATGTAGGCGCGGTATAATACCGCCCACATAAAATCGACGAACACCGCCACTATCTGCTGCAGTGTGGACATGGGAACGTTAACGGTGAATGGGCTGTTGCTATCAGATAGCACCGAGGTGTCAACGCCAGTGATGAATTGCAGAGGTCGGTAATGTCGCAGTTTGTGGAACACACTGTGGTGCGTGCAAAATGGTGCACGACACTGCCAAGCGACGCCCCTGCAGCTAGGGGAATCACTGCGTGCGTGTCTCGCGAGCACGTGGGAACCCCCAGCTGCAGTGTGGCCAACTTGTTCCACGCTTCGCCACCCTGCAATCGTCGGTAAACCCTGTGAGCCGATTGCTGTCATTAGGGAGCTCGACAGGGGGAAAAGTGGTGTAGCCAACCGTCACAGCCTACCACGCAGCTCTGTAAACGTATGAGCCTTCTTATATAGACCACCAGAAAGCTGCTAAAAATTTAACATGCCGCAAATATCTTCGGGAATCGTATCAGGAGACTTCAGAGTTTAAAATAGTGTCTGCCTCCCGCCTATCATTTTTAAATATGTTGGGACTACAGGATAGTGGCATCAAAAATGCGGCATATATAGACTCACTTGGCCTTGTTCGTGTTTCTATATTATAGACACAACAGGCAAGCTTTGTAATCCGCTTCAATCAGTATATGGATGCCCTGTGATGGAAAAACTTAAACAAGTCCAGTTTTGAAACTTCCTGGCACATTAAAACCATGTGCCAGACCGAGACTCGAACTCTGGACTGGCAATATTGAAGCTGTGAGCATGGGTCATGAGTCGTGCTTGTGTAGCTCAGTTGGTAGAGCACTTGCGCAAGAAAGGCAAAGGTCCCGAGTTCGAGTCTCGCTCTGGCACGCAGTTTTAATCCGCCAGGAAGTTCCATATCAGTGCACACTCCACTGCAGAGTGAAAATCTCATTCTGGGAAGCCCAGTCTTGCATCTCACCTTGCCCACCTTGAAAACTGTTGGTACCATTAGAGGCATTTTTCTGCGATATATGTTGCTGACAAAGATTTTCAGAAGGGTCCCATTGGATAGTTGGTGATTTGCATTCACAAGCCACTACAATTACAGCAAGTAAACTATATGAGTGAAGCCAAAATATGTCTGGGTAATGGTGGAAACGAAATCTATGTCGACAAACTGCGGACTCACTTCTAATTTCAATAAAAAACTGGCAGTTTATAATAATGTAGTCTAATCCACATACTTTTAATAAAAACTGTCAGTGCTGAACTTACTTTCTCATTCTGAATATGACCGTGAGCAACTGTCTTTGTATATTATCATTTCCAAATCTTACTCAGTTAATCAAAACGTCAAACATGCATTGTTCCAATATTCTAATCATTTTACTGATAACGAATATACTCCTATGTTTCCTGTACCAATAGAATGAGGAATATATACAAATTGAGCCTCACTTTTAATGTATAATAATTTATACATTGTGTAATTTAGCTACAATTACTGAACTTGCAATAAATGGATCTCAAACCCTGAATAACATTTTTGTTCGACCTGTTGCACAGTGGCTACCATACTGCAATGTTCTAATTAGAAAAATAAAAAAAAAATAGTATTGCTGGTGCACCAACCACATTACATGGAAAATTAAAAGTCTTGTATGTACTCAAGCTTTATGTCTAATAAGTATTACAAAAAAATTGTTAGCAATTTAACTATATAATGTCTATACTGCATATTTAATTTGAAAAACATGTAAACTGACTAACTTATTTGAGTCTTCAATGGAGTGTCCACAGATGTGAAACTGTCTGGCAGGATTAAACTGCGTGCTGATCTGGGATGGATCTCAGCTATCCCTACTGACCTGGATGAAGATGGGAGATTAAACCCGAATTTTCCTTCCTCGAAAGTGCGACCTTTGTTTTTCATTACCAGGTATCCTGATGCCCGAACTACCTTTTTTCATTGTAATACTCATTTTATTTACTATTTTTAATTTATACTTCTTTTTGCTTTTTCTTATGGGTAGGTGGGTCTACAACCACGTCAATAAGCCCAACTTACGCATGACATACTCACCTTTATTTGGCATTAGCACTTGCCTAAAGAAATGCATTTCTCAAGAATATTGATGAAAGCAGATTCTTTCCTGGGTTATGACGAAGGCAAAGAAAAAATTGTTGGTTGATATTTCATGACTAAACCTTTGCTTTTTAATGCGAAACTTTTTAAAATAAAGTAAAATCAACAATCGTGCACAGTGAACTATTGGTAAAATATGGTAAGGAGCAAAAATTACTACAAAGACTAGTAATGTGGTTGCTACTGACTAATTATCTAATAGTGATCGCACGATCTTGGAGAACTTCGGAGCCTAACTGTGATTATCTTCTTCTTGTAGGTCTGTAGACTCGACTAATCCTCTACCTTCTAAACTTTATAGATGTTCTTCTAAATACCTTTCAGTACTGATGCTTTCAGAAGAAATAAGTTTCAGGAGTATTGTCTTAGCCAGAGATGAGGGAAAATTTACAGAATGAACCTTTCATTCTGCACTGGAGTACGTGCAACCTTGAAACTTCCAGGAAAGTTACATCTGGCAGTACTCGAACCCAGTAACCTGTCTTGTCTACCAACTGAGGTACAGGCGCACTACCGATGACTGAGGGTAATTCCAGAGAGTTTAGGCTCTAGGAACGAGTCCAGGCGCAGCATGGCACACATTTTTATTTCACCAGAAAGTGCTATATGCCACCCCTGTTTGTATTTGAAATTAAATTAGGAATGAACCATTAACTGACCGTATCTGACCAGCCCCCATTTCTGTAAAGAATCAAACTAACATGTATTTAAACAGCATTCAGTGTTTGAACAGTTCACAAATAAATTAATAAGTTAAATATTTGACATTAAAAATGTAAAACTTTGGAGCGAGAAAAATGTAGGATAAGTGTCAGACTACACTAAAAATTCGTTGCAAGTCACTGAGTGTGTTCATTGCCATGTATTGTGTGTGATGGGTTCTCGGTTTAAAGTTAATGATTCGCGCATCTCATTGCTTTCTTAGGCTATCACTCCTGAACTACGTGACGTACAGTTTTGCATATAAATTTGGATATACATCTACATTTACATCCATACTCCGCAACCGCAAGCCACCCGACGGTGTGTGGCGGAGGGTACCCTGAGTACCTCTATCGGTTCTCCCTTCTATTCCAGTCTCGTATTGTTCGTGGAAAGAAGGATTGTCGGTATGCTTCTGTGTGGGCTCTAATCTCTCTGATTTTATCCTCATGGTCTCTTTGCGAGATATATGTAGGAGGGAGCAATATACTGCTTGACTCTTCGGTGAAGGTATGTTCTCGAAACTTTAACAAAAGCCCGTACCGAGCTGCTGAGCATCTCTCCTGCAGAGTCTTCCACCGGAGTTTATCTATCATCTCCGTAACGCTTTCGCGATTACTAAATGATCCGGTAACGAAGCGCGCTGTGCTCCGTTGGATCTCCCCTATCTCTTCTATCAACCCTATCTGGTACGGATCCCACACTGCTGAGCAGTATTCAAGCAGTGGACGAACAAGCGTACTGTAACCTACTTCCTTTGTTTTCGGATTGCATTTCCTTATGATTCTTCCAATGAATCTCAGTCTGGCATCTGCTTTACCAACGATCAACTTTATATGATCATTCCATGTTAAATCACTCGTAATGCGTACTCCCAGATAATTTATGGAATTAACTGCTTCCAAATGCTGACCTGCTATTTTGTAGCTAAATGATAAGGGATCTATCTTTCTATGCATTCGCAGCACATTACACTTGTCTACATTGAGATTCAATTGCCATTCCCTGCACCATGCGTCAATTCGCTGCAGATCCTCCTGCATTTCAGTACAATTTTCCATTGTTACAACTTCTCGATACACCACAGCATCATCTGCAAAAAGCCTCAGTGAACTTCTGATGTCATCCACAAAGTCATTTATGTATATTGTGAATAGCAACGGTCCTATGACACTCCCCTGCGGCACACCTGAAATCACTCTTGGTTCGGAAGACTTCTCTCCATTGAGAATGACATGCTGGATTCTTGTATCTAGGAACTCCTCAATCCAATCACACAATTGGTCTGATAGTCCATATGCTGTTACTTTGTTCATTAAACGACTGTGGGGAACTGTATCAAACGCCTTGCGGAGGTCAAGAAACACGGCACCTACCTGTGAACCCGCGTCTATGGCCCTCTGAGTCTCGTGGACGATTAGCGCGAGCTGGGTTTCACACGACCGTCTTTTTCGAAACCCATGCTGATTCCTACAGAGTAGATTTCTAGTCTCTAGAAAAGTCATTATACTCGAGTGTTATACAGTGTTATATGATGGATACTATCTGCAAATAGAGTAAGTAACAAATTAAAATGCCATGCTTGATGCTGAGTTGTATTGCATGAAGAGTGAAAAATATAGAAAACAATAAAATTATGTCATTCCTTATTTATTCGTGGGGAGGGGGATGTGTCAGCGAGAAAAATGTTCATACAGATTTATAGCTATGTGTAAATGCTATTGAAGGTCGCAATGTGCTGTCATTTTCAAATAGTTTCATCTGGGCTATCACTTGTTTTGTGTTGGCAGAAAAGCCTACATGGTGTTACGAATGGAGGCCGAAATGCACGCATTTTAGCTCACGCAGGCTGGCATGAGGAGGGAAGAACTATACTGATGTGAGGTCTGGAAAATCACAAGGAATGAGAATTCAGAAAGCGGATGTAGTTAGTTTGATACTTAACTTTAATCCATTAATGATGAAAGTCACTCTTCACGGTACATGATTCACAATATTATCTGTTCAGAATACATGCTTGAAGTAATTATAGTAACCGAATATGGCACCTTGCTAGGTCGTAGCAAATGTCGTAGCTGAAGGCTATGCTAAACAGTCGTCTCTGCAAATGAGAGCGTATGTATACAGTGAACCATCGCTAGCAAAGTCGGGTGTACAACTGGGGCGAGTGCTAGGGAGTCTCTGTAGACTAGACCTGCCATGAGGCAGCGCTCGGTCTGCAATCAGTGATAGTGGCGGCACGTGGGTCCGCCGTATACTAATGGACCGTGGCCGATTTAAAGGCTACCACCTAGCAAGTGTGGTGTCTGGCAGTGACACCAAAACTTGCTCACCAATTCCGTATCTATTCACCCAAACACATCTACACAGCTATCATTCGACCCTGTCAGCTGTTGCCTGTCTTGCACCAGTTGCCTCAGCGCCAGTTTCGATGGCACCATTTTGCCATGCACTTAATACTGTAAGGACGGTGGCATAAGAACAGTATGCAAACATAGCCATTTCGTAAATGCTTCCACCATTGGACTGAAAGCCAAATCATAATTCCCTTTGGATGTGAGGGAAATTGCTCCATTATCGTATCACAACAATGGCTGCAGTGTTTCCTGCTTCCCCAATGGCGCACTTTCTATATCCCCAACTGCCATGAGCCGTCTGTGACTAGTTGTTGCCTGTTGACTTCGCCCGCATCTCGTGGTCGTGCGGTAGCGTTCTCGCTTCCCACGCCCGGGTTCCCGGGTTCGATTCCCGGCGGGGTCAGGGATTTTCTCTGCCTCGTGATGGCTGGGTGTTGTGTGCTGTCCTTAGGTTAGTTAGGTTTAAGTAGTTCTAAGTTCTAGGGGACTTATGACCACAGCAGTTGAGTCCCATAGTGCTCAGAGCCATTTGAACCATTTGCCTGTTGACTTCGAATACAGACAGTGGTCACATTTCTGTGAACCTCTTCATGAGGAGATTATGACTGTATTTTAAGTTTTTCAGTTTGGTCATCTATTACATGACACGATTAAAATCAAATTTTTATTGCCTCTAGGTACCGTTAGATTGGTAACTTAAAACAGGGTGGGTCCGGAATGCCCCAGACACCGTTTCAGACGATTAGTAATACTGAGAACTAATCGGGAAGTGCCAGGTGATCACCCAGTAACTAGCTGTTGTGGAGAAAATGAAGTGTGTCAGTCGTCCAAAACTGGGCTTGCACCACTACTACGTCTCCGTCGGCGCGCGTACACGCACGTGCTCTGGCCTGCATTATGCGTGCCTGGGCGGCCAGACGTAGTGTACGGCGTGCGGCGTGCGGCGTGCGGCGTGCTTATTGATTCCGGCAGGACGGACGCCACTGTGTGAACACGGGAGCTGCATTTGGGACGGGGGCCGCAGCCGTTCTCAAAAAAATGGTTCAAATGACTCTGAGCACTATGGGACTTAACATCTATGGTCATCAGTCCCCTAGAACTTAGAACTACTTAAACCTAACTAACCTAAGGACAACACACAACACCCAGTCATCACGAGGCAGAGAAAATCCCTGACCCCGCCGGGAATCGAACCCGGGAACCCGGGCGTGGGAAGCGAGAACGCTACCGCACGACCACGAGCAGCCGTTCTCCATGGCCTCTCTATGACGCGAAATCCCCACTCCCAGTCGGGAGGAGGGTGGAGAGGGACTGCCGACAATCTGTCAACAGGACTGACCTCGAGTCAGAAGGGTTCCCAAGGATAAGTGATTGGAGCGCACTTGTGTCTCTATAGAGCGATTTTCTTTTATTGTTGTTCCAACCTTTCAGAGAGGGGCGGGATGGCAACAGAGAGTGACGTCTGACATCCTGTGTGATGTACAGTTGTTAAAATCTTGTAGAATTAGTAAACAGCCATGGAGTTGCAAAATGGAGAGCTTATTTAAACTACTTCACCACAGTTCTAACGTTTAGAAAAACGTCTTATTCAGTAGGGAGTAGTGGGAAGTAGGTTACATGTTGTCGCGCAAGTACGTTGAAATACAGCCCAAAGGTATCAGTCAAATGTAAAATTTCACCTCCATAATAACAAATGTGCACAACATGGTTATTGTCATATGGTAGTCCTTAGACAATGTACAGCTGTAAATTCGTGTAAAGATTGAAATCATGGTGAAGGGGTTTAAATAAGATTGCCATTTTGCAACTGATGGATTGTTTGCTATTTCTACAACAGGATGTAATCCTACAGTTGCTGCTCCAGCCATATACAAGATTTTAAAAGATTTGTAAAATATTAGTAAGTTTCTCCTATGTTTCAAGGATTTAATTTTTGATCCCTCATTACAACGTCGAACAAGTCAGTTTTGTAATTACATTTTCTCGGCGAAAAAGTGTTGCGAAATGCTGCCTACTTGCTTGAGTTCTTAAAATTTTCTCCTTATGGTTAGTAGTTAACAAGTAACTTTAAAAGGAAATAAGAGCACTGTGACACTGTTGTCAGAATGGTTGTCAGGTTCTTGAGTGGACACCATGCAGTAGTCTCATTATATGCTTCTGTGTAAGAAACACTCTTTTCTTCCAGTGGCATGTTACTTCAGAATATGGTGCCACAAGACATTAAAATTTGCAGAAGCAACAAAATTTCTTTACATTTTCATTTCTATAATCTGATAGCATCTCTAAAACAAAAGTTGCCAACCTGAAACGTTGAAAAACACCCATAACATAAGTTCTCCAACGTGGGTGCTAATCAATCTAAATAATTTAGTATAATCTGTTCTATCTTTCTCTCATGCATTTTTTGTAATGGTGTGGCTGGGTCTTCTGCTGTATTGAATTGCGTGTATTGTCTCCATTTTTCAAAAAAGCAGTTATCAATTTTGATGAAAATATTATTATAGCTAACTGTTACTCCTGGATGCATTGGCAAATCAGTCCTTTTGTTACGATGAGTGACGGTGAATAAGTATGCTGTTGTACATGAAATATCGTCAGGTCACCTCACGTGCCTGCCGATTCGGATAAGCACAGCTCTTGATGCGTGCCATATCTGTCCCCTGCCAGACTCCCGAAGACAAGAGGTGTCAGCGTGCGCACCACCACTGCCAAGACTACGTAGCGAGAGCCATATGCAGTGCTGTACATCTTATCCAACACAATGAAGATTATATAAACATTGCTTCATTACTTTGAATCGTATCGCATGGCACATATCAACCTAAGAAAGCATTTTGACAAAACGACAAGGATAAATAGTCAAAGAGTAAATATTTATCGAAATTGGCATAATATTTTCAAAGCAAAAACTGCCTTGTGATATACGCATTATAACGTAGCCTATGTTCTTCCTCAGGGTTCAAGCTATCTCGTCTACGTCTACGCCATTTCTCTGCTATTCACAATAAAGTGCCTGTCAGAGGGTTCAGGGAACCATATTAAAACTGTCCCTCTACTCTCGAGCGGCGCGTGGGAAAAACGAGCATTTAAATTTTTTAGAGCGAGCCCTGATTTCTCTTATTTTATTGTTATGATCGTTTATCCCAATGTAGGCTGCTGCCAACAGAATGTTTTCGCACTCGGAGGAGTAAACTGGTGATTGAAATTTCATGAGAAGAACCCGTGGCAACGAAAACGCCTTTGTTTTAATGACTGCCACTCCAATTCACGTATCATGTCTGTGGCCCTATCTCCCCTATTTCGACGTAATAAAAAAATAGCTGCACTTCTTTGAACTTTTTCGATGTCATCCGTTCTTCCCAACTGACGCGGGTCCCACACCGCGTCCCACACCGCACAGCAACACTCCAGAATAGGGTGGACAAGCGTGGTGTAAGCAGTCTCTCTAGTAGACCTGTTGCAACTTCTAAGTGTTCTGCCAATGAATTGCAGTCTTTGGTTTGCTCTACCCACAACATTATCTGTGTGATCGTTACAATTTAGGTTATTTGTAATTCTAATCTCTAAGTATTTAGTTGAATTTACAGCCTTCAGGTTTGTGTGACTTATCGCGTAATGGAAATGTAGCAGATTTCTTTTAGTACTCATGTGAATAACTTCACACTTTTCTTTATTCAGGGTTAATTACCACTTTTCGCACCATATAGCCATACAGATATCTTACATAAATCACTTTGCCATTCGCTCTGATCATCTGATAACTTTACAAGACGGTAAATGACAGCATCGTCTGCAAACAATCCAAGAGGGCTACTCAGATTCTTTCCTATGTCGTTAATATAGATGAGGAACAATAGAGGGCCTATAACACTTCCTTAGGGAACGCCGGACATTTCTTCTGTTTCACTCGATGACTTTAAATCTATTACTACGAACTGTGCCCTTTCTGACAGGAAATCAGGAATCCAGTTCCACAACTCAGGCTATATTCCATAGTCATGCAGTTTAGTTAGAAGACGCTTATGAGGAACGGTGTCGAAAGCCTTCAGGTAATCTTAAAATATGGAATCAATTTGACATCCACTGTCGATAGCACTCATTACTTCATGAGTATTAAGAGCTAGTTGTGTTTCACAAGAACTATATTTTATGAACCCGTGCTATGTGTCAATGAATCGTTTTCGTCGAGGTATTTCATAATGTTCGACCACAGTATGTTTTTCGAAACTCTACTGGAAATCAACGTTAGTGATATGGGCCTGTTATTCAGCGGATTACTACTATTTCCTTTCCTTTCTGGGTGTTGGTGTGACTAGAGTATCTCCATATAGTCAAAACCGCTTCAGTTGGTTAGCCATGAAACCGTAACAGAGTTACTTCCACATACCATTAGTATGGATTACTAACGCTGAAATTTTCGATTACGGCATCTTTACCTTTGGAAATCCGATTTCGATGATATGAAACCTATATCTTGTCCCAAGATGTGCTCAGGTTACGTATGAAAACTCTGTGGAGATTCGTCTCTTAGTTTTGGATAACCATATTCAGACAGACAGACAGAACTTTTATGCAGACTTATTTTCATTGTAGATTTGAAACTATTCCATTCAGCTCTGTTATGTCCGCCCCGGTAGCTGAGTGGTCATCGTGACAGACTGTAAATCCTAAGGGCCCGGGTTCGATTCCCGGCTGGGTCGGAAATTTTCTCCGCTCAGGGACTGGGTGTTGTGTTGTCCTAATCATCATCATTTCATCCCCATCGACACGCAGGTCGCCGAAGTGGCGTCAAATCGAAAGACCTGCACCAGGCGAACGGTCTACCCGACGGGAGGCCCTAGCCACACGACATTTCCATTTCCAGCTCTGTTATATCACTTTCATCGTCAGCAAACAGAGTTAAAGAGTAAGAGATAAAGATAAGGGTAAAGAAATATCTTGGATATACATGGTGCACCACACGTGACGGGCCCCGCGAAAACCTCTATGAAAGTCTTACTAACAAGGGGAGGCCGCCAATTGTGAAATTCAGATTCGATTCATACTGCGCATAACAAAAGCTCATGGCCAGAGGTGTAATGTGGCAAAGCACCAAGATGCACTTCTCAGCCGTTGTCGAGAAAATCTACAGTTAATAGAAACCGTTGCGGTGAAATACTCTCTACGAGGTATAACTTCCTATAGCGTCGTGGCGCAGCGGTAAGTGCTTGGGTTCGCAAGTCAAAGGTCGCGGATCGAATTTCGCGCCATGCAATTTTTTTTAGTATTTGTTTTTTGTAATTCAAAGAGATATATATATATATATATATATATATATATATATATATATATATATATATATATCATGGGGTCTCTAATTCGAACGTTTGGCTTACACTATACGTATTCGTTTCGGAATATCGTTTCTACGTCTTCCGTTAACTGCACGTGTAAACATTATAAAGACAATAACATTTGTGAAATACAACTTTGTTTGCAGGAAACATAATCATGTTCGAAATCGCCAGTTTTTCCACGACAAACGACTTTCAACAACATGCATAATTGTTGCAACTGATTGCCGGGAATCTGGAAATGGAAACAAGAACACATTGACACCGGTGTGTCAGACCCACCATACTTGCTCCGGACACTGCGAGAGGGCTGTACAAGCAATGATCACACGCACGGCACAGCGGACACACCAGGAACCGCGGTGTTGGCCGTCGAATGGCGCTAGCTGCGCAGCATTTGTGCACCGCCGCCTCAGTGTCAGCCAGTTTGCCGTGGCATACGGAGCTCCATCGCAGTCTTTAACACTGGTAGCATGCCGCGACAGCGTGGACGTGAACCGTATGTGCAGTTGACGGACTTTGAGCGAGGGCGTATAGTGGGCATGCGGGAGGCCGGGTGGACGTACCGCCGAATTGCTCAACACGTGGGGCGTGAGGTCTCCACAGTACATCGATGTTGTCGCCAGTGGTCGGCGGAAGGTGCACGTGCCTGTCGACCTGGGACCGGACCGCAGCGACGCACGGATGCACGCCAAGACCGTAGGATCCTACGCAGTGCTGTAGGGGACCGCACCGCCACTTCCCAGCAAAATAGGGACACTGTTGCTCCTGGGGTATCGGCGAGGACCATTCGCAACCGTCTCGATGAAGCTGGGCTGCGGTCCCGCACACCGTTAGGCCGTCTTCCGCTCACGCCCCAACATCGTGCAGCCCGCCTCCAGTGGTGTCGCGACAGGCGTGAATGGAGGGACGAATGGAGACGTGTCGTCTTCAGCGATGAGAGTCGCTTCTGCCTTGGTGCCAATGATGGTCGTATGCGTGTTTGGCGCCGTGCAGGTGAGCGCCACAATCAGGACTGCATACGACCGAGGCACACAGGGCCAACACCCGGCATCATGGTGTGGGGAGCGATCTCCTACACTGGCCGTACACCACTGGTGATCGTCGAGGGGACACTGAATAGTGCCCGATACATCCAAACCGTCATCGAACCCATCGTTCTACCATTCCTAGACCGGCAAGGGAACTTGCTGTTCCAACAGGACAATGCACGTCCGCATGTATCCCGTGCCACCCAACGTGCTCTAGAAGGTGTAAGTCAACTACCCTGGCCAGCAAGATCTCCGGATCTGTCCCCCATTGAGCATGTTTGGGACTGGATGAAGCGTCGTCTCACGCGGTCTGCACGTCCAGCACGAACGCCGGTCCAACTGAGGCGCCAGGTGGAAATGGCATGGCAAGCCGTTCCACAGGACTACATCCAGCATCTCTACGATCGTCTCCATGGGAGAATAGCAGCCTGCATTGCTGCGAAAGGTGGATATACACTGTACTAGTGCCGACATTGTGCATGCTCTGTTGCCTGTGTCTATGTGCCTGTGGTTCTGTCAGTGTGATCATGTGATGTATCCGACCCCAGGAATGTGTCAATAAAGTTTCCCCTTCCTGGGACAATGAATTCACGGTGATCTTATTTCAATTTCCAGGAGTATATATATATATATATATATATATATATATATATATATATATATATATTTCACGGTGATCTTATTTCAATTTCCAGGAGTATATATATATATATATATATATATATATATATATATATATATATATATATATATATATATAACAAATACTAAAAAAAAAGTTGCATGGCGCGAAATTCGATCCGGCGACCTTCGGATTACGAACCCCAGCGCTTACCGCTGCGCCACGACGCTGTAGGAAGTTACAAATCGTAGAGAGTATTTCACCTCAACGGTTTCTTTTAACTGTCGATTTTCTCGACAACGGCTGAGAAGTGCATCTTGGTGCTTTGCCACATTACACCTCTGGTTATGAGCTTTTATTATGCGCAATATGAATCGAATCTGAATTCTACAATTGGCGGCCTCCCCTTGTAAAAGAGGATATGAAACCTGAAAAGGTGCTTTATAAGAGGTATACACTGCTTAACATGGCGCTACATGTCCGTGAACGTTGCTGCAAGAATATTGGAATTCACGGCAGATGTTCTCCAGTAACTCGTCGACGTGACAGCGTCTGTGAAATTTGGCAACAAAAGTGTTCCGCGAGCTTTGCGTGGGCCTCAGATTTGAGAGTAGCGTGGCTCACTGTTCGTAGTGCGCTGTGCGACTTACACCTTTTGTTTCTCTTTGATTGTGAAGATGGGTCCCTATTCTATGGAAAAGCATGTGTCTCTTTTTAAACAGTATTTTTTAATCGGCTCCTTAACACACGTCGTCGACTCTTTTTGGAACGTTTCGGTGGTCGACGTAAACCATCTAAATACTGCACTCGACGATTGGTGATGGAACTAGAGGCAAATGGAATATTGTTAGATCTGCATGGCAGGAGGCGTATATGGCTGAAGTTGAAACTTTTTTCACTGAGAGAGTGATTTCCAAAGCATTACGGCCTCCAAAGTCACCTGAATTACCTCCAGCGACCTTTATCAGTGGTGTCACCTCATAGTAATGCATACACGTACAAGCAACGCACGATCGACGAGTTACTTGAAAAAATGCGCCATGAAATCCATGCAGTCGAGCAAAATACTTCAACAGCCACAGTCACGAACGTGCAGCTCCATGATGAACTGTGTCACTTCAAGCACCTCTTGTAATTTATATTCACTTGTCAGTCATAAAGATAAACATGTCCAAATTTGGATTCATAAACTCTTTTATTACAATTTTTATAACGCATTTTCTTTCGTCCGACAAAGAGTGAATGACCCATTGTAATGGAAGATTATTTATATGTAAGAATAAGAAGAATGGATCCAATTACCATTCCTGTGGTACACCTGTGGCAACGTACTGAAGTTTCTGTTTCACACTCACTGAAGTTTTTAATCCAAACCGTTGAATTCTTTTAGTTAGACAGGACGAAAACCATTAACCAGCTAGATCTCTGATACCATAAAGTTTGTGCTTCTATAGGAAAGTACTGTGATTTGCAGACTCAGAATAATTTGATTGGTGAATTGAAGAATAGCATCCATTGGGGAGTGAATTTTTATAATCACATCTGAGAGAATTGTGGTTAAACGAGGCTAAAACGAAATATACATGATGAAGACATAGCAATGTAGGATGTCGATCTGAATGATCCCTTCGTTTCAGTATCGAGTTGGAGGATGATGGTTGGAGCGTCAGCGATCAACTCTAGATAGATTTCTGGAATGGAATTAAATGCATCTCAACAAGAGATACGGGTGGGGAGATGATGTAGGAAATTTGACACGAGGATTTTCAACATTATATTCCGAGATTGTAGGTAATGGGATGAGATGGGTTTATTCTCATATGATTTGTTGCAGAAAGATTGTAACGGGCTCAGCCAGAGGTGTCTGGATTGGCCCAAGTAAAATCACAGTGTGTGTGGCCGAAACGAAGTAGTAGTGGAAATGTTGGAGCTGTGTCAGGCCAGTCCAGGTGATTTCTGGAGTCGCCACATGACATTGCACTTAAATTTTGTCTGTAAACATGCTTCCGCTGCTACGTGATCCAGTGATTCCTTCATCCTCCTTTGGATGAAGACACCACTGCGTGGCACAGATTTCCAGAAAGATGATGAGATTGTTTTCGAGGTGGAACGTCTCCTGGATTGTGTACAATACAGCCAAGCGATCAAAAGAAGATTTAACTTGATCTGGTTTCGACACCAACCATGGGTGTCTTCAACACAAAAATCAAAACCAATTACCTGTAAAAATTACAAAAAATTTTACGTATACGGAAACGAAGAATAGATTGCTATTATACAGTTATTATACCGTTTTTACAGGACACAGCACCTCCTCCAAAACAAATACGACTGTAAATTAGCATTTACTACTGACAGTATTTTGGAAATAATATTATTCGTAATTTTAATCCACTGCATTCTCCCTTACAAAACCCACGTGTCTATAAAATTAAATGTCCCGCCTATTACACGAATCAGAAAGGACTAGCAATTACTGTTCCCATTTAAAGAACATCCCTTAGGGAACAACGGTACAAAAAACACTATATGATCAAAAGCACCTTGCTGGCGCCCTCCATGGGGAATGCTGGAGTTAAGTATGGTGTTTTGCACCACTCTTAGCCTTGATGACAGCTTCCACTCTCACAAACACACGTTCAATCAGGTGATGGAAAGTTCTCGGGCAATGGCAGCCCATTCTTCACGGGGTGCTGTACTGAGGAGAGGTATCGATGTCGGTCGCTGAGGCCTGGCACGGAGTCGGCGTATCTAAACATCCCAAAGGTGTTCTATAGGATTCAGATGAGGACTCTGTGCAGGCAGTCCATTACAGGTAAGTTATTGTCGTGTAACTACACTCCTGGAAATTGAAATAAGAACACCGTGAATTCATTGTCCCAGGAAGGGGAAACTTTATTGACACATTCCTGGGGTCAGATACATCACATGATCACACTGACAGAACCACAGGCACATAGACACAGGCAACAGAGCATGCACAATGTCGGCACTAGTACAGTGTATATCCACCTTTCGCAGCAATGCAGGCTGCTATTCTCCCATGGAGACGATCGTAGAGATGCTGGATGTAGTCCCGTGGAACGGCTTGCCATGCCATTTCCACCTGGCGCCTCAGTTGGACAGGCGTTCGTGCTGGACGTGCAGACCGCGTGAGACGACGCTTCATCCAGTCCCAAACATGCTCAATAGGGGACAGATCCGGAGATCTTGCTGGCCAGGGTAGTTGACTTACACCTTCTAGAGCACGTTGGGTGGCACGGGATACATGCGGACGTGCATTGTCCTGTTGGAACAGCACGTTCCCTTGCCGGTCTAGGAATGGTAGAACGATGGGTTCGATGACGGTTTGGATGTACCGTGCACTATTCAGTGTCCCCTCGACGATCACCAGTGGTGTACGGCCAGTGTAGGAGATCGCTCCCCACACCATGATGACGGGTGTTGGCCCTGTGTGCCTCGGTCGTATGCAGTCCTGATTGTGGCGCTCACCTGCACGGCGCCAAACACGCATACGACCATCATTGGCACCAAGGCAGAAGCGACTCTCATCGCTGAAGACGACACGTCTCCATTCGTCCCTCCATTCACGCCTGTCGCGACACCACTGGAGGCGGGCTGCACGATGTTGGGGCGTGAGCGGAAGACGGCCTAACGGTGTGCGGGACCGTAGCCCAGCTTCATGGAGACGGTTGCGAATGGTCCTCGCCGATACCCCAGGAGCAACAGTGTCCCTAATTTGCTGGGAAGTGGCTGTGCGGTCCCCTACGGCACTGCGTAGGATCCTACGGTCTTGGCGTGCATCCGTGCGTCGCTGCGGTCCGGTCCCAGGTCGACGGGCACGTGCACCTTCCGCCGACCACTGGCGACAACATCGATGTACTGTGGAGACCTCACGCCCCACGTGTTGAGCAATTCGGCGGTACGTCCACCCGGCCTCCCGCATGCCCACTATACGCCCTCGCTCAAAGTCTGTCAACTGCACATACGGTTCACGTCCACGCTGTCGCGGCATGCTACCAGTGTTAAAGACTGCGATGGAGCTCCGTATGCCACGGCAAACTGGCTGACACTGACGGCGGCGGTGCACAAATGCTGCGCAGCTAGCGCCATTCGACGGCCAACACCGCGGTTCCTGGTGTGTCCGCTGTGCCGTGCGTGTGATCATTGCTTGTACAGCCCTCTCGCAGTGTCCGGAGCAAGTATGGTGGGTCTGACACACCGGTGTCAATGTGTTCTTTTTTCCATTTCCAGGAGTGTATTCCGCCACAGTCCGTGCATTATGAACACGTGCTCGATCGTGTTGAAAGATGCAATCGCCATCCCCGAATTGATCTTCAACAGTAAGAAGGGGCTTAAAACGTCAGTGTTGGCCTGTGCTTTCATTGTGCCACGCAAAACAACAACGGGTGCAAGGCCCCCTCTATGAAACACACGACCATACCGTAACACCACTGCCTCCGAATTTTACTGTTCGCACTACACACACTGGCAGATGACGTTCACCGGGCATTCACCATACCCACTCTCTGTCATCGGATCGCCACATTGTGTACCGTGATTCTTCACTCCACACAACATTTTTCACTGTTGAATCACCCATGTTAACGTCCTTACACCAAGCGAGGCGTCAGTTGGCATTTACCGGCGTGATGTGGGTTTACGAACAGCCGCTGAATTATGAAATCCAAGTTTTCTCACCTCCCGTCCAACTGTCATAGTACTTGCCGTCGATCCTGTCTGACGGTCTGGACAGATGTCTGTCTACTACACATTACGACCCTCGCCAACTGTCGGCAGTCTCTGTCAGTCAACAGACGATGTCGGCCTGTACCCTTTTGTGCTGTACGTGTCCCTTCACGTTTCCACTTCACTATCACATCGGTAACAGTGAACCTAGGGATATTTAGTAGTGTGGAAATCTAGCGTACAGACGTATGGCACAAGTGACACCCAATCACCTGACCACGTTCGAAGTCCGTGAGTTCCGCGGACCGCCCCATTCTGCTCTCTCAGGATGTCTAATGACTACTGAGGTCGCTGATATGGAGTACCTGGCAGTCGATGGCAGCGCAATGCACATAATATGAAAAACGTATGTTTTGTGCGTGTCCGGATGCTTTTATCACATAGTGTATATATAACTTGTTCTTTGCTGATCGTTTAATTACAAGCCATAAACCTATAGAGTTTGAAGATGTCAGGATCCTGCACACAGAAGAGTGAGGTTTCAGATTAAATATCTTTGAAGAATCAGAAATTTTCAAACACCTCACTGTTACTGAATGAACAGTACAAAATTTCTCTAATGGTATAAAACCATTACTTAGAAACGGCTAAAATTGAATCCCTATTATCCTCAGAGTCTCCCTCTCTCCTTTTCACTTATTAGATTGTAATTCTTTTTCACACAAGATGTACAGTCTGCAGCTCGTGGTCGTGCGGTAGCGTTCTCGCTTCCCACGCCGGGGTTCCCGGGTTCGATTCCCGGCGGGGTCAGGGATTTTCTCTGCCTCTTGATGACTGGGTGTTGTTTGATGTCCTTAGGTTAGTTAGGTTTAAGTAGTTCTAGGGGACTGATCACCATAGATGTTAAGTCCCATAGTGCTCAGAGCCATTTGAACCAAGATGTAGAAAATATTTGCTGTTTCATTGTCATGTATTTTGCGTAATACTGGATGTGCAAGATGATCACTTATATGCTATTCAAAATATTTTTGTTAATGTAAGGAGCTGAGTTCTTCGATGATTAGTAAATTGCGCAACTTGTTCCGCGTCCACATTGTGCCAACTTCGGGGTGTCAGGCTCTTTTTCTGATGCCGCCCCCAAATACCTGTTTCTTCTTTCAGTGGCGTACCGTGTACTACGTCTTATAGCGGTAATCTGTACTAACAAGTGCCGCTGTTGTGTCAGTTCCAATATTTGTAACTTTTATATGGTTTTAAAAATGATTTTAAGAAGTGATGAAAGCATTTGCTCGTAAATCTGTTTTCGTCTGTCACTTCATCTGAGTACAGTAATCTCATAAATTTGTTCGCTATAATTATCATCTATTCTTGGCTTAGCTCTACGCTAATGGTTCTTTAATCTTTATAGGTACTTGTTTTTGGTTATTCTTACGAAGACACCCACAGTTGGTGTGGAAACCAGATCGAGTGAAATCTTCTAGTGACCGGTCGGCTGTATTACACAAATCGCAAGATTTCCATCTAAGAATAATTTATTATTAACATTATTTGACCACTGTTTATCCCTTCATTATGTTAAGAAGAAGAAAAGAGAGCGTAAACGAAAACATGAATGAATGTATAACCATGATTACGCCTTGTATTTTCTTGGATTTGTTCATGAGTGTAAATTTGACTTTCCCTACACAGATCAGGAGCCGTGACGATGTACAGCCTCACATTGAAAGCTTGGTGTATATTCACGAAAAGAACGTGACTGTAAAATGGCACTCACGTAGTGTGGAGCAGCATGAAGTCTGGAATTTCCGTCAACGCTGACTTGGCTCTACAACTGGTGGCCCTTATTTTTAATCTGCTTAAAAGTTTAGCCCCAACCAACCTATTTTGTTCCAGTCCCCATGAAAAAGGACATGTGCAAAATTTTAGCCTAATCGGGCAACCTCAAGACGACCTTCATCGAGCATTAATTTCAGAGTTTTTGCTGTGTGAATTATGTTACACAGTTTCTTTATTTTTGGATAACTGCAAAACATCAATACTATGCGGTAGAGTATATTGTTCAGTCGTGACTTGTTGTATCTCCCTTGCCGCCATCACATTTTAAAATTGGTGTTGAGTACATGTTTCAAATCCTGATGGGGGCAGATGCTGGTTTGAACACGAAACTTTTCAAGAAATTTAGAATAACTTGGTCGAAACTCGAAAAGAATGCTTACATAATCGGCAGCAGTGAAGTAACTGATAATATACGGTCTACTGTTCTTGCATTTCTTGAAAATGAATTTTCTACACAGGAACAACCAAGAGCTTATAATCGGGAACCGCTGGGGTAAACAATGAGGCAACTCATTAACAAATAGACGAGTATGCATTTTTCTTACACGCCTGTACGTTTGGGCCTCGTTTATGCCAACAGAAGCAGTTAAGCCACATTGCCATGATATCCTACTCTTCATTCAACTGATAAATTATCAATCAGCTGATAAATTATCAGGATATTAAAACTACCTGTCAGATTGAAACTGTGTGCCGCACCGCGACTCGAACTGGGGACCTTTGCCTTTCACGGCAAGTGTTCTAACGACTGAGCTACCTGGAAAATCCTTTCTTCCAGGAGTGCTAGATCTGCAAAGTTTGCAGGAGAGCTTCTGTAAAGTTCGGAAGGTAGGAGACGAAATACTGGCAGAAGTAAGGCTGTGAGGACGGGGCGCAAGTCGTGCTTGGATAGCTCAGTAGGTAGAGCACTTGCCCGCGAAAGGCAAAGGCCCCGAGTTCGAGTCTCGGTCCGGCACACAGTTTTAATCCGTCAGGAAGTTTCGTATCAGCGCACACTCCACTGCAGAGTGAAAATCTCATTCTGGTAAAAGGATTTAGATCCAATAATCAATAAAGCTGCCGCAAGAGAGTTTTCAAATCACCTCTGGTACTTAGCCTCAAAAATTTGGTTTTAGCCTTGTTTCATGACAATGTTCCAACGAAGTTATCTTGGAATAAGAAATACCCGAAGAAAAAGAAGAAGAAGAAAATCAAGTAGAAAGGCAAATTATATATAAAAGTGTCTTTCTTCATTTAAGAATATTGACTTTTAATCTTTTGTTACACCTGTTATGAAATAGCTGACACAGATTTTCCCCACAAAGATCGTTCAACATAGAAAGGTTACTCCAGTCGTAAAAGAGCAATTCAGATACTTGAGGTGATGGCTATTTTGAATGATTTTACAGAAAAAGTTCCTAAACTTATTCAAGACTAGAATACTATGCTCAAGAAAGACGAATCTGAGTAACAATTTCCTTTTGTTTCTCGAGACCGTAAAAAATACCAAGCTGGTACTAAATGCTCATTCTAGTAAATTATCCTTTGATTCTACAGAAGCGAATGTTGTAAGATAATTATTGAAAATCAAACGATTCTCACATTGAAACTGCGCACATCGTAAGATAAATGGTATTTTCTGAATATTTCGGCTTTTGTTCTTTTAATCCCTCGAAAGAAATGTTGTTTAATAAGCGTCAAAAGTGTTTTAAACAATTGCTGCACCTGCTTGCATGTACGACCTTAATTACTGTCACGAGGGACAACTATAGAGTGGAGATAAAGAAGAATAAGATACCTTTTAACGGAAATGGGTATTGTGGGTGCTGTGTTCCATCTCTAAGGCGTTTGAGTATCGCTTAAATTGTTGGAATGAGATTAAAGTTTTTCACCACCGCCTTTTTGTTAACTGGAACAAAAGTGGCGTAAGGGGGGGGGGGGGGGGCAAGCAAATTTCTAGCTTTCAGAATATTATGTATAGGTAAGGGCCTCTGTGCTGAACAGGTATGCATAGAATTCAGATCAATTTCACTTAAGACGAAATTATTTGAATTATTTGCTCTCAAATCTATTACCGTCTCAAGAATGAATATAAGAGGACATGTGTGGAGCTCAAAAGTGATACAGACCTCGTAAATCAGTTAGGATACGGGATGGAGGTGAAAATAAATAGAAGATGCTCCAGCGAAATTTCTGATTATTAGCATGTAAGTCAATAAGCAGTCTCTCGAACTGTAACGGACCATGTGATGTATACGATACATGATAATCAGAGCAAAAGAAAACTTCATACAACCTATAATAATATGAGGAGTTTTAAATGAGTGAAGATATCATGAATGTCATAGATTAATCTCAAACATGGACAGTTGAAATACCGATACTGTACCACGTGCATGGGAGACGATTTCTGCCTGGAAACCAGAAGCTAATTTTGGACGGGACTGGAGGTACATCTACAGAGATGAAAACGTCAAAAACAAAGCAGTCCGGCAAGCTGCATGAGGACTGCTATGACCTCACCAAAAGTAGTGTACTTTACATAAAAATGTGGCCATCAAGCATAACCTCAACAAAATACACAGCGCCAGTAAGATAGCCCTACATGCGTGTAGATCTAGAATAGATAAAGGTAATGAATACGGCACGCAGAACCTCGTCAGCAGAAAGCCAGAATCAGAATGTCTCAGTCTTATGTTGAATGGGACACGCAATCACTTAAGTCTGCCGCACATTTATCACATTCGTCATTCAAGGTAAAGCAGCCAGGGCGAGGAGAGTGGCCTTAGCGTGGTTTTTGCCCCAAACAGTGCCGCTGTCTGCCGGGAAGTGTCCAGAACAGTTTTAATACACATCACTGTCGTCAGAGTGTCTGACGCAGGAAGCTTCTTCCGTTATGTTTTAGTGAAAGCTTTTCTGAATATCAGTACTCTAATGTAAGGGCACGCAGCGTGTATCCACAGGACATGTGGCCTGTAATTAAAAAAGTGACATGAAGGCTTCTTCATTGGTCAAAGATTCCGGAATAGTCCCCCATTCGGATACTCGGGAGGGGACTGCCAACGTAGAGATGACAATGAGAAAAAAACTTAATAATTAACGAAAGGATAACGTTCTACGAAACGGGGCGTGGACTGTCAGAAACTTGAATGTGGTAGGGAAGCTAGAAAATCAAAAAAGGGGGAATGCAAAGGCTCAATCTAGATACAGCAGGGGTCAGTGAAGTGAAATCGAAAGAAGACAAGGATTCCTGGTCACACGAGTATAGGGTAATATCAACAGCAACAGAAAATGGTATAACAGGAGTAGGATTCGTTATGAATAGGAAGGTACGACGGAGAGAGTTGTACCGTGAACAATTCAGTGATAGGGTTGAAGATGAAGAGATAGAGGAAGTATATGAGGATGCTGAAAGGATCATACAGTACGTAAATGGAGATGGACAGCGACTGGAATGCAGAATGCAATTGTAAGGGATGGAGTGGAAGAAAGGGTTACAGGAGAATTTGGGCTTCTGACAAGGAACGAGAGACGAGAAAGACTAATTGGGTGCTGTAATATATTTCAGCTAGTAAAAGCGAATACTCTGTTCAAGAATCACAAGAGAAGGAGGTATACTTGAAAAAGGCACGGTGGTAGGGGAAGATTTCAAGTAGATTAAATCACGGTTATAGAGACAATACAAAATCAGATACTGGGTTGTAAGGCGTACCTAGGAGCAGGTGTCGACTCAGATCACAATATAGTAGTGATGAAGAGTAGACTGAAGTTCAAGACATCAGTCAGTAAGATTCAGTACGAACAGAGGTTTGATATGGATGTACTAAGGAATGACGAGATACACTTTAAGTTCTCCAACGCTGTAGATGATGCAATTGCGAATAACTCAGTAGGCAGTACAGTTCTAGAGGAATAGACATCTCTAAAAAGGGCCATCGCAGAAGTTGGGAAGGAAAATATAGGTACAAGGAAGGTAACTGAGAATAAACCATGGGTAACAGGAGAAGTACTTCAGTCGATCGATGAAAGTACCACGTACAAAAATGTTCCGGAAAACTCAGGAATAGAGGAATACAAATCGCTGAGTAATGAAATAAATAGGAACTGCAGCAAAGCTAAGACGAAATAGCTGCAGGAAAAATGTGAAGACGTCGGAAAAGAAATGATTGTCGAAAGGACAGACTCAGGATACAGGAAAATGAAAACAACCTTCTGTGACATTAAAAGCAAGTGTGGTAACGTTGAGAATGTAACCGGAATTCTGCTGTTAAATGCAAAGGAGAAATCAGATGGAAGGAAAGAATACGTTGAAGACATTTGTCTGATGTGATAGAAGAAGAAACAGGAATCGATTTAGAAGAGAGAGCGGATCCAGTATTAGAATCAGAATTTAGGAGAACTTTATGGGACCTAAGGTCAAATAAGACAGAAGAGATAGATAATATTCCATCAGAATTTCTAAAATCATTGGGGGAAGTGGCAACAAAACGACTATTCATGTTGGTGTGTATAATATATGAGTCTAGCGACGTACCATCTGACTTCCGGAAAAACATCATCCGCACAGTTCCGAAGACTGAAAGAGCTGATAAGTGCGAGAATTATCGCATAATCAACTTAACAGCTAATGCATTCAAGTTGCTGACAAGAATAACATACAGAACAATATATAAGAAAATTGGGAATGTGCTAGATTTTTGTGAATGTACGTCTGGAGTACAGCATTGTATGGTAGTAATCTATGGGACAACCGCAACAGAAGAGAAACGAAGTATTTCTAGTAGAAAAGCATGGTCCCTTTTAAGAAAACTGAATGGTGGCAATAAGAGCGTCCACAAAGAAACACCAGCACATGCCAACAAGATTGCCTCCGATATAGTACCATCCTCTCAGATAAAGTATGAGTTCACAACATTAAAACCTCTCTGCGATGAACAGACGGAATTCTCCCTGTCCATTCTCGGCAAAAGATATAAAGATCGCTCTCAAAAACGTAAAATCGGGAAAAGCACCTGGATTTGATGGAGTCCATCTAGAGTTTCTTCAGAACTGTGAAACATAGGCGAAAAGGTGGCTAGTAGAATACTTTACTGATGTTATAACACACCTCGTAGTCCCTCAGCAAATGAAACGATCAAGAATCGTTGCTCTCCTAAAGCCGGTGAAGACGAGTAACGAATCGTAGAGCTACCGCCCAGTCGCATTATTGAGATCTGTCTATAAACTCCTCGAAAGACTTCTGTATAACCGCGTAGCCACCAAAATTCTGGAGTCAGTGCCCGTGGAGCAAGCCGAGTTCCACACTGCGCGAAGCTGTACAGACCAGGTTATGACACTAAATACGTACAAAGAGGATGGGTACCAAAGGAAATTAAAAACATCAACTGTTTTCAAAGATCTGTCTGCTCCCTACGATGGTGTCTGGGGACATGGCCTATTGTACACATTCATGCAAACAATCCCTAGCCTGAGAACTACCAGACTTATAAATGCCATGCAAGCAGCCAGGACATTCCAAGTAATAACAGGAGAACAGATAAGCGTCCAAGGAACCCTTAACAACGGCCTCCCACGGAGCTCCGTGCTGGCTCCACTACTGTTCAGCTTGTATATTACCGATATGCCATCTACATCTTACAGGAGGTTTGGGTACGCAGATGACTTGGTAATAGCAACACAACAGAAGAACTCTGAGGTCATGGAAACAACATTGACATCAGATATAGAGGCGTTAAGTACATACTTTAGTAAATGTAATTGACAGCCAAATCAACAAAAAACCGCTACTAAATGTCAATAATAAATTACCAAGCAAACAACTTGACGTTCGTCTCGAGGGAAACAGACTCCGATCAAATGAGATCCAAAGTACCTTTCGACAGAGCGCTCACTTATAAACGACATCTGGAAATTTTTTTTTTTTTTTTTTTTGGTCATCAATCTACTGACTGGTTTGATGCGGCCCGCCACGAATTCCTTTCCTGTGCTAACCTCTTCATCTCAGAGTAGCACTTGCAACCTACGTCCTCAACTATTTGCTTGACGTATTCAAATCTCTGTCTTCCTCTACAGTTTTTGCCCTCTACAGCTCCCTCTAGTACCATGGAAGTCATTCCCTCATGTCTTAGCAGATGTCCTATCATCCTGTCCCTTCTCCTTATCAGTGTTTTCCACATATTCCTTTCCTCTCCGATTCTGCGTAGAACCTCCTCATTCCTAACCTTATCAGTCCACCTAATTTTCAACATTCGTCTATAGCACCACATCTCAAATGCTTCGATTCTCTTCTGTTCCGGTTTTCCACAGTCCATGTTTCACTACCATACAATGCTGTAGTCCAGGCGTACATCCTCAGAAATTTCTTCCTCAAATTAAGGCCTGTTTTTGATATTAGTAGACTTCTCTTGCCCAGAAATACCTTTCTTGCCATAGGGAGTCTGCTTTTGATGTCCTCCTTGCTCCGTCCGTCATTGGTTATTTTACTGCCTAGGTAGAAGAATTCCTTAACTTCATTGACTTCGTTACCATCAATCCTGATGTTAAGTTTCTCGCTGTTCTCATTTCTACTACTTCTCATTACCTTCGTCTTTCTCCGATTTACTCTCAAACCATACTGTGTACTCATTAGACTGTTCATTCCATTCAGCAGATCATTTAATTCTTCTTCACTTTCACTCAGGATAGCAATGTCATCAGCGAATCGTATCATTGATATCCTTTCACCTTGTATTTTATTTCCACTCCTGAACCTTTCTTTTATTTCCATCATTGCTTCCTCGATGTACAGATTGAAGAGTAGGGGCGAAAGGCTACAGCCTTGTCTTACACCCTTCTTAATACGAGCACTTCGTTCTTGATCGTCCACTCTTATTATTCCCTCTTGGTTGTTGTACATATTGTATATGACCCGTCTCTCCCTATAGCTTACCCCTACTTTTTTCAGAATCTCGAACAGCTTGCACCATTTTATATTGTCGAACGCTTTTTCCAGGTCGACAAATCCTATGAACTTGTCTTGATTTTTCTTTAGCCTTGCTTCCATTTTTAGCCGTAACGTCAGAATTGCCTCTCTAGTCCCTTTACTTTTCCTAAAGCCAAACTGATCGTCACCTAGTGCATTCTCAATTTTCTTTTCCATTCTTCTGTATATTATTCTTGTAAGCAGCTTCGATGCATGAGCTATTAAGCTGATTGTGCGATAATTCTCGCACTTGTCACCTCTTGCCGTCTTCGGAATTGTGTGGATGATGCTTTTCCGAAAGTCAGATGGTATGTCGCCAGACTCATATATTCTACACACCAACGTGAATAGTCGTTTTGTTGCCACTTCCCCCAATGATTTTAGAAATTCTGATGGAATGTTATCTATCCCTTCTGCCTTATTTGACCGTAAGTCCTCCAAAGCTCTCTTAAATTCCGATTCTAATACTGGATCCCTTATCTCTTCTAAATCGACTCCTGTTTCTTCTTCTATCACATCAGACAAATCTTCTCCCTCATAGAGGCTTTCAATGTATTCTTTCCACCTATCTGCTCTCTCCTCTGAATTTAACAGTGGAATTCACGTTGCACTCTTAATGTTATCACCGTTGCTTTTAATGTCACCAAAGTTTGTTTTGACTTTCCTGTATGCTGAGTCGGTCCTTCCGACAATCATATCTTTTTCGATGTCTTGACATTTTTCCTGCAGCCATTTCGTCTTAGCTTCCCTGCACTTCCTATTTATTTCATTCCTCAGCGACTTGTATTTGTGTATTCCTGATTTTCCCGGAACATGTTTGTACTTCCTCCTTTCATCAATCAACTGAAGTATTTCTTCTGTTACCCATGGTTTCTTCGCAGCTACTTTCTTTGTATCAATGTTTTCCTTCTCAACTTCTGTGATGGCCCTTTTTAGAGATGTCCATTCCTCTTCAACTGTAATGCCTACTGCGCTATTCTTTATTGCTGTATCTATAGCGTTAGAGAACTTCAAACGTATCTCGTCATTCCTTAGTACCTCCGTATCCCACTTCTTTGCGTATTGATACTTCCTGACTAATGTCTTCAACTTCAGCCTATTCTTCATCACTACTATATTGTGATCTGAGTCTATATCTGCTCATGGATACGCCTTACAATCCAGTATCTGATTTCGGAATCTCTGACTGACCATGATGTAATCTAATTGAAATCTTCCCGTATCTCCCGGCCTTTTCCAAGTATACCTCCTCCTCTTGTGATTCTTGAACAGGGTATTCGCTGTTACTCGCTGAAACTTGTTACAGAACTCAGTTAGTCTTTCTCCTCTTTCATTCCCTGTCCCAAGCCCATTGTAAGTAGGCTGTTTATGCTTTCTTATTGGCAACGTTACGTAGCGCTCTGTATGAAAATCACTGGCTGTGCTGTGTGCAGTCTGTGGCTAGTTTGCATTGTTGTCTGCCATTGTAGTGTTGGGCAGCAGGATGTGAACAGCGCGTAGCGTTGCGCAGTTGGAGGTGAGCCGCCAGCAGTGGTGGATGTGGGGAGAGAGATGGCGGAGTTTTGAAATTTTTAATACTGGATATCATGAACTGCTATGTATATTATGATTTTTCAACACTATTAAGGTAAATACATTGTTTGTTCTCTATCAAAATCTCTCATTTGCTAACTATGCCTATCAGTAGTTAGTGCCTTCAGTAGTTTTGAATCTTTTATTTAGCTGGCAGTAGTGGCGCTCGCTGTATTGCAGTAGTTCGAGCAACGAAGATTTTTGTGAGGTAAGTGATTTGTGAAAGGTATAGTTTAATGTTAGTCAGGGTGTAACGCTACCGCCCTTAAATGGACGTGCGTTAGCTGTATAAAGCCTGTACTGTAATAAGTTCACGGGCTTCGCCTTATAACCAAGGATTTTAGTACGTAAATTGACCGCGTGTACCTAATAGAAGCAAGATCGGACTTGTATTCAGTCAATAACTACAGTGATGCATCAAGCAAATGTGAAGTATAATTGCTCGTACGCATGGACAAGAAGTACACACAGTAGATGCTGCCTATAATTAATAATTCGGTCGCCAGCCTACTTAGGCAATGAGTGAGTTTTTCCTTGTACAACTGGGTGCAAGTACAAGCATAGTAACACGTAGTAATGATGCGTTATATGGCAAAGTTTGGACCCGGAAAAATCCACTGAACTAAAGCTTTCTCTTTTTGTACTAATTTGGACGAGCTAAATTCACACAACACCACACAGCAATGATTATTACGAACTGCATTTCGTATATTGATCAGACTGAAATCGGGCATAGATTGTCCTAGAATGAGCAGTTTTGAAAGCACACATACAATGTTACTATTAAAATTGGAAAACAACACTAATACACTTAGGATTTAATATAGAACTTAACTTTACTGGTCAAATCTGATTAGCACATTTCAAGGTTTGAAAGAATGAACAAGAGAAGGGGGGGGGGGGCCTGAAACTGTTATGGTCGTTATACTGAAACTGTTAAGTACTAAAAGGCAAATTAACACTCAAATTTATCAATCAATGGATAACTACTCTTTTGTCTTACTTCTGAATAATTTAACTGTCATTAGTTCTGTCTCAAGTTAATTAAATAGCATCGCTAACTCAATTCAAAAAAACTCTCTTTCAGTTTAGTCATACTTTTGTCCTTTACCAACATTTGCAATAATTCACAGAACTTTTTAAATTTTTTTATAGCAAAAGTTTGACTGCTGATAATTCTCATTTACTCTAATTATAAACTTTCAGTTCAGGATACTCGGGTTGCACAATACGAGGTAAGGATCCTGTCTAGGTCAGTGAACAGGATAAGTCATGGCTAAGGCAATTCTGGTAAAAGTCACGTTATTATTGAACGGTTAGAAACTTTTTCGACACTGGTCCACACAGATACACTTCTAAAGATGAAATAAATGTTTGACCTGTGCAAGTCGGTGCGGCGGTTGGCGGGCAGCGAGGTAGCGGGCAGCACGGCACACATACAAGCGCGGCTAAGGCTCACGCTACATAGGCACTTTCCATCTTCTTAGCGTCGTAATCTTTCCAATTTTGTGCCTCAGAATATAGCCATGCCAAGTAGTCGTCGGAATCGGTGTACCCGAGGCTCAATGGAATCCACTTTTCCTAGGTAGCCGCCTCGGTACAGTACGTGTTCCTCTGACCAATTCCCCACTCCGACTCTTACTGATGCTCGCCTCCGACTGACTACTGAGCCCGTTGTGCCGAACCGCGCCCAGTGTGCGTTTTCCCGCGCTCGCCTGCCTCCACCTTTTCCCGCTCCCCTACAGGTAGGGTAGTCACCACAGGTTTTCTACTACACATATCCTAATGCATTACCTACGTATGGACCAAGTGTTTAAATTACAATTTCCACATTTTACAATAGTTTTAACATCAAGTACACTTTCTTTTAATCATCACATCATTTGAAATCTAACATAATTAATAATATTCATTTCAAAAGTTACTCACAGTTTCTTTAACATCACGAAAAGAGCAAGAAATTAAATCAACCATTTTTCACACTAATTTAGAGAAATTCATAAAGAAAAAAATTATTATATGTACAGTTGTCGTTACAAGGGCCATTCTTTTGTAGGGATTATTGAAAGTCAGATTGCTTTGCGCTAAAAATATTGTGTGTCAGTTTAAACACAGTCATGTATAATTTTTCAAAGGGGACGTTTCATACCATATTCTCCTGTAACCTTTTCTTCTACTCCTTCCCCTACAACTGCATTCCAGTCGCCCATGACTATTAGATTTTCGTCCCCCTTTACATACTGCATTACCCTTTCAATATCCTCATACACTTTATCTGTTCATCTTCAGCTTGCGACGTCGGCATGTATACCTGAACTATCGTTGTCGGTGTTGGTCTGCTGTCGATTCTGATTACAACAACCCGGTCACTGACCTGTTCACAGTAACACACCCTCTGCCCTACCTTCCTATTCATAACGAATCCTACACTTGTTATACCATTTTCTGCTGCTGTTGATATTACCCGATACTCATCTGACCAGAAATCCTTGTCTTCCTTCCACTTCACTTCACTGACCCCTACTATATCTAGATTGAGCCTTTTCATTTCCCTTTTCAGATTTTCTAGTTTCCCTACCACGTTCAAGCTTCTGACATTCCACGCCCCGACTCGTAGAACGTTATCCTCTCGTTGATTATTCAATCTTTTTCTCATGGTAACCTCCCCCTTGGCAGTCCCCTCCCGCAGATCTGAATGGGGGACTATTCCGGAATCTTTTGCCAATGGAGAGATCATCATGACACTTCTTCAAATACAGGCCACATGTCCTGTGGATACACGTTACGGGTCTTTAATGCAGTGGTTTCCATTGCCTTCTGAATCCTCATGTCGTTGATCATTGTTGATTCTTCCGCCTTTAGGGGTAATTTCCCACCCCTAGGACAAGAGAGTGCCCTGAACGTCTATCCGCTCCTCCGCCCTCTTCGACAAGGTCGTTGGCAGAATGAGGCTGACTTCTTATGCCGGAAGTCTTCGGCCGCCAATGCTGATTATTTATCAACATTTAGGCAGTGGCGGGGATCGAACCCGGGACCGAAGACGTTTTTGATTATGATCAAAGACGCTACCCCTAGACCACGGGTACCTGGAAAATACTGCAGTCAAACTAAAGACGAGGAATATTATCTTCCAGTAGCTCTGCGGCCGTACTTACGGCTCCTCGGCTGACACGCTACACCCGTCGGCACTCGTACTGGTCTACTCGGTCGCGGAGTACTGCGCTCTGGTCTGGATGAACAGTGTTCACACAAAAGAAATCGACGTGCAGCTGAATAGCACGATGCGAATTGTCAGCGGAACCATGAGATCAACCCCAACGCATTGGCTGCCAATTCTGAGCCACATACCACCTGTGGACCTTCGTAGCAATAATGCTCTTTTCCGGGAAGATAGGAAGATAATTGACAACGCCCAGCTCCCTATGCACTGCGACATTCATGGCCTGGAAAGAAACACATTTCGGCTTAGATATCCAACAATGATAACAGCCAAGGAATTTAAAAGTATAAACTTTGATGTAATAAAGACCTGGAGGGAACAATGGGGAGAGGTGTTACCTGAGCATTGTCAAGCCCTCCCCTGCGTCACTGAGAGACCGCCCGGATATGAACTACCGCGTCAAATATGGTCATCCCTTAACAGAATACGCACAAATGAAGGGAGATATGCAGACACTCTCTACAAATGGGGAAAAACACCAACTCCCAACGGTGAATGGAGAGCCAACAGGCAGACCATCAGAAACATCGTCCAAGAGTGCCTCAGAAGAGCATACAGTGGCTAGTTCAGAGATTTTCTGGTGCCAATAGACGCCACAAAAGACTTTATACATAATCTTGATGTTTGTATTTAATTGAATTGCCCATTATCTGTATGTTCCATACTTCTTATATAGCATATGTTATTTTGTTTCTTATGTATATCGTTGAGACCGTAACTTTTCCCGGCGAATCGAATGTTCAAATAACTTACGGGTTTGCTGCCGGGTGACGTCGTCGAACACCGCCCATATTTCGGCAGGAGCTCACCCTGTCACTCTCAAGGCACAAATGCAAGGAAGAAAAAATGTGCAAGCAAATTTAATACCTCCGTTCATAGAGGAGAAACAAGGAAGACACCACACACAGAACAAGTGTCAACACAACCAAAGATAACCAATATCAGAAATATCGACGGTTACTATTAATCAACAAGTGAGGTAGCACTAATTCTGTCCCTCAAGGTCGCTGACTCCAAAGCACGTTCCTCAAAGTCCTCCATAAACAAATTGGCCACAATAGGTGACAACGGGCTTCCCATTGCAACTCCATCAGATATGTAGGCGATACTTTAGTTGTTGGGCCTCATGGTAGTGAGAATTTAAACCCGTTTTTGGAACATCTGAATTCAATCCACCCGAATATTCAGTTCACTATGGAGGTGGGAAAGAATGGATGCCTTCTCTTCCTTGAAGTGTTGGTCAAAAGGAAGACAGACGGTACGTTGGGACATTCTGTTTATAGGAAGCCTACCCGCACTGACTTGTATCTGCGAGCTGATAGTTGTAACCATCCAGCTCAACGTGAAGGAGTACTTCGCACCTTGGTTCAAAGGGCCCACATTATCTCAGACCCTGAAAGTTTGGCAGCTGAGCTATTACATCTCGAACTCATCTTTCGTCAGAATGGTTATAGTGAGAGGCAGATCAAACGTGCGTTGCGCCATCAGCCTTCTGTGCAACGGGTGACTGACGATAGCAACGAAGTGGCACCTAAGTCTACGGCCTTTTTGCCTTACGCAGGAAGCATTTCCAACAGGATTGGACGTATTTTGCGGAAATATGATGTGGAATGTGTTTTTCGACAACCTTCTAAGAATAAGTCCCTGTTGGCGTCCGTAAAAGATGATCTTGGTTTGCGTAAGGCTGGGGTCTATCGTATTCCTTGCAGTTGTGGCATGTCATATATTGGTCAGACAATCAGGACTGTGGAAGACCGGTGTATTGAACATAAGCGTCACACAAGCTTACAACAGCAGAGCAAATCCGCTATTGCGGAACTTTGCCTTGACACCGGGCATCCTATGCAATACAACAACACGGAGATTCTGGCTTGCACGTCAAGCTATTGGAATAGTGTCATTAAGGAAGCTGTTGAAATCAGACTATCAAGCAACCTTATTATCAGAGATGGTGGATTTTGTTTAAATGCTGCTCGGAATCCGGCTCTGTCTCTAATCAAAAAACAGAGGGCAGAATTAGTGCTACCTCACTTGTTGATTAATAGTAACCATCGATATTTTTTATGTTGGTTATCTTTGGTTGTGTTGACACTTGTTCTGTGTGTGGTGTCTTCCTTGTTTCTCCTCTGTGAACCGAGGTATTAAATTTGCTCGCACATTTTTTCTTCCTTGCATTTGTGCCTTGAGAATGGCAGGGTGTGCTCCTGCCGAAATATCGACGACGTCACCCGGCAGCAAACCCGTAAGTTATTTGAATATGTCTATCTTTGTTTGAGCATTTGTAAGAAGCATAACATAATGTGCATTGTCATACGTTACATAAGTTATAGCCTCCAAAGAATTGACCCGCTTTGCTATAGTTAGTTACTCACAATTCTCTAAAAGGTGAATAGCTTGACAGCTGACATTTATAAGACTGGCCTTCATGTGATAATTAAAACTGAACAATCACCTCGTAACTGGCGAGTAGAGCTGATTACTGTATCTAGAGATTCCTTACTGGTGACCTTACATTTTTGGAAAGCGGCGGTCATGCAGATGCAGCAGTGTCCAATATACTCGAGTAAGTGATTGGGCGTGGCTTATGAGCTGTAGCAGACGGAGGAGACAGGACAGTGAGAGAGAGAGTGAGTGAGAGAGAGAGAGAGAGAGAGAGAGAGAGAGAGACATGTTGTTGACGCACACCCCGGGCTTCTCGTGAAAATCGAGCCCGAGTCTGGTGTTTATGTTGGGTGTTTACATTCGTGCCGGGCAGCCGCTGGGCTGACGCTGCTGAAATCAGGGCACCCCTGAGCTTAACCCGGCGTCTGCCCGCAGCAGTCCGACGTCAGCGTTGTGAGACTCTCTGCGGACGGGTGCTGTGCTAAGCAGCCGCCTCCGCCAGCAGTTTAAGCGGTACTTTGTGCCATAAATCCAACTCTCCTCTCCTGTGTCATCTTCATGCACTTGCCTCTGTAAGTCATTTCTGTCGTAACATCTCGTCAGCTACTTGAGACAAATGGATCTTTGAAACTTCCTGGCAGATTAAAACTGTGTGCCCGACCGAGACTCGAACTCGGGACCTTTGCCTTTCGCGGGCAAGTGCTCTACCAATTGAGCTACCGAAGCACGACTCACGCCCGGTACTCACAGCCTTACTTCTGCCAGTACCTCGTCTCCTACCTTCCAAACTTTACAGAAGCTCTCCTGCGAACCAAGCTTCTGTAAAGTTTGGAAGGTAGGAGACGAGGTACTGGCAGAAGTAAAGCTGTGAGTACCGGGCGTGAGTCGTGCTTCGGTAGCTCAGTTGGTAGAGCACTTGCCCGCGAAAGGCAAAGGTCCCGAGTCTCGGTCGGGCACACAGTTTTAATCTGCCAGCAAGTTTCATATCAGCGCACACTCCGCTGCAGAGTGAAAATCTCATTCTGGAAATGGATCTTTGTTTACCATACTCTCTCGTGGCAACCATGCCAAGGGCAATGAGCAGTATCAGTGGTTAAGCAGGAAATCCAAATGACAAACAAATACTTCTTTTAGAAACATGTATATGAATGTATTCTTCTGGACACATTTTAATCATTCCTCATCAGTCAGATCATTAAGTACACTCATTAAAAACCGTTTTTCATCCGCTTGGTTCCGAAAGTTCCGGAACCTGTACAGAAAATTGGAAGAGATATCAACATAAACATCATTTCCGCCATTTCTATTGCTCATGAAAAACACACATTGCATGTTGTACCACCATACAGCGAGACCTTCAGCGGTGGTGGTCCAGATTGCTGCACACACCGGTACCTCTAATACCCAGTAGCACGTCATCTTGCACTGACGCATGCCTGTAATCGTCGTGGCATATTATCCACAAGTTCATCAATGCACTGTTGGTCCAGATTGTCCCATTCCTCAACGGCGATTTGGCGCAGATCCCTCAGAGTGGTTGGTGGATCGCGTCGTCCATAAACAGCCCTTTTCAATCTATCCCAGGTATGTTCAATAGGGTTCATGTCTGGAGAACATGCTGGTCACTCTAGTCGAGCAATGTTGTTATCCTGAAGGAAGTTGTTCACAAGATGTGCACGATGGGGCTGCGAATTGAAGTCCATGAAGACGAATTTCCCGCCGATATGGATGCACTACCGGTCGGAGGATGGCATTCACATATCGTACAGCCGTTACGGCGACTTCAACCACTACCAGCGGCGTACGTCGGCCCTACACAATGCCACCTCAAAACAGCAGGGAACCTCCATCTTGCTGCACTCGCTGGACGGTGTGTAAGGCGTTCAGCCTGACTGGATTGCCTTCTAACACGTCTCCGACGACTGTCCGGTTGAAGGCATATGCGATACTCACCGGTGAAGAGAACGTGAATCCAATCGTGAGCGGTCCATTCTGCATGTTGTTGGGCCCATCTGTACTGCGCTGCACGGTGTCGTGGTTGCAAAGATAGACCTCGCCATGGACGTCGAGAGTGAAGTTGTGCGTCATGCAGCCTGTTGCATAGAGTTTGAGTCGTAACACGACGTCCTGTGGCTGCACCAAAAACATTATTGAACATAGAGGCGTTGGTGTCAGGGTTCCTCAGAGCCATAAGCCGCAGGTAGCGGTCGTCCACTGCAGTAGTAGCCCTTGGGCGGCCTGAGCGATGCATGTCATCGACAGTTCCTGTCTCTCTGTATCTCCTCCATGTCTGAAGAACATCGCTTTGGTTCACTCCGAAATGCCTGGACACTTCCCCTGTTGAGAGCTCTTCCTGGCACAAAGTAACAACTCTGACGCGATCGAACCGCGGTATTTTCCGTCCAGGCATGGTTCAGTTACAGATAACACGAGCCTTGTACCTCCTTCCCGGTAGAATGACGCACTGATCGGCTGTCGGACCTCCTCCGTCTAATAGGCGCTGCTCATGTATGGTTGTTTACATCTTTGGGCGGGTTTAGTGACATCTCTGAACAGTCAAAGGGACTCTGTCTGTGATACAATATCCACAGTCAACGTCTATCTTCAGGAGTTCTAGGGAACCGGGGTGATGCAAAACTTTTTTTGATGTGTGTATATCGCTAGGCCACAGTAGGTTTCGGTAGGACACTGCAAACACAGTTAATTTTTTGGTTTCCGTTACTGATAGAAAACTGGCCAAATGAGTGCCCGGGAAGTGACGATTTTGTCTGCATGTTAAATAATAATACTAAAAACTTTGCGTTATTTTGTAATTTCCACTAAAAATCTATTTAAGTTAATGGTGACACACATATCTCTTGTTGCGGTGGCTAACAGGATTACCTTATGGTCCATGGGACAATAGATCGTACGTGCGACCCTGACTCTCGATGTTACAAGCCCATGTCGGTCAACGTCTATTATATTACACGTCACATCTCCACACCTACACCCTTTCTCTTACAGGTATGCTGGATGTCTTACTCAAATAATAATCTCTCTTAGACTGCATGCCATATATATACTAAGTTTGTATGGAACTGCTTCAACGGTTCCATCGATATGCTCCACAAATCATCTCTTTCTTCCACTACCTTCATCCCTAGGGTTTACGTGTCTCCGGCAGTGTCACTAATAACAGCAACAGATTCGACAATTGTGTGTTGCGCACCGACATAACCCACTGTTGATTATATTTTCAGATCCACTCTCCTGACATACTAGAGCTCATTGGGTTTCATGTTCACGGGATTTTCGTCGTAGTGAACGCTGACAAAAATCATGGGATGGCAATATCCACATACGCATATGGCCGTAGTTTAGCGCACGACAGGTATAAATCGGCAGTACGTTGTCACAAGTGTCATTTATGCTCAGGTGACTCATGCGAACAGATTTCCGACGCCATTATGGATGCACGACGGGAATTAAAACATTGAACGCCGAATGGTAGTTAGAGCTATACGCAAGGGACACTCTGTTTCGGAAATCGATAGGGAATTCAGTATTCCGGGATTCACAGTATAAAGAGTGTGCGGAGATTTCAGGCGTTAGCTCTTACCGCTGACAATGCAGTGGGCCACGACCTTCATTTAACGACCGAGAGCAGCAACGTATGAATAGTGATGTCAGTGCTAACAGACAAACAATACATCGTGAAATACACTCCTGGAAATGGAAAAAAGAACACATTGACACCGGTGTGTCAGACCCACCATACTTGCTCCGGACACTGCGAGAGGGCTGTACAAGCAATGATCACACGCACGGCACAGCGGACTCACCAGGAACCGCGGTGTTGGCCGTCGAATGGCGCTAGCTGCGCAGCATTTGTGCACCGCCGCCGTCAGTGTCAGCCAGTTTGCCGTGGCATACGGAGCTCCATCGCAGTCTTTAATACTGGTAGCATGCCGCGACAGCGTGGACGTGAACCGTATGTGCAGTTGACGGACTTTGAGCGAGGGCGTATAGTGGGCATGCGGGAGGCCGGGTGGACGTACCGCCGAATTGCTCAACACGTGGGGCGTGAGGTCTCCACAGTACATCGATGTTGTCGCCAGTGGTCGGCGGAAGGTGCACGTGCCCGTCGACCTGGGACCGGACCGCAGCGACGCACGGATGCACGCCAAGACCGTAGGATCTTACGCAGTGCCGTAGGGGACCGCACCGCCACTTCCCAGCAAATTAGGGACACTGTTGCTCCTGGGGTATCGGCGAGGACCATTCGCAACCGTCTCCATGAAGCTGGGCTACGGTCCCGCACACCGTTAGGCCGTCTTCCGCTCACGCCCCAACATCGTGCAGCCCGCCTCCAGTGGTGTCGCGACAGGCGTGAATGGAGGGACGAATGGACACGTGTCGTCTTCAGCGATGAGAGTCGCTTCTGCCTTGGTGCCGATGATGGTCGTATGCGTGTTTGGCGCCGTGCAGGTGAGCGCCACAATCAGGACTGCATACGACCGAGGCACACAGGGCCAACACCCGGCATCATGGTGTGGGGAGCGATCTCCTACACTGGCCGTACACCACTGGTGATCGTCGAGGGGACACTGAATAGTGCACGGTACATCCAAACCGTCATCGAACCCATCGTTCTACCATTCCTAGACCGGCAAGGGAACTTGCTGTTCCAACAGGACAATGCACGTCTGCATGTATCCCGTGCCACCCAACGTGCTCTAGAAGGTGTAAGTCAACTACCCTGGCCAGCAAGATCTCCGGATCTGTCCCCCATTGAGCATGTTTGGGACTGGATGAAGCGTCGTCTCACGCGGTCTGCGAGTCCAGCACGAACGCTGGTCCAACAGAGGCGCCAGGTGGAAATGGCATGGCAAGCCGTTCCACAGGACTACATCCAGAATCTCTACGATCGTCTCCATGGGAGAATAGCAGCCTGCATTGCTGCGAAAGGTGGATATACACTGTACTAGTGCCGACATTGTGCATGCTCTGTTGCCTGTGTCTATGTGCCTGTGGTTCTGTCAGTGTGATCATGTGATGTATCTGACCCCAGGAATGTGTCAATAAAGTTTCCCCTTCCTGGGACAATGAATTCACGGTGTTCTTATTTCAATTTCCAGGAGTGTAATCCCAGAAATCAATGTGGGCCGTACGACCAACGTTTCCATTAGGACAGAGCGTCAAGATTTGGCGTTAATTGGATATGGCAGCAGACGACACCCGCGAGTGCATTTGCTAGCAGCATGACAACTTTGCAGCACCTCTTCTGGGCTCGTGATAGTATCGGTTGGACGCTAGACGACTGGAAAAACCCGTGGCTATTCAGGTGATTCCCGATTGCAGTTGCTAAGAGCTGATGGTAGGGTTTGAGTGTGGTGCAGAGCCCTCGAAGTCATGGACCCGAGTCGTCACAACGCACTGTGCAAGCTGGTGGTGGCTCCATAATGGTTTGGGTTGTGTCTCTAGGGAATGGACTGCGTTGTCTGGTTCTATGTTCGGCTAGTTGCAACCATTCATGGAGTTGGTGTTCCCAAGCAACGATGGAATTTTCATGGATGACAATGCGCCATGTAACTGGATCACAATTGTCAGAGACTGGTTTGAAGAAAGTTCTGGAATGATTCATTTATGGAACATATCGAGAGGTCTATTAATGCACAAAATCCTGCACCGTCAACATTTTTGCTATATGGCCGGATACAGAGGCAGCATGGTTCAGTATTAACGTAGATGACTTTCAACAACTTGTTGAGGTTCAAATAGCTCTGAGCACCATGGGACTTAACATCTGATGTCATGAGTCCCCTATAACTTAGAACTACTTAAACCTAACTAACCTAAGGGCATCACACACATCCATGCCCGAGGCAGGATTCGTAGCGGTCGCGCGGCTCCGGACTGTAGCGCCTAGAACCGCTCGGCCACACCGGACGACAACTTGTTGAGGTTCTGCCACATCGACTCACTGCACTATGCCGGGAAAAACTATCTATCGACTGACTTTTGTCACCTCATTGCATGAACAAATATTTATTTAAGTTACTCTGTTTATCCCTTTGGTATGTGATCGGTCTCGTGGATAACTGCTGTACATTGTGAAAAACCTACACAGACGAAAGTAACAAGTGGTGTGGCTCAAGGAAGACTTATAAGACTTCCAGTCCTCTCATTGCATGTGAGCTGTGTATCATATACGATAATTAGCACTGCAAAATTATTCCCTAAATACTTGGACCAGATTTCTTCTGGAGGGAGGAAGGGAATTATGAAAGGCAGCAATCTTTGGATGTGAACAACTGTAAGTTAATAATCTCTATATCAGTAGAAAGGACACTGCAGTATTCGATTAAATGATTAGTTGTGAACATCTTGAACTCAGTATCTGTTAAGTAATTAGAGGTCACCTTAAGCAGTAATATGAAATGGGAAGGTCACGTAAATTCAGCATTAAGAAAGGCGAATGAAGGACATAAATTTGGTGAAAGGGTTCTGGGAATGTGTGGGGCATCTGTTAAGAAAATCGCATTCAAGGCTCTAGTGCATCCAGTTCTACAATACTGTTTCACTTACTGAACCACTTTCTACCTGGCATCACAGTAGAAATCGAACGTATTGGTAGGATCTTAGCAGGACTTAGCCGATACTAAAGTGGAATAGAAATGCTCGCAGAACTTCAAACGGAATCCTTGGGAGAAGTATAACATAGTATTCATGAATCTCTTTATGATAATTTTCGACTCACTGTATTCCATGAAGAGTACGCAACTATTTGATGTCACTAAATCACATACGTCTTTGGCGTCCCACGAATAACATGTGACAAATCATCGCAGGGGCAGAGATTTATAGACGTTTCCTCATTTCTCAGTACAGTACCCAGAGGAGGACATAACGTCGAAAATATTGTTAAAAAGTAAGCACCACCTACGGCACTGTACCGTGGCTAGCCGAGTAGTTAACATTGATCGGCCAAAATATAATGACGCAATGCAGCAGCAGTTATGTTTTTGCGGATTCGGCCACTCCTTGGTAAGTTTCAGTAGGTACGTGCACCTTGTGTATACGCACGAGTCACGCAGTTCCTATAAATTGCCGGCCGGTGATTTATATGCGAAGCTGCGGCCCAAAAACTTCCACAATGTGTACAGTCGGGATCATCTCTGGTGAATCAGGTGGTCAACACGTCAGCGTGTGTTCACTATCGTTTCCCTGTATTATTGTGTGTCATTTATCCTGCTGTGGTACACATCAGACATGAAGAGATGTTGGTGATTCCCAATAATGTGCACAATGTCGAGAGCTGCTATGCCTTAGATTACTACCACAGGTTATCACTGTTAGCATTCAACCGTGATTCTTATACATACATCTTAACAGCGCGTTTCAAGAGACAATGCTCTCATCATCAGGTTGTAAAGTCTATGTCATGAAATTAAGCGGACTAAAAAGACAAAATACCATCACAAATAGTTGGGAAGTCCATAGAGTAAAACATAATTAAAAGTATATTGGACTGTAGGTCCTCGTCTTACATTGAAGTTGTTGACACAAGTCAGTGGCCGTCCTATAGCTACCAGATATGCTGTCGCACTGCGCCGGCTCGGGAGCTGTTGTGGACTGACGTGCCTAGGAGTTGTGGCGTGGTTACAGCCGTGTGCTTGACGGTAACGCTATGCTATTGGGCGCATGATTTCCTTATTGCATTGGTCTGCCATCGTTAGCCTCTCGCAACTCCGTCAGTGACATGCTACAAGTTTAAAGTCGCATATCTGCGCTAAAATAATTCTAAAAAACCCGCTAAAAATCTCAATTCTTTAAAATTATCTTGTGCATGTAGAATATTGCTTTGTTTCTTTTCATGGATAGCTATAGGGAGGAAACTTGATTTATTAGAGGAATTCGAGATAGCTATTCATGAAAAGAAACAAAGCAATATTCTAAATGCACAAGATAATTTTAAAGAAATGAGATTTTTTAGCGGCAGGTATGCGACTTTAAACTTGTAGCATGTCACTGACGGAGCTGCGAGAGGCTCACGATGGCAGACCAATGCAATAAGGAAATCAGGCGCCCAATAGCATAGCGTTACCGTCAAGCACACGGCTGTAACCACGCCACCACACCTAGGCACGTCAGTCCACAACAGCTCCCGAGCCGGCGCAGTGCAACAGCATATCTGGTAGCTATAGGACGGCCACTGACTTGTGTCAACAACTTCAATGTAGTACGAGGACCTACAGTCCAATATACTTTTAATTATGTTTTACTCTATGGACTTCCCAACTATTTGTGATGGTATTTTGTCTTTTTAGTCCGTTTAATTTCATGACATAGACTTTACAACCTGATGATGAGAGAATTGTCTCTTGAAACGCGTTGTTAAGATATATGTATAAGAATCACGGTTGAATGCTAACAGTGATAACCAGTATAACAACTGCTACCTCGACTCCATACTGGATTATATTAAATACTACCACAGGTTCCTCGAACTTCTTAGACAAACAATTATCCTGCTGGAAGATGTCATGGCTGCAGTGGAGGTCATCAAGTATGAAGCGATGTGTGTGGTCCGCAATTATGTCCACGAAATCCACAACTGTCATCCCTTAGAGTACTGTCACAGATCCCACAGCGGAACAGGTGATTTTCTACACAGAACAATACTGCCCCCAATGTGCTGTATTCGTATCGTAGTGCGTATTTCGAGCAGGGGCTTGCCTGATAGGCATCGTATCATGACACGATTCGACCAGGTGTGACAATAAAAGTAAATCTTGAGAAGATACAAGACGTTTCCATTATTCCATTGTCAACTACAGCGGCAACCGACGATCTCATTGTGTCAACATGGGAAAGTGTGGAAGGTTTGTATGCTGCAGAGCCATGTGTTCAACTTTCCCGCAGCTGCTCACGACAGTAGCACGCGAGCAACCAGTCAGCTTCGCCGCATCCCAAATAATATTAGGTGTTGGTCTACAACAGTGTGCCTTTTGTAAAAATCGCTTGCGTCTTCGGATTTGCCCATCTACGAGCTGTGTCATCGCTAGAATGATGCCCTTTCGACTCTGCTCCATTCCTTACTGCGTCACTTGACCTATGCGGCATCAAGCGACATTTGAATCCACGGTGTTCAGTGGTCAATATTTTGGGCTTATCACTTATCAGCATAAACATTGCCTAACTAAACACAGGAACGCCTCAGCATTGCTATTAAATTGCAGGGTGAAAGGATACCAACGACAGGATTTGGTAGTTACATGAAGCAGATTTACAAGAACTGTAAATGGAATGAATAGCATTATGAACATGGAATATGAACTGAAAGTATCCAAAGAAAGACGAAAGTAATGAGTAATAAATAGGAATAGTGTGTTTCACAACAAAAGTTAACGAAAAAATTGGGACATTGAATTAGATGAAGTGAAGGACATTTGCTCTTTCGGAAGAATAACAACATTTGAAGGATAAAGGGAGGAGGACATGAAAAGCAGTCTAGCACCGGTAAATAGGACATTGTTGACCGAGAAAAGAAGTACGAAACGTCGACCATAGCTTGAAGGAGAAATTTCAGAGAATGTACGCCTGGAGCACAGAGTCGTAAGTAAACCATAGACTATAGGAACACTAGAAAAGAAGATCGGTTGGGATGTGGTGTTATACATGGAGCTTCAGATTTAGATGGACTGATCACAGAAGAGCTAATGGTCTTGACAAATTGGTAACACCGGTTCGCACCAGGTAACCGAAGTGCTGTCAGCCCATGCTAGCACTTGGATCGGTGAGCGTGTGCATCTACAGAGTGCCGTTGTCAAGTAAGGAGCACTCAGCCTTTTTGATGCGAATTGAAGAGCTGCTTGATGAGTAGGTTGCTGCTCCGGTACGAAAACTGAGAAAGGCAAGGAGATATGGGTGTTCACAACATGTCCTTCCGCACTGGCATGCTGAGGGTGGCATGGTGGTCGATCGGTACCGTTGGGCCTTCAACGCTTTTTCGGACGGAGTTCGATAAGATAAAATAGGACGCGGTTTTCTTCAGAATCAGCGAGAAGAGGAATGGATGGAACACATTGACTAGAAGCTAGTACAAGATGATTTGAAATACGTTACATTAGGTAAGGTCAGTATTGTGTTAGATTGCAAGAGATTCGAATTTATTAAACAAATAACTGAGGAAGTTGGTTGCAAGTATTACTCTGAGCTGAAGAAGTTGTCATATGAGAAAAATTTGAAGCATACTGTACACAAAAAAAAAAAAAAAAAAAAAAAATTGAAATTACAGAATCTGTGCTTCCTCACTTCTATGTCCATGTGCCGTTGGTTTCACTGATACTGTCACAACTATTTTATTCATAAATGCATTGCAGATGAAGGCATTTAGTTGATGGGTTTCGGCCTTGTATATCGTTATATTACTTTCGTTTAAAATAGAACCAGTGATAAGTAGACAAATACGCAACAAATATTTCGTAAATAACTGAAAGAATGGATGGAAAAGCAGTACTTGTGTTACTATGTTGTAACGTAGCAAGTCATTACGAGATGACATTCGTTTCCGTAAGGCACGCAGCCGTTTGGAACGATGCCTGCAGAATAGTTATGTTTTTGGTCGCTGTACGCACAGCGCAGCTGACGCTGCCTGCCATGAGAACTGCATAGTGTAACAGGCAGTCAATACGAAGATCCATACCCTCTTATTATCCGATTTTGCTCAAATTTGGTACACAGCTTTTTGTTATTACTGGAATGATGCTGTCAAAATTTCAGATTTTTATTTATTATAGTTCCGGGAACAGAGAGATTTACCTAAGACTCTCAAAACCAATGCTTGTTTTTAAAACCAGGTTAGGAACAAATACAGATTGACTTTCATTATCATTTGAAGCCATTAACAAGTTACCTGCGCATAAAAATCAATTAATTAGACTTCTCTTTCCAAAACTATACTTACTGTGCATTACGTAATACAAAAAATCGGTCAAAATTATTATTTGATTATATTTTGCTGTATTAGTGCGTGAGAATGATTGAGAGATTGTATGTTGGACGTACGTTAAAAATTAATATGTCATTTTTCATAAAACCTTGTACAAACAGGCCCCGGGGAAGTTATGGTGCAACCATCATTCAGATGACGTATGTCGGTGTGAGATTGCTTTTACACAAAAGCAGCCAGAATGAAAGTTAGAGGTGGAATAAGTTTATTTATCAATTTGAAGAATAATTCGTACTTTGCTTACTTTGATTAAACAATATACTGGAAATTGAAGTTTTAATGACATTAATTGCTATCAGATTATTGATTAGATAAGGGAAGTTTTGCCGTAAGAATGATCTGGAAGGATTATTCTGATTGCTCGTTTGGATCAACAGCCAATCAGAATTAAGCTGTGCCCAGGTGAATATAGTGGAGTGGGCAGTGAGTAGAATAGTTGGAGATAGTCGCTTGATAACCGGCCTACGGGTAACACCATGTCAGATAGCTCCGCAAAAATACTCTGGAAAATGAAGAAATAGTGAGTTTTTTGTGGTTCGAATACCTCGTGACTGAAGCGATTGGAGTTACGAGCAAGTTAATGAAAGTTTGGTGTTTCTACAGTAAATAGTTTAAGAATTATGAGCGTGTGAACTTTCTGTTCGTGCTAACAATTCCGCGTGGCATGTTTCGTGCTCTGTACGGAATACTTTGGCGAGCACATCTTTCCAAGAAGACCACTGAAACGACAGAATTTTTAACTCGCAAATAGTTGTGGATCTGTGACTGTTAGAACGTGAAAATTAGTCGGATCGGACATGCAAAAGCTCTGGCTGATTTTCGAGTGAAACTATGATGTAGAAACAGTGAACTTTGAATGAAAGAACATTACCATATTAAATGTGGGCTTGATAGCGATTTCGCCGGCCGCGGTGGCCGAGCGGTTCTAGGCGGTTCAGTCCGGATCCGGGCGACCGCTACGGTCGCAGGTTCGAATCCTGCCTCGGGCATGGATGTGTGTGATGTCCTTAGTTTAGTTACGTTTATATAGTTCTAAGTTCTGGGGGACTGATGACCTCCGATGTTAAGTCCCATAGTGCTCAGAGCCATTTTATAGCCATTTCATCTGTTTCCATAGGAATAAAAAGCAGATTCAGTCTAATTTTTAATGCTTTCTGCAAGTACATTGAATCCTCCGAACGACCGATATTTTAAAAATTAACTTTCAGGAAATTATTTTCAACTCGAGATACGCGGCCTCGGTGTGGTAGGTATTAGGTAGTGGTTCCATCAACATTGCTTTATACTGCCGCCGGCACGGTAGCTCAGCGTGTTTCGTCAGAGGGCTGCTCGCCCTCTGTAATAAAGAAACTGAGTAAAGGAATCAACGAACAACTTGAACGGATGTCTTGTGACGTCTACCCAGACCAAACACAACGAACAATACCTAACAAAAAGGAAAAAAAAAAAAACAGGAGAAAAGCCTAGCATGTATCTGCTACTACAGAGTGAAGGGACGTCGGAAAGAAGCATATCGAAGTACGTGGAGTTTCGATGAGTGAAAAAGAGTAAGCAGACGACCGACCCCGCTCCGCCGCAGTGTCTCTGACGTCATGAGGCGGCTCACATTTTGGAGCGCTAGTTTCCCTTTACCTGGTAAACAGTAACAAGTTCCACGGTAGTGAACGTTGCCAGTGTACGCGTAGTACGATTCTCGGAGGCGTGGCAGCAAGGGCCCTCCTGATACAAACACTTGACGGTAGAGGCAGGGATTGGCGGAGCAGGGAAGGCGGTGGGTGGGGGAGGGATGGGGAGTGCGAGAGGGAAACAGCTTACAGCGGCCGTGTTCCTCTTGTCTGGAGCGCTTGCAGACAAAGGGTGCGCCGGCATCGCGTGCTGCGGGGAGAAAGCAAGAAATATGTGGCGCCGAGTAATGGAGGCCCGGAGAAGCCCTATATCACCTCGTCTGCTCCTGTACCGCCACGGAGATGAATAGCTGCTCTTGCGGCGCAGTGCAAACACTGTAGCGGACCAGTGCTGCAGATAATACGAGCATCGGACCGCTACAGCTTACATTACCGGGAAATAAGCTACCAGCCACGTGGAAGATAGTTCAGGTTGTGTTTGTTCCTCTGTATTACGAAATGATCACCAGCTCCCTTGGTCCCAGTCGCGGCTTGTCTGTCTAACAGCTTCCAAGTTAAACATAATTTGATGTCCAAAATTTCATATAAATATTGACCACATTTAAGACATTCAAATTCTGGCGGAATCTGCGAATTAAGAGGTGTTATCAAATGTTGAAAGTTCAACATAAAATGTTATGTACACTACTGCCCATTAAAATTGCTACTTCAAGAAGAAATGCAGATGATAAACGGGTATTCATTGGACAAATATATTATACTAGAACTGACATTACATTTTCACGCAATTTGGGTGCATACATCCTGAGAAATCAGTACCCAGAACAACCTCCTCTGGCCGTAATAACGGCCTTGATACGCCTGGGCATTGAGTCAAACTGAGCTTGGATGACGTGTACGTATAAAGCTGCCCATTCAGCTTCAACTTGATACCACAGTTCATCAAAATTAGTGACTGGAGTATTGTGATGAGCCAGTTGCTCCGCTACCATTGACCAGGCGTTACCAATTGGTGAGAGATCTGGAGAATGTGCTGGCTAGGGCAGAAGTCGAACATTTTCTGTATCCAGAAAGCACCGTACAGGACCTGCAACATGCGGTCGTGCATTATCCTGCTGAAATGTAGGGTATCGCAGGGATCGAATGAAGGGTAGAGCCACGGGTCGTAACAAATCTGAAATGTAACGTCGACTGTTCAAAGTGCCGTCAATGCAAACAAGAGGTGACCGAGACGTGTAACCAATGGCACCCCATACCATCACGCCGGGTGATACGCCAGTATGGCGATGGCGAATGCACGCTTCCAATGTGCGTTCACCGCGATGTCGCCAAACACGGATGCGACCATCGTGATGCTGTAAACAAAACCTGGATTCATCCGGAAAAATGACGTTTTTCCATTCGTGCACCCAGGTTCGTCGTTGAGTACACCATCGCAGGCGTTCCTGTCTGTGACGCAGCGTCAAGGGTAACCGCAGCCATGGTCTCCGAGCTGATAGTCCATGCTGCTGCAAACGTCGTCGAACTGTTCGTGCTGATAGTTGTTGTCTTGCAAACATCCCCATCTGTTGACTTAGGGATCGAGACGTGGCTGTACGATCCGTTACAGGCATGCGGATAAGATGCCTGTCCAGAATGAGATTTTCACTCTGCAGCGGAGTGTGCGCTGATATGAAACTTCCCGGCAGATTAAAACTGTGTGCCCGACCGAGACTCGAACTCGGGAACTTTGCCTTTCGCGGGCAAGTGCTCTACCAACTGAGCTACCGAAGCACGACTCACACCCGGTACTCACAGCTTTACTTCTGCCAGTACCTCGTCTCCTACCTTCCAAACTTTAAAGAAGCTCTCCTGCTAACCTTGCAGAACTAGCACACCTGAAAGAAAGGATATTGCGGAGACATGGCTTAGCCACAGCCTGGGGGATGTTTCCAGAATGAGAATTTCACTCTGCAGCGAAAGGCAAAGGTCCCGAGTTCGAGTCTCGGTCGGGCACACAGTTTTAATCTGCCAGGAAGTTTCATAAGATGCCTGTCATCTCGACTGTTAGTGACATGAGGCCGTAGGGATCCACCACGGCGTTCCGTATTACCCTCCTGAACCGACCGATTCCATATTCTGCTAAAAGTCATTGGATCTCGACCAGCGCGAGCAGCAATGTCGCGATATGATAAACCGCAATCGCGATAGGCTACAATTCGACCTTTATCAAAGTCAGAAACGCGATGGTACGCATTTCTCCTCCTTACACGAGGCATTACAACAACGTTTCACCAGGCAACGCCGGTCAACTGCTGTTTGTGTATGAGAAATCGGTTGGAATATTTCCTCATGTCAGCACGTTGTAGGTGTGAATGCTCTGAAGAGCTAATCATTTGCATATCACAGCATCTTCTTCCTGTCGGTTAAATTTCGTGTCTGTAGCATGACATCTTCGTGTTGTAGCAATTTTAATGGCCAGTAGTGTATATCTGTGACTAACTATGTATATGGCAGGTGGCAACTTAACTGACAGTGTGCCAATTACCCTTATTCATCCGCTATTTGACAGTCGCAGCCTTTAGGACTTCTAAGAAGTTTTGCACATAATTAAAAAAAATTGCGAATCTTTTCCCGCAGCCACGCCCAACCAAATAAGGAAAGGGACATTATTGCGAACCACCCACATCACTCCATGCTTTTTGTACTCCAGCAGAATAACGTTGTTCTAAGACGTTAAAGGAACATGTGGTAGTAGTCGAAGGCAGGGCAGCTGTGGACTTCGGGGACATTACTGCGGGTCACCCTCATCTGGGCAGAGCAACATAAGGACTGGAGTCGTAACGAATGACGCCGAGTGCTGTTCACAGATGAGTCAAGATTTTGTGTTCAGCTGAGCGATCTTCCTTCCCTCATGTGAATAGAACGTGGAACTCGGAACAATCCTGCTTATGTGCAGCAGACATCAGCACATCATGGTCGTGTACGAATGGTTTGGGGCAGGAGTCAATATTGGCGGACGTACGGACCTCTATGCCGTACGGAATGGCGTTGTGACCGCTCAAGAGGTATAGAGATCCTTCGACCTTTCGTTGTGCCCTTCACTGGTGCCATAGGGGATGGGTGCCTTCTGGTGGACGATAACGCTCGTCCCCACAGAGCTACACCAGTGGGGAACATGCCTGAAGCTGAGGGAATGGAATGAAAGGAGTGGCCAGCTTGTTCACCGGACTTAAACCCGATTGAGCATGTCTGGGATGCACTTGGCAGACGCATTTCAGCTAGACCAGCAAATCCCATAACAGTTGCAGAGCTGGATATTGCACTTGTGGAAGAATGGCCAAATATCCCTCCAGAGCTGATTTATAACCTCATACTGTCCATTTCACGCAGGTGTGCAACTGTACTGGCAGTCCGAGGTGATCACACACCATATTAGAGGGCAACGAGAATGACTGTTTCACTATTATGGTAGCCACATGGTGCCTCGCTCTACGTGAACGACATGTAAACCTCAAGTAAAGAGTTGAGGCAGCAAAATACCGTACGGTATCACACACAAATTACAAATGTAACCGATATCTAAATAAAATACGTTACCATTGTCTATTGTGTATGATATCTCACCTGATCCCCTAATTGTTTTGAGCAGCGTATTTATACCAGTGATTTCTTCATGTGTTCGACGCCTGCAAGTTCATCACAAAGTGGCGCTTGATGTACAGAACAATAAGTCCCGTCTCCAGATCACTGTAATTTTTTGCTCTTTTATTCTCAACTAAATATTTAAATTCCTTCTACATGTTATTTTAATGTCGTTTCACAGCAGATCTGCGTTACCCGTCGATTATGCGATGCCATAACAGATATTAACAATTCTCATCCCTCTCTTCTGCCACTCCTATTCAGTTTTAAAAACTTGTTTCGATAGATCGCTGGGCTGACTCTTTTTGTGCCAATAGCCACTGGGACTGTGAACGTCCTCCATCACACGAACAAGTAGCGAAGGTTAAACATCGCTGTCGAACTGAAGAGAACTGTGCTGACCGAAAAATGCCGCAGTGCAATAGTAACTGAAATGTCGCATTGTGCCGAGTACTTCCAGGAGAACCGAGTGAAGTTGAGACTGGCTGATTGTCGGCCAGTACGCAGCCCGCACGCCTGGCTCATGTGCTATGTGGCACGCAGTCGTTGGCCCAGCTTTAAAAGGATTTTACATCCTTCACGTCAAATATTCAATGCATTGCCTCATTTCTAAAGTAATCAGATGTTTTAAGGTGTTTCGTAAATGGGACTTCAATGCTTTAAAGAATCAGGTGTTGGGTTTCTGGTAATGTTCTAAAGCTAGCCAACGCCTTCACGTACATGGGGTAACAATAACACATTAATTATCACTTCAAAAAATGCAGTTACCTAAATTGTATTATATGGCAGCCCAAGCCTCTGCATATTCGGTCACCAGATTCGCGGATTTGCTTTGCGACCACGACACAAGTTGTTTGTCAAGGAAAGAAGCGCCGAGCTGTTTACCTCCAAGCTGTGGTGTCACCGCCAGACACCACACTTACTAGGTGGTAGCTTTAAATCGGCCGCGGTCCATTAGTACATGTTGGACCCGCTTGTCGCCACTGGCAGTGATCGCAGACCGAGCGCCACCACACGGCAGGTCTCGAGAGACTTACTAGCACTCGCCCCAGTTGTACGGACGACTTTGCTAGCGACTACACTGACGAAGCCGCGCTCCTTTGCCGAGCAGATAGTTAGAATAGCCTTCAGCTAAGTCCATGGCTACGACCTAGCAAGACGCCATTAGCCTTACATAGCAATTGATACTTATCGTATAAAGCACGTCTCATCAAGAACGATGTATACAACAAGGATGGATTAAAAGTTAAGTATTCCAGGAGCTACGTACTTTTCTTTATAGCATTCATTACGTATCCTGTTTCAGACCTATCTCTAGCCTGCGTCAGTAACGCGTGCCTTTCGGCTACTTCCAAGTGGCGTGGTTGTCTTACTACGCCACAACACAAGCCTTCTGCAAGCCCAGCTAATACGTCACATGTAGGTAGTGGTAAACAGCCCTACACTTGCAGACACGTATTCACGTCCTCGCTGTCGCCTTTACACGTGACATTGTGTCTGTATTCCTCCGCTGACTGAAGTCGCCACTCAGCCCCTTAGTGGGGTCACCCTCGACCTCTGCCTCTCCTGGACCCCTCATCTCCAGACAGTCCAAGCCAAGGCACGAACCCGTCTCCGTCTCCTCAAACTCCTCTCTGGCTGAACATGGGGTCTAGACCACTCCACAATCCTCCACACATATAAGTCCCTCATCCGCCCCATCCTTTGTTCTGCCCACCCTGCCTCGACATCCGCCTCCTCCCATCCCAACTATCACATCTGTCTCCCCTCCCCCACGTGAATCCTCTACGAATTGATCCCTTTCCCACACCTCCTTTTCCTCAAACGGATATGGATCCTCTACACCTCCTGCTAGCTCGATCCTCCCCATCCACTTGTCTCTTCCATCCTCTCCCACCACATCCCGCTGCTGCGCCTATACTCTTGCATCCCACCAGCTCTCCTATTCACACTCTCAACACCCTTGCCTAAGGTTGCATCCGCCAACTCCCTCTTCCTGAAGATGTCCTCATTCCATCCATATACACCTCATATCAGCTCTAATCGTCCCCTTCCTTTCTACCTTTCCCCTTTTCCTCCAGGGCTCCCTACCCCCTCCTCTCTCCCAGTTCTTCCTCCCCCCCTCCCTGGGCTACAGTGTTTTCTTCATCTAGGTGCATCAGTGTTCTTTTTCAGTGTCCTCCTCTGTTCGCGTGTGAAATTGTTTGTCTACATTTGTGTGTACTGCTGAACTTACTTGTATAAACAGTGCCTTCCGCAGACACCTTCATGTAATTTCTTATGTATGTCTCCTGTTTTTACCATTCATGTATGTCTGTTTTTCTGTCTGTGTCTTTTACTGCCTGTTTTTCTGTGGCCAAAGAGCGGCGTAGATATGCCACTGCCGGCCCTCAGTTAGCTGTTCTGCCCTGTGTTCCATGGCGAATGTCAGCCACCTGGGGTCTCCAATACGGACCCAACACTTGCTGCAGCAGCTACCCTTAAACAGTGCTGTCCTTCCCTCACCATGAGCCCTTCTTCACTGGACTTGCGTCTGGACTGCCCAAGATGATGATGATTTGGTTTGTGGGGCGCTCAACTGCGCAGTCATTAGTGCCTGTACAAAGCCCAAATTTTTACACAGTCCAGTTTTTTACAAATTCTAATCCAGCCACTCTCCTGAATTATGATGACGGTGAAATGACGAGAACACCACAAACACAGAGGGCCCAGGTAGAGAAAATCCCCAACCCAGCTTGGAATCGATCCCAGGACCCCATGATCCAGAGGCAGTAGTGACAGCCACTAGACCATGAGCTGCAGACACTGCCCAGGAGCCACCACCTCGTGGGGCTATGTTGGCTGCTGGATTGTCCAGAAGCTCATAGTCTCATGGAACTGTGTCGCTTCTCTTTGACGGTACCTCCCTTCTCCTCACCACTCCTGCATTCATCGTCTTTGACATAGTGAGCAGCTTCTAGTTATTATCAAGGAACAAGTTGTGTGGATATTCATTGTCACAAGCTGTAATGAGTCTAGTTCGTGGTTAGCAAACAGTTGTTATTCCAATACGTGCATGTCAGTCTAAACCTTGGTACACCACCTAGTCAAGGAAATAATATAAATATTTGTAATACACAAGAGAATGAAAGACATTAACGGTATTAAAGACATTAGTTGCCAGTCGGCATTGTTTTATATCATTGGGGCAAGTTGAAAATATGTGTTGGGCTGGGATTCGAACCCAGGGTTCTTGTTCACTCAGTGGATGCGCTGACCACTAAGCCATCTGGACACAATTGTGATTGCAGTTGCACTGACTACCCCAGTATGCCTTCCGTCTGACTCAAATTCTCAACTTATACCACACACTTCTGAAGTAGTGCCCCTATCTTTTAGCCTCATTACTCATGACATCTCGCCACTTCCCATATGAGTTCGAGCTTGGTGAGCATCTGATTAAGGTGATGACGGCCAATGATCTCATCAGTGCAGATGACACCAAGCTTGAGCTCTCGTGGTAGTCCGCAAGACGTAACGAGTAATGAGGCTAATGATCAGGGGCAATAGATCAGTAGTGTGTGGTATGTGTTGAGAATTTAGGTGTGACGTGAGCTGTGCTAGGGTAGTGCATGCAGTTGGGGCGACCACTGTGTCCAGATGGCGCAGTGGTCATCGCATCTCCCTAGAAAGCAGGAGACCTGGGTTGAAATCCCAGTCCAGCACAAATTCTCAACTAGTACCACTGATATAAATCAATGCCCACTGCCTTGCGTTCTGATTCATAATAGCTTCAGGATCAAAATATTGTCTGCTCTTTCGAACATATCTGAAAGAACAGACACTACATACATAATTTTTTTTTGTTTTCTGCTACATTTCTGCAGCCATGATACACACAGAAAATCTCACGTTACACACCACTGGGAGGTGTGTGTGTGTGTGTGTGTTGGGGCCGGGGGGGGGGGGGGGCTGAGAAAAAGTCGTATCCTGCTGTTAAAGTGGAGAATAGTGAGGTATTCCATTGTCGATGAGCAGTGGTTAGCCTCGCATTCGAGAGGATGACTGTTCAAACCTGTGTCCAGCCATCATGATTCAGGTTTTCCCAAATCACTGGGGTGGTTTCTTCAAGGCACGGTCGCTTTCCTTCTCCATCCTTCCCAAATTCGAGCTAGCGCTCCATCTCTAATTACCTTCTCGTCGACAGGGCGTTAGTACACTAACCTCCTCCTCCTCCATTTTTGGCATTTGGAAGTAAAGAACACTGCAACATTCCATGTTGTGAAAACTGCCTATAGGCTTCTGTCTCGGGTTCTTCGGCCGACGTTCATCTAATGATTTTTCTGACGTTTCGCCAGCACGAGTGGCTGGCATTGTCAAAGCTTCACCCTCCATTGCCGGTGGTGAACTGGAGGCGAGCTCGCGGCCGAAGACTATATGTACCTGGCGCGCCAACGTCCGAGGGCTTCTCCGCGGTCATTTCCGGTGCGGTTCTCCTCTTGCTACCTGCGACGGCCGTTCGTTGCAGTACGGGAAGCCAGGATCCGTTTACCTTAAGGCTGGCGAAACGTCAGAAAAATCATTAGATGAACGTCGGCCGAAGAACCCGAGACAGAAGCCAATAGGCAGTTTGTCAACAAGTGGCCACGAAAGCCTTAACAATTTTGTATTCCATGTTGTGTTGGTAGATGTGGGCAGCATCGACGCACCACAATGGCACAAATGCATTGTTTGCCAACAGTCAAGTCCGAGTGAGGAAGGAGGAAGTGGTAGACCATTGCTCTGTGAACAACTGGGAATCACAAGAGAAGCGAAGGCCCTGGTTCGCGAAGACCGGCGCATAACAGTAGAGACGATATCGGAAGCAGCTATAATCCATCCAGAACGAGTTGTAAACATGCTACATGATATGACTTCGCCGTGCGGTCCATTCCCAACTGCTTACACCAATTCTGAAAACTCAAGAATCGAGGCAGCTGCTGGAACGCTGTAGCTGTCTCACGCCAATTCAGGTGAGTCCTTTAGTCGCCTAGTCACCTGTGGAAGAGTGCTGGTGGCACCACTGCACCCCCGAGATAAAGAAGGAAAGCGAACAATGGAAGTAAGTGGGTTTAGTTCTGCCGAAAGAGTGAGGATACAACCACCATCTGACAAGGTGATGCTAAATCTTCGTTTACACCACACCCTAATACCTAAGATTCTATGTTAGAGGAGCTTATAATGCGAAACGCTGGAGGAAGAGATCCATGAGAATGTTGTACCCAAGACAGTCATCCCTGCTGCTTTTTTGCACTATTAAATTTGGCCTCGCCATCCAACCATTTCTTCCAATATACTACACTCTCTTCAGATGAATGAAGCATTGCATGGCAGGAATTTCTAGAACGACGATGAGCTGATATCGGAGTGGAATTATTCCTCAACAGCAAAAATGCTGCTTTGTACAGTCAATGTCTGTGAAAAGTCATCCTCCGTTTGGAAAAATGTGTCGTATTGGAGAGTGAATAACTACAGGTGGAGTAATTCCGTCACTATTTTTAACAGTCGAAGCCTGATTCGTTCAAGGCGACAATTAAAACGGTACTACCCCTCTTGAGATGGTAAGTAGTTTGCTGCTGAGGGTGCTTAAAGATGCACTAGTTAGAAAAACACGTTGTTCCTCGTTCGTCAACGGTAGCCGTCAAAAACGTGCTTTGCAAATGAAATTCCCACAAAATGTTACTCCCACTTTGCAGTATATGTTTCATTGGCCAAAGCTCTCAAACTGCCAACATTTTTATCATAATCTGTGCTTATAAGATTATAGTATAATGAGCCGTCTGTGATGATGATGACAAATGTTGCCGTCTTCCTCCAGTCAGCAAAGAATTTGTAAAGGAGATTGGAAATTTCAACGACTATTAGTAAGATCTAAATTAATGGATAACTTCTCAACACACCACACAAAATGTACATACCACTTTTAACTGTAATGAATGAGATTTTCACTCTGCAGCGGAGTGTGCGCTGATATGAAACTTCCTGGCAGATTAAAACTGTGTGCCGGACCGAGACTCGAACTCGGGACCTATGCCTTTCGCGGGCAAGTGCTCTACCAATAGAGCTACCGAAGCACGACTCACGCCAGGTCCTCACAGCTTCACTTCTGCCAGTATCTCGTCTCCTACCTTCCAAACATTACAGAAGATCTCCTGCGAACCTTGCGAGTCTCGGTCGGGCACACAGTTTTAATCTGCCAGGAAGTTTCACTTTTAACTGTGTTTTGCTGTAACAAAAAATACATATTCCATTATTCGTAGTGGAACTCTTCGACGGGACGAAAAGGAAATACCCATTATAGCTGTCTCTTAACTTATAACACACTGGACTCGCATTCGGGAGGACGACGGTTCAATCCCGTCTCCAGCCATCCTGATTTAGCTTTTCTGTGATTTCCCTAAATCGTTTCAGGCAAATGACGGGATGGTTCCTTTGACAGGGCACGGCCGATTTCCTTCCCCATCCTTCCCTAATCCGAGCTTGCGCTCCGTCTCTAATGACCTCGTTGTCGACGGGACGTTAAAAAAAACACAAACTCTTAACTTACACATCCCAAACGTTACCAAGTAAGACACCTATGTGCCCTCCCGGCTAGCTGCGTGGTCTAACCACTGCTTCCCGAGCGGGAAGGCGTGCCGGCCCCTGGCACGAATCCACCCAGCGGATTAGTATCGAGGTCTGTTGTGCTGGCCAGCTTGTGGATGACTTTTAAGGCGGCTTTCCATTATCCTCGGCGAATGCGCGCTGGTTCGCCTTATTCCACCTCAGCTACGCTACGTCTGAAATTGCTGCGCAAACACTCTCTCCACATACGCGTAGACCAGGGCCGGCCAGAAATTATGCACGCGTGCGATGCTCCTGCACATGTGCAATTTCCGGGTCACAGCGTGCATGCCGCAGCCGTCAGCGTTCATGTAGTGCATGATTCTACCCACAGATGTCGCTTTATCCACTTGCTGGGATACTCTGTACCGGCGCATTCTAGTGCTCTTTCCACAGATTTCAAGCCAACCATGGGAAGGTATTTCGCATATTAAACATTTAAAATACTGTCACAGTCTACTCATTGAGACGTCTACTTTTATGTTAACAGTTTAACCGAGTAAGACAAGTAATGCAGTTGACAACCGTGGGTTTTTATTAAGGCAGCTTGACTGACGGCACGTAAATACGCGTAATGTTTTTGATCTAGTATTTAAGAAAGGGAGCACTTAGCGACTTCCAACGTATCTTATCCATGATTTCAAATAACATTAAACTAATGCAAGGTTTCCTATAACTAATTCTCGGTGCCCTCAGTTACACCCACATAATTTCTGTCTCACTGACCTCTGAACAGAATGATAACCGCAGACCTCTCGATGATCATCTGTTATTTCAATACCATTACTGCTATATCTTTCATCAGTTCCGTCTGAAATCTGCGTACTGCCTCTGGGGCTGTATTTATATAGGTGGCGGAGCGGATGGCCGAGGCAATGTCTGTTGTCTTCGGCTATCTGCGTACTGCAGCAGCCTCCGAACGACCGCTTCCACGGGCACATAATCTTTAGTAACATAGTTACAGAAACGTATTAATTTTTACTTGTATACAGTTAAGCTGTTGGAAAGCACAGAAAAAGTTTCAGCTCGCTAGAATGAAAACTTTGCCTTCTAGAATTTTTATAGTATATATCTTTACTATAACTTATATCGGCTGTTATTATTACAACAACCCTCACATTTGGTATAGCTCTATCATTTGGTATGTTTTATCATTCACTTTAACCAAAAATCTCTATCATTACAACTACAGGTACTTAATCTACAACAATTGGGTACATATTAGTTACGAAATTGGTTTTTGCCTAATTACTCAAAAACTATAAGAGGTAGCTTATCGTGGTCTCTCAGTAATTATTTTTTGTGTGAACTGAAGCATAAAACAAATTTTCATGTTTCTAAGTCCATTATTTAGCGTCTCTGATTTTTCCTAAAAACGTGGATTCCGGTGTTAATTTTTGGTATATGGTTTTGGAATCCTGCACCATTTATTTTCGAGCTCTAAATGCACATTATGACCAAATTCTGGCTTTCTAGCTTCATTATTTAGCACCACTTATTTTTCTCTTAAAACGTTATTTTTAAGTAAACTTCTAAGTCTAGAACATAAAGACTTGTTATTTGGAACATTATTACACTAAACTATTTTTTAACAGAGTTTTACACATAAATTTCGATTTTTAATTTCATACTTAATTGTGGTGCAATACTTGCGCGCTACGCGCAGACGCGTTATGGTGACGTGGCGCTACTAGCAGTGAACTGGGCGTAAGTCCCGGGACACTCGCTCGCGTCTGAAACTCTCAAATGATACAGCGCTTGGTTTGCTTCAATGAGACTATGTATTTAATTATTGAGTGATATATTAAGAGTGAATATAGTTTGGGATTCTCACGAACTTATTTTTTACTCCATTTGGTCTTTCTTTCTTCCTATTAACCATTCACGTGTTCCATGTCTCCACATGTTAATTTAAGAAGTACGTTCTCGAATATAATACACTCTCTTTAGCGGCATTTCGAGCCCAGAAGGTCTAAACTGTTTTCAGTATCGATTTTTTTATTTAAATTAAATTTTCTGTTTTGCAGGTAAGTTCGTGACACTGTTGAACTTCAAGGCACGTACTTGCAGGGTCGGCGGCTTCGAGGTAAAGTTCTGCTACGACACTGGCTCAGATCTTTTGAATTGATTATCTGTTATATACAGAGTTCCAAAATTATTTGTATCACACGAATCGTATCTGAAAACAATAAAGTCAGTAGCTATATGATGTCTGATGTAAGGGTCCCTATTTCCGTTTTGTCTAGATCCAACGCTTCTTAATCATCCTTTAACTATTTCGTTGCGCGATCCGAAAGTTCTTACCACTTCGAAACTTGAAAACACAGTTAGTCAAATTGCGCTTATTCACATTTGGCTCACTGTTATATAAAGTGCAAAAGTTTAAGGGCATTAACATATTCACAAAAGCGTGAACCACTTGTGGCTTACGATCGACTACAAACGTGGTGCTATCAGCAGTACACTGACGTATCAGGCAGACGCAAGGAAACAGCTGTAAATGCACTGGCAGAGAAAAATACCAACACCAAGAATTAAACAATGTGGAGTACTGAAATTTCGGAAATACATTTGCCTAGGTCACATATGTAATTGATTACCTTTACTTTACTTTTCCGTGTCCAGATCAAATTTTATTTTTCCAATAGTTAGCCAGCGCTACGGCTTTGTCGTTGGCTTGTAGCAGGTCACTAAAGCTGCAGGGCTCCGGCAGTAGTCGGCACATGAGCAGATTTGCCTCGTCTTGTACCTCTCCGCATCCGCAGAGAACGTCGTCATCGTTAGTCAGCAGTCCCCACTTGCACAGATTAGTTTTGCATCTGGGTACACCAGCCCTCAGCCTATTTAGTGTTCTCCACACTGTATAAGGAAGTTTGTTTCCAGGTGCCATTTGCTCTTTTGGTATTATCTGCAGTGCGGTTTGTTCATTCTCCCATTTACGGACTCTATTATCTTCCTGTGAACCGTCAAGGATCTTGGTTCTTGCAGTAAAGCTATTTCTAGACTTAAGCCTCCGAGCCTGAGTGACGTGCCCATTCAGTGGGTGTCGAGAATCTGTTTCTTTCTTTGTTCTCTCAGCGTCTGCTGCTACCTACCTTCTCATCTTGGATGGGGCAATTCCAGCAAGTAGGTACAAATTACCCGTTGGTGTGGGTATGAGACAGCCTGTAACAATTCGCATTGTCTCATTTACACTTACATCAACCTGTTTAGCATGTGCAGATGCTTCCCATACTGGCGCTGCATAGTCTGCTGCAGAAACACACAGAGCAAGTGCTGATGTTCTCAGTACTGATGGTTGAGCTCCCCATTCATAGTTTGTCAGCCTGCGGATGATGTCATTCCTGGAGCAGACTTTAGCCTTGGTGTTTTGGCAATGCTGCTTGAAGGAAAGCGTTCTGTCAAGTACAACCCCAAGGTATTTAGGTGTTGGACAGTGCTTTAGCTTCTTACCTTGCCATGTGACGTCGAGCTCGTCTCCAGCATCTCTATTCCGCAGGTGGAAAGCACATACTTGGGTTTTGTCAGGGTTTGGCTTGAGGTGATTGGCGTCATAGTATTGAGCCAGTTCTTCAAGCGCTCTAGAGAGATTTCCAGATGTTGCATCAAAATTGGACCCCTGGACCACCACAGCTGTGTCATCAGCATATACGAACAGTCTTGCATCTTGAGGTATAGATTGGTCATTAGTGTACACATTTTAAAGGATGGGAGAAAGTACACTTCCTTGTGGTAAGCCATTCTTCTGCAGTCGCCATCTACTGTTCTTAGCATTTAGGGAGACATAAAATCTTCGATTCTGCAGAAGACTACCAATAACCATCGTCAACCTACAGTCCCCTGTGAGGTGATATAATTTGCGCAATAGCTTTCTGTGGTTTACCGTGTCGTATGCAGCAGTAAGATCTATGAAAGCTGCTCCAGTTATTAATTTTTTTTTCAAACCCGTCTTCTATATGTTGCGTCAGATTAAGTATTTGCCTACAACAAGATCTTCCTGGTCTGAAACCGGCTTGTTCCTTTATGAGCATTCCATCTATAGTTTCTGCCACCCGGTTGAGAATCATCCGCTCCAGTATCTTATAGAGATGACATACAAGTGACACTGGTCTGTAACTTTTGGGGTCCTTTATCTCCTTGCCAGGTTTTAGTAAAGCCACCACTCTCGCCATAGTTTTGGAATATTCAGCTCTTTAATACAGGTGTTCATCATTTGTAGTAACCGGTTTCGAGCTTTGGGCCCAAACTGTTTTATCTGCTCCGTTATAAGGTCATCAGTTCCAGCGGCCTTATTCAGTTTAATACTCTGAATGGCGTCTTTCAGTTCGGTTGCTGTGAATGAAGCATTGAGGAGTCCGTAATCTTTTTGTTCTTGGGATATAACTCTTTCCCTTTCTCTTTTGCCTTTGGTTTTCCCATTCTTCAGAAGTTGGCTAGCAATTTGATTTGCTGTTACCCCGTTGTTCTTCTGCTGGTGGTCAGTTGGGTCCCCACTTAAGTTTTTCAGTAATTTCCATGCACGTCTGCTGTTTTGTTTCATCTCAAGATTCTCGACTAGTTTGCACCACCGTGATCTCTTATCCTCAACAATAGACTGCATTAGTTCCTCCCCAGTCTCCATCGTATCTTCGCTGAAGGGGTCCTGCGTGAACACCTTTGGTACCTGTCAAGTAAGACCTTGCTGCTGCCGGTCGGACCCTGGATGTACTGGGTACGGCAACCCCTTTGGATGTTTTTCCTTAGGATCCCTTTCACAAGATCGATAAATCTACCATACTCATCTGATCGAGGAGGGATTTTCTCAATCTCTTCGTCCAATTGCTCTTTAAATTTCTGCCAGTCTGCCTTTTTGAAATTAAACCGTCTTCGCAAAGGCACCTCCTCTGGTTTAACCATGGCATTCACAACACAAACGACGGGTCTGTGTTGTGTACTTGGGATCGGTTGTTCAACACGCTTCATGCACTGTGCTGCCTACTTCCTACTCACAAAGATGTTGTCAGGATTATATCCCCTTCTCCATCTTCTGCTGTTGAACTATGCTGGCTGTTTTGGGTCATGAATGAGTTGTAGGTCGTTATTGATTACCAATACAATCACAGATCAATCTAAGCGCGATGTAACTCATTGCAAATATGAAATGCTGGCACATTAATAACCGGTAAAACCACCAGAATGTTGAATGCAAGCATTTAAACGTGCATGCTTGCTTAGTACAGGTGCCGGATGTCGGTTTGTGGGATGGAGTTCCGTACTGTTGCTCCTGATCGGTCAATACAGGGAAATCAAACCTGTTGATGAATGACGCTGGAGCTGCGTCCGATATGTGCTCGATTGGAGACAGATCTGGTGATCTGGCAGGCCGAGGCAACATGTAGACACTATGAAGAGCATGTTGGGTTACAACAGCAGTATGTGGACGAGCGTTGTTCTGTTGGAAAACACCGTCTGGAATGCTGTATGCGAATGGCAGCACAAGAAGTCGAGCCACTGCAGTCCTTGTGTGTGGGATAAACACGAGAGTGCTCCTACTGCCATACGAAATCGCACAGCAGGTGTGGGTGCAGTGTGTCTAGCACGCTGACAGGATGGTTGCAGACGCTGATCTGGTCTCCAACACACAGCCATCAGTGGAACAGAGGCAGATAAAGATGACATCAGAAAACTTAACAGACTTCCTCCCTGTCCTTCAACGAGCTCTCACTTGACACCACTCAAGTCGAAAATGACGGTGGTTTGTTGTCAGTGGAATGCACGCTATCGGCTGCCGGGCTCGGAGGTGTCCTGGAAGTAACCGGTATGTAACAGGTCGCTGTGTGACATTGGTGCCAACTGCTGCTGCAGATGCAATACAATACGCCAGATCCATACTCCGAACACGATGATCTTCCCTCTCAGTGGTGGCACGTGGCTGTGGCCTGTCCGGTCTTCTGGCGACCGTACATTCTCGAGACCTTTGTTGCCAACAATCTTGTACAGTGGCTACATCCCTGCCAAGCCTTTCTGCAGTATCGCAGAAGAAACATCTTCTCGTATCCCCCCCCCCCAAAAAAAATGGTTCAAATGGTTCTGAGCACTGTGGGAGTTAACTCCTGAGGTCATCAGTCCCCTAAGGACATCACACACATCAATGCCCGAGTCAGGATTCGAACCCTCGACCATAGCAGCCGCGCGGTTCCAGACTGTAGCGCCTAGAACCGCTCGGCCACCCCTGCCGGCCTTTGGAAATCAGTGAACTGCGCGGCCCCTACCGCCGGAGGCTGAGTCCTCCCTCGGGCATGGCTGTGTGTGTTGTTCTTAGCATAGGTCAGTTTAAGTTAGTTTAACTAATGTGCAAGTCTAGGGACCGGTGACGCAAGCAGTTTGGCCCGTTAAGAATTCACACACACACACACACACACACACACACACACACACACACACACCAAATCAGTGACGCATTTATAATGGCGTCTGATAGGTAACTAACGCCCACAACCTTTACAGTGTGTATTTGAAGCAAACCTGATTTGAAACCTTACAATGGCGCCACTAGACCACTATCATGCGACTTTAGTGAAATCTGAATAGACACCATCTTTCAAGTGTAGAAACACGCCTACCAACTTTAGTTGATGTCGCACAACTCCTTGCCGTTGCTATTTTTTTCCGGCAGCGTATCATTTCGTGTGGCCTTGCAACGAGAGAGCTTTCTGGAGAAATGTGATATCACATAATTTGTGGCTAGTGTGAAATTATTCTCCGTGGTCTCTCGTTGTTGTAAATGAACGGGCCTATGCCACTTTCAAATTTAAGAGGTCAGTATGTTAAAATAGTAGCGTAGGGCGTTTAAATACGCCCGCCGCCCCACGGCGGGAAACACAATACTCAGCGCCGGCGTGAACGTGTTAAATACTGGGTTATAATCTCTTATAAAATCTCAGGTTTAATTGTAAGGTAATGCGGACGCTCTCAACTCACGTCTGTACCCACAAATAACAAAAGAAAAAGTGTTCAAGAACATGACGTACTTAATGTTGTAATGTTGTGGAAGACTGAATCCTTGCTACAAAAAGTGTTGTATGGTACTGTAATGGTACTTTGACTACCGCGCCTCCGCCAATACAAAGATATAATTTACGATCGCGCACGCAGAAGAGCGCTGCGCCAGCGACCGATTTTTATAAATAATTTTGTTCTTTTTTTTTTACTTTTGCGTATGTGTTTGTTTTTAACAACTAATTGATCGTTCTCTCTCTCTTGTCTTCATACGAAAGATGTGTATTTTTCGGCGCTGTGTTAAATATGTTTTTGGGTGGAAATTAAAATTATATTACGAAACGAAGTTGTTTCAATAGTGATTCGAAATGGTTATCGCCGAATTTGTAAATTGATCATGACAGTGACAACCTGAACAAGTTTTCAACAGACGGAGAAAAGTGAAAGACGGGTCGTCCTACAAGGGAAAAGGGGGACAGCCATGAAGACTATATTGTAATTAGTACAGCGTTTCTAACAAGTTTATAAGGTAAATTTCAACTAGTTTCTGATGCTACTTCCGTACAGTCGCTTTTTGTAGTGTTGCCGACCCGGTCTGCCATGCACGGTCAAATTACAGCACTATCTCAGTCAATAATACGAAGTCCGCCTTATCCCTAACTTATTCGATCAAAATTCAAAACCCAATCAGATTTTCTAGTTTGTATTTTCACGGCAGAGCCCCGAGGAAAGGAAACACTACAGTACGAATTTCGGTCAAGCGGTCATTCAGGAACTGACAAAGAGATCGAGACGAACTGAAATCCGGGCACCGGGCAGGTGACACTCTAGACAGAGAAGTGGCGAAAGATAGCGGTAGAGAGGGCGCAGTCTGAAACACAGTTGACTTTCCAGTACTTCTGCTGGTGACTCCCGTCTCGACTCGAAGCCTCCCACGCTCCCGCTCCTGAGGACGATGAGCAATTACTCAGCGGAGCACACCAGTGGGCCGCCACTTACTGCCCCGCCGACAACTCCGGAGCCGTAATCAGCTGATGGATGTCTTATGTGAGGCGCCAGGGAGCGCGCGGCGGGCCACATGCATCATGGGTAATTACTGGACTCCGTCCACTCTCGGCAGTGGCCCGCACTGAGTTCGGCTTGAGAGAGGCGCTTCTGTAATACCTTATTTAGCGGCCACTACACACAGGGATACGTTCAAAATGGCTCTGAGCACTATGGGACTCAACTGCTGTGGTCATCAGTCCCCTAGAACTTAGAACTACTTAAACCTAACTAACCTAAGGACATCACACACATCCATGCCCGAGGCAGGATTCGAACCTGCGACCGTAGCAGTCGCACGGTTCCTGACTGCGCGCCTAGAACCGCGAGACCACCGCGGCCGGCCCAGGGATACGTCTAATACAACATTCCATTAGAACTACTTACAGCCTTGGGAGAGACTGCCCTGACAAAACTCTACCACCTGGTGAGCAAAATGTATGACACAGGCGAAATACCCTCAGACTTCAAGAAGAATATAATAATTCCAATCCCAAAGAAACCAGGTGTTGACAGATGTGAAAATTACCGAACTATCAGTTTAATGAGCCACAGCTGCAAAATACTAACATGAATTCCTTACAGACGGATGGAGAAACTGGTAGAAGCGGACCTCGGGGAAGATCAGTCTGGATTCCGTAGAGATATTGGAATACGTAAGGCAATACTGACCCTACGACTTATCTTAGAAGCTAGATTAAGAAAAGGCAAACCTACCTTTATAGAATTTGTAGACTTAGAGAAAGCTTTTGACAATGTTAACTGGAATACTCTCTTACATATTCTGAAGGCGGCAGGCGTAAAATATAGGGAGCGAAAGGCTATTTACAATTTGTACAGAAAGCAGATGGCAGTTGAGGGACACGAAAGGGAAGCGGTGGTTGGGAAGGGAGTGAGACAGACTTGTTGTTGTGGTTGGTAGTAGAGCCAACACCGTGTTACTAGAGGAGGCCGAAAGGCACGCGTTTTAGCTCACGCAGGCTGGCGTGAGGTCTGGAGCAAGACAAGGAAATTAGAATTTAGAAAAACGGACGTAGCTGGTGGAATACTTAACTTTAATCCATTAATGATGAACGTCGGTTTTGACAGTACATGATTCACAATATCAATTGTAACTGATAATGGCGCCTTGCTAGGTCGTAGCAAATGACGTAGCTGAAGGCTATGCTAAACTATCGTCTCGGCGAAATGAAAACGTAAGAAGGCAGTGAACCATCGCTAGCAAAGTCAGCTGTACAACTGGGGCGAGTGCCAGAAGTCTCTCTAGACCTGCTGTGTGGCGGCGCTCGGTCTGCAATCACTGATAGTGATTTAAAGGCTACCACCTAGCAAGTGTGGTGTCTGGTCGTGACACCACCGTTGTAGCCTCTCTCATGTTATTCAATCTGTATATTGAGCAAGCACTAAAGGAAACAAAAGAAAGATTTGGAGTAGGTATTATAATCCTTGGAGATGAAACAAAAAATTTGAGGTTCGCCGATGACACTGTAATTCTGTCAGAGACAGCAAAGGACTTAGAAGAGCAGTTGAACGGAATGAAAGTGTCTTGAAAGTAGTGTGTAAGATGAACATCAACAAAAGTAAAACGAGGATAATGGAATGTAGTCGAATAAACTCAGGTGATGCTGAGGGAATTAGATTAGGAAATGAGACACTTAAAGTAGTAAAGGAGTTTTGCTATTTGGGGAGGAAAATAACTGATGATGGCCGAAGTAGAGAGGATATAAAATGTAGACTCACTATGGCAATGAAAGCGATTCTGAAGAAGAGATATTTTATTAACATCGAGTATAGATTTAAATGTCAGGAAGTCGTTACTGAAAGTATTTGTATGGGGTGTAGCCATGTATGGAAGTGAAATATGGACGATAAATAGTTGGGACAAGAAGAGAATAGAAGCTTTCGAAATGTGATGCTACAGAAGAATTCTGAAGATTAGATGGGTTGATCACATAACTAATGAGGAGGTATTGACTAGAATTGGGGAGAAGTGGAGTTTGTGGCACAACTTTACTAGAAGAAGGGATCGGTTGGTAGGACATGTTCTGAGGCATCAAGAGATCACCAATTTATTATTGGAGGGCAGCGTGGAGGGTAAAAATCGTAGAGGGAGACCTAGAGATGAATACACTAAGCAGATTCAGAAGGATGTAGGCTGCAGTACGTACTGGGAGATGAAGCAACTTGCACAGGATAGAGTAGCATGGAGAGTTGCATCAAACCAAACAACAACAAGAGTAATCTCTGTGTCATTTGGAACTATTGATTCACCTGAGGATATCCACCGAATGTACTCCATTTACAAGCAATATCATTTTAAAATACACTCCTTAACAAGAAAGGACGCACCACGAAGAAATTATCCGAATGGACGAATATCGGTAGATGTGATGGACATGTACAGGCAAAGAGTGATAACATTTTGAGATGAAATGGATGATTTATTGAAGATAAACAGCTTCACAAACATAACAAGTCAATAACGCGTTGAACCACCTTCGGCAGGCAGGCAGTTATTCGGTTTGCCATTGACTGACAGAGTTGTTGGATGTTCCCCTAAGCGATACCGTACCAATTTCTGTATAACTGACTCGTTAGATAGTCAAAATTCCGAGGTGGTTGCAGGGCCATGACGATAATGCTCATAAGGTTCTAATTGAGCACGGATCTGTAGACCATGCTGCCCAATTTAGGGTTTGGCAGGCACGAAGATAATAAGTAGAAACTATCACAGTGTGCGGGGGGTCATTATCTTGCCGAAATGTAAGACCAGTTGGCTCGCCATGACGGGCAACAAAACGGGTTGTGGAATATCGTCGATGTGCCGCTGTGCTGTGAGGGTACCGTGGATGACAGCCAAAGGGGTCGCGTTGTGAAAAGAAATATCACCTCCACTCCTTCTTGTTGGACTGTATGGTGGGCGACATTGAGGTTGGTATGCCACAGCTGTCTGCGTCTGAAACCTTCCCGTCTCCTCTGTATCGCTTTTGTTGCGCAACCTTCCCTTCTGCAATTACCTATCAAACTCTCCCTTAATAACAACAAATGAAATCTTCCCTTTGAAATGAATTCTCTTTCTCAATAATAATAAGTACAATCTTCGCATACAAATTTAAATACTGCTTGTTAAAAGTGCTTTTCTGATTATTTCGACGAAACATAGAATGTGTCGTCGTCGTGGCCCTCAGACGTTACCTGCAATAACCTAAAACTGTTCCTTACCTCTTTTACTGTTACTGGATCGCCATCTGACTGCTACATCGAACTGCGACTTGAATGTACTTACTCTGTTTTACTATACTCTATTAGCTGCTGGTGAGCTGTCATAATAAGTGGCTGTATTTATTGCCAACGCTGACGTTATTCTTTAATAGCAAAGCTTACGTTATTCTTTAGTTAATTTGACTGAAGTTAGTTAATTCATGACAACAATAAAATTTTACAAAGTTTTACGTTGATGGTTTATGGGATGGATTATAATCAGTAATGCAATAATGCTGGAAAAAATTAATTATATTCTGAGAACGATTCTTCAAATATTTACTGTTGGTAATGAAATGGTTTCACAAACGTTGAAATGGGACTTACTTTTTACAAGAATCTTACAACTACCATTGCGCAAACATACCTTCAGTAGTCCTGAGTTTCTCAAACAATAAAAAATAAAATAAAAAAATAAAATAAAATCAATAACATTAGTTCCTCTTCTGATAATAGCTAGCTGATGTCTCTGTACATCCGTTTATAATCCCTTGTAAATCATAGCTGGTGGCTGGCAGGCACACCGCTCCTCTCAACCTCTCGCTTCAGACCTGCTACCAACTCGCTTCACATCTCGCTTACTACTGACTTCCTACGAACGCTAAAGTGCGGTCTCTCCCGCCAACAATGCTTCCTGGTGGAGACAATCCCTGCTACCATTACCAAATGTAGCAATGCGCAGTCTTTCTCGCTCTTTTCTTAAAATGTATCCATACGGGGGTCTCTCCCGCCCTTTTTAAAAATATATCAATGTGCGCTCTCTCCCGCCAACAATACTTTGGTGCAGACATTCCCAGCTACCACAATTATTTCCAAAATGACAAATATTAATTATTCCTACTTAATCCTATAAATAAAATATAAACATCTTTCATAAATTGTGGTTTGACAATACAAATATACTCGTCTTACACGTCTTCTGCAGACAAGCTTATGCTGCTCATCGGTGCTCTGTTGGAAGCGGGACTCATCACTGAAGACAATTCTACGCCAGTCAGTGAGATTTTAGGCCGAAGACGTGTCTGCAGGCGCCCCGGCCTGGTCTGCGGTTATATTTCTTTCCATAGCAGGACAGCTTTGATTGTCACCCGCGGCTCCCTTACGGCACAGCAGTACGTACGTTGGCCATATTCTACTCCCCGTTTTGTTGCCCATCATGGCAAGCCAACCTGGGCCTACATTTCTGGTCAGGATGGTCAGCAGATCCCTCAGAAATTAGAACGTTTTGTTGGTCTTCATGGAAGGCCATCCTGGGCATGCATTTGAGCAAGATAACTCTCATCCGCAGACGATGGACCTTTTGTCTTCGCGCCCGCAAAACCCCACATTGGCCAGTAAGGTCGCCGAATCCCTTCGCAATTGACGTTGTGAGCATTATAGGCGTGGCCCTCCAACCATCTCGGGATTTTGACGACCCAACGCGTCAGTTAGGCGGAATTTGGAACGATATCCCTCACGGGGATATGTAACAACTCTGTCAATCCATCCTAAATCGAGAAACTGCTAGCAAAATGGTTCAAATGGCTCTGAGCACTATGGGACTTAACCGCTGTGGTCATAAGTCCCCTAGAACTTAGAACTACTTAAACCTAACTAACCTAAGGACAGCACACAACACCCAACCACCACGAGGCAGAGAAAATCCCTGACCCCGCCGGGAATCGAACCCGGGAACCCGGGCGTGGGAAGCGAGAACGCTACCGCACGACCACGAGATGCGGGCAACTGCTAGCATAAGGGCCAGAGGTGCACAAGTGCGTTAATGTCCTACTGAATCTGTGAAGCTCTTTCATTTGAATAAACCGTCCGTTTTTTTGAAACCATATTCACTTGTACATCACATCTACCGCGTTCCGTAGGATAATCAATTCTTTCACGGCGTATTTATTTTCTCTCTAAAAGTGATACACACTGCCGACCACTATTATTTCAACTCGATGAAGGCACCAGGTGACGAAAATCGTCCGCAGCTCGTGGTCGTGCAGTAGCGTTCTCGCTTCCCGCGCCCGGGTTCCCGGGTTCGATTCCCGGCGGGGTCAGGGATTTTCTCTGCCTCGTGATGGCTGGGTGTTGTGTGATGTCCTTAGGTTAGTTAGGTTTAAGTAGTTCTAAGTTCTAGGGGACTGATGACCATAGATGTTACGTCCCATAGTGCTCAGAGCCATTTGAACCATTTTGTAACGAAAAACAAAACGTCCATGAACTGCTCAGCGTCATCGCTAATACAAATGAATAGCATTTCAGCATATCATAGAATAGCGCCATCTACATGCTGTATTGTAGTTCATCATTCTATGTTACTGCTGCATTTAAAGGACAAGTTCCCACAGCTGCCATTCGAATATGGAACCGATGTGTTCAAGGAGTGGACATTTCCTGCGGCATTCGATATCTCAACGATCCCACACGACTAGCGCCAGAGAGTACGGATGTATTGTCCTCTTGGACGTGGTGGATGGTACAGCCAGGTGACGTACCTTCAGCAAGGAAGTGATATCGTTTGCAGCATGCCAAGAATCCCCACGGCCAGTGCAACGGCGCATTGAGCTCCACCGACTGTCAGCAGAGCAACCATTGTTTACATAATTACTGAAGATTAACACGATATCAGAGAGATGTGGCAACACTGATGTGACTAACGACAAAACTGGAGATGTTAGTTATAGCCATTATGACTGCGGACTCGTAAAATGATTTATGTCGTTTATTGTCGATTTTAATATAAGTGCATGGCCAAAGAACAGGTGCTATCAACGGAACTCAAATGCGACATTCTGTTTACTATGTCCTTATCAATCTATGCTTATTCGTGAACGACGATTTTACGTCCGTTTTCACAGTCACAGCAGAAGGACAGTTGCTACATCATGTTACTCTGAGATCTGGAAGTGGTTATTGATGTTTTCGAAAAAAAAAGAAGAAATGGAAGAACACTTAAATCTTTCCGTACGAGCTTTGATTTCTCTTATTTTATTATAATGATCATTCCACCTATGTGGGTGGCTGTCAGCAATATATTTTTTGCATTCGGACGAGGACATAAGAGATCGGAATTTCGTGATACGACCTCGCCACAATGAAAACACCTTTGTTTTAGTGACCGCTGCCATAGCTCGTGCATCATGTCCGTGGCACACACTCCCATATTTCTCGATAATACAGAAAAAACTAGCTGCGCTTTTTGAACCTTTTCGATGCTCGTCAGTGTATTTGTAAAGTATCCCCTATCGCACGCCAACACTCTAGCAGGAGGCAGACAACCGTAGTGGAGGCACTCCGTGTAGAAGACTTGTTGCCACCTCTAACTGTTCTGCGAATAAAACGCAGTCTTTCCTTCGCTTTCCCCACAATATTGTCCATGTGATCGATCCGGTTTAAGCTACTTCTATTTGTAATTGCTGGGTAATTAATTGAACTGACAGTCTTTATATTTGCCTGAATTAACGGATTCCTTTTAGTACTCACGTAGATTACCTCATACTTTTGCCGCGCTGGATTAGCCGAGTGGTCTTGGGCGCTGCAGTCATGGACTGTGCGGCTGGTCCCGGCGGAGGTTCGAGTCCTCCCTCGGGCATGGGCGTGTGCGTTTGTCCTTAGGATAATTTAGGTTAAGTAGTGTGTAAGCTTAGGGACTGATGTCCTTAGGAGTTAATTCCCATAAGATTTCACACACATTAGAAAATTTGAACCTCATACTTTTCAGTATTTAGGCTCAATTGAAACTTTTCTCACCATGCAGACATCCTGTCTAAATCATATTAATTCGTTTTGCTTTTCTGATGACTTTACTAGACGATAAGTGACAGCATCATCCGCAAACAAGCGGGCAGCTCAGATTCTCTCTTAACACCTTTGTACGGATTAGGAACAGCCGAAGGCCTGTAACACTTCCTTGGGGAACGCCACATATGCCTTCTGTTGTACTCAATGTCTTTCTGTCATCCACTACGAAAGGAAGGCACGAAACCAGTCGCACAACTGAGGCGACACGCCATAAGAACGCATTTTAATTAGAAACCGCTTTTAAGGAACAGTATCAAAAGCATTTTGAAAATCCAGTTGTGATCCCCGACGTCAGTGGTATGGTTCTGTAATTATTCGGATTACTTCTGTTATGCTTTTTGAGTATTGGCGTGACCTGTGCAACTCTCCAGTCCTTACACAAAGAACTTTATCCGAGCCAGCAGTTGTATATGATTGTTGAATTCATATACATATACACACACGTGCCTAGCCATGAGTGGCAAGATTGATAGGATGCGAAAGATAAGACAAAGATCGCCCAAGTAACTTGTTCATTCTGTCACTCAGACACACAGAGTGGAAATAGGCAGCATTCACACCTACAATCCACTACAACGAGCCGGCCGCTGGTGGCCGAGCGGTTCTGGCGCTACAGTCTGGAACCGCGCGACCGCTACGGTCGCAGGTTCGAATCTTGCCTCGGGCATGGGTGTATGTGTTGTCCTTAGGTTAGTTAGGTTTAAGTAGTTCTAAGTTCTAGGGGACTTATGACCTCAGCAGTTGAGTCCCATAGTGCTCAGAGCCATTTGAACCATTTGAACCATTTGAACCACTACAACGAAACGAATCAGAAGTGAGCAGAGATGGGGTGGGTTTGTATCCTGTGTGGACACTCAGTCACTAAAATATGTTACAAACTAGAAATCGGAGAAAGGAAAATATTCCCTACGCAAGTACGTGCTCATTCACAATGAAAATTCGCGTACTATGGAGTGAATAGCACTGAAAGCGAATGGCTAACGACACAAGAACACATATGGTGGATGCTGCGCGTTGCCCTAGACGAAACAAAGACAGTTCCTACGTCTTCCATAGCCACAACTCGTTTCCCATTAAAAAAAGACAGCCGCGCAGGAAGAGGAAACAAGCGCAAGGGAGTAATGTATTTAACTCGCATTAGCTACATATAAGGGGGCCAAGTAAAATTTTGTTATATGACATTAATTACGTTGGGATAAATACAGTACGCATTGCGAGAAAAGATGCGTTAATTTAATAAGTAAGTAAATCGAGGAAACTTAAGGACATTGTACCACGTGGCTGCAGTTCTGAAGGAACAGTGCGCACTGAGCTAACTTACTATCTGCAATCGTAAAAAAAAGCCTCTCTCTAACATTTCACAGCTGGAAGAAATAATTAAACATTTTACGAGTAAAGGCAGAACATTCGAATGAGCAATCGATTCCTCAAGACAGCATAGGGTTCAATATCACATTTTTCTTTTCTCGGACAGTTTCTGTTGGAAGAAAAGTGGTGAATTTGTTGTGGGATATAGTGAAATATTCCCACTTCAGCCTCTGTAGTTCATTAAGTTCTGATAGGTGGCGGCGCTTTACGTAGCCTTCAAAATGGCATCTGTAACGGACGTTCCAAATAGTGAGATAACATTGAGTTTCTATTGGTGGAAAACCACAGTATCGCAGATATTCGTAGGTTCTTTCTGTGTGCCTATGGAGACCTGGCAGTGAACAAAAGCACGGTCGGTCTGTCCTCATCTCAACATGGTCGGCGCAAACATATCCGATCTCCGCGTGCCGGCAGACTGCACAGGGCTGTGACCCTTGCAGTGTTGGAACGTGCAGACACACTCATTCGAGGTGATGCAAACGAACTTCTCCTTCTCCATGACAACGCAAGGCCTCACACAGGTTTGCGCACCCGAGGGGAGCTTACACAATTTTATTGGGCTGTTGTTCCTCATCCACGCTGCAGCCTGGATCTCGCACCTTCCAGCTTCCATCTGTTTGATCCAACGAAGAATGTAGTCCGCGGGAAGCAATTCTTGGTTGATGGGGAGGTTAGACATTCAGCAAGACGTTGGCTCAGACATCGACCAGTAGAGTGGTACCATTCGGGCACACAGTCCTTCCCAATAAGTTGGCGCAAGGCGGTCGCATTCAACGGAGATTATGTAGAAAAATAGGGTTTTGCATCAAAAAGAAAGGGCAATAATTTGGTGCACTGGAATCCTGAATAGAATCAATCTGCTTTCACAAAAAAAAATTATAGCAGCTTCTTACGACGCCATTCCGCGTACTCGCTCCCACTGATGCGACGGTTAAGGGAGGTGGTAGGAACTGTCGTTGTAGAGTCTTCGCCAACTCCGCGTCTTGAATGTGCCAAAACTGACGTTTTCCCTGATACTGACCAGCAAACTCACTGCTACGTCCGTCCAACAGGTTTCATTGGCAGAACTCATATATTTAACAGCACACTTTTCTTGCCAGCGTAAATTTTAAAATGGAAGGACGCAATCAGTCATTCATACCGATCAGTAGAAAAGGGGGAGAGGCGAAGGGAGACACTGTGGCAACATAGATAATCGTCTTTGCTTCAGAGGCTTGTCATCATTACAACTAAGTATTAGATGTTGCCAAATCTTTCGTGAGATCACTTCAGGAGACACCGTTTTTAAGAAACGCCTCTGGTTGACGCATTTATAGCTATATGGAATCAGAATCAATGTACTGGTTCACTCTACAAAAAACCAACGCTCTCGAAATTTTAACAATAAACCACACCGCGATGCGCAACTTCTGCCTTCTGCCACAAGAATTGGATCTTTATCTGCATGATACTTTCGCACTTACTTAACAATCCCGTTATCACCGAGCGAGGTGGCGCAGTGGTTAGCACACTTGACTCGCATTCGGGAGGAAAAATATTCAGATGCGTGTGAATTAATATGGGAGCAACTGCTAAGGTCATCGGTCCCTAGACTTACACGATACTTAAACTGACTTAAGCTGAGAAGAACACACACACCTATGCCCGAGGGAGGACTCGAACGTCGGGCGGAAAGGGCGGCGCAACCCGTGACGTGGCGCCTCAAACCGCTCTGCCACTCCGCGTGGTCATCCGGGAGGAAGTTGGGTCAAATGCACATCCGGCCATCCAAATTTAGGTTTTCCGTGATATGCCTCAATCACTCCAAGCAAATGCAGTTATGTTTCCTTTGAAAATGGCCCTGCCGATTTCCTTCCCCGTCTTTCCGTAATCCCAGCTTTCAGGCAGGACGTTGAAACCTACTTTTCCTTCCTTTTTCATTCTTTCGTTGCTTTTTGTTTCATGTATCAGTCATACCTTGAAGGGATACCATGTTGTCGAACACATCAGCATCGGCTGAACGAGTGTTCCCTCTATGTGGCTGGACAACACTTCCCGAGGAGTCTTTCAGTAGGCCTCAGTGCGGCGTCTGCCTTTCCTGAGATTATTTGTCTATGGTCGCTTCAAAACATGCAGTGGATGTGACTCTTTGCAGTGTTTGTTCAGAAATCCGTTAACGATGCAGTAATGGGTCGTTTTGCCTGTGAGCAATAGGTTACCTAAACTACACCAAGCGGCTGTCCGTAGCAGGTTCTCCTTTGTTTCGGTACGATCTACTAGCGTCCGAACTTCTCAGTACACAACAGCATCATTAGCGAACAGTCAACTAGAAATTACTACTCTACGTTGCTCCTAGGTCATCTACAGTCATGCTCAAAATTTAAGGATAATGCTGATACATGGTGAAACAACGCTCTGGTGGGCGGTTTGCGAGTTTATATTACATCGGGGTATGACCATGCGGTCGTTGCACGGTTGCGCTGGCAGCAGTCCACATACGCAGTGTTGGTGCATGTCAGAGTATGGTGCAGCGTATAAGTGTGCAGACGTTTTCGGACGTGCTAATGGTGACCGTGTGTTTAAAATGGCTCAAAGAACACATATTGAGACATTTGAGGGGTAGACTACAAGGGCGACTGGAGGCTGGTCAAACACTGCAGGTCGTAGCACGGGCCCTCCGTGTGCCAAAAAGTGTGATCTAAAGATTATGGCAACGATTGCAGCAGACAGGAAACGTGTCCAGGTGCTACAGTACCGGATGTCTACAGTGTACAGCACCACAAGAAGACCGATATCTCAGCATCAGCGCCCGCAGACGGACACGGAGTACTGCAGGGAGCCTTTCTCGGGACCTTACCGCAGCCACTGGAACAGTTGTCTCCAGCACACAGTCTACAGACGACTGAACAGATATGGTTTATTCGCCCGGAGACCTGCAAGGTGCATTCCACTGAGTCCTGGTCACAGGAGAGCCCGTACAGCCTGGTTTCAAGAACACAGTACATGCTATTGTAACAGTGGTCCCAGGTTATGTTCACGGACGAATCCAGGTATAGTCTGAACAGTGATTCTCGCCGGGTTTTCATCTGGCGTCAACCAGGAACCAGATACCAACCACTTAATGTCCTTGAAAGGAACCTGTATGGAGGTCGTGGTTTGATGGTGCGGAGTGGGATTATGATTGGTGCACGTACACCCCCGCACGTCTATGACAGAGGAACCGTTACAGGTCAGGTGTATTGGGACGTCATTTTGCACCAGTATGTCCGCTTTTTCAGGGTTGCAGTGGGTCCCGCCTTCCTCCTGATGGATGATAACGCACGGCGCCACCGAGCTGCCATTGTAGAGGAGTACCTTGAAACAGAAAATATCAGGCGAATGGAGTGACCTGCCTGTTCTCCAGACCTAAACCCCATCGAGTACGTCCTCAAACCCCAAGGACACTTCAGGAGCTCGGACTGGCAGTGGTGCAAGAATGGGAAGCTACACCCCACAAGCGGCTCGACCACCTGATCCAGAGTATGCCACCCGTTGTGCGGCCTGTGTACATGTGCATGGTAATCATATCCCATATTGATGTCGGATTACATGGGAAGGAAACAGAGGCGTTCTGTAGCACCTGTGTTTCTGGACGATTTTCTCAACTTATCACCAATACTGTGGACCTACAGATCTGTCCCGTGTGTGTTTCGTATGTGCCTATGCTATTAGCTGTAGTTTTGTGTAGTGCCACGTTGTGTGGCACCACATTCTGCAATTATCCTTAATTTATGAGCATGAGTGTAGGTTCCTGCATACAGCATTCGACCAATGCAGCACAGCTCTATCTTGGTGAAATATAATGTTGGATCTCATGTCCTGTGTCTGGGAGTGTAGAAACTGCTCCAACGTGTCCAGATATACTGGCCCACTCGCTATGTTTTCTGCAAAGAAGAACGGTCCCACAATTGTGTCGGGTATTCGCCAATACCAAACGTTCCGTTTAGGGCTATCTCAACATGTTCAATGATAAGATTCGGAAGTTGCGATAACCAAATCCGAGCATTATAACTTTTGTGCTAATTAACCGTTCCTGACACATCACGTTTTGCCTCGTCTGAGCAAAAACATCTTTCCAGGAAGCTGGAATTCATGTGAGTACGCTGCAGCCTATTCGTAGAAAATTTTTTAATGTCATACTTTGTCGTTCGGTATCAGATGTTGCAGAATTCGCACTTTGTTAGCATGGAAACCAAGACGCTGGTATAGTACGCGATGCAATGTCGCTTGGGGTTCGAGTACATTAAGTTACCTGCCGAAATGAAACGTTGTCTGATGTACTCCACTGTCTCATACGAAAAACAACGACGTTCTTCGCCTGGATGTTTCAGGACGCTTCCAGTTTCCAAAAACTTACGATGCCATTATTAATTGTTTTCTCATCGGGTGAATCACGCACGACAATCTGCGGTTTTCTTTCTGAAAGCCACATGACTTATTGCGTGCGCTGCTATGAAGTAGTCATTTTGACATCGTGCGGTCATGGTGCACTCTGGCGACAGTAGTTCGTACTTCTGATGCGGGAATATAAATTATTTGAGACGCCTTAGCATTTGCTGCAACTTCATTATCGTAGCTATTGCAGTTTTCTTCCTGGGTCTTTGAAATGTAGGAGGTTTGAAAGGAACACTCACTATATTGTGAAAACTTATCTTACAACACTCCGTTGTGGCACACGTGAAATTAGTTTTCACGTCTGAACAATTCTTTCTCTTGGTCGGCCGCGGTGGTCTAGCGCTTCTGGCGCTGCAGTCCGGAACCGCGGGACTGCTACGGTCGCAGGTTCGAATCCTGCCTCGGGCATGAGTGTGTGTGATGTCCTTAGGTTAGTTAGGTTTAAGTAGTTCTAAGTTCTAGGGGACTTATGACCTAAGATGTTGAGTCCCATAGTGCTCAGAGCCATTTGAACCAAACAATTCCTCCTCTTAAAAATGACATTCTGTGGTATTTAAGTCTGGATGGAATCGCCGTCATGGTACATTTCTTGAATAATGCAGCCGCCAGCTGACAATGACAATTTTTATTTTATTGTTATAGAATCCATAGAAAGTATTCAGTATTACTCCACCACAGAGTCCCATACGTTTCTAGTTCAAAGAATAACCTACTGATTTAACTAGTCAAAATTTAGATATTGGTAATAACTATTGTTTCACACTTGACAAAACACTGGTATGTTTACTAACCCATATGTAAATTTTGGTGTAGATGTTAACAAAAGACATGGCAAGCAGTTTTACGGTGCATGTTACGGATAGAGGTACACATACTTTGATAGTAATTTACTAAGTGTTATAAAGTGGACTGTATAGAAGTTTCATTTATATTTGTCAGATACACTCCTGGAAATGGAAAAAAGAACGCATTGACACCGGTGTGTCAGACCCACCATACTTGCTCCGGACACTGCGAGAGGGCTGTACAAGCAATGATCACACACACGGCACAGCGGACACACCAGGAACCGCGGTGTTGGCCGTCGAATGGCGCTAGCTGCGCAGCATTTGTGCACCGCCGCCGTCAGTGTCAGCCAGTTTGCCGTGGCATACGGAGCTCCATCGCAGTCTTTAACACTGGTAGCATGCCGCGACAGCGTGGACGTGAACCGTATGTGCAGTTGACGGACTTTGAGCGAGGGCGTATAGTGGGCATGCGGGAGGCCGGGTGGACGTACCGCCGAATTGCTCAACACGTGGGGCGTGAGGTCTCCGCAGTACATCGATGTTGTCGCCAGTGGTCGGCGGAAGGTGCACGTGCCCGTCGACCTGGGACCGGACCGCAGCGACGCACGGATGCACGCCAAGACCGTAGGATCCTACGCAGTGCCGTAGGGGACCGCACCGCCACTTCCCAGCAAATTAGGGACACTGTTGCTCCTGGGGTATCGGCGAGGACCATTCGCAACCGTCTCCATGAAGCTGGGCTACGGTCCCGCACACCGTTAGGCCGTCTTCCGTTCACGCCCCAACATCGTGCAGCCCGCCTCCAGTGGTGTCGCGACAGGCGTGAATGGAGGGACGAATGGAGACGTGTCGTCTTCAGCGATGAGAGTCGCTTCTGCCTTGGTGCCAATGATGGTCGTATGCGTGTTTGGCGCCGTGCAGGTGAGCGCCACAATCAGGACTGCATACGACCGAGGCACACAGGGCCAACACCCGGCATCATGGTGTGGGGAGCGATCTCCTACACTGGCCGTACACCACTGGTGATCGTCGATGGGACACTGAATAGTGCACGGTACATCCAAACCGTCATCGAACCCATCGTTCTACCATTCCTAGACCGGCAAGGGAACTTGCTGTTCCAACAGGACAATGCACGTCCGCATGTATCCCGTGCCACCCAACGTGCTCTAGAAGGTGTAAGTCAACTACCCTGGCCAGCAAGATCTCCGGATCTGTCCCCCATTGAGCATGTTTGGGACTGGATGAAGCGTCGTCTCACGCGGTCTGCACGTCCAGCACGAACGCTGGTCCAACTGAGGCGCCAGGTGGAAATGGCATGGCAAGCCGTTCCACAGGACTACATCCAGCATCTCTACGATCGTCTCCATGGGAGAATAGCAGCCTGCATTGCTGCGAAAGGTGGATATACACTGTACTAGTGCCGACATTGTGCATGCTCTGTTGCCTGTGTCTATGTGCCTGTGGTTCTGTCAATGTGATCATGCGATGTATCTGACCCCAGGAATGTGTCAATAAAGTTTCCCCTTCCTGGCACAATGAATTCACGGTGTTCTTATTTCAATTTCCAGGAGTGTAGTATGGATCTGAGTCCAATAACCTTACGAAGTTTGGTCCCTCCCCGTTCCCCCCTTGGGGACCCATTCCTTCGAGCTACCCTCTCCTTCTCATTTCCCCCCTTCCTTGCCCCCCAGTCTAGTTTGAATGTTTCACATTCTGTCGGCTCCGCAACTGTACCCACATTCCTCCCCCCCCCCCCCCCCCCATCATCCTTCGTCACTACTGCACTGTGACTTTATTTGTTCATTGTGCTGGTGTGAGGAACTTTTATGAACGTTATTACTACTTTCATAATTAACTGTATTACAAGCCAAAAACTCCATGTTCGTTACAAATACGTTTTTAAATGCGAACTTTAATAGTGGGCCTCCATGTCATATACAGTTAACACTTTTATGTAGCAGCGTATGCAAAGATAATGGATTCATTACGCAAAATAAACAATTCACCTACCTTGTTCCCTAACACACCCACAGATAGCGTTGTGCTGATTGTGACGTCTCTCAGGTTATCTGTTGCAGATCTTTTCGTCCTATGTCCTTTACAGTTGTTGTTCATAAACACTAGTGTGGCTAATAACTTTTTGGTTCAAATGGGTCTGAGCACTATGGAACTCAACAGCTGAGGTCATATGTCCCCTAGAACTTAGATCTACTTAAACCTAACTAACCAAAGGACATCACACACATCCATGCCCGAGGCAGGATTCGAACCTGCGACTGTAGCAGTCGCGCGGTTCCGGACTGAAGCGCCTAGAATCGCTTGGCCACCGTGGCCGGCTCGTAACTTTTTATTCGTTAGCAGGTTCGTATAACAGTTGTGCTGTAGGGTCCAGAAATTAAAATCTTAAACTGGCGTTTTAGAGATGTCCTCGCTTTTACTAATGAGATATCTGGACTATATGATCAAATATACTTGTCGGACAAGGACTTGTATTTCATAATAGTCTGATGTGTTTTGACATATAAATAAGGTAAACAATGTTGGTATTTATACACTAATTTTCATGGTTGCCATGCCTGCTTTTGTGATTCATGCTTCTATTCTTTATTCCAGTTTTTGTACTTGAAAATGGCTGAAGGTCGAACTCTGATGGCGGCAGCATCATTTATAAAAAAACTGTCATATGTTTCTATGAGCTCTTAATCTAATAGTAGAGCTGGTCTGTTACTCACAAGGGAACCTCCCCATCGCACCCCCCTCAGATTTAGTTATAAGTTGCCACAGTGGATAGGGCTTGAAAACCTGAACACAGATCAATTGAGAAAACAGGAAGAAGTTGTGTGTAACTGTGAAAAAATAAGCAAAATATACAAACTGAGTAGTCCATGGGCAACATAGGCAACAGCGTGGAGTACGTGAGCTCAGGAGCGCTGTGGTCCCGTGGTAGCGTGATCAGCTGCGGAACGAGAGGTCCTTGGTTCAAGACTTCCCTCGAGTGAAAATTTTACATTCTTTATTTTTGCATAGTTACTATCTGTCCGTTCGTTCATTGACGTCTCTGTTCACTGTAATGAGTTTATTGTCTGTGTTTCGCGGCCGCATCGCAAAACCGTGCGATTAGTAAGACGAAAGGACGTGCCTCTCCAATGGGAACCGAAAACATTTGATCGCAAGGTCATAGGTCAACCGATTCCTCCACAGGAAAACACATCTGATATATTCTATACGACACTGGTGACGGCATGTGCGTCACATAACGGGAATATGTTGTCGACCCACCTAACTTGTACACTTGGCGAATGGGCAAAAATATTCTTCTACCTTGCCCGATTTAGGTTTTCTTGTGGATGTGATAATCACTCCCAAAAAAGTGATGAAAACATAAGAGTTTGCCACATAAATTGAAAATAAAAAATAAATTTTTCACTCGATGGAAGATTTGAACCAAGGACCTTTCGTTCCTCAGCTGCTCACGTTACCACGAGACCACAGCGCTCCTGCATTTCCAGTGTCCTTGATGTTGCCTATCTTCCCACGAACTACTCAGTTTGTACATTTTGCTTATTTTTTTCACAGTTCCACACAACTTCTTCCTGTTTTCTCAATTGATCTTTGTTCAGTTTCTCAAGGCCTATCCACTGTGCCAACTTATAACTAAATCTGAGGGGGGTGCGATGGGGAGGTTCCCTTGTCAGTACACTCCTAGTTATTAATTTATTTTTATTTTATACATTGTTTCTCATTAAGCGAGAATTCAGGAGTGTGTCATACAAATTCAGGAAGTCAAGGAATACAGCAGAAACCTGCGCCCTGGTAACTAAAGTTTTCCGGGTCTCGTGGACGGACTAGGCGAGGTATGATCCGCAGGATGCAGCTCTGGAGGCCCCAGTGTTAAGCAGGGGTGTCCAGTTCATTTGCTTCTCCACTAGCGTTGCAACCGGCCGCGACAGGAGGCCCGTTTCGGGGAGAGGGAATCACAAAATTGCATTCCACAACCAACACGTGGCAACCAAAGCGGACCCCGGAATGTACCTTGCGTTTGTGTGTTCGTGTTTCACGGCGGGCTGGCAGTACGGAATCTCATAAAGGTAAACAGGCATCTGCCCAATAAACAGCGGGGTGCCTCTCCTGCCCACCCCCACCACTCATTCTACCCCCCCCCCCACTGACCCCCTCCACGCGCGGCTCCTAATTGAGTTAGCCGCGGCTGCGCCCTGGCCAGAATCCACTTAGCTGCCTACACAGGCCGCCGGCGTCCCAGCTCCCTTCTGTACCGCCGCCGGCGGACGCTCACCACGTGCTGTGCTCTGCTACGTACGCCAAATTTCTAAACAGTGTAACAGCGTCCTAACGGATCGGTTTCGTCGATACATGCTACAACGTCGTCGCTATAGTTCAAGTGATGGTCCTGTCTCGAGAATATAGCCTCGATACTCTACCGGATTATCAAATTGTGAAAACGCTTTCGTAAACAAAAGCAAGCTTTGGGACATAACGGAAATACTATGATATCCGAGACATTTAATGCAAGAAGGAAAATAAGAATATTCCACTGAATTACAGGCCCATATCACTAACGTCGATTTGCTACTGCGTTTGAACGTTATGAATTGTTTACAAAAAAACTATTTATTGACACATAGTCCGCACGAATTCAGAAAACATCGTTCTTGTGAAACACAACTAGCTCTTTGTACTCATGAAGTAAAAAAAAAAAAAAGAATTTAAATGCTGTGTGGCTAGGGCCTCCCGTCGGGTAGACATTTCGCCGGGTGCAAGTCTTTCCGATTTCACGCCACTTCGGCGACTTGCACGGAGATGGGGATGAAATGATGATGATTAGGACAACACAGCAACCAGTCCCTGAGAGGAGAAAATCTCTGACCCGGCAGGGAATCGAGCCCGGGCCCTTAGGATTGACATTCTGTCGCGCTGACCACTCAGTTACCGGGGGCGGACATTCATGAGATAATAATTGTTTTCGACAGGGGATGCCAGATTGATTCCACATTTTTAGATTCCCACAAGGTTTTCGAAACCGTTCCTCACACGCGTCTTCCAACCCAACTGCGTATCTATGAAATATCGCCTCAGTTATGGGACTGGATTCGTGATTTCATGTCAGAAAGGTCACAGTTTGTAGTAACGGACGGAAAGTCATCGAGTAAAATAAAAGTAATATCCAGCGTTAGCCTAAAGAAGTGTTATAGGACCTCTATTGTTCCTGATCTATATTTACAACATATAAGACAATCTGAGTAACCCTGTCACATTGTTTAAAGATTTACCGTCTTGTAAAGTCATCAGACGACCAAACCGAATTGCAAAATGATTGTGGTGCGAAAAGTGACAATTGACCCTGAATAAAGAAAAGTGTGAAGTTTTTCACATGAGTACTAAAAGAAATCCGCTACATTTCGATTATGCGATAAGAAAACGATTTATTGAAATGTAGTCAGCACGGATTCATAAAAAATCGTTCTTGTGAAAAACCATCTCTTTACACTTAAGAAGTAATAAGTGCTATCGACAGGGGATGTCAAATTGATTCCATACTTTTAGATTCCCAGAAGACTTTCGAAACCGTTCCTCACAAGCGTCTTCTAATCAAACTGCGTGCCTACGGAGTATCGCCTCAGTTGTGCGACTGGATTCGTGATTTCCTGTCAGAAAGGTCACAGTTCGTAGTAAGAGACGGAAAGTCATCGAGTAAAACAAAAGTAATATCCGGCGTTCTCCAATGAAGTGTTATAGGCCCTCTATTGTTCCTGATCTATGTTAACTACATAGGAGACAATCTCAGTAACCCTCTAAGATTGTATGCAGATGATGCTGTCATTTACCGTCTTGTAAAGTCATCAGATGACAAAAACGAACTGCAAAATGATTTTGGTGCGAGAAGTGGCAGTTGACCCTGAATAACGAAAAGTGTGAAGTTTTCACATTTCTACTAAAAGAAATCCGCTACATTTCGATTACCCGATAAGTCACACAAATCTGAAGGCTGTAAATTCAACTCAATACTTAGGGATTGCAATTACAAATAACCTAAACTGGAACGATCACATAGATAGTGTTGTGGGTAGAGCAAACCAGAGATCGCCATTCATTGGCAGAACACTTAGAACGTGCAACGGCAACGGCCTTGCCACAGTGGATACACCGGTTCCCGTGAGATCACCGAAGTTAAGCGCTGTCGGGCGTGGCCAGCTCTTGGATGGGTGACCATCCAACTGCCATGCGCTGTTGCCATTTTTCGGGGTGCACTCAGCCTCGTGATGCCAATTGAGGAGCTACTCGACCGAATAGTAGCGGCTCCGGTCAAAGAAAACCATCATAACGACCGGGAGAGCGGTGTGCTGACGACACGCCCCTCCTATCCGCATCCTCACCTGAGGATGATACGGCGGTCGGATGGTCCCGATGGGCCGCTTGCGGCCTGAAGACGGAGTGCTTTAGAACGTGCAACAGGTCTACTAATGAGACTGCTTACACCACGCTTGTCCGCCCTATTTTGGAGTATTGCTGTGCGGTGTGAGATCTGCATCAGGCGTGACTGACGCTTGACCTCGAAAAAGTTCAAAGAAGGGCGACTCGTTTTGTACTATCGCGAAATAAGGGAGATAGTGTCACACACGTGATACGTTAATTGGAATGGCAATCATTAAAACAAAGTTGTTTCTCATGGCGACAGGACCTTCCCGTGAAATTTTTCCTCCGACTGCGAAAGCATTCTGTTGGTACCCGCTTACATAGGGAGAAATGATCATCATGATAAAATAAGAGAAATCAGGGCTCGCGCAGAAAAATTTACGTGCTCGTTTTTCCCGAGCACCGTTCGAGAGTGGAACGGTAGAGAGACAGCTTGAAGGTGGTTCATTGAACCGATTGTAAGCACTTTATTGTGAATAGCAGAGTAATCACGTAGATGTAGATGTAGGAATATTAAGAGTTTGTGTCAACACAGGAGAGTAAAGAGGGTAAAGCCTTTCACCTACAATACTCGATATACGCTTGGACATTGTTAGACTGTGGAAACGGGAAGATAGCAAAGTACAAGGGGACACACAGATACAGTCAGATATATGAGGGAGTGCAGATAGGTACTTGCTTTCTAAAGAAATAAAATAGGCCAGGTGTAAGTAGGACTCGCACACTAATAGTTCTATAAGAACATAATTATGTATGAAGACAGTTCATCTTTTGGCTCTGAGCACTATGGAACTTAACATCTATGGTCATCAGTCCCCTAGAACTTAGAACTACTTAAACCTAACTAACCTAAGGACATCACACAACACCCAGCCATCACGAGGCAGAGAAAATCCCTGACCCAGTTCATCTTTTCCATCAATCGAGAACCACAAAGATTTTTGCCTGTCATCGACATTAATACTGGCACGATATCGGTCCAAGGGATTTCAAAATTTCCAAGAATGTTTTAATTTTAAGTTGGATAACAAATCACAAAAGAAATACTTTTTGTGTTTACAGTTTTCTGATTTTTTTTCTTTTGCTTGTACTGTGAAAACTTTGTTCCTATCAAATTTCGTGAAGGAGAAATACGCTATAGGTATTAATGAGTGAGTTTCCTAGCATCAAAATATGGTTCATAAATGGCGATATCTTTCTCTTGCATTGACGTACAACCCTAACAGTAGACTCTGTAGGTGACACAAATTTCAACTCGATACGTCTACCAATTCCTGAAGAAAAGAAGGGTCTTATGCAGGATCAGACAGTCGGACAACAAATCTCAAAAATGTTTTTTGTATGAAATAATGTAAAATTAACAATTTTAGGAGTTTTCATTTACTCATGTAATTTTACTTCTTGCCAAATTTCGTCATTGTAGGTCAACGCGAAGTACCCTGTACTATGTACGTAATGAGTGAGTTTGCGACTGTCAAAATATGATACATACATGGCCGTGTCTTTTGACTGTATTGACTTAGAAGCTTCAGTTTTATTCCCCGCTGAAACATCATAGAAATTATTATTTGGGATAAATTTGAAATTCATACGTCCACCATTTCCTGCGAAAAATAGTCCTGAGTAGTCGGAGAGACATACATACCGACAACGAAGTTTTTCTATAAGGGTTCAGATTTTACGGTTCGATACACGGATACCATAAAACGTTCTTACGGGCTTGGAAAACTTCGCTTACTCCAAAAATTGCTTCTTGAGCTTAACACATTAATGGCATGTTTGCCGTAGCTTCTTTAAACCACCTAATGAAAAAGACGATTTTGATTGTGCTGAAAAACACTCATCCGCATGTTTTCTGGCTCACTCAGTATTCAGATATCTACTTCGCTGGGAACCTTTCTTGAGATTTGGGAACACACAGTAGTCTGCTTCAAATTGCTCTAGGCACTATGGGATTTAATATCTGAGGTCATCAGTCCCCTAGACGTAGAACTACTTAAACCTAACTACCCTAAGGACATCACACACATCCATGCCCGAGGCAGGGTTCGAACATGCGTCCGTAGCAGCAGCGCGGTTCCGGACTGGAGCGCCTAGAACCGTGCGGCCACAGCGGCTAACCCTTCAGGTCGCATACACCTCTGTGTTGACTTTAAATCTACGCTCAACCTACAAAATGTGACTGATTCTTATCCACTGCTTCGCCCAGAGGATCTCGTGGTCAGATAAGGCGCTGGTCGCTACTTTTCAAAAACTGATTCACGCGACGCATGTCTTCAAATACGACTTGCTGAAGAATCTCAAAAAATGAGTGCGCCTGATCAGTGAACAGCTTGAATGCCCGAGGATGTCTTCCAATTTTTGCTATGTGATGGCCGTCTCGCGGGGAGGGGCATTGTCTTGCAGAAACAAGATTATGGCTAATTTTGGTTGTTTGTACGATTATGCGCTTGTATGTAATAAAATTCTGTGCTGTTCTCGCTTGTAAAGGTAGCGACCCAGCGCTCCTGGTCGTAAGTATATGACATCACATTGTCCACATGGACAGCTTCCGTTCCGCCAGTCAGCTAGTCTGTCATTGTCTTTCGTGCGGACCGCTTTTTCCTTGCCCTGCACTGAGCTGCCTGCTGTCCTAGTGCCATACTGGTAAGAGACTACCACCTGATTCTATCACCATTGTACGAGGGTTGAATGAAAAGTAATGAGTTTGGATAGGAATATTTTAATAACGCGGCAGGTTAGCCAAGGGCGCCAACGCGCTGCTTCCTGGATTCGGGTAGGCGCGCCGGCCTCGGTTCGAATGCGCCCGGCGGATTAAGGACGACGGCCGGTGTGCCGGCCAGCTTGGATGTGGTTTTTAGGCGGTTTTCCACATCCCACTAGGTGAATACCCTGCTCGTCGCCACGTCCCGCCTCAGTTGCACAGCTCGCAGACATCTGAACACTTTCGCACTATTCCGTGGATTACACTAGTCGTAGACACTCGGGGTATACTAATTCTGTCCCGGGGGGTACGTGGTGGTGGCAGGAAGGGCATCCGGCCACCGCTTCCACTAACATTGCCACATCAGACTAACCATGCCGACGCTGCGTATCCGCGGGAAAAAAGGCACAAGCAAAAGAAAGAAGGAATATTTTAATAAAACTTCCTGGCAGATTAAAACTGTGTGCCCGAGCGAGACTCGAACTGCGGACCTTTGCCTTTCGCGGGCAAGTGCTCTACCAACTGAGCTACCGAAGCACGACTCACGCCCGGTACTGACAGCTTTACTTCTGCCAGTATCGCGTCTCCTACCTTCCAAACTTTACGGAAGCTCTTCGCTGCAGAGTGAAAATCTCATTCTGGAAACATCCCCCAGGCTGTGGCTAAGCCATGTCTCCGCAGTATCCTTTCTTTCAGGAGTGCCAGTTCTGCATGGTTCGCAGGAGAGCTTCTGTAAAGTTTGGAAGGTAGGAGACGACATACTGGCAGAATTAAAACTGTGAGTACCGGGGGTGAGTCGTGCTTCGGTAGCTCAGTTGGTAGAGCACTTGCCCGCGAAAGGCAAAGGTCCCGAGTTCGAGTCTCGGTCGGGCACACAGTTTTAATCTGCCAGGAAGTTTCATATCAGCGCACACTCCGCTGCAGAGTGAAAATCTCATTCTGGAATATTTTAATAAATCAAACTCAGAAATAATCCTTAGAATGTCATCTTTAATTACCAATGTTCACTTTTCCAGATAATCACCAACCAATTGGATACATTTCTCCCAACGATGAACAAGTTTTCTGAAGCCGCCACGGAAGAACTCCACAATCTGTTTCCGCAATCACAGTCTCACAGTTCTCTCAATGTGTTCATCAGAAGCATAATGATGTCCCCAAAGTGCGTCTTTCACTATCGGGAACAGACGGAAGTCAGATCATCCTTAATCAATCGGCCAACATTATGCTTGTGAAACTCGGCGCTTGTTGTCACACGATGTCCAACTCTTTGCTTGTCACGCAGATGTTCCAGCCTCAACATCTTTAAACATACTTGGCCTACGACGCACGGTACTCACATCAACACAATCACCACAAACGGCTTTCATTCTCCGATTTATCTCCTTTGGGGTGACACCTTCTACTGTCAAAAATTCAATGACTACACGTTGCTTAAATCGCATTAACCGACCGTGTGCCTAGCGTTCCATATTGTTTCACTGTAACAACACAACCGTTCAATGCTAAGGCTTGCCGCCAAGTGGAAGTGTAGAGAAGAGGCTGCGGAACATGCCAGTACCTACCGCATACCGATGCTGCCAACTGTTCACTATTTATGAAGGTGGAAGCATTATTTTTCAGTCAGCCCTCGTAATTTGCGCGTGCCGCCACTAATCATGTTTGTTAACAATGACATTTCTTCGTCGCCAAACCGTCCTTTTTTTAAAAGTAAATTATCGTCCGCTGGCTGCAAATTTCTTTCGTTGTTCTTTTTAGACGCAGGCAAATTTTGAAGAATGGGGCACTTCTTTGTTACCTTTCGCTCGCCATAACATTGACGATATTCCCTGACTATGAGCGATGTGTATGCCTATGATCTTTTAACATTGTGAGTATATTTTAGACATTCCTTTATTAATTTTAATATTCGCAAAAGATGGCGACACCGTACTTTGCTTATTACCACGTAGGTTCACCAGATGATGTAGCTTGAAGCCGCGAAACCTGTCGTCTTTCAATAACCAACAATTTTACCAGCTGTGAGCGGAGTTCTTTCTAACATCATGCCTTCCAGCAACTGCGGTTGCCCGGAATATAAAAAAGTTTGTACGGAACGAGCTTAGTTTTCTCAGATTTCCACGATGTCTGAAGACAAGCTGTTGCTTCAGTTTATCGAGAAGCTTAAAATAGCACTTTGTTGTGATGGTGTGCCGTGTTGTAAGTGGTCAATAAATAGGAACTCATCTTTATCCCAAAAGACGGATGCGAGCAACTTTTCTACTGATCTTTGTGTCCTGAACATCTTTAGACTTGGAGAACCACAGTGTCTTCTTTGTTCAGACGGTTTTTAGGTCTCTGCGTCACATAGGTATATCCATGTTTTATCCATGGTGACGAGACGGTCCAACACTCACACAATATCACAGTGCAGATCGATCAGAAAGGTCTTTGAAGTAACTACTCGCTGACGCTTTCGGTCTGCATTGATACATTTGGGGACCCAATTGTTTACGGACTTTCTCATGTCCTAAATCTCATGAATAATACGACCCTCACGTTCTCTGCACATACCCTGTGTCCATGCTATTGTTTTAGCAGCTATCCTCCGATACCCTATTGTAAATGCAACCTTCCAAGTCTCAATAGTGGAGGAATAAGGGCAGTTACCACCCAGTGTACCAGACTTATCATCATAAATTTGTTTGACTGCGTTCCCTTTGATAAGAAGTTTCTTAATTATAGGATGATTCTGTAACTGTGAATTTTCTCTTTTCTTGTGCTATGCTCACATCAGACTTGCACAGAAAAATGTTACTACTATCCACTTACCGTCGTACATGATGTAAAGAACAAAGTTTAATGTCAAAACATCAGAATTAATTTCATATATCCGTTCTCAGTAGGAAAGGCTAAGGAATTATCAGCATCCGGATAAAAAGTATTGGCAACAGTGCTGTAAAAAGAAGGATGTATGTGTCATGGGGTTTCCGGTAATAGCAGAAGGCCAGTTGAAGTAGTGCAGAGAGAGACAAAGGTTGTGTTTGAGCTGTTTGCAGAGTGTGCTGTCTGAAGGTGCAGGGGACCAGTTGTAGTACCTCACCAGAACGTTTAGGAAATGCGAACAACGTGCGTGGATCATGAATGAAGTGACAAGTGGTCGGAGCGCAAAACAGTGTTTCCTTCTGGCTCTGCATCCCATCACCCTTCATGACAGTGCTCGATGCCACACGGGGAGTCCCCTGCTGGAGCTCCTACGTAGGTGAGGGTTGGGAAACACTAGAACATCCATCGTGTTCGCCCGATACGAGCCCGTGCGATTACGATCTCATCACCAAAATGATGGAACCCCTTCGTGTTACGCACTACAACACAAGGGAAGACATCAACTGTGCCACATAGCAGCCGTTAAAAGATTTCGACTGTGATGGATGCACTGATGGTATAGGACGCCTTCCATCTGTCTGTGCGATGGTGATCGAGACGAGGGACGATTATACTGTTGGCATTTAATACTGTGAACGACCGTCAGTAAGGTCTGGTTTGAACTGGAGACATGCGACGATATACGGTTGTTGTTGTTGTTGTTGTGGTCTTCAGTCCTGAGACTGGTTTGATGCAGCTCTCCATGCTACTCTATCCTGTGCAAGCTTCTTCATCTCCCAGTACCTACCGCAACCTACATCCTTCTGAATCAGCTTAGTGTATTCATCTCTTGGTCTCCCTCTACGATTTTTACCCTCCACGCTGCCCTCCAATGCTAAATTTGTGATCCCTTGATGCCTCAAAACATGTCTTACCAACCGATCCCTTCTTCTAGTCAAGTTGTGCCACAAACTTCTCTTCTCCCCAATCCTATTCAATACCTCCTCATTAGTTACATGATCTACCCACCTTATCTTCAGCATTCTTCTGTAGCACCACATTTCGGAAGCTTCTATTCTCTTCTTTCCCAAACTGGTTATCGTCCATGTTTCACTTCCATACATGGCTACACTCCATACAAATACTTTCAGAAACGACTTCCTGACACTTAAATCTATACTCGATGTTAACAAATTTCTCTTCTTCAGAAACGATTACATTGCCATTGCCAGTCTACATTTTAGATCCTCTCTACTTCGACCATCATCAGTTATTTGACTCCCTAAATAGCAAAACTCCTTTACTACTTTAAGTGTCTCATTTCCTAATCTAATCCCCTCAGCATCACCCGATTTAATTTGACTACATTCCATTATCCTCGTTTTGCTTTTGTTGATGTTCATCTTATATCCTCCTTTCAAGACACTGTCCATTCCGTTCAACTGCTCTTCCAAGTCCTTTGCTGTCTCTGACAGAATTACAATGTCATCGGCGAACCTCAAAGTTTTTACTTCTTCTCCATGAATTTTAATACCTACTCCGAATTTTTCTTTTGTTTCCTTTACTGCTTGCTCAATATACAGATTAAATAACATCGGGGAGAGACTACAACCCTGTCTCACTCCTTTCCCAACCACTGCTTCTCTTTCATGCCCCTCGACTCTTATAACTGCCATCTGGTTTCTGTACAAATTGTAAATAGCCTTTCGCTCCCTGTATTTTACCCCTGTCAACTTCAGAATTTGAAAGAGAATATTCCAGTTAACGTTGTCAAAAGCTTTCTCTAAGTCTACGTTTCTAACGTAGGTTTGCCTTTTCTTAATCTTTCTTCTAAGATAAGTCGTAAGGTTAGTATTGCCTCACGTGTTCCAACATTTCTACGGAATCCAAACTGATCTTCCCCGAGGTCCGCTTCTACCAGTTTTTCCATTCGTCTGTAAAGAATTCGCGTTAGTATTTCGCAGCTGTGACTTATTAAACTGATAGTTCGGTAATTTTCACATCTGTCAACACCTGCTTTCTTTGGGATTGGAATTATTATATTCTTCTTGAAGTATGTGGGTATTTCGCCTGTCTCATGCATCTTGCTCACCAGATGGTAGAGTTTTGTCAGGACTGGCTCTCCCAAAGCTGTCAGTAGTTCTAATGGAATGTTGTCTACTCCCGGGGCCTTGTTTCGACTCAGGTCTAACACTCAAATGAGAAAACTTAGAGATAAGTGCTGGGCACGGGAACTATGAAAATTCACATTGGTCTCACCCCTAAATACCCTAATGTGCTATTTATGGGTGAGACAAATGTAAGTTTTGATAGTTCCCGTACCCAGCAACAGGGGCAACGCCGGCCGAAGTGGCCGTGCGGTTAAAGGCGCTGCAGCCTGGAACAGCGAGACCGCTACGGTCGCAGGTTCGAATCCTGCCTCGGGCATGGATGTTTGTGTGTCATTAGGTTAGTTAGGTTTAACTAGTTCTAAGTTCTAGGGGACTAATGACCTCAGCAGTTGAGTCCCATAGTGCTCAGAACCATTTGAACCATTTTTGAACAGGGGCAACACTTATCTTGTGCTGACTACCAAATAACTGTTCACAAGTCAGAAATTAACCTCCAGTTTACCATAAGTTAAACATGCAAGAACTGAAACCTAAACATTTAAGTGATAAAACAACTAAGATGTCCTTCCCAAGGAAACTTAACAGCACTCTCCAAAGTGGTTGCTAGTTCGTAACGTGCTTCAGCCGTGCTGCGGCTCGCGTTGGTGCTATTTGTAGGTTTCCGCCCTGTGTTGGAGGCCAGACGGTTTCCTTTAGTTGGCATAGTTGTGGTTGTTTGTCTTCTTCTCGTGTTGACTGGCGCCACTCTGTTTCGAAAGCGTTGCCTTATCTTTGGGGCGGCGTCGTTGTTTTTGCGGGTCGTGTGAGTGGGCCAGTTCAGTGGCAGACTCAGGAGGAGCCAGGTCCGCGCAATACGTGAACGCGCCTGAGCCGCTGGTGGCACACGAGGACTGCCGGATGGATGATCACTGGATCCAGCAAGCTTTAAGATGAGTGCGTTTCGATCCAAGTAGAGAAACCTCCACCATTGTGATATCTCGCGATTCTCCAGTGACTTGGGTTCGTGTTACTGCTCGTAGTGTCGCCGAGGCGAAGAGCAGCGAGTGTAGTGATTTGGGAAGGCGGATCTGCTTAGCTTTCCTCTACTTCCCATTACTATTTGGTTTATCGGACGTCTGGTGGCTTCAGCAAGATTATCATTAGTCATTCATTAGACTGCCACTAGTCTGAGTTACCATCCTGTGAAGTGAATGCAACTCTTGGCTGCCTATCTCATCGCTCTTGAAAGTGTTTAATGCCGGACCTTCTCAGAGGTCGATCCCTGGAGCATCGTCTGGATCAGTTGCTTGTTTTTTTTTTTTTAAATGAATTTTTGCTATTGTATTTGCTGTTTTACAGCAGGTTTGGAAATATTTTTATATTATTTCCGTTCCTGGCGTGTAAGGCTTTCAGCCGTGATTGTTCTCACTTGCCTTAAAATTATAATTTGGTATTTGTATGTACACAGTAATCCTTTAAAACGTTATTTACTGCGATTCCTGGCGTCTGATGCCGCCTGCTGTGGTTGTAGCGACTTGCCTTTAATATTTCAATTGTGGTGTCACCGCCACACACCACTCTTGCTAGGTGGTAGCCTTTAAATCGGCCGCGGTCCATTAGTATACGCCGGACCCGCGTGTCGCCACTGTCAGTAATTGCAGACCGAGCGCCACCACACGGCAGGTCTAGAGAGACGTCCTGGCACCCGTCCGAGTTGTACAACCGACTTTGCAAGGAAAGGTTCACTGACAAATACGCTCTCATTTGCCGAGACGATAGTTAGCATAGCCTTCAGCTACATTTGCTACGATCTAGCAAGGCGCCGTATTCAATTGATATTGAGATTCTATTAATGTATCATCAAGAGCGATGTTCTACAAATGTGGATTAAAGTTTAGTATTCCAGAAGCTACGTACTTTTCTTTATAGCATTCATTACGTATCCTGTTTCAGACCTCACGCCAGCCTGCGTGAGTTTAAGCGCGTGCCTTTCGGCTTCCTCTCATTGTGTCTAGGCTGTCTTGACACAGCAAAAATACCTGTAATTTTTTAGTTGCAGCGAGTTTTAACAATTCTTAATTTATTGCCATTCCTGGCGTGTAAGGCCTTCTGCACAGATCACAGTGGCTTACTTTTAAAACATTATCTGTTGTAACTGTATTTGAAGGTGATTTGCTAAATTGTAACTCACTGAAAAGACTATTATTTACACTGTTGTTTATTTCTTCATTAATAACGTGTGTTATTTTTTATTTATTGTTGAGACTGGAGTTACTGATTTAAAATAAATTGTGTGCAACTGTAAAAGGCAACCAATAGTAACTGATTACAGCCCCGTCCACAATCCTAACCGAATCGCGCCTTCCCTTGACGACCAGGTTTCAGTGCCCTTGTGTTTTACAGTGAAGACAGTGACGTAACAACCGTGTTAATTACAATTTCAGGAGTACTTTGCTGGGCGTCAATTTTTATTTGCACAGACTCAAGAATATGCCGATTTGCACTCGTTCGTATCAGTGAATTTAATTAGCAGTCGGTGCGTCACCAGTATGTTGTTATCAAAGTATTGGTTTCCGTACAAGAGCAGGCTGACATCTTCCTTGTGCTATAGACAAACGAACAGTAACAATACTGTGCTCTGCCGCTGCCAGCAGTGTCTTAGGGTCATTGGTTTTGGCTGTGAGCAAAGTGAGCAGTCACCTTCCAGCAATATGCGTCTCTGTCCTGAGACGTAGTTTTTACTTTGCCTCAAGAGACATACGCAGGTACAGACTTCCGCTTATGTGTTGTATTGATGAATTTAACCAACGTTCCAGCAACAGATGTTAACTACCCCAGAAGCCAAGTTGTCCTCCGTAGCAGGGTCACTCCATCCCTTCTCTATCGTGGCGAACCTGACATAAGCATTACCAGAAACAGCCGACTGGCTCATATTTTTCTTTCAACAGTCCAATTCTTCTCCAGTGTTTTTAAATTTTATGCTGCTTTCGCTAATGCCTGCCGCACCCGCATTAATAACCACACACACTCGAAAAACAATGTTCCATTCTAATCACGTTCCATTACTGAGTAACGTCTAGTTCGCTGATAACACCTGAGGCTCATCAGTTGTGTAAACGTTAGAAAAGCTTCCAAAATAGAAGTTTTGTTGTCTAGATCTGATACATACCCTGGTTATTACTTGTAGGAAATATACACTCCTGGAAATTGAAATAAGAACACAGTGAATTCATTGTCCCAGGAAGGGGAAACTTTATTGACACATTCCTGGGGTCAGATACATCACATGATCACACTGACAGAACCACAGGCACATAGACACAGGCAACAGAGCATGCACAATGTCGGCACTAGTACAGTGTATATCCACCTTTCGCAGCAATGCAGGCTGCTATTCTCCCATGGAGACGATCGTAGAGATGCTGGATGTAGTCCTGTGGAACGGCTTGCCATGCCATTTCCACCTGGCGCCTCAGTTGGACCAGCGTTCGTGCTGGACGTGCAGACCGCGTGAGACGACGCTTCATCCAGTCCCAAACATGCTCAATGGGGGACAGATCCGGAGATCTTGCTGGCCAGGGTAGTTGACTTACACCTTCTAGAGCACGTTGGGTGGCACGGGATACATGCGGACGTGCATTGTCCTGTTGGAACAGCAAGTTCCCTTGCCGGTCTAGGAATGGTAGAACGATGGGTTCGATGACGGTTTGGATGTACCGTGCACTATTCAGTGTCCCCTCGACGATCACCAGTGGTGTACGGCCAGTGTAGAAGATCGCTCCCCACATCATGATGTCGGGTGTTGGCCCTGTGTGCCTCGGTCGTATGCAGTCCTGATTGTGGCGCTCACCTGCACGGCGCCAAACACGCATACGACCATCATTGGCACCAAGGCAGAAGCGACTCTCATTGCTGAAGACGACACGTCTCCATTCGTCCCTCCATTCACGCCTGTCGCGACACCACTGGAGGCGGGCTGCACGATGTTGGGGCGTGAGCGGAAGACGGCCTAACGGTGTGCGGGACCATAGCCCAGCTTCATGGAGACGGTTGCGAATGGTCCTCGCCGATACCCCAGGAGCAACAGTGTCCCTAATTTGCTGGGAAGTGGCGGTGCGGTCCCCTACGGCACTGCGTAGGATCCTACGGTCTTGGCGTGCATCCGTGCGTCGCTGCGGTCCGGTCCCAGGTCGACGGGCACGTGCACCTTCCGCCGACCACTGGCGACAACATCGATGTACTGTGGAGACCTCACGCCCCACGTGTTGAGCAATTCGGCGGTACGTCCACCCGGCCTCCCGCATGCCCACTATACGCCCTCGCTCAAAGTCCGTCAACTGCACATACGGTTCACGTCCACACTGTCGCGGCATGCTACCAGTGTTAAAGACTGCGATGGAGCTCCGTATGCCACGGCAAACTGGCTGACACTGACGGCGGCGGTGCACAAATGCTGCGCAGCTAGCGCCATTCGACGGCCAACACCGCGGTTCCTGGTATGTCCGCTGTGCCGTGCGTGTGATCATTGCTTGTACAGCCCTCTCGCAGTGTCCGGAGCAAGTATGGTGGGTCTGACACACCGGTGTCAATGTGTTCTTTTTTCCATTTCCAGGAGTGTATATTACCATCTTCAGATAGTCCGATACGTGGATTGTGAAGCATGGAAATAAACGTGCAGAAAATACATCCCCATGCAATTGTAAGTGCAATGAAATAAGTCATAAGTGCATCGGAATCTTGTGGATTTTACTTTAGTGTACTTAGTCTTGCATGGTAATTTCTTTACCTCCATGTTTTCAGTCTGCGGATATTAATGTGCCACACGTAGGGGATTTATAAATCACTTATCCGATGATGTGAAGATCAGTATAGCTTTGCTGTAACTAACAATCAGGGTATGTCTCAACTACGATCTGGGCAATAAACCCTATGTTTTGAAAGCTTTTCTTAGGCTGACATAGAGACTGGTGTCCTTCTGACAACGTCAGATAATTACAACTGTGAAAATGGCGACTCTGCTGTTGAACAACACGCTCTCCCTTCTGTAAATACAGTCATACTTGTGAACTATCGTGGAGCATTGGCACCAAGTCTACTTATCTTGGGTCTACATCTATGTAGACCTTGCATGACATCTTGCACAGCATCTTCGGAGTTATGCTTCGAATGGCTTGTTCACCGCCTTTGCACAATCCTTCGTTACTCTTGTACCGACGTTGAGCTATATGGCTCTCGATTATTCCCATATCTACTTCTCTGGCATGGTAATCTCCAGGTTTCGTGACTCATAGTGCTTAGTCACGCCTTATCCAGGTGCCACGAAAGTTGTGTTCATTTAACTGATATAACTGAAAATGTGCCACCTTCCGAACTGCTATAACAATACTTAGTCATGATTCTCTCGGAGTTGAGGCTTTAACCACGTTTGCAACATCTCCGAATAGTAATAGTCATCCACGAACACTTAAGGAAACTACGGTCCAATGTACCATACTTTCGGGAAATATTACTACCGTCTCCAGACGTTGAGGTTTCAGCATCAACATCTACATCTACATTTATACTCCGCAAGCCACCCAACGGTGTGTGGCGGAGGGCACTTTACGTGCCACTGTCATTACCTCCCTTTCGTGTTCCAGTCGCGTATGGTTCGCGGGAAGAACGACTGCCGGAAAGCCTCCGTGCACGCTCGAATCTCTCTAATTTTACATTCGTGATCTCCTCGGAAGGTATAAGTAGGGGGAAGCAATATATTCGATACCTCATCCAGAAACGCACCCTTTAGAAACCTGCACAGCAAGCTACACCGCGATGCAGAGCGCCTCTCTTGCAGAGTCTGCCACTTGAGCTCGCTAAACATCTCCGTAACGCCACCACGCTTACCAAATAACGCTGTGACGAAACGCGCCGCTGTTCTTTGGATCTTCTCTATCTCCTCTGTCAACCCGACTGGTACGGATCGCACACTGATGACCAATACTCAAGTATAGGTCGAACGAGTGTTTTGTAAGCCACCTCTTTGTTGATGGACTAAATTTTCTAAGGACTCTCCCAATGAATCTCAACCTGGCACCCGCCTTACCAACAATTAATTTTATATGATCATTCCACTTCAAATCGTTCCGCACTTATACTCCCAGATATTTTACAGAAGTAACTGCTACCAGTGTTTGTTCCGCTATCATTTAATCATACAATTAAGGATCCTTCTTTCTATGTATTAGCAATGCATTACATTTGTCTATGTTAAGGGTCAGTTGCCACTCCCTGCACCAAGTGCCTATCCGCTGCAGATCTTCCTGCAATTTTCTAATTCTGCAACTTCACTGTATACTACAGCGTCATCCGCGAAAAGCCGCATGGAACTTCCGACACTATTTACTAGGACATTGTGGAAAGCAATAGTCCCATAACACTCCCCAGTGGCACGCCAGAGGTTACTTTAACGTCTGTAGACATCTCTCCATTGAGAACAACGTGCTGTGTTCTGGTCCGCTAAAAACTCTTCAATCCAGCCACACAGCTGGTTTGATATTCTGTAGGCTCTTAATTAGTTTGGCTAATGGCTCTGAGCACTATGGGACTCAACATCTTAGGTCATAAGTCCCCTAGAACTTAGAACTACTTAAACCTAACTAACCTAAGGACATCACACACACCCATGCCCGAGGCAGGATTCGAACCTGCGACCGTAGCAGTCCCGCGGTTCCGGACTGCAGCGCCAAAACCGCTAGACCACCGCGGTCGGCGCTCTTAATTAGTTTATCAGGGGACAGTGCGGAACTGTATCGAACGCCTTCCGGAAGTCAAGGAAAATGGCATCTACCTAGGAGCCTGTATCTAATATTTTCTAGGTCGCATGAACAAATAAAGCGAGTTGCGCTCGACAGTAATAAGTCGTCTCAAATGCAAAGTTTTGGTGTCGGCGGCTGTTTTGTGAGCGCACACACCGAACGCTCGTTTTCCGTTCGGCTTAGTACTGAAGCACCAACTATTTGCCCTTTCTCCTGTGAAGTGGCTAATTACGCAATTCAGCGGCGGGTTCTGCGGCATAGCGTGTCAGCATTGTGCGTATGTGTGTGTGCGTGGGGAGAATTGCAGCGCACCGGAGGGCTTCGGGGATTTAGCGGTGGGCGCCGTCCCGGCTCCAGCGGCGGCTTCCAGCTTCCAGCTCCAGCGCCGTGAGCGCGGGTAATTAGCGCGGCTACCGCGCGTCGCGCCACAGTGGAACGTAATCTGACGCAGGTGGGTGTAGGGCGCCGTTTTACTGCCGCCCACTCGTCTCTGCAGACTCTGAGAGGTCTACCCTGCCGCCTCAGGCTGAAATCTTTCGACAGTGTACGAAGGAACCGTACAACTATTGATGTAACTGGGTGTTTGGGGCTCAGGAGGTCTGAAATAGTTACTCGCTCCACGCCGAAGACGGCTGCTGGCACTAAGTAAGACTTGTCGTGCCAGAGCCTATCTTTCTCGTGGGCCTCACGGTGTTATTCATGACCTCGTGCAATTTACTGACAAGGGTTACTTCCAAATCAATCTCTACTCAGATTTAGTAGTAAGATGGCCCAGTAGATAGCCCCTCAAAAAACGCAGATCAAGCATGAAAACAGGAAGGTGTACTTAAGTGTGAAAAAATCGAAATAAAAACACTAAACGATCCAAGAACAGAAGAGCAATATACAGCAGGGTGAAACAGCAACCGCATCGTGGACAAGTTGGAGAGCCGTACTGAAAACTCCCTTTCTTTTTTCTCCACAAATTTATGAACTGTCCGTCCGGTCATTGAATCGTTTGTTCTCTTTCTGTAATCTTGGCAGTTGTCTTACTATACGTTGGTTATAAATTACGAGTCATATGATACGTTACCGTTGCAAGTAAATGTGATGAATCGCGAGTGTAGGCGGGATACCATATAGACATCACACAGAAATGAAAACAAGAAATAGACGGGTGTGAACTATGTTACAACAAAGGAATTCAAGAGTCAAGACTTGCAAAACGGAACGCAGCTTCACAAAAGTTAAAAACGTATGTTTTGACAGGGCACAGAGAAACTGTGTGATTGTGAAACTCTTGCAGTCATTTGTTCCGGGTTATGTGACAAACTCCATGTTTTCATCATTTCCATGGGACTGATCACATGTACATACAAGGAACACCTAAATTCCGGCCGCGGTGGCCGATCGGTTCTAGGTGCTTCAGTCCGGAACCGCGCGACCGCCACGGTCGAAGGTTCGAATCCTGCCTCGGGCATGGATGTGTGTGATGTCCTTAGGTTAGTTAGGTTTAAGTACGTCTAAGTTTAGGGGACTGATGACCTCAGATTTACGTCCCATAGTGCTCAGAGCCATTTGAACCATTTTTGGAACACCTAAACCGGGCATAGAGGCATATCTCCCTCACTTACCAGGCGTACAAATTACATGCCTCTGTAAGAGATTCCTATCATATGTCAAACGTACCGTCACTAATGCCGTGTATGACACACCAGACCTGTTTTCCGGTGCGGAATTCGATTGAATTGTCGCCTTGCCATCAAACGGTTGCGGCTCCCATTCGAAAGTCACTTCCTTTCGGCTGCTATTAGAGTAGTTGTTCAGAATCAACTGTCCTATCTGACACCTCGCTGTCGCAGCTAGATGCTTCACGACGACACAGACACTAATCTGAATACAGCAAAAAGAAAAAAAAAATCTCGAAGGGGGTTTGAACACAGCTCACCCGCCTGGAAGTCCACCACCATAACAACTCAACTTTGGTGACAGTACTGTTACAGGCTCCTCTGCATTAGTTACACTTCTTATTCTTGGACATTTCACTGTTTCTACTTTGCTCTTTTTTCACAGTTCAGTACACCTTCTTCCTGTTCTCATGCTTGATCTGTGTCCACTTTTCTACGGCCTGTCAACTGCGCCCTCTTACCACTAAATCTCAGGTGGGTGCGACGGGGAGGTTCCATTCTGGAGGGAGAGCCTCACATGCGGAAAACCGACACTGCTCATATTTGGTAGGTCGGCTGCGTGTAACCTAAAATCAAAGAATCTAAAATAATTTGGCACATCTCCCCCTTTTTGAGAAAACCACCCCTGAGGTTCATGACATCCGTTCCACTCGAAAATGATGAGACCGATAGATAACTGAAATTGAGCACTTTTCATCAGGATCTATGGTGTACGCAGAAGCACATTTTACTAGAAAACGTGGAAAGAAACTTTTCGACTACTGCTTATGTATCCGTACGTTAAACGCTCTGCAACAAAATCACCACTGGCGTAATGATCAAGGCATCTGGTTGGGGACCAGGAAACGTGTGTTCGATTCCGAAGTATATACATTTATTTGTGTGCTATTTTCACTTCCGAAATAGGTGGGAACATACCGTGGTAGAAACATAAATTTGTCAAAGAATTTCGATTTGTAAAAAGTTAGTATTTTAAGCCTTGTTGTACGGAAAGAAATGCAAGCATGACTGCTGTAAAGATGAGCATTCGACAGATGCTCTATCACATAAGGGAAAAAATAATAAAATTAACCCACACAGCAAGAGCTATTATACGTAAAATAACGCATTTGTACACGTCCCAATATTCCAGCAAAATGTGTGAAACATTGTTGGTTCAAATGGTTCAAATGGCTCTGAGCACTATGGGACTCAACATCTTAGGTCATAAGTCCCCTAGAACTTAGAACTACTTAAACCTAACTAACCTAAGGACATCACACACACCCATGCCCAAGGCAGGATTCGAACCTGCGACTGTAGCAGTCCCGCGGTTCCGGACTGCAGCGCCAGAACCGCTAGACCACCGCGGCCGATAAGTAACTAATTATTAACTAGATCATTGGGGTGTAGGGCAGGCAATCGTTCAATCGACGCATTAGAAAATATTACATCACTTGCTAAAATTAGGAGAAACTGTCAAGTTAAATGTGCAAAATGTATCTTTTAAAGCCATATTTTCTTATGATAAAGCGCTCCTGGGGTGAGGGTCAGCCAACTTGAACGGTGTAAGTAATACCGCCACACTGTAATGACCGACGCACCCATGTGATAATTTCTTTCTTTTTTTATCGCCGAGTTAGAAACTTTATTTTGAAGCTTCGAAATTGCTATCTAGTTCTGGGAACCCATCGGGAATTGCACAACCACAAGGATGCAAAACGATACACATCATAATTCATTACCTCATTTCAGTACCGAATTTTTAGACATTGTTATCATATGCGTCTTGTGCATCAGAATTAATTACTGAAAAAGATATACAGTGGAGGAAAAAAATCGTAACGCCATGAGGGACTTTCGCGGCATAAACGAAAGCTGATGGGCTTTCTATTCAAATTTCGTGCCATTCGCTTAAGAGTAGACTAGTATCGCCACTATGAAGATGCAAATCACATTTGATTTAAATAAACACTTTAACGGTCGTGAGTGTTAGTTACCTTTGAGACTGAACGTCGTGAGGTCATGTTAGTTAAGAAATCCTTTAAGGGGACAATGAAGCCATTGCCAACATCTCTCTCAGTTTCAAAGAGCTTGGGTAATAGGGCTACGAGAAGCTGGATGTTCCTTTAATCATCAGACAACAGTGGCATTACAAAAACATTTAACATACTATTATGCAGTTATTAAAGTTTTCTTACATCACCTCTGAGATCGTCCTGTGGAGAGAGAGGACAACCTAGTAAGAGGCGATGTCACTTTGTGTATTGGCCTGTTGTTCACAAGAAAACTTTTGTTAAACGATTACTCACTTTATTCTTGTGGAGTGGCAGTATTCTTCTGGTGTACTGACTTGACTGCTTCGCCATTTTTCACAAATTCCACAAAGGCGACTTAGAAACACACTAACACAGAACAAATCGGAAGTGGTGAAAGCGTGTTCAAAATATGGCTAGTTTCGATTTGACTAATGATATGTCGATCCTGGTGTAGTCAGCATCGATGTTATCTGCATGTCTTGGTGTCGCATCACTGACGTTGGTTGGCGTAACATTTTACAAAATGAGCAACTGTAACAATGTTATAGCGCAAATGAGAGAATAAAACCATTTCATTTTAAGACTTACACAGATATTTCTGGTATATATACTCATATATAACCTTAACGTCATGTAGTTAACCAAATTTGATTTCATCAGGAATATAACCTTAACGTCATGTAGTTAACCGAATTTGATTTCATCAGGAATGTACTTACTATTTTAAGAGTGAAGAATTGAAGTAATACACACATCAAAAAAGTATTGCATCACCTAGGTTCCGAGAGTTCCGGAACCTGTACAGAAAAATGGAAAAGAGATCAACATAAACATCATTTTCGCCCTTTTATTGCTCGTGAGAACCACACATTGCATGCTGTACCAGAATACACAGAAACCATCAGATGTGGTGGTCCAGATTGCTGTACACACCGGTACCTCTAATACCCAGTAGCACGTCCTCTTGCATTGATGCATGCCTCTATTCGTCGTGGCATGCCATCCACAAGTTCAACAAGGCACATTGTCTCACACCTCAACGGCGATTCGGGGCAGTTACCTCAGAGTGGTTGGTGGATCACGTCGTCCATAAAGAGCCCTTTTCAATCTATCCTAGGCATGTTCGATAGGGTTCATGTCTGGAGAACACGCTGGCAACTCTAGTCGAGCGATGTCACTATCTTGAAAGAAGTCCTTCACGGTATGTACATGATGTGGGCGCGAATTGTCGTCCATGAGGAAGAGTGCCTCACCAAGAGACTGCCGATACGGTTCCACTATCGGTCTGACGATGGAATTCACGTAGCGTAAAGCCGTTACGGCGCCTTTCATGACCACCAACGGCATACGTCGACCCCACATAATGCCACCCAAGAAAAGCAGAGAAGCTCCACCTAGCTGCACTCGCTGGACTGTGTGTCTAAGGCGTTCAGTCTGACCGGGTTGCCTCCAAACATGTCTCCGACTATTGTTTGCGTGAAGAAATATGCGGCTCTCATTGGTCAAGAGAACGTGATGCCAATCCTGAGCGGTCCATTCGGCATGTTGTTGGGCCCTTCTGTACCGCGCTCCATGGTGTCGTGGTTGCAAAGATGGACCTCGCCATGGACGTCGGGAGTGGAGTTGCCCATCATGCAGCTTATTGCGCACAGATTGAGTCGTAACACCATGTCCTGTGACTGCACGAAAAGCATTATTCAACATGGTGCCGTTACTGTAAGGTTTTCGCCGGTCGAAGTGGCCGTGCGGTTAAAGGCGCTGCAGTCTGGAACCGCAAGACCGCTACGGTCGCAGGTTCGAATCCTGCCTCGGGCATGGATGTTTGTGATGTCCTTAGGTAAGTTAGGTTTAACTAGTTCTAAGTTCTAGGGGACTAATGACCTCAGCAGTTGAGTCCCATAGTGCTCAGAGCCATTTGAACCAGCCATTTGTAAGGTTTTCTCCGAGCCATAATCCGTAGGTAGCGGTCATCCTCTGCACTAGTACCCCATTTGGCGGCGTGAGTGAGGCATGTCATCAACAGCTCCTGCCTCTCTGTATCTCCTCCATGTCCGAACAACATCGCTTTGGTTCACTCCGAGAAGACTGGACACTTCCCTTGCTGAGAGCCCTTTCTGGCACAAAGTAACAATGCGGACGCGATCGAAACGCGTTATTGACCGTCTAGTCATGTTTGAACTACAGACAACACGAGCCGTGTACCTCCTTCTTGGTGGAATGACTGGAACTGATCAGCTGTCGGACCTCCACCGTCCAATAGGCATTGCTCATGCATGGTTGCTCACGTCTTTGGGCGGGTTCAGTGATGTCTCTGAACAGTAAAACGGACTATGTCTGCCATGCAATATCCACAGTCAACTACTATCTTCAGGAGTTTACAGAACTGGTATGGGGGAAAACTTTTTTTTGGTATGTGTACAATCTAGAGAGAAACTGAGGAAATCGTGAATTTATAAATGTACATCAAGCCATTCCAATAAATATTCCATTGGCCATACAGGAAGAAATTTTAAAACAATTTTTAAAAACTAATTGGGTATTTCACATTACATAAAGACAATGAGTGAACTATCGCAAAACATAAAATATGTATGACTGCGAGATTTCTGTTCTTTCAGACACCACGCTTTCGTATACAACCGGTAGGCCTGTGCCCGCCAGTGCGGTTGCACAGATTCATCCGACCTCCTATGGGAATCTCAGAGTAGCGATCGGGGATAAAATATGCAGGAACTGAGGACAGGTGGCGCTCAGTGGGAAACTGGATCGGTCGTGAGATGAGCCGAGATAGCCCACGCACTTGTGATAACGCTGTGTCCTGGACATGACAGTGGTCAACGCAGTGCCTAGTAAGTAGGAGACACCGGGTTCAAATCCTGGCCCGATCCACATTTTCACTCGTGGCCGCTGCAGGCAGTTTGATATAAATGATGAAAGACACAGTGTTGCAATAGACAATGACCTCAAATTATTGATACTCTGGAAAAGACCTGGAGAAGGGACATCCTGCAAGAAATGGAAATATTCATCCATGGCCCTAAGTCAAAAAACGAGGTCCTAAATGAAACGTTAGAGTTCATAAATTCTTACTTCTTTACGAATTTAAAGTCAGTACTTTCAAAATAGTAAGTACATGACAATAAGGTTATACATCGAGCCTTGGTAAAAATTGCTGTTTTGATGAGCGTGCCACAGCGCGTTGTGTGAAGCAGTCGCCCTCCGTTTCCGGCGGTGGCGGCGCTGTGGCAATCGCAGCTTTGGTGTCTCCCTCTGGTGGGAAAAGGGAAAGGTTGCCTGTTCACATGAATTTAAAGATCGCTGTGAGCTCACCAGTTGGACCTCTCCCAAGGTGGCTTTCGCCAGCTCCCCCTCCCTGATGATGTCCTCCTCCCCTCCATCTACCCCTCCTATCAACTTTGATCCACCCCCCCACTTCCTGTGTCCTTTCCTTTAGGCACCCTCCCTCCCTTCTCTTTCCTTTTCCCCCGTCCCCTCCCTGCACCCCTCTTCCCCGGGCTTCCCCTCCCCTTCCTCCCTTCCCCCTATCTCCCCTGCCCACGGCATCTGCTCTCCCCTCTCCCTCTCCCACCGCCCCTCCTCCTCCCTTGGCAGGTACCAGGACTCGTACACGGTTAGTGAACATTTGCGCGCCGGAGATCAACGCCTCGTGTTCTGTGTGTGCCGTCGTTTTGTGCTTAAGTGGTTCAGTGTTATTCGTTTTGTGCACCTACGTTCATGTGTGACAATTTTTCGTCTCTGTCTGTGTCCAAGTGTCTGAACAAATTTTATCTTGTACTCTACGCCTGTGAACGGCTCCATGTATTTTAAAAAGTGTTTGTCTCCGTTTCTATGTCCTCCATGTTTTTTTCTCTCAATGTCTTAATTTGTATCTTTTGTGTTTCTCTGAGGCCACAGAGCGGCGTAGTATGCTGCTGCTGGTCTGCCTGTAAGCAGGTTTGAAAATAACAATAAGGAAAAAAAAATCGCCTGTTGGTCAGTCTGGGTCAGTCTGGGGTTAGTCTCTCGTCTCCAGCTTGCTAGTCTCTCTCTCGTCCGCAGTTGTGAGGCAGTAAGTGTTTGTCTGTCGTCAGGAGTTTTAGTATGTCTTTCGTTCGGATCAACCTTTAAAGCCGGCAAAATGAGAGTCTTTCCACTCTGCCAGTAAGAGAACTCAGCGAGTGGTCGCCCGGTCGGGGCGTAGTTCCGGCATCTGAGTCTGTGCGTTAGGCCGCTAGTCTGCTCGAGTTTGCTCAGGCAATGGTCATCGGTGGTTGGATCGATCGGTTGGTCGGTCGCGCACTGAGACACAAGATGACTTTCCCGTCTTGAGCGTCGGCGCATGTGATGTCGCCACGTGAGTCCAGTGGGCCGCGCCGTATAGCGAGGGGTAGTGGCTTCGCCGTCGACACGAGAGCAACAAGAGTCAACCCACGACATCGGTATGGCCGGTGCGAGCTGCGACGCCGTGGTGTAACTGGTTCTCCGACCGCTTCAGTTACCATCTTGTGGAACTTGGCTTCCTCCTTTCCTGGTGCTGGGATGTCCTTTTGCCAGACGGCATGTTTCCTCTGCATGGTATGGTCCGAGTCAGTAATTCCGCCGTCGTGTGTCTGGAAGTGAGTGGGAGACGCACCAGCAGGGCAGTCGCGGCGGAGCAGCAGTCGCGGACGGAGCAGCGGGCAGTCGGTCGGTTGGTGTGGACCAGGAAAGACGGGAGATCGGCGCGCCTTCCTACATCCGTTGAAGCGGCTGGCAGCAGACGGTTTGGGAGAGCGATCTGGAGGTTCTGCGTCAGGTGTTCTCGAGAAATCGCAGTTTATCAGAAGTTAAGTGATTGTTTTCTTGCTCACTCTCTCGTCCCCAGCTTGCTCGTGTGTCTCTCGTCCGCATTTGTTAGGCAGTTAATGTCTTTCTGTCGTTCGGAGCTGCCTCTGTTATGTTTGTTGGATTCGGTGTGTTAACGAATTTATTTGCTAGAAGTGTAACGGACTAATTCCTGAAATATGTTATTATCTTGCCTATCATCTTGAGAGGAGGTATATGAGTACTGTAGAGCATGTTTGCCCAACCTTGTATAATTTTATTTCAGATTGCATTTCATGGGCTTTCATTTAGATGATCATTTTAGTATATAATGTTGCTGCCCTTCCACCATAAGTCTTTTCTTAGAAGTTAAAATCAAGTTGCACCTTCGGTGGCAAGTTAATCTTTTAATTTTAGTGTTTTGTACCATTTCCATCCCTCCTACTGGGTGCATAGTTTGTGAATTGTTAAAGCTTTTACTTTAAGATAATCCGATGTGTTGCAGATTTGCACCTGTGTATTCTTTCAGAGGTTGTTGTGAGCGGTCGTGACTACGGCCGTGACAAAAGGGAGCGGCAAGATTCTCAGTCCGAAAGGTCGTACACTCAAAAATTTGTTTCATTCTGCCTCTGAATAAATTGTAACTTGATATTTAGAGGGTGCTTTCTGCTTATAATTTTAAATCTGTTTGTTAAAAAAAAACTTTTAGGAATAACTTTCCCATTTGGTGAAAGCAATTTCATTTTGATTTCATCAGTTACTCCCTTCGACGCTCACATAGTGTGATTAAATGTGTTAATGTTATTGATGAATCGCAAGTAAATAAAATAAAATTTTGAGAATATTCTTTGAAATTAAATCCTCGGTTCATAAATGACGATAGATTCCAGAAATATGTGTCAATCTTAAAATAAAATATTTTTATAATGTAATTTGTATTATAAAATTGTCACAGTTGGTCATTTTGTAATAAATTACGCCAGCCAACAGCAGTGATACGACAGCAAGACATGTAGAAGACGTTATTACTGACGACACCAGGATCTACACATCGATAATGAAATCGAAACTAGCCTTGTTTAGACCATCATCTTGTTTTCTAAACTGTTAATTTCTTTTGTGTTAGCGTGTTTCAAAGCCACCCTTGTGAAGTGTGTGGTCAATGGTGAAGAAGTAAGGGAGCTGTGGAAGCAGCTGTATCTCAGCACATCAAAAGAAAACTGCCGAGCCGTAAGAACAAAGGGAGTGATTCCTTTACAAAAATTTGCAAGTGAACGGCAGACCAATATACAAAGTGATATAGCCTCTTAGTAGGTTATCCTTCTCTCTCTCTGCAGGATGATGACAGCAGTAATGCAAGGAAACTTTAATATCTGTATATAATTATCTTTAATATTTTTCTATGCCACTATTGCCTGATGATGAGGTATGCCCTCGAAACATGACGCTTAATAAGTTATTAAGTAGTCAACAAATTCTGTGACTGGTAGTGGTATTGGGAAATCTTTTCATATTTTTGAAACAATGAAGGTCGATAAATGGTTCAAATTACCTTTACAGTAAACGTAAGACTCAAGTTGCCGTTCTTAAACTGGTTAAACGCTTACTTCCCAATTCATACCTCTGCTCACTGGTACTAGATATATTCGGCACTAGTCTTGTGAACAACAATAAGACTCTTTTCCTTGTCGTACTCCCTATCTTGAATATCTACACATTTATAAAAATGTGCTGGGAATTTCAAGTGAATTATTTGATATAGTCTCTATGACACTTTTCGTCCAATGGCGATAGGTTCATGTGGTCAACAGCATCGTCAGAGAAATTCTTGCATCAGAGTTAGTGCTAAGCTCTCTCTTATGACCCCAAAAAATAAACCTAAGAGATTGATCTCGTGTTTGTGCCCAGGTGCCTGTCTTCATTCCTGTTACACGTTGATATCCTCTTCCCACAGTACCGTAGCAGGCCGCTATAGTAGTGAAAGCAAGACAACGCAGACCTTTTTCATGGCGTTGATGATGATTATGCGTTTAAATGTCTGTGGTAATCGGTCCCTCATTCATCTCCGAGAACAGAATCTGTGTATCCTATCAGTCTGCATGTAGAGTACACTGCGGTCAAAAAAAAATGTCAAGGGATAGTTATATGCCGCGCGGGATTAGCCGACCGGTCTGAACCGCTGCAGTAATGGACTGTGCGGCTAGTCTCGGCGGAGGTTCGAGTCCTCCCTCGGGCATGGGTGTGTGTGTGTCTGTCCTTCGGATAATTTAGGTTAAATGGTGTGTAAGCTTACGGACTGATGACTTTAGCAGTTAAGTCCCATAAGATTTCACACACATTTGAACATTTTTGATAGTTACATGCACATACTGTAGATATGGCAGTAGTACGCATACACAACGTATAAAAGGCACTGCATTCGCGGAGCTGTCATTTGTACTCAGGTGTTTGACGTGAACAGATTTCCAACGTGATTATGGGCGCTCTACGGGAAGTAAGAGACTTTCAACGTGGAATGATAATTCGAGTTACACACATGGGACATCCCATTTCGGAAATCGTTAGAGTATTGGATGTTTTGCGATTCGCAGTGTCAAGAGTGAGCCAAGAAAATCAAATATCAGGCATTACCTCTCACTACGGACAACGCAATGGTCGACGACTTTCATTTAACGACCGAGAGCAGCGGCGTTAGCGTGGAATTGCCAATGCTTACAGACAGGCAACATTGAGTGAAATAACCGCAGGAAGCAATGTGGGATTTACGATGAAGGTATGTATCAGGACAGTGTGGCGAAATTTGTCGTTAGTGGACTACGGCAGCAGACGACCGACGAGAGAGCCTTTGCTAATAGCATGGCATCGCCTGCAGTGCCTCTTCTGGGCTCGTGACCGTATGGGTTGGACCCTAGACGACTGAAAAACTGTGGCCTGGCGAGATGAATCCCGACTTCAGTTGGTGAGAGCTGATGATAGAATGTGGCACAGACCACACGCATCCATGGTCCTGCGTCGTCAACAAGGCGCTGTGTGTGCTAGTGGTAGCTCCAGAACAGCGTGGGGTGTGTTTTCATGGAATGGTCCCGGTCGTTGGTCTAAGTGAACCAATCAGTGACTAGAACTGGCTATGTTCGGCTGCGTAGAGACCATTTGTGATCATTCATTGACTTCGTATCCCCAAAAAACGTTGGAATTTTTATGGATTACAATGCGCCAAGTCATCGGACCACAATTGCTCGCAGTTGATCTGGAGAACATTCTCGACAGTTTTGACAAATGATTTAGCCACCCCATCCTGCTCCATATGAATCCCATCGAACATTTATGGGACACAAACGAGAGGTCAGTTTGTGCACGAAATCCGGCACCGACTAAGCTTTCGCAATTATGGACGGCTATAAAGGCAGCAAGGTTCAATATCTTTGGAGGGCACTTTCAACAACTTGCTGAGTCCATAATACGTCGAGCTGCTGCACAACGCGTGGTACAGAGGGAAAGCAACATTATATTAGGAGGTATCCCGTAGTTTGGTCACCTCAGTGGATTTCTCGTATACAAGCGTGAGAACGTTTTCAGTTTGCATAGCGAGCTTATGAGATCGGCGGTAGTAGCTGTACGGTATTCTCCTAGTGGGATGTGGAAAACCGCCTGAAACCCGCATCCAGGCTGGGCGGTACACAGGTTCTCGTCGTTAAACTCCGAGTAGGATTCGACTCAGGTCACGCTCCCCTCCTTGTGACCTGTAAGAGTCGCGTTAGCGAGCTACATAGACGAATCCAGTCCATAGTTGCGGTGTAGTATCGTGCAATAACCAGTGCTGTTTATTTGAAGGAGAACAACGCCGCAACAATCGGTGCTGAGTTAGAGGCAGTGTACGCCAAGAACAGCTACGTCATGTGGTACAGCGAAGAAGTGGCGCACCCTTGGTAGACGAAGACCGGAGAAACACATTCCAAGGGACAGTGAAAAAACTAATTGTCAATCTAGGGTCACCTTTTTACATCTTGCAAAACATTTTGAAAGTGTCAAAGGTTGCCGTTTGCAGTTCTGCGACTGCCTACACCCTCTCAACAAGCCCTCTGGACCGAAGCAGCAGCGGGAGTTTTGCAGCAGTCGCAGATCAATCTGGATGACTTCTTCAGCCGCCTAACCGCTATTGGCGAGTGCTGGGTGTTCCAATATGACCGAGAGATAATGAAACAAAAGAAGCACTGGAAACATGAGCATTCACCAGAGCTGAAAAAGGCAAATACCGAACCACCCTCGGGCAATGTGATTCTGAGTAATTTAGGACCACCATGGTGTGATGTTAACGGGCAAGTCAGAGCACCATACCACCGCAGTCTCCCTGCGACGTTAAGGAGACTATAAAGACAAAGCATCACAGGAAGCTTTCCGAGGCGATGCTTTTGCTCCGAGACAGCAGCCCGCCTCATTGCTCTTAGGACACAGTGACACGTAGGGTACAGTTGGAGCAAAAGGACATATGAGCAGATGGATACAACGTAGGAAGTTATGTGGTATCACGTCGTTGACATTGGCGACACTGCTCGTTCCAGTCAGTATGCTGCAGTGTGGTGTATACGCGTGAGTGTGATAAATATCGATTGAAATATTCTATTCAGAATCTCCTTCTAGCTCGTAAAACTTAGGCAGGTAAGCAATAGACGCTGTGCCGGCAGTGACTTTGTTCAGAATAACTTTTGGGAGATAAGGATTGTTTGCATTTCCATGAAACCATTGAGGATCTTAGAGCGGTGGCGGGCTCCCGCTCACCTCCATGTGCCAGTAGGACGAAATGCTTTGGTCGTGTCATTGTTGGGTTTTTATGAACATTAACTCAAATAGTGCTTAGTGCTCGGTCATTCAGGGGGGGGGGGGGGGGGCAGACTGATACATGTTTGTGGGGAGCAAACAGACGCATTCTTTTTTTCTTAATAAAATAATTATAGTGGTATTTCGGATATCTTTAACTGACAATCTAAGTAGTTTTGCCTGAACAATGTATTTAATTACAGAATGGTCCGTAGTTCTAAAAGGTATGTGCCTCCAATGGTTCAAATGGCTCTAAGCACTATGGGACTCAACATCTGAGGTCATCAGTCCCCTAGACTTAGAACTAATCAAACCTAATTAACCTAAGGACATCACACACATCCATGCCCGAGGCAGGATTCCTACGTACGACCGTAGCAGCAGCGCGGTTCCGGACTGAAGCGCCTAGAACCACTCGGTTACAGCTGCCGGCGGTATGTGCCTTCTTGGGTTGTTATGTGAAGGTGTGATACGATAATTATGAACTACGGTTATCTCGTCGCACAAAAGTAATTCTGTCGTAGGGTGGTTACAGGAAATGGGAACAGTTCTCTCAGATCTTAGACCATTTTATTACTGTGAAGCCTCATGGAGTTTTTCTTATTTTGGATGGCGGTGGCTCACATTGTTTAGGTCCTCCAACTCTGGAGAAGGCTGTACTCAACAGTGTGCATTTGACGTGTTTGCCCCCCCCCCCTCCCCTCCGAGGCTAAAACCCCTTTGTGTCTATTCATTCTCTCTGCTAACGACATTTTACGTGAGGGCTGTAGGCTGTATGTCAGGAGACATCCAGGGGAAGTGACATTTGATGCTACTTTTGCTGAGGCATGCTACGGTCGGGAACATTGTAACTGAATTCACTGGTCGAATGAATAATCCTTTCAACCCGAATCACTTGCCTGAGCAAGTGTTTGGCCTACAACTGTGAATGAAGACCCCACTAACTCCACAGTACCAAATGCTCAGAATTAAACCGCAGACCCAAAAGTAACAACTGTACCAGCAAATAACATAACGCAGGAACTGTAGGCACAGCCAACAACAGAGGGAGTAGTAGTTTCAGGGACATCACTCCTGTCTCATCGGCTTACGATCTGCCAAAAACAAATAGGTGATAACATCATTCATTCTGATAGACCCCTTTTCTATTACTGATGTAAAAGAGAAAAATGCCAGAGCAGCAAACAAGAAGGTAGCGAAAAATACTAAATGTGATACCCATAAGAATGAAGTGTGTAATAAACTACACGAACATGGTGAAAATTGGGTGCAGTGTCCATATTATTTTGTCTGGTCTCATGTGTCACGTGTTTTAAATGGAAATGGTCATTGCTATTCCTGCCAGAATTGTTCCAATGATGAGACTGATTAAAAAGTCAGATGCCTATTTGCCCCATTTTGATTGTCCGTTTGCCCTATACTTGGGGGCCAATAGAGAATAGTGCACCTTCCATTTATTTCAATATTTCTGGGCTAAAAATAAAGTTAAAAAATTAAACTTGTTTTACTTCGACATAAGGTATAAGCTTGTTAGTGATATAAAATAAAAATTAGAAATTTTATTCTTTTAATTGTTTTAGAAACACCTCTTAGGGTGTCCGTATGTACCTTACTGCTTCTTTGGTATGACATACTTCACCTCGGCATCCCCGTATGCTCATGAATTGGCACCCAGTGACTTCTCCCTAATTTCTTCGTACGATGAAATCATTGCATGGCAGACATTTCCAGACACGACGGTGCGATTTTCGAGTCTCCCCGACATCCAAAATGCAGACTGGAAAAACCCATCCATTGAAGGAATAAAGATTAAAGTCGTTCGCTCCACAACGCGGTCATCAGACACGGGGCACAATCGTGGATGGTGAAAGTATTGGTGGGTTGGGACGAAACAAGCTGAGTGTCCAATCCCATCTGCATTGTTTTTCTGGTTCCCAAGATTTTTTAATTAATTTTTAAACCTTGATCACGACAATATCATGGTGCCATGTATTCGTCGTTCGCCTAAATGCTTCGGCAACTCCTCAGGCATCGAAGCATCACGAGTTTGCATATGTACAAGGCGTTGCCAGCCCGCACTGCGTCGATCAAAACAAAGGCTGCAGACGGCAGGCGGCAGGACACGCACCACCGGAAGTCCTTTGTGCCAGGGACCTATTTCCACCGCCGTGTCACATGTGCGAAAATGGATCGGCACGAATTCCTCGACGCTCCAGCTATATAGGGCTGCGCAAGCCAACACGTCGGCATTTCGCTCTGGACCAATTCGTGCGCTGGCTCTTAGCAGCCCAACAGTCAGAGCCCGGCAGGAGGCCACAGCAACGGGACCTTCGACATCCCAGCGATATCCGGAGACGTACCTGTCCACCGACTATGCAGACTGTCGGGTTGACAGATAGAGATCCAAAGAAGGGCGGCGCATTTCGTCACAGGGTTATTTGGTAAGCGTGATAGCGTTACGGAGATGTTTAGCAAATTCAAGTGGCAGACCCTGCAAGAGAGGCGCTCTGCATCGCGGTGTAGCTTGCTGTCCAGGTTTCGCGAAGGTGCGTTTCTGTATGAGGTATCGAATATATTGCTTCCCCCTACTTATACCTCTCGAGGAGATCACGAATGTAAAATTAGAGAGATTCAAGCGCGCACGGAGGCTTTCTGGCAGTCGTACTTCCCGCGAACAATAAGCGACTGGAACAGGAAAGGGAGGTAATGACAGTGGCACGTAGTGCCCTCCGCCACACACCGTTGGATGGCGTGCGGAGTATAAATGTAGATGTAGATGTAGAATGCTCGACCTCCGTCGTTAGGGATTGTCTGTATCATAGCCCTCACGTCCCACTACATTTATTCACTGTGTGGTCCAGGCGTGTGCCTCTTAATCTCTAAGAAGTTGTATTACTTTTTATTGAGAAGAGTTTTCCTTTGTTATTAAATCTCTCTGTTGTGGTCGTAATACACCCTTGTTCTTTCTTACCTGTAGCTTATTATTTTTTATCAAACATCTCCTTGTAGGAGACACAGCAGATAGAGTACCTAGTAGCCAATGAGTGCATAATAATTTAAGGTTGATCGTGGAAGCAAGACTAGCATAAAATCAAGACACGTTCCTACGACTTGTCGACCTGGAAAAAGCGTTCGACAATGTAAAATGGCGTAAGATGTTCGAAATTCTGTGAAAAGTAGATGTGAGGTACGGGGAGAGTCGGGTAATATACAATATGTACAAGAGCCAAGAGGGAAAAATACGAGTAGACGACACAGAACGAAGACCTCAGATTAAAAGGGTGTAAGACAAGGATGTAGTCTTTCGCCCATACTGTTCAATCTGTGCATCGAAGAAGCAATGATGGAAATAAAAAAAAAGTTCAGAAGTGCAATTCAAGATGAGAAAATATCAATGATACGATTCGCTGATGACGTGATCTGCTCAATGGAATGAACGATCTAATGAGTACAGAGTATGGATTGAGATTAAAGTGAAGAAAGATGAAAGTAATGAGAAGCAGCAGAAGTGAGAACACCGAGAAACTTAACATCAAGATAGATGAACATAAGGAATCCTGCTACATAGGCAGTAAAATAACCAACGACGGACTGAGTAAGGAGGACATCAGAAGCAGACTAGAAATGGCAAAAAGGGCATTCCTGGCAATAGAGAAGTCTACTAGTATCAAACATAGGCCTTAATTTGAGGAGAAATTTATGGGAATGTACGTCTGGAGTACAGCATTGTATGGTAGTGAAACATGGATTGTAGGAAAACTTTAACAGAAGAGAATCGAAGCATTTTCGATGTGGTGCTGTAGACGAATGCTGAAAATTACGTGGGCTGATAAGGTAAGGAATGAGAATGTTCTACGAGAATCGGAGAGGAAGGGAATATGTGGAAAACACTGAAAGGAGAAGGGACAGGATGATAGGACATTTATTAAGACATGAGCGAATGTCTTCCATGGTACTAGAGGGAGCTGTAGAGGGCAAAAACTGTAGAGGAAGACAGAGATTGCAATACATTCAGCAAATAATTGAGAACGTAGGTTGCAAGTGCTACTCTGAGATAAAGAGGTTGGCACAGGAGAGCAATTCCTGCCGGGCCGCATCAAACCAGTCAGACGACTGATAACAAAAAAGTTTACTCTCATTGAATTTCGTTTCTCATTACATAGTAATTGCTAATATAGTGGCAGTGATTAGTTAGCTGATTCTCTCCAACTTTTCCAGAAGGTGTCTACAATTGTCTGGGACTAATTCTGTATTGAATTGTTGCTGAGTTCAGTTATAGGTTGTTTCAAAATTACTGTTATATTGTGATCTTTGGCATTACAATTTTGTTCATATATTTCTTGTGTTCCATTTGAGGATCATAAAATATTTTATTTAAGATAGGTGCTATCGGTAATGAGCAGTGTCAGACACATTGCTCAGATACCAAATTATATACACACACACACACACACAGAAAACTTGATGTCAGGCGTTCGTGACAGAGTAAAGGGAGCCTCACATATGTTACTTGTCGTGAACACTGTGCAATGACGGACTTACTGAGCATCGCGGTGCATTATCGGAAGTGCTTAGAGTTCCTTAAATGTGTATGAGAAGAGTGGTAGGGTGAACTACCACGTTAAAATTGTGTTACATAAGAATAGTTTTGAACCTCAGGACTGTGTTGTGTGATTACTATACTAGGACAATTTAACAACCTATGAATTAACGTAGCAGGTAACAAACTGCTTTCCTTTAATTCGAACTACCGGGTGATCAAAAAGTCAGTATAAATTTGAAAACTGAATAAATCACCGAATAATATAGACAGAGAGGTACAAATTGACACACATGCTTGGAATGACATGGGGTTTTATTAGAATTAAAAAAATACAAAAGATCAAAAAATGTCCGACAGATGGAGCATCATCTGATCAGAATAGCAATAATTAGCATAACAAAGTAAGACAAAGCAAAGATGATGTTCTTTACCGGATATGCTCAATATGTCCACCATCATTCCTCATCAATAGCTGCAGTCGAGGAATAATGTTGTGAACAGCACTGTAAAGCATGTCCGGAGTTATGGTGAGGCATTGGCGTCGGATGTTGTCTTTCAGCATCCCTAGAGATGTCGGTCGATCACGATACACTTGCGACTTCAGGTAACCCCAAAGCCAATAATCTCACGGAGCTCTTTCACGCGTCTAGCAATATGGGGTGGAGCGTCATCCTGCATAAACATCGTACGTTTCAGCAGGTGTTTATCAGCCAGGCTGGCGGTGATGCGATTCTATAACATGTCGGCGTACCTCTCATACGTCACGGTAGCAGTTACAAAACCTGAATCACGCATTTACACGAAGAAAAAAGGCCCGATAGCGGTAGATGTGGCAAATCCAACCCATTCCGTGACTTTCTCGTTGTGCAATGGAGTTTCCACGATAGTTCTAGGATTTTCGGTAGCCCGAATTCTGCAGTTGTGGGCGTTGACAGACCCTCGGAGCGTGAAATGAGCTTCGTCGGTCCACAAAACGTTACTCAACCAATCGTCATCTTCCGCCATCTTTTGAAACGCCCACACGGCAAATGCCCTCCGCTTCACTAAATCGCCAGGTAACAGTTCATGATGCCGATGGATTTTGTAAGGATAGCATCGGAGGGTACGTCTCAGTGCCAACCAAACATTAGTGTATGGAATGCCGGTGCGACGTGCGACTCCACGAGCGCTGACTTCCCCGTGCATAGACGAACCCGCTACAGTCTCCATTTCTTCCTGAACTGTCTCAGCAGCATTACGCCTTGTAACCGGTCGGCCACTACGGCGTCTATCGTCTAAACAACCCTTGGCGTCGAACTTCGAAATCGTTCTCGCCACAGCTGCATTTGTCAACGGACCTTTACCCGTCTGAATCCCCTTCCTATGGCGATAGGATCATAACGCTGAACTAGCACATTCCCCATTCTGAAAATACAGCTTCACTAAAAGCGCCTTTTCAGGTAACGTCAACATGCTGCGACTGCCGGTGCATCTGATTCTCTCTCTCACTACAGCTCCTTTTATACACGATTGTCATGCGCTGTCACTGACGTTTTGCTGTCCAGTGCCATCTGTCAGACATTTTGTGACCTTTTGTTTGTTTTAATAAAACCCCATGTCATTCCAAGCTTGTGTGTCAATTTTTACCCCTCTATCTACATTATTCCGTGGTTTATTAAGTTTTCAAATTTATACTGACTTTTTGATCACCCGGTATATAAGAGGCCAGAAACTGGCCATATCAGTAAATATATTTTACACCAAGAGTGATATTTAAGTGTTTTATATCCAACAATGGTGTCGACCACATTATTGCTCTAAACTATTAGTAGAACTAACATGTTTCAGACAGTTTTGGAACAAGCAGAACTACCTAAAGATGAGGAGAGGCTTATGCATAAGGAAGCAGTCTCTTTTTTCAGGGCGAATATGCATAGAAGGGGTAGTTAATTAGCTACATGCTCCAAAGATAATATGAACGATTCTTGTATCGAAATGATGTGGAATGAGTTAGTTAACTTGCTATTTATGATTACTTACACACATTATTCTTAGTTCTTATTCTGCAAATGCACTTAAATTTAAAATGTAAGTTTTTTTCCAAGCTAGCTGTTTTTAAAAAAAAGTCGTCCAAGGATTAGAAGGAAAACTCCAGGAGAGAGTATTTAAAGTAGATATAAAACTTGCTTCGCTACCTGTCAGACATTTTATGTTGTTGCGATAATCATCAAAAAATTTTCTTCCTATATGTTGAGCACCTTCTGGAACAACTGACAGCTCTAATAGTGGATAATAAAGATCATTTTTCATCTACTGTTGAAGGTATAGACATAACTCTTTTTCTCATACTGCGACGGATTATTTGTGAGGAATATATGTATTGACTCCTCGTAGTTAAAATGATTAATTCCTTGAAGAAGTACCTACATGATGGTCACGGGTCAACACAAAGTCATATTCACAGTGCTCACTTCTGTATAATCTCTACTTTCACTCTAACAAGGAAACCTCCCCATCGCACCCCCCTCAGATTTAGTTATAAGTTGGCACAGTGTTTAGGCCTTGACAAACTAAACACATATCAATCGAGAAAACAGGAAGAAGTTGTGTGGAACTATGAAAGAAATAAGTAAAATATACAAACTGAGTAGTCCATGTGCAAGATAGGCAACATCTAGGAGAGTCCGAGTTCAGGAGCGCCGTGGTCCCGTGGTTAGCGTGAGCAACTGCGGAACGAGAGGTTCTTGGTTCAAATCTTCCCTTGAGTGAAAAGTTTACTTTCTTTATTTTTGCAAAGTTATGTTCTGTCCGTTCGTTCATTGACGTCTCTGTTCAGTGTAATAAGTTTAGAGTCTGTGTTTAGCGACCGCACCGCAAAACCGTGCGATTAGTAGCCGAAAGGACGTGCCTGTCCAATGGAAACCGAAAACATTTGATTGCAAGGTCGTAGGTCAACCGATTCCTCCACAGGAAAACACGTCTGATATATTCTATACGACACTGGTGACGGCATGTGCGTCACATGACAGGAATATGTTGTCGACCCACCTAACTTGTACACTTGGTGAATGGGTAAAAAGATTCTTCTACCTTGCCCAATTTAGGTTTTCTTGTGGATGTGATAATCACTCCCAAAAAAGTGTGAAAACATAAGAGTTTGTCACATTAACTGCAACAAACGAATGCAACAGTTTCACAGTCGCACAGTTTTGTCTGTGCTCTGTCAAAACATATGTTTTTAACTTTTTCAAATTTTTCCGTGTGTAGACCGTCAAATCCTGCATATGTCCAAGCAAATCTGAACTTGTCCTGGAATTGTGGAGAGCGAAGTTGATTATATGTGAGTGCCTGAACTTTGATAATTGTCTGAAAACAAAAAATGAAAATTTTCTCCCGAGGGAAGACTTGAACTAAGGACCTCTCGATCCGCAGCTGCACACGCTAACCACGGGACCACGGCGCGCATTGGTTCATACTCACCTGGATGTTGCCTATGTTACACATGGACTACACATTTGTATATTTTGCTTATTTTTTCATAGTTCCACACAACTTCTTCCTGTTTTCTCGATTGATCTGTGTTCAGTTTTTCAAGGCCTATCCACTGTACCAACTTATAACTAATTCTGAGGTGGTTGCGATGGGGAGGTTCCCTTGTAAGTAGTGACTCAACCCACAAAAGTATTCCACAAGATAATGTTGAGTGGAAATATGCCAAACATGGCAGGAGGTTGATCCGTCTGTTTCCAGAACTAACAATTATACGAAGAGCAAAGATTAATTATTCGAGAAATTCAATAACACGCTTCATCAAGTGTTAATGTTGATCAGCATGTACATCCAAAAATTGGGAGTTTTATATCCTACTTCCAGACTCCTGTTCACAAGATACATCGATTGTTCATACGGATCTATTTCGTGGATTGAAATGAAGTTCTTCTGGAAATTTTGAGATAGCCATTTTCAGAAAACGACTTAATAATTATCAAAATATCCACGGGTGTACTGCCGGTCTACAGTGTCCGACGGGCACAATATTTCGGCGATCATACATGTCGCCATCATCAGGTGAACTGACGGACTGAGCTCCTGTGAACGTGCCGGCACGGAGATCCGTACACTATGGCTGCTCAGGGGGAACTGGGTTCGGTCGCGGCGGCGGCCGATTTAAATACCCTCCGCCCGCGGCGCGCTCACTCCGCCGTCCGCGCCCCGCGCCACGGTCGCGCGGTGGAACAGATTGCGACGGCGTCTGAGATGACGTCGGTGTGATGGCTCTGTCCGCCGTGGTCGTCACAACTATACATTTGCTCGATTTACTCTTGATTAACCCAATCGCTGGTTCCCAAGCCTTGCTAAGATTATAGCCACAGTCACGTTTTATGAGGTCGTCATTGGTGCGAATTTCGATGGCCTCTCTAACAACGCTGTCCCAGTATCTCGACGTCTGTACCAGAATCCTCGTGCGTTCATACTCCATAGCGTGATTTTCCGACAAACAATGTTCAGTGACCGCCGACTTGCTCGGATACACAGTCGAGTGTGCCTCTGGTGTTCACGGCATCGATCCTCGACGGTACGCATCGTCTGACCAATATACGACTTGCCACATTGACACGGAATCTGGTTCACGCCGGCCTTCCTCAAACCGAGGTCAACTTTGGCGCTCCCCACCAGTGCACGAGTTTTATTCGGAGGACAAAACACAGTTCGAACCCGGTGTTTCTTCAAAATGCGGGCGATTTTCCCCGAGAGTGCGCCTGTATATGGGATAAACGCAGTGCCTACCTCCTCCCTCGTGATTTCATCCATCTCCACAGGAGAGCACGTTGAATCTGCCACTCTGAGTACCCATTTTTTCGAAATACAGTTCTCAGATGTTACAATTCCTGGGGTAGACTCCCTGTGTCAGAGATAGTGCGCGCCCTATGTACTAGAGTTTTAAGCACCCCATTCCTCTGTGAAGGGTGGTGGCAGCTCTCTGCGTGCAAATACAGATCAGTGTGCGTTGTCTTCCGATACACCCCATGGCCTAGGGTGGCGTCAGGCCTTCTCTCGACCAAGACGTCAAGGAAAGGTAGTTTACCCTCCGTTTCAGTCTCCATAGTGAATTTGATGTTGGGGTGTATGGAGTTTAGATGTGTAAGGAAGTCAAGGAGTTTATCCACACCATGTGGCCAGATGACGAACGTGTCATCCACGTAACGGAAAAAGCAAGTAGGTTTCCATTCGGATGACGACAGGGCTTCCTCCTCGAAGTTGTCCATGTACAAATTCACTACCACCGGTGAGAGTCGGCTACCAATGGCGACTCCCTCCGTTTGTTCGTAGTATTCTCCATTAAAAAGAAAATACGTGGAAGTCAAGACATTCCTAAAAAGTTCAGTGGTCTTCTCGTCAAACCTCTGACTAATCAGTTCTAGTGACTCTCGCAGGGGTACCCTCGTGAAGAAGGAAACGACGTCAAAACTCACCATGATATCTGACTCACCCAACGTGAAGCTATCAAGGCGTTTAACAAAATCGACGGAATTACGGATGTGATGAGGGCATTTACCCACATAAGGACTTAATATTCCCGTCAGGTATTTGGCCAACAAATATGTAGGTGCCCTGATGTTGCTGACAATGGAGCGTAATGGTACCCCTCTTTGTGAACCTTCGGGAGTCCATATAGTCTAGGCGGTACCGGACCGTGGGGTAACAATTTCTTAGCGTCACCCTCCGGTAAATCTGCGTCCTTGAGAAGCGACCTCGTCTTGTTGTCCACCTTCTTTGTAGGGTCAATGCTGATCTTCCGGTAGGAATCGTCATTTAGCAGGCTGTGCATCTTATCAGTGTAGTCATTATGAGAGACAACAACTGTAGCATTGCCTTTGTCAGCCGGTAAGACAACAATTTCAGGGCGCTCCCTCAGATCACGAATGGCCGCCCTCTCTTTACTAGTGATATTTGACTTCATCGGCTTGGATTTCGTCAACGCACGACAGGTTTCACGACGTATTTCCTCAGCTGATTCAGGCGGAAGTCGGGCTGCAACCTGTTCAACAGCACTAACAATTTCTGCGACCGGAGTGAACTTGGGGATGGGAGCGAAGTTGAGACCTTTCTGCAAAACCGAGACCACATCATCACTTAACACCATGCCACTCAAATTGATGACAGTCTTGCCCGGAACCTGCAGAGATGGTTTGTCAAGGAGACGTGAGAACTTAGCTGTTTGACGTCCCGTTGCCTTCTTATGGGCGGAATCAGCTGCAACCCAGGTGACACCATTAATCCAATCCCAGCACTACACAACCTGTGGAGATGGATGAAATCACGAGGGAGGAGGTAGGCACTGCGTTTATCCCATATGCAGGCGCACTCTCGGGGAAAATCGCCCGCATTTTGAAGAAACACCGGGTCGGAACTGTGTTTTGTCCTCCGAATAAAACTCGTGCACTGGTGGGGAGCGCCAAAGTTGACCTCGGTTTGAGGAAGGCCGGCGTGAACCAGATTCCGTGTCAATGTGGCAAGTCGTATATTGGTCAGACGATGCGTACCGTCGAGGATCGATGCCGTGAACACCAGAGGCACACTCGACTGATGTATCCGAGCTAGCCAGCGGTCGCTGAACATTGTTTGTCGGAAAATCACGCTATGGAGTATGAACGCACGAGGATTCTGGTACAGACGTCGAGATACTGGGACAGCGTTGTTAGAGAGGCCATCGAAATTCGCACCAATGACGACCTCATAAAACGTGACTGTGGCTATAATCTTAGCAAGGCTTGGGAACCAGCGATTGGGTTAATCAAGAGTAAATCGAGCAAATGTATAGTTGTGACGACCACGGCGGACAGAGCCATCACACCGACGTCATCTCAGACGCCGTCGCAATCTGTTCCACCGCGCGACCGTGGCGCGGGGCGCGGGCGGAGGAGTGAGCGCGCCGCGGGCGGAGGGTATTTAAATCGGCCGCCGCCGCGACCGAACCCAGTTCCCCCTGAGCAGCCATAGTGTACGGATCTCCGTGCCGGCACGTTCACAGGAGCTCAGTCCGTCAGTTCACCTGATGATGGCAACATGTATGATCGCCGAAATATTGTTCCCGTCGGACACTGTAGACCGGCAGTACACCCGTGGATATTTTGATTGTCAAATACGCCGGGAGAAACTCAAGGACTTAATAATTGTTTCAAAGACGACATTAACAACCTTTTCTGTGACTTCCTCTCTAACGGACTTATAACACGTCCGTTAGAGAGAAAGTCACAGAAAAATGAGAAATTACTCCTGCTGAATGTTAAGTGGAACTTAATTCACATATGGAAGGAATAAGGAAGGGCCCATATTGAACCCTGTGGGACTCTTTCCACTGAGTTACTAAAATTTTCTACTCTTACCGGTACAAAATTGTTTCAGTTATTCAACACAACATTATGAGTCTTGTCTACTGATTCTATCAGCTAAAGCAGAATCCCCGACTTTTTCGAGGTGGAAACTGAATATTTATAATCACTCCTCATTTGTAATCGGGATAGCAGATCTTTCTCATTAACACCACTAATGGATACAAGGGGTCCGCGGACTATGGAAGAACTGGAGCTGCTTCTATCAGTAACCGTGCCTGACTACTACCAGGACGCTCCAGCCCAGGTGTAAACTTGGCACACCCAGCTGTCTTCTAAGGCACTCGCAGAGACGCTGCTTGCAGGGAATTTTTCGCCGCAGCAGAAAGGAACTGGTGCAGGCCGCCTGCAGGGAGACGCAGACAGAGAGACAGTGTTTAATTTCCGGAGTGAGCCCAGAGCTGGAGGCAGAAGGCGAGCGGCGGCGAGAATTCACACAACCACCACATCGCAGCTCACGCAGCCAAGAAAGAGGAACGCCTTCTTTATTTGAAAAATTATTTATTTCTTGCGCTTTCCTCTCTCTGTCTCTCTCGCTCTCGGCATTTTCCGCCGTGGAGGCGAGATTTACATCGCCGAGTAATGCCCCGGTTGGTATTTATACGGGTTCTGGATTCTGGAAACCTGCTCGCAGTAAATCCTGCAGCACTGAAGTAGGGTGTCGTAAGATTAATGTCTATATTATTATTTACAAGATTATTAAAAGTGAACTCTTTAAAGAATTCAAGTAGTTGCAAAAAATGTATGTATTTATGTATGTTGTTAGATGATTACGCATGGTGATCCAGCTGCCCGTACACATGGGTTTCATGCAACCCACAACGCCTTGATGTACCACATGCAAGATTTTCATATTCGCTACACGCAGACTACTAGTCCTATATTCTGTCCAGATGACAAGGTGTTCTGGCTGGAGACCATGTATGAATACCACCAGTTATTACGACAGGGAACTTTACGGAGTCACATTAATCCTATAGAAACAATGAACAGGACCTTTTGTAGGAAATTAAATACGATTTCAGTAGAGGCCATATTTTTCGAATTCTTCAAGAAAAACGTATACAATTGATCTCCAAATGCGTCTTCCTTGAATATCTCGAAAATGTGGTCTCTCTTCGAAAACGTATCCCAGTACAAAATTTAACTACAGTAAATTTGATTCTAAAAGGTCCTGTTTGTTGTTTTCTGTAGGACTAATATTTAGTGCATAGCGAACAAGAGAATAAGAAAATTCCACACGTGGGTTTTGAATGATTTGTGGGTTGCGTAAAACCTGCAAGTAGGGGAAGTTGACTCACCTGACATGTGTAGATACAGCAACTCATGAAGTGTTTTCCTTTTATTGCACTTACTTCGAACAACATGGTTGCCACACCAACAGAAAAGACGTTTTGCATGATATTATGCAAGAGTGAGTTCACAGTCGCAGTGCATCAGAAATTCAGGACCACACTTAGCAAGACTTCATTTTTCAAACAGTACATTAACGAACGTGTACAAAGAGGACATCTTGTAAAAACGAATGTATCAGACCAGCTGTGACTGACATTTTTGTGGCGAATGTGGGCCGGACTGGACTAAAAACTGGACGTGTGTCGTGTGACGAAAAGTTCACATTGAACATTTGTGAATATGACACAAAGAATTTCTTGAAGCACTGTTTCTGTACGTATAATAATATAATACCTTACTGGAAGACAAACATTCTTACAGTCGCTTCAAAGGATTAGAAATAGGAGCCAACAAGTTACAAAATACAGGTTTATTAAACCTTGACCATGGTTTCAATTATTTTAAAACCGTCTCTTCAGAAGATGTTGAATGGAGAATCACATTATCTATAGCCATTGTGGAAATCGTTGGTCCTGGTAGTACGTGTCATCTACTTAACCACTTACTTTTATATAAAGTATTTTAAATGGTGATTAAGTGGATAACATGTATTAGACAGAGTCAACGACTCCCAAGTTGAATGTAGATAATATGTACTTACATACAATTCTTCTGAAGAAGTCGATTTTAAAAACGTCGGAAGCATGGTCAAGAATTAATAAACGTGTATAGTGCAACTGTTTGTGTGCTATTTCTAATTCGTTTAAGCTCTTGCATGTACAGCTGCTGCAGCACAGCCATGCTCAAAATTTTTGTAATCACTTGAAAGTTTCTAGATTTTTTTTTTTAGTTACCGCGTATTGACGAAACTTCGGTCCGTGTAATATGGAGACTACTGTTTCTTTCTAACTCCCAAACAGGTTTCGGCATTTTAGTGCAGTTATCCAGTGGGTACTTTCATTAAGTTCTATAAAATTTAAACTATTTTCACTAATAACTTCCATGATGAAATGAAGATTAAAAACATTCGGTGCCTGTTGCAAATAATGCGTCATTTTCTAGAATGGTGCATTACGTTGGACTATTATTGAAGTTACTACACTATTCTGTGTCTGTTGTCATTCCTGTTATTTTGTAGAATCTTAGGTCCTTTTGCACTTTCTTTACATTATTGCACCTTTCCATGTCTTTTGTGATCGTTATGTCATTTTATAGTGTGTTACGTTGTGTAGGACTTCCAATACATACTTGTCCTATTTTATGTCTGTTACGACTATTACGTTATTTTCTTTAATTTTAGGTTCTGAAGTACACTCTTTCAGTTGTAGCCCATGCTACGTGTCTTGTGTATTTTCCAACATATTATTGTCCGTAAGACCTTCACGTCATTATCTTGTGTACTCGAAAAGTGGGAGAAAGAGAACCCACTGCCACAGAAATTAGTCACTGTATTTGATTGGGCTCGCTAAGCACGCAGCAACTAAGTGTTTCGAAACAGGGCAAGGCTAATGTCGTTCAACTACGACAGAGTACTGTTGGCAATACATGAAAAAGTAACTAAACACAATTTATTAAAAACTTGATACATTATATAACTTGAGTGTGGCGCGGGAAGCTATATATGACTCTCTGTGACTATTGGTCTGTTCTAGAACCATGTGAACGATAACTAAGACACACATGAATTACAGATCTTGACTGCGAGTGGGCATTCGCTGAAATCAATGGGGTAAGTAGAAAATTTGAGATGGGCCGTGATGCGAACCCAATTCTCCTGCTCAATAAGCAGATGCTCTAGCCCAGGGGCGGGCAGGAATCCTGCACATGTGCGGTGCACTTGCACGCGTGCAGTTAACAGGTGTTCCGCGTGCACACAGGGGCAAGCTGGCCACCCGCTTATCTCCCATCCCCACCATACCTTCTGTCCGCTCCTTCCTCTGTAATGCGTTTTGTTTCCTAGCTTGCTTTAATATGGGAATCAATAAGATTAGTAGGAGTGCTTGAAGGAAATCATGGTTTGAAAGAGTACCTATTACCTACGATACGTTTTATTTAATTATCACAGGTGGAGTTTACAATACGTTTAATATCTGGAACAAAATTTCTACAAACAGACAAACACAAACAGTTACGTAAATTTTCGTCACTGATGTTTGCTCTTAACCGAGACTTATTAATTCAGCAAATGGTTTTCCAGCTCTCGCTATATAAAGCGCAGTCCTATAACTTGCACATACCGCTGGGCTATTATTGTTGTCGTCCTGAAAACTTGAAAACAGTGCTCCATAAAATTTTCAATCAGTTAGATGAGAGACATGACGAGAGAAAGTCGCAGATCTCTCGTGACAACAGCAACAACGACAAATTCAAATGTCTCTGAGCACTATGGGACTTAACTGCTGTGGTCATCAGTCCCCTAGAACTTAGAACTACTTAAACCTAACTAACCTAAGGACATCACACACATCCATGCCCGAGGCAGGGTTCGAACCTGCGACCATAGCGGTCGCGCGGTTCCAGACTGTAATGCCTAGAACCGCTCGGCCCCTTCGGCCGGCCAACTACGACAGATTCATCTGGTATCGTCAGATCGCTCTTCTTAAGCTCAGTCAATTCCCCATCCGCTCACAATCCCGACAATAAATTGTACTCGTCCTTGTGAAATTTATTATAATGGCCTTCAATACTAAACTTCCGTTGACCAGCGAGAATGCTGCCACATATTAAACATTTCGAATTTCACGTTTTTGCACAAAAAAAAATGATTCTCCCATTACTTTTTAAAAGATACCAAATCTCCACTTCTCCGTTTCTTGAAATACAACGTTCACTACATAGTGTTCGCTTCGCATCAACGTCCGCAGCTTAGCCTGGCACTACACTGCCGCAACCTGCCGGCTGTCGCCACACCACCGGTCAACGCCTGCACGCGAGCAGCACACGTGCAGCGCTGTGCGCTCATGAGCCGCGTGCAACGTTTGCCCGTCCCTGCTCTAGCCACTGACGCATCTGGACACTGCCCTAGCGCGCCTTCCGTCTGACACAAATTCTCAACTTATGCACCCACTACGAATGCAGTGCCCATTCCCCCTTATCCACGTTACTCGCAGCGTTTCACTGATTACCATAAGAGTTCGATCAGTGTGCGCGTCTGCACTGAAGTGATCAATGACCATCTCGCCTTAATTTTATAAATATATAAGATCAGTAGATTGTGCCTCAACTTACCTACGGTGATCGACAGCACAGACACGCCAGACATGCTCCTTGTGTACTAGTAGAACAACAGGGCTAGTATATATACTAGACCGGACGTACTACTTTTATACACACACCCATCATTTCCGCTCTTGCTCATGAAAACCACACATTGCGTCTTGTACCACCTAACGGTGAGACCTTCGGCGGTGGTGGTCCAGATTGCTGTAAACACAGGTAACCCTAATACCCAGTAGCACGTCCTCTTGCATTGATGCATGCATGTATTCGTCGTGGCATACTATCCATAAGTTCATCAAGGAAGATTGTCCCACTCCTCAAAGGCGATTCGACGTAGATCAAAAAATGGTTGAAATGGCTCTGAGCACTATGGGACTCAACTGCTGTGGTTATCAGTCCCCTAGAACTTAGAACTACTTAAACCTAACTAACCGAAGGACATCACACACATCCATGCCCGAGGCAGAATTCGAACCTGCGACCGTAGCAGTCGCACGGTTCCGGACTGCGCGCCTAGAACCGCGAGACCACCGCGGCCGGCGACGTAGATCTCTCAGAGTGGTTGGTGGGTCACGTCCTCCTTTAACAGCCCTTTTCAGTCTATTCCCGGCATCTTCGATAGGGTTCATGTATGGAGAACGTGCTGGCCATTCTAGTCGAGCGATGTCGTTATCCTGAAGGAAGCCATTCACAAGATGTGCACGATGTGGCCGCGAATTGTCGTCCCTGATGACGAAATACTCGCCAATATGCTGGCGATGTGGTTGCACTACAGGTCGGAGGATGGCACTCACGTGTTGTACAGCTGTTTCGGCGCCTTCCATGACCACTAGCGTCGTTCGTCAGCCCCATATAATGCCCACCCAATAGAGGAGATAGCCTCTAGCATGCTGCACCAACTGGAGATTGTGTCTAAGGCGTTCGGCCTGACCGGGTGGGCTCCAAACTGTCTGGTTCAAGGCATATGCGGCACCCATCGGTGAAGAGAACGTGATGCCAATGCTGAGCGGTCCATTTGGCGAGTTGTTGGACCCATGAGTACCGCGCTGCATGGTGTCGTGGTTGCAAAGATGGATTTCGCCTTGGAAGTCGGGGGTGAATTTGCGCAACATACTGCCTATTGCGCACAGTGTGAATCGTAAAACGACGTACTGTGGCTGCACGAAAAGCATTATCCAACATGGTGGTGCTGCTGCCAGCGTTCCTCGGAGTCATAATCCGTGGGTAGTGGTCATCCTCTGCTGTAGTAGCCCTTCAGCGGTTTGAGCGAGGCAGGTCATCGACAGTTCCTGTCTCTCTGTATCTGCTCCATGTCCGAACAATATCCCTTTGGTTCACTTCGAGACGTCTGGACACAACCGTTGTTAAGAGCCCATCCTTGCACGAAGTAACAATGAGGACGCGATCGATCCGCGGTATTGATCGTCTAGGCATGGTTGAACTACAGACAACATGAGCCGTGTACCTCGTTCGTAGTTGAATCACGCGAACTGATCCGCTGTCTGACCCCTTCCGTCTAATAGGCGCTATTTGTGGATGGCTGTTTACATCTTTGAGAGGTTCAAATGGCTCTGAGCACTATGAACTTCCGAGGTCATCAGTCCCCTAGAACTTAGACCTACTTAAACCTAACTAACCTAAGGACATCACACACATCATACAATGTAAACTTTCACGGCCGGTATTGTCTTCACTTAAAACTTCCGGGCTGATAGGCTGTGGTCGAAGTATAAAACTGTCTCCTGACGTTTCGTCTCCGACTGCGGGAGACATCCTCGGAGGTTCGCCGCTTTACCTCCGAGGATGTCTCCCGCAGTCGGAGACGAAACGTCAGGAGACAGTTTTATACTTCGACCACGGCCTATCAGCCCGGAAGTTTTAAGTGAAGATCACACACATCTTTGGGAGGGTTTAGTGTCATCTCTGAACAGTCAAACGGACTGTGTCTGTGATACAATATCCACAGTCAACGCTTATATTCAGGAGTTCTGGGAACCGTAGCGATGCAAAGCTTTTTTGATGTATACAGAGTGGTCCATTGATCGTAAGCCGGCCAAATATCTCACGAAATAAGCGTCAAACGAAAAAACTACAAAGAACGAAACTTTTCTAGCATACATAGCACACGCCTGTTGGGCATTTCGATCACAATAGCCATACATCAACACGATATCGACCCGTTCCGCAATTGTTAAACGGTCCGTTTCGACACGGGTAATGTATCACGAAGTAAATACCGTCCGCACTGGCGCAATTATGCCCGATACCACGTTTGTGACTATTACAGCGCCATCTATCACAAAGCGAAAAAAGTGGTCCAACTAAAGCATTCATATTTCTTTACGTACTAAACGAATATGTAATAAAAATAAGGGTTCCTATTTTAAAAAACGCAGTTGATATCCGTTTGACCTATGGCAGCGCCATCTAGCGGGCCAACCATTGCGCCATCTGGTCTCCCCCTTCATGCTAGACGAGTTTTGTTCTTAGTAGTATTTTCGTTTGATGCTTATTTCGTGAGATATTTGGCCCTGTCACCATCAATGGATCTCTATATACAGGGTGTCCCAGCTATCTTGTCCACCCAAAATATCTCTGGAACAATAACAGCTATTGTAAAACGGTAAAACTTTTAGTCCACTTGCTCGTTTCACTAAAACCAGCAACATGAATTTTACTATTACGAGTGAATGATTAACTGTCACTTGCGCTAGATCTACAGTAAAGTTTTAACGTTGAACGGCATTACCTTTTTAGTAACGGATTAACGATAAGCGAAGTTAACTTTGTGACTAACGTTGCGGTACACAGATATGTTGCCCGCATCTCGTGGTCGTGCGGTAGCGTTCTCGCTTCCCACGCCCGGGTTCCCGGGTTCGATTCCCGGCGGCGTCAGGGATTTTCTCTGCCTCGTGATGGCTGGGTGTTGTGTGTTGTCCTTAGGTTAGTTAGGTTTAAGTAGTTCTAAGTTCTAGGGGACTGATGACCATAGATGTTAAGTCCCATAGTGCTCAGAGCCATTTGAACCATTTGAACCACAGATATGTTACAGAACCGCATCACCCCTAGCCTATGGGATAAATACCTGCTGGAATGAACGACGTTAATGCAGGATGGCAGCAGACCGTATTATTCGTTTCGGACCTCTTGATAAGTATGGAGGTGTGATTACACATGTCAATCACATCGCGATTACGGGCAGCATGGGGTTCACGCCTGAGCCTCAGGACGTGCGCTAGCAGCGCATGTCGGGTGTTTCAGGCGTCAAATTCGCGTCTCAATATCTCGGGATGTAATGGGAATATTGCAACGCAATCAACGCCATTGTGTATGTGCTTCGTCATGCTATGGATTGCTGAAGAAAAAATACAGGAGGTCCATTTAAAAAAAACATACATATATATACAGGGGACTGATGACCACAGATGTTAAGTCCCATAGTGCTCAGAGCCATTTGAACTATATACTCTAAAATCCGTGGTTGGTGATGAATGTTCATTTGCGAATTGTACTGGTGTGCAAAGCCTACGACGAGAATAACTTCTGTATGATGTGTTACTGCAAACTAACATGGCGAGATGAAACTTGAATCATAACCTGATAGGACTGCTACAGTATAGTGCAGAACGCACGAGAAATAAATGCGCAGAAAGAGAAGAACAGGAAAGACACTTTCATTTAACGAAAATAGCTGTACCGCAGTATGATGGTCCCCTGCTCATAACAAGAGGCGGAACATGATCTTTACTACAGTGTGCGATCACCGTGGATGGCAGTGGGTGATCTGCAATGTGCTTCCACTCTGCTGAGGAGTTTTTGTGGTAGGATGTTTCATTCGTTCACAGACGCGGTTGACAAGAGCAACAATCGTTCCATAACATTTTCTGCACACGTAACGTCATTCTGTCGTCACGTTGAATATCGATAACTGTGTGATCGGCTATCGAGTTTGTGACAAGGAAGAATAGCAATGTTATTGCTCCTCGATTCACTCGGAGCAATTTAAGCTGGCGTCTTAGTTTCCAGCCTAACCACACATTAAAAAGGCGGCATATAGTCGCCAATAAAGAGCCAAATATTTCTGGAAAGGAAGAACGTGAATTTCATTCTCGCTCATTTCAGTCACAGAAATTTAAGATGTATTGTGAGGTTCCTGCCTAGCCAAACAATCGGAAATCGCTAAATACTTTCTTCATTTTTGTTTCTCAGATAAGATGGCATGTAAATATCATCGAATATTGCACAATATACTTGTATGGCATCCATAAAAGTCGCAGAACGTCTTAACAACGCTAACATGAGAAAGAAATATTTGCATGTGACGGAACGCAAATCACGACATACCCATTACACTGTCACTTAATTGTTTGATATTTGTTGCCTTATTTGATTATTATATTCTCTCTCGAATGCTTATATCGTAGATACGTTATTAAGTTACATTTAACGACAATGGTGGTTTGTTTGTGATAAATTTCATTTTTCAATTAACTTAAAAAAGCAAAGTGTAAATTATAAAACAAGAGTGTTTCATGCTTAATTTGTAAACTATTGACGATAACAACTCATTCCTGAGACAGCACTCTTATGTGAAGGCACTAACCGTAGGTAAATCATTCAAAATGTTCAAATGTGTGTGAAATCTTATGGGACTTAACTGCTAAGGTCATCAGTCCCTAAGCGTACACACTACTTAACCTAAATTATCCTAAGGACAAACACACACCCCCATGGCCGAGGAGGACTCGAACCTCCGCCGAGACCAGCCGCACAGTCCATGACTGCAGCGCCCTAGACCGCTCGGCTAATCCCGCGCGGCGACAAATCATTATGTGACATTTTATTACAGCAAAAATTGTAGCAAATCATTTAAAGTATGGCGTGTTTTTATAAATCTCCGGTACGTGCCCTTGTTAGAGGCTCATATCTAATGGAAGACATTGTATAGCCTGATACTAAAATGTAGACTTTCACTGCCGGAAATGTGATGTCCATTATAATTGGCTTTGAGCACTATGGGACTTAACATCTGAGGTCATCATTCCCCTAGAACTGAGAACTACTGAAACCTACTAACCTAAGGACAACACACACATACAGGCAGGATTCGAACCTGCGACCGTAGTAGTCACGCAGTTCCGAACTGAACCGCCTAGAACCGCTCGGCCACCGCGGCCGGCCCATTATAATTATCCGGGCTGTTATGCCGTGGGTGGCTACCGACAGTAGCGAGGCAGTGGGTGTTTGACATTCCATCGAGCTACAGACCCCCTTGACGATGTCCTCCGCAGACGGTGACGAAACGTTGGGATTTGGCACAGAATTCATCAACCGACCAGGGCATAACAGCCCGGATAATTATAATGGACACTCTATAGCCTGTCATACGGTTGTCGATACTGCCAGTGACGACAAAACGATGTCACTTTTGTGGGAAGTGTGATGAAACGATTGGAAACTGCTGAATCGTTGTTGGTTCGACTTGCTGCAGTATGTTCCATCGACACTTTCCACACGTGCTCTGTGGGATTTAGATCGGAGGAAGGGGCTTGCAACTCCATTCGCTCTACCGTGTATGTTATCGTTCCAAGACCACCTAAAATGTTCGCTGGCTCAGGTGCGAAAACGCGATGCACCCAGAGACATCGTCGAACAGGATCCATGTGCTGGTTCAGGTGTTACCGTGTGAGTGGACGTAACGTTGCGTGGGCGTACTGACCTCCAAACCTCTGAACACCGTACGCTACCCAATGAAATTTACACTGTACCTCCTCCAGCTACAAAACACTAACACCAATTCTGAACAGACAAACGGAAATACTGGTAGAAGCCGACCTAGGAGAAGATCCGTTTGAATTTCATAGAAATGTTGGAACACGCATGGCAATACTGACCCTACGACTTATCTTCGGCCGGCCGGAGTGGCCGTGCGGTTCTAGGCGCTGCAGTCTGGAACCGAGCGACCGGTACGGTCGCAGGTTCGAATCCTGCCTCGGGCATGGATGTGTGTGATGTCCTTAGGTTACTTAGGTTTAATTAGTTCTAAGTTCTAGGCGACTGATGACCTCAGAAGTTAAGTCGCATAGTGCTCAGAGCCATTTGAACCATTTTGAACTTATCTTAGAATGAAGGTAAAACTGCGTTTCTAACATTTGTATACTTAGAGAAAGCGTTTGACAATGTTGACTCGAATACTATGTTTCAACTTCTGAAGGTGGAAGGGATCAAATGCAGGAAGTGAAAGGCTGCTCAAAATTTGTACAGAAACCAGACGGCAGTTATAGGAGTAGAGGGGCATGAAAGGGATGGTTGAGAATGGAATGAGACGGGGTTGTAGCCAATCCCCGATGTTATTCAATCTGTATGTTGAGCAAGCATAAACAAAACAAAAGAAAAATTTGGAGTAGGAATTAGAATCCATGGAGAAGAAAGAAAAACTTTGAGGTTTGCCGATGAGATTGTAATTCTGTCAGAGGCAGCAAAGGACCCGGAAGAGCAGTTTAACGGAATGGACAGGGTCCTGAAAGGAGGATATAAGATGAGCATATGCGTTGCGGAGGCTCCGTTAAATTAAACAGTCTTCCCACAATGGTGCAATTATGGGTTTTAACCGAGTGTTTTGTCCTCGACGGCAAGTGTTCATCGTCAGGAATGTCCCAGAGACGTGTGGTAGGACCGCTGTTAGATAAATGATCTGGCAGATGGGGTGGCCAGCAGTCTAGCAGTCTGCGATTGTTTTCCGATGATGCTGTGGTGTACGACAAGGTATCGAAGTTGAATGAGAATAGGAGGATACAAAATAAACAAAATTTCTAGTTGTCATGAATGGCAGCTGGCTCTAAATGTGGTAAAATGTAAGTTAATGTTGATGAATAGGAAAAAGAAACCTGTAATATTCTGGTGTAGCTGTTTAAATATATGTGAGTAACGTTGCAGAGTAATATGAATTGGAACAAGCATATGAATACTGTGACAGGGAAGCAGAATTGGCAAAATCACTTTATTGGAAGAATTTTAGGGAAACGTGGTTCATCTGTCTGGTCTCCCACGAGACCGCATATAGGACACTGGTGCGACCTGTTATTGAAAACTTTTCGAATGTCTGGGGCCCGTACCAGTCGGGTTGAACGAGCACATCGAAGCAATTCAGAGACGGGCTGTTAGAGTTGTTACTGATAGGTTCGAACAACACTTGCGACTATGCTTCGGGAATTCAAATGGAATCCCTGGAGCGAAGACGACGTACTTTTCGAGGAACACTAGTGAGAAAATTTAGACAACGGGCATTTGAAGGTGACTGCCTAAAGATACTACTGCCGCCAAGATATATTTCCCGTAAGGACCACAAAAATAAGTTACGAGAAATTAGGGCTCATACGGAGGCATATACACTCCTGGAAATGGAAAAAAGAACACATTGACACCGGTGTGTCAGACCCACCATACTTGCTCCGGACACTGCGAGAGGGCTGTACAAGCAATGATCACACGCACGGCACAGCGGACACACCAGGAACCGCGGTGTTGGCCGTCGAATGGCGCTAGCTGCGCAGCATTTGTGCACCGCCGCCGTCAGTGTCAGCCAGTTTGCCGTGGCATACGGAGCTCCATCGCAGTCTTTAACACTGGTAGCATGCCGCGACAGCGTGGACGTGAACCGTATGTGCAGTTGACGGACTTTGAGCGAGGGTGTATAGTGGGCATGCGGGAGGCCGGGTGGACGTACCGCCGAATTGCTCAACACGTGGGGCGTGAGGTCTCCACAGTACATCGATGTTGTCGCCAGTTGTCGGCGGAAGGTGCACGTGCCCGTCGACCTGGGACCGGACCGCAGCGACGCACGGATGCACGCCAAGACCGTAGGATCCTACGCAGTGCCGTAGGGGACCGCACCGCCACTTCCCAGAAAATTAGGGACACTGTTGCTCCTGGGGTATCGGCGAGGACCATTCGCAACCGTCTCCATGAAGCTGGGCTACGGTCCCGCACACCGTTAGGCCGTCTTCCGCTCACGCCCCAACATCGTGCAGCCCGCCTCCAGTGGTGTCGCGACAGGCGTGAATGGAGGGACGAATGGAGACGTGTCGTCTTCAGCGATGAGAGTCGCTTCTGCCTTGGTGCCAATGATGGTCGTATGCGTGTTTGGCGCCGTGCAGGTGAGCGCCACAATCAGGACTGCATACGACCGAGGCACACAGGGCCAACACCCGGCATCATGGTGTGGGGAGCGATCTCCTACACTGGCCGTACACCACTGGTGATCGTCGAGGGGACACTGAATAGTGCACGGTACATCCAAACCGTCATCGAACCCATCGTTCTACCATTCCTAGACCGGCAAGGGAACTTGCTGTTCGAACAGGACAATGCGTGTCCGCATGTATCCCGTGCCACCCAACGTGCTCTAGAAGGTGTAAGTCAACTACCCTGGCCAGCAAGATCTCCGGATCTGTTCCCCATTGAGCATGTTTGGGACTGGATGAAGCGTCGTCTCACGCGGTCTGCACGACCAGCACGAACGCTGGTCCAACTGAGGCGCCAGGTGGAAATGAAATGGCAAGCCGTTCAACAGGACTACATCCAGCATCTCTACGATTGTCTCCATGGGAGAATAGCAGCCTGCATTGCTGCGAAAGGTGGATATACACTGTACTAGTGCCGACATTGTGCATGCTCTGTTGCCTGTGTCTATGTGCCTGTGGTTCTGTCAGTGTGATCATGTGATGTATCTGACCCCAGGAATGTGTCAATAAAGTTTCCCCTTCCTGGGACAATGAATTCACGGTGTTCTTATTTCAATTTCCAGGAGTGTAGTTATTCGTTTTTCCCTCGATCTATTTTCCAGTGGAACAGGAAAGAAAACGATGGTAAAGGGATCCTTAGCCTTAGCGGTACGGTGGCTTGCAAACTATCTGTGCAGATGTAGATGTATATGTACGCCATTAATCAGTCACATCGAAAGAACACAGGAGGTTCTCCCCTTTACAGTCACTGTTGGAGCTAAGGAGGAATGAATAAAAAAACTTGGGCGAGCTGTTATTTTTACTTAGCAGTGAAATGAAAGTGAGACAGATGGGAAAAAAGTAAGTAACATGTTTATTGTACCAGAAGTTACCGCCGTAATTGTTGATACATTTATTCCAGGGTGATTATTTACTCAATGCCGGAGAGATCGTGACTGTCCGAAGGATGTGTAAGGGATTCCCTGCGAAACTTACAGTGTAGGCTAAACAACCCCGGAGACATGTGGGCGGCATTATCGTGCAAGAGAACGATGCTGTCCTACAATATTCCTGGGCGTTTAGACTTGATAGCGCGCTTCAGCTTTCCCCAAGTGTACGCGTACCGCTGCGTGGTAATTGTGGCATCATTTTGCGGAAAGACAATACCCAGCGGGCGCTTGCAGTCAACTAAAAAGGCCATTATTACTTTCCCGGAGCTTGTGTGCACAGATTTTGAGTTGATAGGTGAGAGTGAACCCATGTGCTTTCATTATTGGCTTTGAGGCTTGCGCTCCAGCTCAAAACGATGACACACACAATAATAAGGGACAGGAAGCGGTATTCTTCATAATCATACAGTTGCAGGTGTTGCAGTGATGCCGACATTCTGTTAAACTACTGCTCCACTGTCCGGCTGTGGGGAATCCACTGCGCACATATTTTCGGGAATTTCGAATAACCAGTCGTGATGGCGTGAACGGTACCGTGGCTGAAGACCAGCACGAGTCGAGTATCTTTCACCGTCCGCAGTTGGTCATTTCTGAAGGCAGCATACACATAACAGCGATGCAATGGACAATGATATGATGAGTCTGTCATGGACAACTGCTGTTTTCTCGAATCGTTAATTGCAAGCAAACATACACGCACGCGGCACACTGTGTTCGCCATACATACACTGTATCATCAAAGTACCCAGACAGCACCAAAAACATACGTTTTTCATGTTCGATGCATTGTGCTGCCACCTACTGCGAGGTACTCCATATCAGTGACCTCAGTAGTCATTAGATATCGTGAGAGAGCAGAATGGGGCGCTCCGCGGAACTCACGGACTTCGAACGTGGTCAGGTAATTGGGTGTCACTTGCGTCATACGTCTGTACGCGAGATTTCCACACTCCTAAACATCCCTAGGTACACTGTTTCCGGTGTTACAGTGAAGAGGAAACGTGAAGGGACACGTACAACACAAAAGCGTACAGGCCGACCTCGTCTGTTAACTGACAGAGACCGCCGACAGCTGAAGAGGGTCGTAATGTGTAGTAGGCAGACATCTATCCACACCATCGCATAGGACCGAGCGAGGTGGCGCAGTGGTTAGCACACTGGACTCGCATTCGGGAGGACGACGGTTCAATCCCGGGTCCGGCCATCCTGATTTAGGTTTTCCGTGATTTCCCTAAATCGCTCCAGGCGAATGCCGGGATGGTTCCTTCGAAAGAGCACGGCCGACTTCTTTCCCCATACTTCCCTTAATCCGATGAGAGCGATGCCCTGGCTGTCTGGTCTCCTCCACCAAAACAACCCAACCAAATCACACAGGAATTCTAAACTGCATCAGGATCCACTGCAAGTACAATGAAAGCTAGGCGGGAGGTGAGAAAACATGGATTTCATGGTCGTGCGGCTGGCCATAAGCCACACATTACGCTGGTAAATGCTAAACGGCACCTCGCTTGGTGTAAGGAGCGTAAACATTGGACTATTGAACTGTAGGAAAACGTTGTGTGGAGTGACGAATCACGGTACACAACAAGACGATCCGATGACAGGGTGTGGGTATCGCGAATGCCCTGTGAACGTCATTGCCAGCGTGTGTAATGTCAACAGTAAAATTCGGAGGTGGTGGTGCTATGGTGTGGTCGTGCTTGGCAAGGACGGGCGTGCACCCCTCGGTGTTTTGCTTGGCACTATCACAGCACAAGCCTACACTGATGTTTTAAGCTCCTTCTTGCTTCCCACTGTTGGAGAGCAATTCGGGGATGGCGATAGAATCTTTCTACACGATTGAGCACGTGTTCATAATGCGCGACCTCTGGCGGAGTGGTTACACAATAATAACATACCTGTAATGGCGGGCGTACACAGAGTCCTGACGCCGACTTCCAGGCTCCACTGACCGACATCGATACTTCTCCTCAGAGCAGCATTCCGCGAAGAATGGGCTGCTATTCCCCAAGAAACCTTCCAGCACTTCACTGAACGTATACTTGCGAGAGTGGGAGCTGCCATCAAGGCTAAGTGTGGGCCAACACCATGTTGAATTCCACCATTACTGATGGAGGGCGCCAGTAACTTTCAAGTCACTTCCAGCCAGGTGACAGGATACTTTTTATCACATTGTGTAGCAGACATTCGGACATGAGCTTCACTTCCCGACAATCCTTTCGCAGTCAGAAACAGCACTACACCTCGTTGTTATTCTTTCCCAGCCTTCATAGTGAAGTCGAACGCACACACGACCGCGCAATGCTCGTCTTGCAACTCTCTCATTTACATTTGACTGCGTCTTATATATAATTTTACTTCGGTGAGTTCTATCAGCCGGAGACACGAGGACATTAAACGCATTAGTGTCCTAAAACAGCGTTCAGACAGACCATGTTTTACGACAATGTGTGGCTTAATGTTGCCGTCAACATTGCTTTAGTGTGTCTACAATGCGACAGGATTGCGTTGTGGCTCAGCAATATTGCGGATCGAGCAGTCTGTCACAGGTACGGCCTCGGAATTTCCAATATCGTCCACCACAGGTGGAGAATATTTAATCTCACTGGACCATGCTCACCTCTCTAATTGTTCGCAAATGTTCCTCGATTCCTCTTTCTCACCCTGACAAGAGTGATGTAAAGTCATACCCGATGGCTTCCCACACATTGTTGCCAGGAGTTATACCACTGTAACTCTCCAAAACATTCGAAGAAACAGACCACTCCACAGGTCATCGATACACTCTCTGACGATCGTCATGTAGGGTAGTGTAGAACTGTGATTTATCGCTGAACACACTGCGACACCATTTATCAGCAGCCCATGGTTGCTGGTTGCGGCACAATTCCAAACGCAACCGTTTGTGTTGTGGTGCTAAAGATGACCTACTCATGGGACGGTAGTTTCCTAGTCAGGCTGCAGCTGGTCTCCGATCAATGGTGCAGGTGTGGCCCAGAATCTTGCAGGAAGTTCATTACTTGGTCACGGATGGCAGGTGCCGATATAAAGAGAGTACAATGTGCTTGGCACAAAATACGGTGGTCCACTCTTTTGGTGGTAATACGTGGTCACCAGAAATTTGGCGATTAGTGTGCCTGCTCTCACGTTCCCGTGATGTCCAATATCGAGGCAGTGCCGCATCCGAACGCGACACAAACCTGGATACTGTCCAATTCGACAAGCTGGCGAAATGGAGAACCACGATGCCGCCTTTCAAAGTAAGCCAGATGCTGATAACGCTGTCTCATACGTATACATGGCATTTCTGCGCCCTCAACGGTGATTACTCAACAACCGACACTGTCCGCGCCCCTTTTGTGGTTCTGCCTGTCACAAATAACAGCAGCTATCATCATTTACGTACCCGCCGATGGTGTGTACACGTATGAAGCTGCAGTAGCATCCGACCGTGTCACCTGGATGCTTCACGTTTCTTGTCACGCAGTGTAGCCCTTAGCGGCACAACATTAAGACGACGCAGACTGCCGTGGGTGGAGTTCCGGCACTGACATAACACTTAATTGATCCTCCCCCCTCCCTCCTCACTGTATGCTGCGGTAATTAACCAGACAGAGCTAGGCATTCGCCTCACGTACCGCCGTAACACCAACTCATTAGGCGTGAAAGGCAGACGTGGTTGCCTGTCGCTTGTTGCGCCACGCCTGCGACTGGCGTACGCTTCAATGGCTTCATTAACCTCGCTTTCTTTCTCAGGTTTCACCCGTCAGGGGTATTTTCTTCTGCATTCTTCTTTCCTCACCTTTCTCTGCTCTCCGCTCACCTATCACTCTCTCTTCTCTAGCCCACTTCCATGCCTTTCTGCAGACTTGAGAGTCAGGAATTCCCTCTAGTTTCCCGCTGGGTACGAAGCGAAGTAACGAATAATTAAAGACAGCCCCGGCGAGAACAGGAGACGTCAGTTTGTGGATGCCTACGAGCTCCCCTCTAATAAACCGCACTCCCAAACCGCATATTATGTTCCCCAACCTCTCCATCCCAGCCCCTTTCCCGACCCCTGTGCTACGCCAACAGGTATTACGTAATACGAAGACGATGTCGAAGTCCCTTGCTGCTTCCCAGTGAAACTAGTCTACAAGTAGTCGTTTGACATCAAGCTATTTTTTACTGCAATTTGGTGTGCGTATAATGAGGGTAGCATCGTAGAGGATGTACCGCTATCATTTACAAAAATAGTAACTTGGGAACTAAAGATACAGAGAACCGTGGTTTGTTGTGAAACGTTTAGCAACTGTCAAGATTTTGTCTTTAAACTCTGTTAGAGTTTCGATTAGGAGCGTAATAAAATGAAGAAAGGGCAGGTGAAGGCCCAGTGCGTCATATGGTATGCAGACTCTGCAGCAACGGTTCTGTGGAATTATCGATGCCACTATGAAAGGCATCTATGAAGTTCACGGAGTTTAAAGAGACATGCAGTGTCAGAGACTTTCCTCGAAATGGACGTCCCTCTGTATCCCAAGCAAGTGTTGACACAGTGCAAACTGCATTTCAATGCAGCCCCAAGAAGTTCCAGGGACCTTTTCAAGAGTCCAACATCTATGATGTATATATGCAGACGGCAGTGACGAATGCAAATGTGGACCAAGTCCAGTATTTGAGCTCACTAGGCAGACCCATTAACCACTATGCCATCCAGGCACAGTGTCTTGACACAACTGCACATACCACCTAGCACGCCTCCCCGAGATCTGACTGGAAATTTGAGTTGAGAGAAGTGTGCTACAGTAGTCCATCTTGTTGTAAAAACGCACTGTGCCAGGGTGGCAGAGTGGTTAACGCATCTGCTTAGGGAGCAGGTAAGCGAATCCTTGCCTTGGTACAAAATTTTCATTCGTTGCTTCAGCCTGTGTGATACATAAGGAGTTGCGTATTTTTGCATACAAAATATAAAAGATCCAAACATTCCAGCCAAATGATCATCGTCTGCAGTAAGCATTTTGGCGCTGCATACTGACCTCAATAGAAGCTGCAAATTTTTATCAGAAGAAGTGACTGTTCGCAGAAGAAGGGATATTCCACATTTTTGGACATGTGAATCGCCACAACATTAGAAACTGGGGCTCAGAAAACCTACAAACTAGACATTAACACATCCGCGATAACCCTAAAGTTTATTTGATGAAGTTATCTAATGCATGGTCATCTGATAAGATGTCTCTTTTTTGGAGAGAAAATCGTCACAGGAAATGTGTATGTGGGCATCGTCGACAGTTCCTGCTGCCTCAGAGTGAAGAGCTGCATCGTCTAGTATCATGGCGCATCTCCACGCTGGCGTTTGACGACACACAGTGTGCTCAATGACATATGTGCTGAGAGACAGATAGTTCGTGATGGACCCATAGCATTTCCTACATGGTGTCCCATGTCACGCCATTAGACTTCTCTTTGTAACATTACGTCAAAGTTGTGTGTACACCAGAAAATAACACTGTTGCATTTCATGCATGAATCATTGAAACAATAACCATTATTGGTGCTGCAATACTGAGTGGTACTGGTACACTGCTGGAATTCAGACATCGGCTTTGTGTTCTACGAACAGCAAGTGGGAAACACGATGACATTGTGCCGAAGCAGAGAAAAGCTTTAAGAGCTTTAAGAGAGGGGTATTCAATACATAATGCAAGGTAGTTGGGCAGTGGGGCATTTTCTTTGTGCCAGTTGTATACATTCAAGGGCAAACTTGATTGATTTATGAGTCCCTAGGGTTTAATTGATTTATGACCCCTGGGTTCAATCAGTCCTTCTGAGACACTCCCCAACACTCTCCCTTCCGTTCCTCACCACTATCACTTTGGGAAACCGGCAACTCTCCACCCTTCACATCACTGATACAAGCACACTTTTGATAGTAAGGTAATTGATCGATTTAACTGTCAATTAATTTGACATAACAATGTGCTGATATCAATAAGGGGGAGGGTTGCTGATTCACCAGATTGTTAGGAGTGAGGAGGGGAGGGGAACGGTTGGAGGGTCTTCCATAGGGACTGATTATTCCCAGGGAGTTTCAAAACAATCCACAGGGTCATAATTCAATCAAAGAGGCTCCTGAATGTATGCACCCCACACTTACAAAATGCACTCGTGCCACTATTATGCTATAACTATGCAATATACAGGGTGATTCAAAAAGAATACCACAACTTTAGGAATTTACAACTCTGCAACGACAAAAGGCAGAGCTAAGCACTATCTGTCGGCGAATTAAGGGAGCTATAAAGTTTCATTTAGTTGTACATTTGTTCGCTTGAGGCGCTATTGACTAGGCGTCAGCGTCAGTTGATGTTAAGATGGCGACCGCTCAACAGAAAGCTTTTTGTGTTATTGAGTACGGCAGAAGTGAATCGACGACAGTTGTTCAGTGTGCATTTCGAACGAAGTATGGTGTTAAACCTCCTGATAGGTGGTGTATTAAACGTTGGTATAAACAGTTTACAGAGGATGGGTGTTTGTGCGAAGGGAAAAGTTCTGGACGGCCGAGAACGAGTGATGAAAATGTAGCACGCATCCAGCAAGCATTTGTTCGCAGCCCAGGAAAATCGACTCGCAGAGCTAGCAGAGAGCTTCAAATTCAACAATCAACTGTATGGAGAGTCCTACGAAAAAGGTTAGTTCTGAAACCTTATCGTCTGAAATTGGTTCAAGCACTGTCTGCAGCTGATAAGATTAAAAGAATCGATTTATGTGATTTTATCCTTGCTCAGATGGAAACAGATGAATCTTTCGTTTCAAAGATTGTGTTTAGTGATGAAACAACTTTCCACACTAACGGGAAAGTCAACCGTCACAATGTCTGTATATGGGGCACTGAGAATCCGCGGGAAACAACTCAGTATGAACGTGACTCGCCTAAGGTGAACGTTTTCTGTGCCATTTCAGCCAATAAAGTTTTTCTTCGAAGGTGCTACTGTAACTGGACTACAGTATCTGGAGATGTTAGAGAATTGGCTGTTCCCTCAGCTCGAACAAGAAGCACAACAATTCATATTTCAGCAGGATGGAGCGCCACCACATTGGCACCTATCTGTCCGTAACTACCTGAACGTCAACTACCCGAGGCGATGGATCGGCCGCCAGGCAGCCCGTGACAGAGCACTTCATCACTGGCCTCCAAGAAGCCCTGATCTTACCCCCTGAGATTTTTTCTTATGGGGGTATGTTAAGGATATGGTGTTTCGGCCACCTCTCCCTGCCACCATTGATGATTTGAAACGAGAAATAACAGCAGCTATCCAAACTGTTACGCCTGATATGCTACAGAGAGTGTGGAACGAGTTGGAGTATCGGGTTGATATTGCTCGAGTGTCTTGAGGGGGCCATATTGAACATCTCTGAACTTGTTTTTGAGTGAAAAAAAAAACCTTTTTAAATACTCTTTGTAATGATGTATAACAGAAGGTTATATTATGTTTCTTTCATTAAATACACATTTTTAAAGTTGTGGTATTCTTTTTGAATCACCCTGTATTTTTTCTCGTCTAATTTCGCTTGAAGAAATGCGGAAATTTGTTGTGGGGCATACTGGAACGTTCCTGCTTCAGTCTCTATTGGTGGTGGCGTTGTACGTAGCCTTAAAAACGACGTCTCTAATGGAGGATTGTTCCAAGCAGAGAGCTGTCATTGCATTTCTTTTGGCGGAAAACCAAAGCATTGCAGAATGTCCACGGAGACCCGTCAGTGCACAGGAGCCAATGAGACATCGCAAAGAGATCACGATAAACTTTCAATCTTCCGCATTCTGTCTTGCCACACACAGACTCAGGAAAATGAAGAAACGTGTTCTTCCTCGTCCACCCTACAGCCCAGATCTCATACCTTCCGACTTCAATCAAGTCTGGCCAAATGATGAATGCACTCCGCAGGAAGAAGTAAGTGAAGTAGAGGGAAGTTACTGATGCATTAAGATGTTGACTCCGACTTCGACCAGTAGAGTGGTAACATGCTGGTTTACAGACCCTCCCAGTTAGGTGGTGTAAGGCGTATGTACTGATTGCAGATTATTACGAAAATAAGGGTTTTGCAGCCAAAGAGTGGAAAATAATATGGTTTATTGCCGTCCTGAATAAAACCAACCTACTTTCAGAAAAAAAGTGTTGCATTACTCACTGAACGCCCCTCGTATTCTGCATGAGCGACATATTATGCGAATACATCTGTTGGCAGAAAAATTATATGGCGGTAAATACACTGAACTGTCTTTTTGTGATATCAGTCTTCTGACTACCAGGTCTACCTCTCATGCGGCAAACTGTTAATGTAGAGTTACACTTCCATCCCAGGTCCTTGATATTTCTTTATGCATTACAGTCTCTATCTTCCTCTACAGTTTGTAGCGTATGCAGCTCCATCCAGTACCATGGAAGAAATTCCTTGGTATTTTCACACATGTATCAACCTGTAACTTCTTAATATCATTGTCCCTGCATACGGGGTGTTTCTGTAAGAATGTGCGAAAATTTAGGGGGACATACAAGATGCTCCACTGAACAATTTGCGGTAGAGAACCTGGGTTCGCAGAAGCCACCTTAAGGAGGTAATATGAATACAATCACGTTACTGTGCATTTTCTTTATTTACATTAGTTCTAATTAATTGCAGATACCGTAATTGATAAAATGAATGTACCATTTGTACTGTATCTTAAGAAATATGCTGAAACTGACGACCGTAAACGTCATGACACAGGCGAGCAAGATTCTGACGCACAGTGACGAATATCCCTGGTGTGTTTCGATTCAAATCATAGGCAGCTACAATTATGGCAACTAATTTCAACTCCGTATCCACTGGGGTCTAATACAGAAGAGGCTCTAGATATCCCCATAGGAAATAATGAAGGCGATTCAGGACAGGTGACCCCGCAGGTCTCTGCTTCAAATCCAGCGGCAAGGATATACTGCATTGAGATGGTTGCGGACATCCACACTGAAGTGAGGCAGTGTACCGTCATGTTATAACGACATACTCTCACGAACATCCAAGATTCGTTCTCCAGCAACTCAGCTATAGCTCTCTGCATGAACCTCAACTACAGATGGACATTCAGGCGGCCAGGTAGAATATGTTTCCCGTCCTCTTTGTTTCCTTGAAGGAAATAAAAGAATGCAAATCTAAATAAACACCACAGTGCGTGTAGACTTGTAAGCACGTTAATTGCAATTAAGCTGGAAAGTAGTAATGCTAGACAGAGCGGTAGCCAAGTTTACTTTCATATCTCCTACACACCTGGTTTCACCGACCCCAGGTTCCCTACCTCAAATTCATCAGTGGAGCATTGTCTATGTTCTTTTACAGCTTTGCGCGCTCATACGGAAACACCCTCTACATTCCTCTCCTCCTCGAACTGCCGAGAAGCACTTCATTTCTTATCATTCCATCTGATTTTGAACAATTATCTTAGGAACTAATTCAAAGACTCTTAATTTCGCTGTTTTCCAGTTTTCCTAAGGTTCATTAATTTTTCCGTACAATGCTGGGCACTAAACATACGTTCTCATAAATTTCTACCTGAAAGTAAGCCAGTGTGTGATACTAGTAAATACTATTTTCTCAGTAATTCCTCTTCACCTGTGCTACTCTGTTTTTAAGTCCTCTTTTCTTCGTCCGTCACGTCATATTGCTTCCTGGATAGTAGCATTCTATGAACTCGTCTCCTTCGTAGTCCCCAGTTTTAGAGCTAACTTTGTCCTAATTCCATCTCAGCCAGTACAGAAACTGGAGGAGAATAACCAAACCTGTATTGCTACTGGCACAAAAAAGATCTTTTCCAAGTTTTATCGGTTATAGATAACCATTTAAGGCAAGTGCATAATTCCTGTCTATCGGATATGACCTCCGCCAATAATTCATGATTCTTATTTCTGCTGGTTATGTGTAATTTATTTAGTACTGAGAATTTATATAAGATCAGTTTTACTACCTATTGTTTCAGGTGAAGCCATGTGGCAGTAACTTCCTGGCAGATTATAAATGTGTGCCGGACCGAGACTCGAACTCGGGACCTTAGCCTTTCATTCTAGAAACATCCCCCAGGCGGTGGCTAAGCCATGTCTCCGCAACATCCTTTCTTCCAGGAGTGCTAGTTCTGCACGGTTTGGAAGGTAGGTGACGAGATACGGGCGGAATGATAGCTGTGAGGACGGGGCGTGAGTCGTGCTTGGATACCTCAATTGGTAGTGTAATTTTTCCTCCTATGTAATTATGTAGTTATGTTGTTCTCAATTCGTTCGAGCAATCAATCATTCATAATAGGAAACACAGTCATAAGTCAGTCACTCAAAATGATAAAGAAATTGTACTTGATAGAATGAAATCAGGCGATGATTCTTCTTCTCTGCAGGCTCGTGCTTTGCGGCAGTCTGCTAATCTGTACAAATAAAATGCCTCGTATTCTTAGGAGCGTTGTATAATCAGTCGGGAAACCTCAGATCAAGCGGATATTTGGCTTTGATGAAGTTTAACCTTCCGAAGAAGTAAAGGGGCTCTTGGATGATTAAATGCAGGTTCGTATCCAGTCTTTCGGAAGTTCCCTTCTGATTAACAAATACGCAATATATCGATGAATATCATTAATTCTCAAATGCCATATAATGTAAATTGTTACACGTCTTTTGCATGAAGGAGCAATATATCCCTTTTAATCGTACAATTTCGTATCAGTTATCTTTTGTCATAAATCTCAATATTCAGATTACAATTCTTCAAACATTGTTCCGGCTAATCGGCACGAAGACAATCTCGGAAGCTCTTATTTTTTAACAACCACCAGAGAGAGTACTACAAAGAATAATTATGCGCTCATGGCATAGCTATTGTACGAAACTACTTTGCGCATGGATTGTGCGAGTATGAAGATAGAAAACTAGTAAACGTCATTCAAGGGTAGAATTGTATCAGAATAATTCATCGAATATAAAGAGATATTACAGTAGAGCACTTGCCCGCCAAAGGCAAAAGTCCCGAGTTCGAGGCTCGGTCCGGCACACAGTTTTAATCTGCCAGGAAGTTTCATATCAGCGCACACTCCGCTGTAGGGTGAAAATTTCTTTCTAGAAACATTCCCCAGGCTGTGACTAAGCCATGTCTCCGCAATATCCTTTCTTCCAGGAGTGCTAGTTCTGCAAGTTTCGCAGGAGAGCTTCTGTGAAGTTTGGAAGGTAGGAGACGAGGTACTGGCGGAATTAAAGCTGTGAGGACGGGGCGTGCGTCTTGCTTGGGTAGCTCAGTTGGTAGAGCACTTGGCCGCGTAAGGCAAAGGTCCCGAGTTCGAGTCTCGGTCGGGCACACAGTTTTAATCTGCCAGGAAGTTTCATATCAGAGCTAATCTCCGGCTGTCCTTTGCGTGCCATATTCAAGTTTCCCACGTAATTATCCTTTATTTCCATAGAAAACAACGGGTTCGAGAAGAAATTGGCAAAATGTAAACAATCAATTGTTTTGAGGAGGCGATTTCACTTCGAAACCCCAGGGACATAGAGTTTTCAACCACGCATCCTTCAGTATGATACGTTCGGAAACAGTTTCCCGTTTTTCTTACAAACAGTCTCACGTCACACATTTTGCACTGCTGTTTTGTGTTGTGTGGTTCAGTTTCTGTGCTGCAGGTTGCACAACGACTAGAACATTCTTGAACTGGCATGTCTTAAGATTTACTAAGTTGAATTTCTGGGCGCATCATCTTTCTGAATTTGATTATGTGTTGAACTTTGGTATTGTACCACTTGCAGCGCCAATAAATACCTGAACGACAGAAACCCGAAAGAGTTTCAACGACAGTGTTGTTTGCTTCTTCGAATAATGAAAAGTCATTTATTCTGCAGAAGTCCAGCATATACCTAAACAAATCTGAGAACCTATATTTTGTTTTTTCCTCAGAATTTCGTACAAATATTTGAGCATGTCTGCTTTATCGTTGTACTTAATATGTCTGTTGTACTTTCTGACGAGTTCGGGAGACATGATATAAATAACTAATCCTTTTACGAGTTATTGAGGCACTATCATCGTCTGCCTCGGTCATGGAAATTTTAGAGAAAGAGAATCACATTTATTTCTGTCTTTCTTTCCAAATAATTCCGGTCATACTTTCTTCTGTGCACCTATATTCGAAGTCTTCACGCTGCAATTATTTTTCAGATTTGAAATCTTTCGGAATATCTTTACGATCACGCTTTACCGTCCCGCAGCCATAGACACCATGATCATATTTTTTTTCCTTATGATTTCGAAAGTGAAAAAACGTCAAAATAAATATTATGACTATTGTTCAACCAATATGTGAGTTAGTTAATCGGTTATGGAATAGCTTTTCCGGTGAATTTACAATATATATCTGGAATTGTGACATATGTTCAGTTCTATTTGCTCTCCTCCACATCTTGTAATTCTTTTTCAATAGTTTCTGAGGCATACATTGGCGAAACCTTCAACATCCCTAAAATTTTATCATTGACTCATTCATATACTGATGTTCGGTCAGGTTGTAAGATTCTAAGAAAGTCCTACACAGCTCAAAAGTACACAGTTAGTACCTACCCCACTTTATTGTGTGGCATACAAATCAGTCTTGTGCATAGCTCAGAAATGAATCACTGTGGGAACTACCTTAAAAACAGTCCAATGGGATAATCACTTATTACGTCTCGGTTTGATCCGAAATCGTCAGAGAAGTCATTCACAGCTGCCAGTTAGTGCAATGTCAACCATTTTTTTTTAGAGTTCCCCATGGTAACTTCATCTTTACTGCACTCATCAGTATCTTCAGGAAATGTATTCAGTTGAGTAACGCAGAATCTGACAAAGGAACTGTAGTTCCTGTTGTACAGGCCTGGTGAATAACATTTACATAAGCTTCACCAGGGTCACTTTCTGCCTCTAATATATCTGTATCCATAGCACTCCGAATTTCTTCTTTCAAAGTAGAGACGACTCGATCATGAGGCATGTCTCTAAATTTCCATGAAATCATAATGCCTAAAACAAATTATGGTGATAAACGACGAGCTAAAAACGGACCTAAAATTTTAATAAATCTTTATCCAGTTATAACACTTGTAAAAACACAAATTCAGGTTTCAGTAGGTTTAGACAGGCATGCTTTCACTGTCAGTGATGCATGCAATACCATCACTAGAAGAAATCAAGTAAACTGAATAACAAAAATTTGAAGATGCAGATCTCGTAAAATTTCGTAGCAAAACTTCCGCACCTTATGTTGAACTGATCGCTGTAAGTGACCGCTACAGTGCACTGCATTCGCAGAAGTAGGGTCTACGTTTCTGCCTTGCAGTAGCATCGGTGGTTTTACTGGACTTATAAAACAAAATTAATAACATGGTGGTCAGAGAGAAACCTCATTTGCTCCATTTTTTAAATGGAGAAAATAGCCACCACTCATTTGTGAGAATTCAAAAAGTCTTCCTCTGATTTATGTAATGTTTATATTTCACATTTTATTTATTGTTGCCCATTGCCAGTTATGTTTTGGTCTATTAACAATTGTTAACTGATTTATGAACCAACGTTTATTCACGTTTGATGTATTACTCTGCAACATAATTAGTTTTTTCTCCGTTCCAACAGTATCTTAATTCGAACTATACTTTGTTGAAATTATCTGAGACAGAATCACCGGAGTCAGGTGAAAGTCTAGACGGGGTCACAATTTCAAATCTCAAATTGGTATCATCAGATTTGAAATATTAAAGGTTTTCGGACTTTTATAAATAATTTCATTGTGTTGAGTATGTTAAAAACTGATAATTACAGTTTGCACAACTAGCTAGATAAAATATTGATTTACCTTTTCTGGAGAAATTATTATGATTTTTGTTGCCCAGCACAGTTCCTTGCATGTTCATGTTTTCAATTTTGACGGGGTCACAATTTCAAATCTCAAATTGGTATCATCAGATTTGAAATATTAAAGGTTTTCGGACTTTTATAAATAATTTCATTGTGTTGAGTATGTTAAAAACTGATAATTACAGTTTGCACAACTAGCTAGATAAAATATTGATTTACCTTTTCTGGAGAAATTATTATGATTTTTGTTGCCCAGCACAGTTCCTTGCATGTTAATGTTTTCAATTTTGCTGCCCTACTAGCATAACTCATGGACTGCTTTGGATTCAACGGCAAGCGAAATACCTCGGGTTGCAAACAGAAGCCGTCTGATTGCCAATATCGCAGCGAAAGCACACCGCCGCAGCGGTGAGGATACTGCGGTATTCGCACAGTCGCCCGCCAATTAGGCTGCGCGGCAGCGCGCGCGAGCTTGCTGGGTTGCCCGGCTCGCAGGGGCTGGCGCGCCTCTCAGCGAGGCGGCGCCGTATTAATTATTTCTGTAACAGCTTCCTCATTAGTGAACCGCGCCAGGGCTACGGAACCGAGGCCCGTCCGTCTCAATGCCGCGATATCTGTCGCCACCCGCGCAATTTGTGCGTCTGACGGCGAACTTCCGCAAAAGGAAGCGTGCTACACCGGATCTGTCGAACGCATATGTTCACACTGCTCTTAATGATAAATCTGCAAATAATAATTGCTGTATATACGATGCCTTAAGCTAAAGAACCTATGGCCAACGATAACGTTAGGATCTTTGTAGTTGAGGCTATGACTTTGTAAGCTAGTAGAGTAAACCCTCACTACTTTGAAGTATATTTACTTGTTGTTTATTTATTTACTCACTACCTTAGCGGCCACTGAATCTCTCGATGACACTATATGGTCTCATGATGTCCATAGAGGCATGGTCTTTTCCGAATGTTCTTCAAACCAAAAACCAGTCCTGGTAGGAAGTTTCTGTTAATCCTGCCTGTGGAGTTCTTGTGATGATATATCAATAGAAACTTTCGTCCTTTAAAATATATTTCATAATTTTTAACGAACATATGGAAATAGTTTCTTAAGAATTTTCGTCCCCTATTTCATCTCCTTAGGGATGAATTTCCAAGAACTTTGTAAGACGTAGCCGGCCGCGGTGGCCGAGCGGTTCTAAGCACTCAGTCCGGAACCGCGCGACTGCTACGGTCGCAGGTTGGAATCCTGCCTCGTGCATGGAATTGTGTGATGTCCTTAGGTTAGTTAGGTTTAAGTGGTTCTAACTTCTAGGGGACTGATCATAGAAGTTAAGTCCCATAGTGCTCAGAACCATTTGAACCATTTTGTAAGACGTAATTTTTTATTTCTGAGCAAGATGTCAAATAACATTTTCATAAGAAACTTCCTGGAAGATTAAAACTGTGTGCCGGACCGAGACTCGAACTCGGGACCTTTGCCTTTCGCGGGCAAGTGCTCTACCATGGTATAGCACTTGCCTGCAAAAGGCAAAGGTTCCGAGTTCGAGTCTCAGTCCGACACACAGTTTTAATCTGTCAGAAAGTTTCATATCAGCGCACACTCCGCTGCAGAGTGAAAATCTCATTGTGGAACCATTTTCATAGATTTAACTTCGAAAAAGTTTTCATAATGAAATATTTAAATAAAAATTTTCAACTACTATTTCACTCCATTAAGGGTTGAATTTCCAAAAATCCTAAAACATGTATATTTTTATTTTCAACAGAGGAGCCAAATACAAATTTTCATACATCTAGCTTCAAAAACCCTTTCACAATGAAATATTTTCATAAAACTTTTCATCCACAGCTTCAGCCTCTCAAGGATTGTATTTCCTAAAACAGCGAAACAACTATTTTCCTTATTTCTAATCGAGGATCCAGATATCAATTTCTGTAGATGTAGGTATCGTTAGTAGTTTCTTAACAGTGATTTGTTTACAAATAAAAAAAAAACATTCATCAAGTGCTTCATCCACTTACGGACTGCACCTCTAAAAATGCTGGAAATCTTATTTTCTGTATTTCTGATTGAAAAACCAAATACAGATTGCGGTAGTTTTAGATGAGAAATTGCCTTGAAGGCGGCAAATATGAGTCGAAATATCAGAGAAAATACGTCTGACGACCTACAGAAGAGACACCTTATACAGAGATTGACTGTTGGACGTCTGACTCTGTCCCCCTGTGATTCTAAGTCGGACTTTTTTTTGAGAATAAACCACTTATAACCACTTAAGACCACGCTACAATTTCATTTCCCCCTTCTCAATTACTCCTTCATATGGACACTGCTGTTTCACTTGAAACCTTTCAAATTTAAATTCATTACCCGAAATGTATCCTTATTTAACATCTGAACTTCCTGAATGTTGAACCTTTCCAGATCTGTACGAGCTTCCTTAATCTATGTCGTTGTTGTCCTCTTTTTCCACAGGTAGTCGAATATCCTTTTCGTCTGGTTATGTCAATTCTGTACAGATGTCCTATGAATGATAACCTCCTCTTTTTTATGGTCTCCGAGATTTTCTCCGCCGTTTTGTAGATTTCATTGTTGCTGCGAAGTTTCCAGCCAGGTTCAGTCTGAGTTGGACCCATTATTTTCCGTAATATTTTTCTTTCTAGAATCTCCAGCTTTGCAGACTTGTATTCGCTGCCATACAGGCACTGTTTTTACCAAAGCATTTTAGTGCTTTATTTTGGCATTCCAAGAGATGCACTTTTTGTTATCAATGTTTTTAATTAATCTCAATTTTTGAGATCGGTCCAGTCTGTGTTTCAAGTAATTGTGCTCCATGTTGGTCACTTGTCGTGAATTTGGTCTTCTCTTTCGAGATCCTAAAACCTGTCTTGCCAACAATCCTTTCTAGTAGGTTGATTTCTATGGCCGATTCTTCTACGTTTTCTGAAAGTATTGCACAATCATCAACGAAAGCCAAGGTTGTGTTTTTCATTCCTTCCAATTTTCTTCGTAGACGGAATTCCAAATTCTCACAGTCTTCTCCAGGACACAGTTAAACAGTATTGGTGATAATCCATCGCCCTGTCGCACACCTGTGTTGATTTCAAATGTTTGGGACAATTTTCCCATAAACTTCGCTTTAGAAGTTGTGCCTGTTAAGGTTTCTCTGAGAATGCTTGCCAGCTTGTTTTTGACCACAGACCGTCAGATGAACCTATCCAGGGTATCCATTGAATAGAAGGCTTTTTGAAGTCAATGAAATAAACCGATATATTTTTGCCATTGAGCATTCTGTGTCGGGTTACTGATTTCAAATTCCATATTTGTTCGGACAGGAGGGGCCTTTCCAGAACCCACCCTGGTATTCTCCAAGTTGTGTATCTAGGATTCCTTCAGTTCTATTCATATTTACCTTGGAGAGGATTTTGTAAGTTACTGGGATTAGTGACACGCCTCTGTAGCTGTTTACATCTTGTTTGTCAGGTTTCTTATGGAGTGGGTGGATCAGTGCCGCTTTCCATTTATCTAGCAGTTTTTCTGTCTCCCATATTTCCTGGCAATTTCGGTGTAGGTCGTCTATGATTTCCGGTTCTGTCCTTTTCAGCATTTCTGCTGATATTGAGTATTCTCTATTCTCCACTGGTCTTGTTGCTTGAGACTTTTTGTGGCTTCCTTTATTTCTTCTTTAGTTCGTGGCATATCATCTTCTAGGTTGTCAGGAGGAGCGTAAAGGTCCAGTTTGGTGGTTGGAGATGGAGAGTTGAGCAGCTTCTCAAAGTATCTGGCAGGTATATTACAGCTTTCTTGATTGTTCATTCCGATTTTGCCCTGTTCATTTTTGAAGCTTACACTTGGGAGCTGATATCCTTTGACCTTGTCTTTCAAAGTTTGATAGACATCTCTGCTATTATTCGATGTGATTGTGTCCTGGAGATTTTGTAATTTTGCATTCTGAAATGACCGTTTGACTCTGCGGAATATCCTTGATGTTTCTTTTCTTTGTTTTATGAATTGTTCCCAGTGTTCCGTATTCCCTGAACTTCTCCATCTTTTCCTCATTTAGAGCGCTTTCTAAGTTTTTCATTCCATCATATTGCCCGATTTGTCTTTGCCAGACCGAATGTTTTCTTTGCGGTTTCATTGATCCCTATACGGAGGTACTGCCGGGTCTCTGTTTTAGAGGAGCGGATTTCTTCTCGGAAATTTATAATGCCTTGCTTGATGTTCATTCGGTTGGTATTATATTTGGTGACTCTCGGTGGGTCTCTTTTGGTGGGAGAAAACGCATTTTGACTTCGGAGAGGTAGTGATCTGTTTCGAATTTACCACCTCTGATTAACATTCATCTCTTCCCTAATATTTGTCCTGGTTAGTGATAGATGATCTAATTAGGATTCCCCTAGGTTGGGATTATGAGACAGCCATGTCTTTGCTTTTGTTGGGAGTTTTCAAAAATGAGTTAATATTAGCTTCAACTGGACAGTTCTGCAGAGTCTAATGTGCCGTTCTCCGTTCTGATTTGTTCTCCTGTGTGCTGGGTAGTCTCCTACAACGAATATGCCTCCAAATTTTCTTTCTCTCCCGATCTGTGCGCTGAAGTCTCCAGGAACGATTTTTGTATGGTTCACAGGTATCCTGGAGATTTTTGTTTCCAGTAGATCCCAGAAGTCAACTACTCTCTGTGGATTCTTCTCGCTGTCTTCGTTAATTGGATCATGGCAGTTTATAATATTCCTTGCTTTTGCACTTGATTCTCAGTATGGATAATCTTTCAGATTTTTATGAGAAATTTATTACTTTGTTCAGTATGGTTTTGCTTGTATAAAAGGCAGTCCCCAGTAGAGGCGTGTTAATCATTATCATTATTGCTGCCTTTCCTTTTAATCTTCTGTAGTTTTATGGGTCCATTAAGTGCTTATCTAGGAATCTGGCCACTTGCACAGCAAAGATCTGAATTTCGTGGTCGTCCAGCAGCTTTTCCAATTCTTTCTGTTTTCCGACTCTGGAGGAGTGAACTTACGTTACGAAGCCAATGAAGTATTTCTTCCTGAATTTCAGTTTGGAAGGTGTTTCAAGACGCTCCAACACATCTTGCATGTGTTTTACTCCACTAGGTCCTTCCACTCTCTCAGCTGATGAAAACTGAGATCCCTCTTCCGCCCTTAAGACCATTGACTCGGTTTCACCTAGTTATCCTAGACAGGGGTTCTTACCGGGTGCTACCGTCGGAGGCCAGATGGACCCAGGCTCTTTTACGAGGTTGTTACTCCTTTCCCTCTTCCTTCCCCATCTCTTGGAAATGCGGCTCCGGGCCTGGGACCGGCATAGCGGAGTTCAACATAGTGGATCTTACGTTATATAAATTTCAATTTGGCCTTGAGTATGTAGTATTAATGTCTGCATCTAAATACTACAGGTTTATTAAGAGAAAAATATAGAAAAGAAAAAAATCAAGAGGAGTGATGTGAAAGTAGAAGAAAGAGGAGAAAGCCGCCATCACATTACTCTCTGTGCTTAAACTGTCACAATAATGATCATGAATCTTAGAATTCCCGAACAGTGCTGACTATGCAGTAATGCAACATCTAAGTTCGTCCCTCTATGAAACTATTGCCAAATAAGTCTGCATGGATCGGTAGCGCAAGGAACTTGGCCCTACAATTTGTGTTCCTACGACAAATTTTTTTCACAGTTGTACACTCTAAATTAACACATTATATCATTAATTTTCATAAAATTTAAATAATCTTCTAAATTAACACATTACATCCATCATCCTCTGCTGATCGTTATTCCATTACGACTCATCGTCATCTAATTCCGAAATTAGGAACTCCAGAGCGCTTTCGTAGTCACTGTTCTATTGTTGAACTTCTTTCCCTCTTTGTCCTGCTATGGCTGTTCTTCTTGTACATATATGCTCCAAATGTCGCTGATCTTGACCCATTTGGTTACCAGGTGTGTTATGCTGCGCGTCGTCATCAAAATCCCTATGCAATTTATTGTGCTGTTGATAATCTGTTGGGGGCACAGGTAGGTAACTTCCACCCTTCGGATATTGACTTTCTCTGTCCAAGTCCAAATCACTTACTCAATTCCCCATTTCTAGTTGGTATAGATTCCAATGAAGCACTGCATGTTCAGTCATCCTGAATATTCCGCAGTCAAGGAGGTCTGTTGTTCGTCTCTACGTCCTGGGCAGGTCGACGGCTTGAGGACGACATCTAATAATGAAGCACCCCCTTCTCTTCGTTGGGTCATGTAGACAAGCTTGTGGTCTGACTGTAAAATTAGCGATAAACCTACACTCACGTGTACTGGTGGACCCATCCAATCTCATACCATCCATCAATTCCCCAAGCTCGGAGTGGTATTTTACTATCAATATTTTTCCCTGTGATCACTTAATCGAATCTGCCACGGCCTAACCAGTAGCACCCTTCTCTATATCGTACCTCAATGTCGGTGACAGAGATTTCTGGATTAGCAGTACAGCTTCGAAAGTTGTTGTGTCGAAGGCCCTATTGAACCTGAGGACGACACTTCTGTGCGCTCTTCTGAAGGTGGACCTACAGTACATGAATCGCTGCCACTGCACTCATACACTGGGTGCAAAGGTAACTATGGCACTGTACATTGTGGTGTGGTGCGCAATAACGGAGTGATGTGGTACTTATAAATCGTGGTACTGAATAGCACAGGATTTTGCGTAAATTTCACTCCTTTTTCAGTGGGTTGCTTAACATGTTACTGAAGAGCCAAAGAAGCTGGTACACCTGCCTAATATAGTGTATAGCGTAGATCCCCCCCACCCCCGTCCCCACGCGATCACGCAGAAGTGCGGCGGCACGACGTGGCATGGACTCGACAAACGTCTGAAGCAGTGATGGAGGGAGTTGACACCATGAATCCTGCAGGGCTGTGTATTAATTCTAAGAGTACGAGGGTGTGGAGATCTCTCCCGCACAGCACGTTGGAAGGGATCCCAGGTATCCCCAATAATGTTTATGTCTGAAGACTCTGGTGGCACGTGGTAGTGTTTAATCTCAGAAGATTGTTCCTGGAGCCCCTTGTAGCAATTCGGGACTTGTGGGGTGTCGAATTGTTCTGCTGAAATTGCCGAATTCCGTCGCAATGCACATGAATGGATGCAGGTGATCGGACATGATGCTTACGTACATATCATCTGTCAGATTCGTATATACATATATCAGGGGTCCCATATCACTCCATCTGCACACGCCACACACCAATACACAGCCTCTACTAGCTTGAGCAGTCCCCTGCTCACATGCCGGGTCCATGGACTCACGAAGTTGTCTCCATAGCCGTACACGTCCATCTGCTCGATACAATTTCTAATGAGACTCTTCCAACCTAGCAACATGTTTCCAGTCATCAACAGTACCATGTCGAGGTTGACGGGCCCATGCGAGGCGTAAAGCTTTGTGTCGTGTAGTCGATATGAGTACACCAGTGGCCCTTCGGCCGCGAAACCGCATATCGATGATTTTACGTCGACTGGTTCGCACGCTGACACTGGCTGATTGCCCAGCATTGAAATCTACATAAATTTGCGGAAATATTTCATTTCTGTCAAGTTCTACGATTCTCTTCAGTCGTCTTTAGTGCCATTGTTACAGGACCTACACTCCTGGAAATGGAAAAAAGAACACATTGACACCGGTGTGTCACACCCACCATACTTGCTCCGGACACTGCGAGAGGGCTGTACAAGCAATGATCACACGCACGGCACAGCGGACACACCAGGAACCGCGGTGTTGGCCGTCGAATGGCGCTAGCTGCGCAGCATTTGTGCACCGCCGCCGTCAGTGTCAGCCAGTTTGCCGTGGCATACGGAGCTCCATCGCAGTCTTTAACACTGGTAGCATGCCGCGACAGCGTGGACGTGAACCGTATGTGCAGTTGACGGACTTTGAGCGAGGGCGTATAGTGGGCATGCGGGAGGCCGGGTGGACGTACCGCCGAATTGCTCAACACCTGGGGCGTGAGGTCTCCACAGTACATCGATGTTGTCGCCAGTGGTCGTCGGAAGGTGCACGTGCCCGTCGACCTGGGACCGGACCGCAGCGACGCACGGATACACGCCAAGACCGTAGGATCCTACGCAGTGCCGTAGGGGACCGCACCACCACTTCCCAGCAAATTAGGGACACTGTTGCTCCTGGGGTATCGGCGAGGACCATTCGCAACCGTCTCCATGAAGCTGGGCTACGGTCCCGCACACCGTTAGGCCGTCTTCCGCTCACGCCCCAACATCGTGCAGCCCGCCTCCAGTGGTGTCGCGACAGGCGTGAATGGAGGGACGAATGGAGACGTGTCGTCTTCAGCGATGAGAGTCGCTTCTGCCTTGGTGCCAATGATGGTCGTATGCGTGTTTGGCGCCGTGCAGGTGAGCGCCACAATCAGGACTGCATACGACCGAGGCGCACAGGGCCAACACCTGGCATCATGGTGTGGGGAGCGATCTCCTACACTGGCCGTACACCACTGGTGATCGTCGAGGGGACACTGAATAGTGCACGGTACATCCAAACCGTCATCGAACCCATCGTTCTACCATTCCTAGACCGGCAAGGGAACTTGCTGTTCCAACAGGACAATGCACGTCCGCATGTATCCCGTGCCACCCAACGTGCTCTAGAAGGTGTAAGTCAACTACCCTGGCCAGCAAGATCTCCGGATCTGTCCCCCATTGAGCATGTTTGGGACTGGATGAAGCGTCGTCTCACGCGGTCTGCACGTCCAGCACGAACGCTGGTCCAACTGAGGCGCCAGGTGGAAATGGCATGGCAAGCCGTTCCACAGGACTACATCCAGCATCTCTACGATCGTCCTCATGGGAGAATAGCAGCCTGCATTGCTGCGAAAGGTGGATATACACTGTACTAGTGCCGACATTGTGCATGCTCTGTTGCATGTGTCTATGTGCCTGTGGTTCTGTCAGTGTGATCATGTGATGTATCTGACCCCAGGAATGTGTCAATAAAGTTTCCCCTTCCTGGGACAATGAATTCACGGTGTTCTTATTTCAATTTCCAGGAGTGTATGTCCGGGCTTTGCGATGTTGGAGATTTGGTGTTTTACTGGATTCCTGATATTGACGGAACACTTGTGAAATGGTCGTACGGGAATATCCCCACTCCATCGCAATATCTAAGACACCACGTTCAAACTGACTTAAATCTTGATAACCTACCATTGTGGCATCAGTAACCGATCTAACATCTGCGCCAGATACTTATTGTGTTGTACAGAAGTTGCTGACCGGAGCAGCATATACTGCATGTTTACATATCTCTGTATATTGAGACACATGTCTATACCAGTTTGTTGACGCTCCAATGTATATGTGGTGTCTGCTCTTGCAGACATGTTGAAAACAACGGACACCACACTGTCATGATCCCACAGCTGTATATATCAACGACGACATAGAAATAGTGATGTCAGCTACATAAGGACAATGATGCAATTCAATGACAACTAATGAAAATTTTTGCCGGTCCTGATACGGATACGCCACTTTATCCCAGTGGTTGCCTAAACAGGTTTGGTTATACGAGCATGCTTACCATTCAATCCCAATTCTCAATTCCCCACCCTCTATTCCCTTAGCATCCCCCTGCCCACCACCCTCACTACTCGAAATATTTAGCATGATTCCTGCAAGACGTCGGACGTAGTGTTGGATGGGAAGCGTGCCTTGGTAAGCGAGGTTGTTAGGCGACCAACTGCAGAAAATCCCGGTACTGCACCAAAATTCCACTTGTCGCCATTCAATTATTTCAGTGCCCTCATGTCGCTGACATCAGTATTTTTCTTACATCATGTATATATACGCCCTTGAATCATGATAGTGTGGTGTCTGCTCCAATGAACACACGTCCAAGAAGATACACCACACATATAATAGTAATATACAGGGTGAACGTTAATAAAACCGACAAGTGGCAGGGACGGATTACTGAATGAAAAAGTAGTGAATACATCGTTGCCACAGTAGATGGCGCTGGCGAATGACAGTTCATCAGACCACTTGCCGTGTGTTGTATGGTACAGGCTGTGTGATTGACGCAATGCGCTGTAAGCAGCGGAATGGTCCGCTCTCATGCCGGGAATAAGCAAAGTTGGTGTTTGTGTAAGGCGAAGCAGATGGAAACCGTCGGGAGGCAGCACGGCTATACCAAACCAAGTACGCTCACAGACACCAACCACATCGCACAACATTTCAATCCGATTTTGGGTGTTTGTGTGATTATGGGTCCTTTCAGGCAGCGAACGTGCATATTCGTGGGGGAGTATGCGTACACCAGATTTGGAGGACTGGGGTCTATAGAATATTGAGACAATATCTAGTACATGCTCCAGGCAAGTAGCCGCCAATACGAAGAAAGCCAAAGTACGATTATGTGTATAAGGGATGGCTGCAGTGACTCTCCCTAGCTGCCCGGAGTGGCCGAGCGGTTGTAAGCGCTTCAGTCTGGAACCGCGCGACCACTACGGTCGCTGGTTCGAATTCTGCCTCGGGCATGGATGTGTGTGATGTCTTCAGGTTAGTTAGGTTTAAGTAGTTCTAAGTTCTAGGGGACTGATGATCTCAGAAGTTAAGTCCCGTAGTGCTCAGAGCCATTTGAACCATTTGACTCTACCTAACATCTGCAATACCATGGAACATCTGTTGTGACGTGGGTGCGATGCAGCTTTGTATTGTGTTCCAGGATGGTATGTTGTCGTTGCACGCACACAGTCCATTTCCGGACACATGTTTATAGAACCTTTTTTCTTCTATTTTCAATCACGAATCAGTCCCTGCAGTTTGTTGGTCTTATTAATTTTCTCCCTGTATAAGCCTTGACTGCATTTTACTATATCTACAGTGTGGGTATACCCTTGCTGCAACTTGCAGAAATCACGCGAGATGCTGCGACGAATGATGAAAATGCACAGAGGGTGCCATGGAAGTAGTTTGTGACAAGTTAGGAATTTGAGTAGGATGTAAAACGTGCTCAGATGGCCAAAGTGCTTAAGCGACTGCTCGCTTAGAGCGGAAAATCCAGGTTCGAGTCCTCTCAGTACATTTTTCATCATGTTCGTTATCATAAATGTCCTCCTTTTATCATATTTGACTGCCAAATATCTGTAGATGTTGCTGCGTGATAAGAAGTGTTGTTAATTTTATTTGCAGACTTTCCAGTCAGAGACAGTTGGCCTTTGATCAATACGTTCGTAGTTTTGTACGCAGCTATTGCTAATATATTACCTGAATACTACTGCTGCATCCGCTTGATCACACAACAAGGCCCTTTGCGCCGAGAGTCCACAGTTACCAACAACAGGACTTCGATTCCGTACGCCACTACGGCACTGCGAGTGTTCTCCTCGTTGAGGAGAAACAGGAGGGGTTCAGTAATTAAGTTCCAGAAAAAGGCCCACTTATCTAGACTTGCGGACTGCCTTTAGTTATCTTTGTAGGAAATTTTTGTTTTCCTGTGAACCAGTCAACAGTGAGCTAGAAATCTGTTGTATAGAAACGATGGGAACCGCAGATCCCTGAGACACTAGAACATCACCGGCCACCGGACACTGTCGAATGCACCTGCAGTGCAAATCGTGACCGCCGTTCCTTACAGTACTTACTTCTGAAGCCATTGACAATTGATTGCGTCATCGATGGACCTGCCTGCCGGAAACCGTATTTGCACTGGCTCCCAAGAGTTTCCTACGGTCCTGCAAGCAAACGCACAACGGGGTCTCCTGATCCTTAGCCAGGCCGTTCAACAGGCATACCGGTGTGTAGCTCTTGGGAGCAGCCGCATCTGCATCTTGTACCCCTTCTGAGTTTTACTGGTTGCGACACTTTCAAATGCGAGGGACTGTTTCCTTGTACTAAAGCTTCGTTAAAGAGATCAAGTACGACACTACAAGCGGTCCTCTCGTCTTTACATTATCTTGGTACATTCCGTGTTGTTATTCCTTATTGTTCTTTAATGTGACGATCACATCTGCTACCTCCTCCGATACAAAAGGTATCACCACAGTTGGCTTGCTGTAGTCTAGCTGCAAGACTCGATGGATCACTTACATGATCTCCATTGTCGGAGTTAGCATCGTCACCAGGTAAAAACGAGCCTAACAGACTGTCTGCCGAGTCCATCCAGTTCGCTGTTAGCATCTGCTCTTCTGATGGCGCATAGAACTGCTGGACCTCTTACTTTCTCTGTAGCAAAACTGTAGGGATGCCTCCATACATACGAGGTGTGGCTAGAAAAAAACCGGACTAGTACTGGTGAAACAATAAAACGAATGCAATAAGGCTGAAAGTCGCGTGGCCTGTCACGTGACTCTCGCTCCGCCTACTGCTCGAGTTTCATCTGCCTCCTGCACTCAGTCTGCCCGTGGCGTCTGTTTTAAGTAGTTGACGTTTTGTCTGTGCGTCGGAAAATGTTGAGTGTACAGAAAGAACAGCGTGTTAACATCAAATTTTGTTTCAAACTAGGAAAATCTGCAGGTGAAACGTTTGTAATGTTACAACAAGTGTACGGCGATGATTGTTTATCGCGAACACAAGTGTTTGAGTGGTTTAAACGATTTAAAGATGGCCGCGAAGACACCAGTGATGACACTCGCACTGGCAGACCATTGTCAGCAAAAACTGATGTAAACATTGAAAAAATCGGTAAACTTGTTCGACAAGATCGCCGTTTAACAATCAGAGCAGTGTCTGAGTTAACAGGAGTTGACAAGTTGCAGATTTTCCTAGTTTGAAACAAAATTTGATGTTAACACGCTGTTCTTTCTGTACACTCAACATTTTCCGACGCACAGACAAAACGTCAACTACTTAAAACAGACGCCACGGGCAGACTGAGTGCAGGAGGCAGATGAAACTCGAGCAGTAGGCGGAGCGAGAGTCACGTGACAGGCCACGCGACTTTCAGCCTTATTGCATTCGTTTTATTGTTTCACCAGTACTAGTCCGGTTTTTTTCTAGCCACACCTCGTAGAATTGCATTTTTTTCTAATACATTTTCCAAATATTTATTTTTCTTTCAGACAGCATTCCTTAATACTCTTCTTTAGCTCTCCTGCACAGGTGTGCTCTTCTATTTCTTTCTTCTTGTTCTATTGAACGTTGCTACGTTCTCCTTGTGGCCCTAAGCTTCGAAAGTCAGTGCAATGTGGTCTGCGGTGCTTTAGCTGACCTGGCCACTCGTTGCTTGGTAATGCAGACATGTTGTGCCTGCTCAATACACTGTGTAAGCAGCTGTGTACCCTGAGAAACGTGCAGAGCTATCGACCTCATGGCTCTAAGTCCTTCCCAGCCTGCTTTATGAAGGTCGAGATTCATCGATTGCTCAGTATTCGATTCCCTATTTTAGGATCACTATGGTTTGCATTCAGTGGTAATGTGGCTGCTCGAAGTACTGAAGCAGTTCCCACTGCGTAACTCTTACTGCCGCTGCTATTTTGGAAACTATTACATGTATTTTTCTTTTTAAAATTCAGTCTTCATCACACCACGTATGTGATCAAGGCTGAATTTCAAAAAGAAAATTAAAAAAAAAATTTGATCACTGTTCCAAAAATGTTTATTAAAATTATATTACATGTATGTTAGTGGCGGAGAAAAGAGTATATGGAAAATACAGACTGGAAGAAGGGAGAAGATGACAGGACTTGAGTTAAGAGATCAGGGAATGGCTACCGTGGTTGTAGAGGGAGCTGTAGAGAGGAAAAACTGTAGAGGAAGTTTGGAATACAACCAGCAAATAATTGAAGTAGGTTGCTAGTGCTACTCTGAGATGAAAAAGTTGGCACAAGAGCGGAATTTGTGGCGGGCTGTATAAGACCATTCGGAAGACTGATGACTCATAAAAAATGTTTGTGACCAATCCTGCTCCCTATTTCTAAGTAGTCCCGCTTCAGTCAGGAGTATCACATACGTCTGGCCTATTGCCATCTGCATGAGTATTCCTTTCTCACCAGACACAGTACTGTCTATACTGCACACGAAAAGTCATTCTGTCAATGGCTTCTGGTCTACGTTATGTGGCCGAGGCACCTTTCGGACGCGCATCCCTCACTAGAATTCGCAGTGCAGCCTGAAGCATTATTGGATCTTCTAGACAACTTAATCCCAAGTCTCCTTCGCATTAATCTGCATACTTGACAGTTCGGGGTGGCTGTTTAACCGGGCAAGCCGGCCGCTGTTTCCGAGCGGTTCCAGGCGCTTCAGTCCGGAACCGCGCTGCTGCTATGGTCGCAGGTTCGAATCCTGCCTCGGGCCCGGATGTGTGTGATGTCCTTAGGTTGGTTAGGTTTAAGTAATTCTAAGTCTAGGGAGCTGATGACCACAGATGTTAAGTCCCATAGTGCTTAGAGCCATTAACTGGGCAATGAAACGTCGCCTTACTGTATCATACGTTATTGGACTTATCCTCTACCTTCCCACTCTCTTCATCCATGGCCGAAAATAAATATTATATGTGTAACAAGTGGTTACAAGCAGACAACAAAGACGGCTCGGTTAGTTTACTGAAATCCACATGAGGAGGTCTGTAATCGCTTGAAAGACATTAAACTGTCGTACATTTCAATATATCAAGAAAAGTGAAAATTTTGATTAAATACAAATAATTACGTTTACGATAGAAAATGAGAGTGCTTGAAAAAATTCAGGCCAGTGCTTCTGCCCTGAGTGTTATGACATAGTCAGACTTCGTTAAACGGACTATTTGGAACAATAAGAAATACCACAGTGAAACTTCGGACTGTATTCCAAGACAAGGCTACGTACGAGGGGCGTTCAGTCAGTAAAACCACTTTTTTCTTTGCCCAGTTTCGGTTGAAAAAATGCTGAATTCGCTGTGGGGCGTCGTGGAATATTTTATCTTCAGCCTGTACAGTCTCATAAATTTGCGATTCACGATGGAACTATACGTTGCGTTCAAAGTGACATCTGTAACGGAGTTACACTCCAAGCAAAGAGCTGTCATTGATTTTCTTTTGGCGGAAAACCAGAGTATCGCAGATATTCATAGGGGCTTGTAGATGTTTACGGAGAGTTGCCTGTGAGCAAAAGCGTTGTCAGTCATTGCACGAAGAGTCTACCATCATCGCAGCTACAACGCAATTGTCTACCCGAAATCCAACGTATCGCCCGGCCGCACGAATCTGTGACTCCTGTAATGTTGAAACGTGCGGACACTCTCATTCGAGGAGATCGACTGATCATAACGAAATATGTCGCTGCACAACTGGACGTCTCTGTTGGTAGTGCTGACACACTCGTCCACCAGTTGGGGTACTGATATATATGTGCCCGATGGGCCCTCCGCCGCCGGACAGAAGACGACGGAGAGCAACGAAGAACAATCTGTCTAGATCTGCTGCATGTTTCATGACTGATCGTGACAACTTTTTTCCATTCTTTGTCTCAGGTGATATAACATAGGTTGATCACTTTGAAGGGGAAAGAAATCGGCAATCCATGGAGTGGCGCCATACCACCTCTCCGCGAAAGAAAAAGTTAAAAGCTGCTCCCTAAGCCGATAAAAACTTGGCCACTGTCTTCTGGGACTTTGAAGGGGTGATTCTATTTGATGTCCTTCTTCATAGGTCAGCGATCAAGTGTATTGTGCTACCCTCAGTAAATCGAGGAACCCACTTAGCATTCATCCCCACAAAAATAGAACTCAAATTCTCCTTCTTCAGGACAACGCAAGGGGTAAGATAAGTCTGCGCACCCTCGAGGAGCTCGCAATACTTTATTGGACTGGTCTTCTTCATCAACCCTACAGATCGGATCTCCAACCGTCCGACTTCCATGTGTTTGATGCAATGAAGGATTCACTCCACGGGAAGCAGTACGAGGATGACTAGGTGGTCATTGGTGAGCAAGGCTTTGGCTCCGACGTCGACCACTAGAGTGGTACAACAAGTGGTACAATGGACGGAGATCATGTCAAAAAACAGGGCTTTGTAGCCAAAAGATGAGGAACAATATGGTGTATTGGAATCCTGAATAAAACCAACCTTCCTACAGAAAAAAGTGTAGCATTTCTTGGTGAATGCTCCTCGTACGAGGGCAGTTCAATAAGTAATGCAACACATTTTTTTCTCGGCCAATTTTGGTTGAAAAAAACCGGAAATTTCTTGTGGAATATTTTCAAACATTCCCGCTTCGTCTCGTATAGTTTCATTGATTTCCGACGGTTGGCAGCGCTGTACGGAGCTGTTAAAATGGCGTCTGTAATGGATGTGCGTTGCAAACAACGGGCAGTGATCGAGTTTCTTTTGGCGGAAAACCAGGGCATCTCAGATATTCATAGGCGCTTGCAGAATGTCTACGGTGATCTGGCAGTGGACAAAAGCACGGTGAGTCGTTGGGCAAAGCGTGTGTCATCATCGCCGCAAGGTCAAGCAAGACTGTCTGATCTCCCGCGTGCGGGCCGGCCGTGCACAGCTGTGACTCCTGCAATGGCGGAGCGCGCGAACACACTCGTTCGAGATGATCGACAGATCACCATCAAACAACTCAGTGCTCAACTTGACATCTCCGTTGGTAGTGCTGTCACAATTGTTCACCAGTTGGGATATTCAAATGTTTGTTCCCGCTGGGTCCCTCGTTGTCTAACCGAACACCATAAAGAGCAAAGGAGAACCATCTGTGCGGAATTGCTTGCTCGTCATGTGGCTGAGGGTGACAATTTCTTGTCAAAAATTGTTACAGGCGATGAAACATGGGTTCATCACTTCGAACCTGAAACAAAACGGCAATCAATGGAGTGGCGCCACACCCACTCCCCTACCAAGAAAAAGTTTAAAGCCATACCCTCAGCCGGTAAAGTCACGGTTACAGTCTTCTGGGACGCTGAAGGGGTTATTCTGTTCGATGTCCTTCCCCATGGTCAAACGATCAACTCTGAAGTGTATTGTGCTACTCTTCAGAAATTGAAGAAACCAGCGTTTTCGTAGGCACAAAAATCTGAACGAACTTCTCCTTCTTCATGACAACGCAAGACCTCACACAAGTCTTCGCACCCGAGAGGAGCTCACAAAACATCAGTGGACTGTTCTTCCTCATGCGCCCTACAGCCCCGATCTCGCACCATCGGATTTCCATATGTTTGGCCCAATGAAGAACGCAATCCGTGGGAGGCACTACGCGGATGATGAAGAAGTTATTGATGCAGTACGACGTTGGCTCCGACATCGACCAGTGGAATGGTACCATGCAGGCATACAGGCCCTCATTTCAAGGTGGCGTAAGGCCGTAGCATTGAATGGAGATTACGTTGAAAAATAGTGTTGTGTAGCTAAAAGATTGGGGAATAACCTGGTGTATTTCAATGCTGAATAAAACAACCCCTGTTTCAGAAAAAATATGTGTTGCATTACTTATTGAACTGCCCTCGTAGAAAAGAAAAGCAGACGATAACGGTTAACCATTGTGCCCCTGCTAAAAACAGTAATGCTTTGTCGGAGTTCCAGTAGGAGGAGTCTAACAGCAGCCGGCAGCAGAAAGATTTGCCGATGAACACGTTTCAGCTCTAGCACTCAATGGCCGTTAATTTCGCTGTCGATACATCATCACCTACAGAAACGTTCGTGTGGTTCAAATGGCTTAACATCTGAGGTCATCAGTCCCCTAGAACTGTGAACTACTTAAACCTAACTAACATAAGGACATCACACAGAGCCATGCCCGAGGTAGGATTCGAACCTGCGACCGTAGCAGTCGCGCGATTCCTGACTGAGCGCCTAGAACCGCTAGACCACCGCGGCCGGCAAACTTTCGTGTGCAAAGTGTAAGTGCAGACGCTGAAAGTGCTGAACTATTTCGCAATGAACTGAAGCCTGTTTTGGGAGAGGGAAATTTCTCTTTGGCGAACACATACAACGCAGATGAAACTGCCTTGTACTGAAAGTCCAAGCACGAAAGTAAGAAGGCTAGCAGGAAAGTAAGTTCACGTAATTAATATTTTACCAATTGTTACACTGTATTTTATGCCTTAATTACAGCTTAAGATTACTACTTCAGAAAAGAAATTCTGTAACTCTTTTGGCAACTTCGACAGAGGTCTCGCCCAGTGGGTCCGTATTAGCGAGAGTTCACTGCAAGCCAGAGACGCTACGTTTTACAAGAGGAGGAAAACAATTGTGAACATTACACTATTACACTGAACAGCCAAAGAAACTGGTACTCCTACTTAATACCGTGCATAGCCCGCACGAGTACGCAGAAGTGCCGCAACACGACATGGCATGTACTTCACTAATGTCTGAAGTCTTCGTACATCCATAGTTGAAATGCAGGGCAGTGGGATGTCAGCTGGTATAAATTTATATTGAAAATGAAGAAATTCCTCCAGCTGTGGTTAAGGTGTCGATTTTATTTAGGAAACAAGTTTCAACGTTGTAACAACGTCATCTTCAGGCCCATACAGTTGTTGACGTCAACTGCGTGCGGCTGATACTAGAAGTCAGTAGTGAGATACCACTGATTTCTAGTATCGTACCTCAATACCCTCCATCGCATACCGAAAGTTGGGTTGCACATAATTGCTGTATATGTTGGTAACCACGACAGGAAATCGAGAACCTGAAACTCCCCAGATGAATGGTAGATATATTTTCCTTAGCATGACACGCCATCATTCGTAACCGAAATCATTATTCACTGTCAATTAGGGAGTAATTAAAAATGTATCTACTTGTTTATGCTCACAGTCATTGATATATATCAATAATTCTTCTGCATTCATTGCTTCCGTCAGTATAACATTACGCATCGAGAACAGTCGTCCATAATAATCAAGTATCTTATTGTGCTTCATATTGGTGCAAGCACCTGATGCTTCTCGAAAGTTCGCAACATAGAGCGCTATACGGATATGCGTAATAAACACATATTAGTTGTTAACGTTCTCTTACAGATAGCCAAAGGAAACCTTCAGCTACGTTTCCTTGACTATCGTGGCCACTCAAGAGTCAATATGCTTCAATGTGTAACTGAATATGAATGCCCCTTTGTATCAACATGTCCGCAGCTCGTGGTCGTACGGTAGCGTTCTCGCTTCCCACGCCCGAGTTCTCGGGTTCGATTCCCGGCGGGGTCAGGGATTTTCTCTGCCTCGTGATGACAGGGTGTTGTGTGATGTCCTTAGGTTAGTTAGGGTTAAGTAGTTCAACGTTCTAGGGGACTGATGACCATAGCTGTTGAGTCCCATAGTGCTCAGAGCCATTTGAACCATTTTTGTATCAACAATCAGTGACTATCTTATAAGACAAAAGCTGATGCATTTGTGTGTAGCTTACATACGCGAAATTAAAGCATTATGTTGTCCCTACTGGACTCTTATTCGAAAATAGCTACTGTTCACTGTATAATAGCGTAATTAAAACAATTATATCTGCCGATAACCCTTAGTTTCTTCCACGACGATTTCAGTTTCATCACTGGCCTATAAGAGCAATTTCTTCCTGGGTGTAACCAGTTCTCTGCCATGCACTTCATTTCGCTACAGACTAGTTATTATGTGTCATTACTTATCATGGTATTGTACTAAAGAAATATGTTATAAATTATAACAAGGCTACATCTGTAATGTTCCAATAAACAAAACGAAATTTATCAGCTTCCTTTTTATTACTTGTTGTGCATTAATTCAATCCCATATTTCAAGTGACACCTAATAACTAATTTTTAACAATTGAAAGTGTGTTGGAGACAACAGGATATATCAAGGAAAAGAAATTCTCGTGTAATCCATAGATCAACTTAAAGATCTGGTAATAAGCATTCGAAACGTGTTATGGAAGAAAATAAATATGACTGATAACTATATCAATTAGTCTTTATGTGTCAGTGTAAAATCGTGAAAGATATTCCAATTTATCCGGAAAAGCAGTCTGAACTATAGGGAAATAGTGGTACTGTACTAATGCATAAAATCAGAGGAGGCAAATAAATTCGGGAACCGAAGATTGAGGTGCTCGGATTAGAAAGACAATAAGGATGCAGCCTTTTGCCCTTGAGTCAAAGAAGCAGTGATGAAAATAAAAGGATTCAAGAGTGGGATCAAAATTCAGAGTGAAAGGATATCGGTGTTAAGATACACTGATGACATTGGTTTCACCAGTGAACATGAAGAAGTACTGCAGCGCCTGGTGAACTGCATGAAGAGTCTATGAGTACAGAATATGGATTGATAGTAAAATGAAGGAAAACGAAAGTAATGAGGAGATTTAGAAAAGAAACTCTGGATGAACTTAATGTCAATATTGTGGGTCAAGAAGTAAAAAAGTTAAGGAATTCTGTTACACAAGAAGTGGAATAATATTTGACGGACGAATCAAGTAGACAGTAAACAGTGAACTACCAGTGTCACGACCGAATTTTTGGTCAAAAGTGCCTAATAGAATCAAACACAGGGCTTAATGATGAGAATGTAAATTTGGAGGCCAGAATTGCATGGAAGTGAACCATGGACTGTGGGAAAACCAGAAAAGAAGCGACTCCTGTAGAATGACAGATGGACGATATGATATGAAATGAGGATGTTCTGCATGGAACCGTCAATAAGATGACTGGGCAGGATGATAGGGCAGGTGTTAGATCATCATGGGATAACATCTTTGGTACTTGAGAGAACTGTAGATGGTGGAAGCTGTAAGCCTAAGCACAGACTGAAATATATTCAACAAATAACTGAGAATGTTGGACACAAGTGCTACTCCAGGAATGAGGTACTGACATGGAGACAAATTCTATACGGGCTGTATCATACTAGTCACAATACTTGTGACCCAGAAAAACAGTTTTTTTATATTTTTATAGTTGTAGTTCTTGTGAAGATACAGTAAGTAGGCAGATCTGGAAACCAAGGCGGCGTCGTTTCGGAGGCCTTGCCCATCGTCAGGCAGCGCGCGGCACACTTCCACCGGATGCGCCTGCCAGCCGGCTGCCTGCGGAGCATCGATCAGAGTGTGGGGTCGCGGCGGCAGCACCGTCGCCACGGCCACCTGTTGCCAGCGGTGGGACGTCTGGCAACAGCGCATCGGCCGGGGTCACAGCTGCCGAGCTGGAGAGAGGCGAGATGCTGCCGGCGACTGCAAAGGACGCGAGCCCCGTGGTCGGCGCCTGAGGGGCCATTTGACACGGGAGTCGTACTGCATGTGACTAAAGCAGAGAAAGGGAACGTTACAGAAAATAATTTGTTCACCTAAATGTTATACTGGTACACAATATTTTTTGCAGTGTTATTGCTATCACTTTTTTCCACAAAGATACGGTCACTGACCAGCCAGAACATTATGACCACCTACCTAGTAGCTGGTATGTCCACCTTTGGCATGGATAACAGTGGCTACACATCATGACAAGGAAGCAATGAAGCCTTTGTAGGTCACTGGAGAGAAGTGGTACCACATCTGCACACACAAGTCACCTATTTCCTAATTCCAGGGAAGAGGGCAATGGACTCTGACACCATGTTTAATCACATACCAGATGTGTTCGATGAGATATGGCGAGTTGGTGGGCGAATACATCAATTGTAACTCGCTGTTGTATTTCTCGAACCACAGAATCACACTCTTGTCCTTGTAACATGGCACATTACCTTGTTGAAAAACGTCAATGTCATCGGGAAACATGATCGTCACGAATGGGTATAAACTGTCAGCAACCAGTGTACTGTACTCCCTGGCCATCTTGGTATCCATACACGAGCTCCACTGGGCTCGCGGGTGCCTACGAGAATGTTCGCCAGAACGTAATGGAGCCGAACGTCCGACATCTGTAATGAGTGGTGGCTGCCCGATCCCACGACGTCAAGACGTGATTTCACCACAGCACTCCACGGACTCCCGACAAGTCGTTCAATTTCGAAGTGCTCGTGCCAAGCCTCCAGGACTTAACAATCTGCCCTCGGTCAGACAGCTCGCAAGCCTTCCCCATTCTACACACGGACAGATAGCTCACTGGTACAACATATATCGTGCGTGTGTCTCACTAGTACTCATTCTTCGCCAGGTGACACTGCTATTGCCTCGATGGGTTTATATCGATGGCAGGTCAGTGGTCATAATGTTCTGGCTGACCAGTGAAGTATTCCTTTTTATGAATGAAAAAATGGCCAAGTGAGAATAGGACTCGCACAGTAAGGCTTATGTTAAAGATTAATTATATATATATATATACATACTTCATGCATCCAGTTATCGATACCGATACAGGAAAATATCAGTCCCCTAAATTCAAAGACTTTTGAGAACGTTTTAATTTTAAGTTTTAAGTTTTAAGTTTAAATTTAAAAAATATCGCATTTCTGTATGTAATTCCTTGAGAAAAAGAGAACTTAACAAACAGATAGATAGACAACAAAGAGATATGCCGAAAATGTCCCGTTTTTACAGGGAATGTAACAAGCACAAAGGTTAGGATTTTTTACAGTGTTAATTTCCTTACTTTCACAGATTTTTGGTTTAAAAGGCCACCATCAGACTGTATCATATAGTGTGATGATAGCCTTGTAAGCTGAAAACCGCTTAACTAAGAACATTAATACAGCAGAAGATGGCCAGCTCTATGCTTCTCTTTTATAAACATGAAGTTGTTCTACGACATCGTCGCAGATTAGTCAATTACCTTAATAGAAATACCGATTTCGTAAGTTGAAATGGTGTTTTCTTGCTGCAATACAACGATTATTTAGAGAGAGAAAGTACACAAAGAGTTCTTAAAACACAGATGGTCATAGTTCTTATACTATAAACTTGACATCATTATAAACTAGGCGGCAAAGCGTTTTACATACTTCCGTTAACGAAAAGCAAAAGTGTGAAAACAAGTAACGCAAAAAACTTTGACGTGACTATGTGCGTATTTTCGTAAGAGAAATAGAAGTGCTTGTCTTTCTGTGTGACCACATGAAAGGGTAAGCAAATTTTAAGGGAGTAGACAAGAAAATATTAAGCCACTGGAAACCCTTTTACTATAAAGTGGATGTTATATTGGACTAAAAATACTTTTACATTCGTAAAATCGTACGTTTTCTCCTATCTTACGTACCTAAATAATACTGGAACAAATAAATATATGTTGTTAGATTTTTACTATAACAAGTTCTCCTCTTCTGGGACACAACATGTCATATAGTGTAAGTGAAGTGATGCTTGTAGACCTCAGCTTGAAGCGTCGAGCGCCGGCCGAAGTGGCCGTGCGGTTAAAGGCGCTGCAGTCTGGAACCGCAAGACCGCTACGGTCGCAGGTTCGAATCCTGCCTCGGGCATGGATGTTTGTGATGTCCTTAGGTTAGTTAGGTTTAACTAGTTCTAAGTTCTAGGGGACTAATGACCTCAGCAGTTGAGTCCCATAGTGCTCAGAGCCATTTGAACCATTTTTTTTTAAGCGTCGAGTTTTCTGACGCTTCATCACATCGATAATACATCGCAGCAATTCAGTGCCGGTGATTACTATCCGGCTGACATCGGCTTTCTGGAAGTTAAGCAGTGAGATAGATATTTTTTTCCATCTGCTTTGCTGTCTCCTACTGTGGGAAGACATTCTGCAACTTAGAGTACGTCGGCTGGTGTTTATACCCTTGCCGACATCGGTTTTCTGGGATTCAGCGGTGGTGTAAGGCATATTTTTCTGGCCGATGTTTTGCCACGTATTGCGGGAGCCCTCATCAGAGAGAACAGGGACATAGGCTCTACGTTCTCTGACATAAACTCGTCCACCCTATGTTCTTGCCCTCAATGACATTGGTTTTATGGGTGTTAGGCAGCGGCCATTAGTGGACAGTACAATGTTGCCCTCTTCGATTACTTTTAATACTTGCAGGTTTGGAGGTCGGGCCCCAACATACATTTCCTAAGACAGAACGAAGCAGTTTTTAAACATAGTGATAAAAAAATCACCTCTGAGAAGATTTCAGGCATCGTACACATCTACTGGTAACTGACCCGTTGGGTAACATTCCACTAATAGTGAAGCTGATGACTTCGAATGTAGTTGGCAGCAACTTAACTTTCTATGCTCATTCCAATACGATATATACAAACAAATAGAATGTTACTTAGCATATCACAGTTTACAATAAAAATAACACGTTTATATTTGTAATTACTAACTTCAGAGAAACAAATTTGATAAGCATGCAAAATGCATATGAAGTGATAATCATATGTACGTCATTCATACTATACAGTCGCTAAGAATAAGAAAGCATTTCATTTTTCAGTTGATGTTTCGCATTTTTGTTCCAAATGTTATTAATGAGAATGTTCACAATTTAATCTAACTCCGTTGCAACAGGCCTTGGAAGGCCCAACGGAACCGACCGGCCGTCGTGTCATCCTCAGCCCACAGGCGTCACTAGATGCGGATAAAGAGGGCCATGAGGTCAGCACACCGCTCTCCCGGCCGTATGTCAGTTTAAGAGACCTGAGCCGCTTTCGCCTCACAAGGACTGAGTGCACCCCGCTTATCAACAGCACTCGGCAAACCGGATGGTCACCCAACCAAGTGCTAGCCCAGTCCGACAGCGCTTAACTTCTGTGAACTGACGGAACCGATTTTACCACTGCGTCAAGGCCGTTGGTCGTTTATATTTTCAAAGGTTGTGGTAATTAAACATACAATGACGTTACTTATATTAATATGCATAGATTACAATTCAGTAATTTTTAACTAACATTTTCGATTGACAATAAATAAGAAATTAAAGTGCAGAAGAAAGTTACAACCAAAAAGATTCGAGCTGACGACTTAGTGATTATTATACCCGCACACTTCGCACTCTGCTAATGGACAGCTGGGTCTGTAAATAGGAAATTCTTCATATTTAACAGCCTTAGGAAATATTCTAAATTTCAGATTTTTTGTATTTTATGAGATTTGCATCGAAGTGCTTTAGGAAATTGACGCTAGTAAGCGAGCTCGAAAACGTATAGTCCTAAAATATCATTAGTAACATGAAGATTTTCCACCTCGACCGCAAATTAATTTTATTTACATATTACCAGTTGCAGTGCTTTATGCACCATCATCAGATACAAAATGTTCTGTATGCGGACAGCACATTATTTGAACTTCATTACCATAGGCTCATGTCATAAGATTGCATTTTGCTTGGCTGGTACGCTGCCAGGTGTCTCAATAAAAACAAATTACTCCCACCGTTACACCTTATGAAAAGATCAGGCAGAGAACCGAAGGAAATTCTGGTCCTATATCAGATCGCTGAGGTGGTAAATGCTTCTATTTAGTTCCTTGTTATCCAGCCTGGTGCGGATGTTGATGATAAAAAAACGTAAACCGAAGTTCATTTTCAAGGAATCACACACGAGAAGCGCACAAACATACCGTCATTGGACCATCGGATAGGCTCCCATATGGTTGACATCGTAATAAGCGTCCCTGTCGCGAAAACAATTGAAAGGTTTGAAAGCAAATATATCGTGATGTTAGGATGGGATCCAATTCGATTTTATAAAGAGTACTCTACGACACTGGCCCTTTGCGTAGCCTGCATTTATAGTGAATCAGCCGCCCAGTATGATGTATCATGCAGCGTAACTTGCTGTGACAGTGCGAGAGAGAGAGAGAGAGAGAGATAGAGAGAGAGAGAGAGAGAGAGAGAGAGAGAGAGAGAGAGAGAGACAAAGATATTGTTTATTACTCTGTGGCGGTCAGTGCTCACATAATTATTCTCAGGACATAGAGCTTTCGTTCTTTTTAAGAGAAAATTGGACTAGTAGAGAGCCATTCTTGTGACGTAAAAATCGACGGCATTGCGAGTTTTTGATTCACATTGTAAAATATATGTGTATATGGAAGGAAATCAGTTAATAGAACAATAAAATATTGTTCATTTCAAGAAGGTACGTGTTATTATACACCCAGCGTTTACTTCCATTGTGATTTAATAATAAATACCAGCTTGAGAACAGTTCCGACGGGAGCGTTCAGTTCTAGTGAAATAGTACGATGTTTTCTTCGGAAAAGAAGTCACTTCATGGATCATTGAAATCGACAATAGTACCTGGAAATTTCTCAGAACTGAAAGCAGTCTGATTGCTATGCAACAGAGCCCCGAAAAATTTTTTTGTTTACCACTACTACTACTACTAGTCTAATTACTGTTTAGCTCTACAGGACCTTTATACTGAAATGGTTCGCACACCACCTTGTATTGTCTTTCTATGTGTGGAAGTCATGCTGTTCGGAAGGGGTAACTTTGTTTCAATCTTTTGTGATGAACATTGTCTTTATAATTGTACTATTGTTGTAACATCTTGTGTTTAATGACAGTCAAACTTGACAGCTGGGATAACACCAGCACAAAGCCCTAAGTGACTGAAAAAAGCGCAGAACTCGCAAAATTACTGTCTAATATCGTTAACTTGGGTTTTCTGCAGTGTCCTTGAACATATTCACAGTTAGAGTATAATAAACGTTCTTCAGACTGAGAATCGTCTATCCATGAATCAGCATGGTTTTAGAAAGCATCGCTCGTTCTGAACTCAGCTAGCCCTTTTCTCGCATGATGTAGTGAGAACTATGGATGAAGTGCAACGGGCAGGGTCCTTATTTCTAGATTTCGGGAGACCGTTTGAGACGGTGACCCATAGCCGGCTGTGAAGGAAAATATGAAAATGGATTCGCTGATATGTGATTGGCTAGAAGACTTCTCGTGTAATAGAACCGAATAAATTGCCCTCGACGGCGGCGAGTGTTCACCAGAGACAAGGGCATCGTCAGGAGTGAGGAGTGCCCCAGGGAAACGTGATAGGACCACTGTTGTTCTCTGCATACATAAATGGTTTGGCGGGCAGTATGTGTGGCAGTCTACGGCTGTTTGCTGAAGACCCCGTGGTCCACGGTAATGTGTCAAAGTTGAGTGACTGTAGCACGACCCAAGACAATTTATACAAATCTTCTAGTTGGTGTCATGAAAGGCAGCTAGTTCTAAATGTGGAAAAACGGAAGGTAATGCCGTTGAGTAGGAAGAACACGCCTGTAATGTTGAGACACAGTACTACTAGTGTCCTGCTTAGCACAGTCAAGTCGTTTAAACATCTGGCGGTGGCGTTGCAAAGAGATATGGAATGAAACGAGCATGTGAGAACTGTTAACAGGGAAAGCGGGTGGACGGCCTCGATTTATCGAGAAAATTGTAGGAAAGAGTGGTTCATTTGTAAATGAGACCGCATATAAGACGCTGCTATGACCTACTATTGAGTACTGCTCCGTACCGGTTTGTATTAAAGGAAGACATCGAAACAATTCAGAGACGGTGTGCTAGATTTTTTGCCGGGAGTTTCGAACAATATGCAAGTATTACGAAAATACTTTTGGAACTGATATGGGAATCCCTCCAGGAAAGGCGACGCTCTTTTCGAGTAACGCTATTGAGAAAATTTAGAGACAAGGATTTGATGCTACCATTGTACTGCCGTCAGTATATATTTCGCTTAAGGATCAATAAGATAAGATACTAGACATTAGGCTCTAACTCGATTTGCGAGTGGAAGAGGGAAGGAAATGACAAGTAGTGGTACAGGGTACCACGCACCGTACAGTGGCTTGCGGAATATTTACACTACTGGCCATTAAAATTGTTACACCAAGAAGAAATGCAGATGAAAAAACGGGTATTCATTGGACAGATATATTATACTAGAATTGACATGTGATTACATTTTCACGCCATTTGGGTGCATAGATACTGAGAAATCAGTACCCAGAACCACCACCTATGGCCGTAATAACGGCCTTGATACGCCTGGGCATTGAGTGAAACAGAGCATCGACGTCGTGTACAGGTACAGCTGCCCACGCGGCTTCAACACGATACCACAGTTCATCAGGAGTAGTGACTGGCGTATTGTGACGAGTCAGTTGCTCGGCCACCATTGGCCAGACGTTTTCAATTGGCGAGAGATCTGGAGAATGTGCTGGCCAGAGCAGCAGTCGAACATTTTCTGTATCCAGAAACGCCCGTACAGGGCCTGCTACATGCGGTCGTGCATTATCCTGCTGAAATGTGGGGTTTCGCAGAGATCGAAAGAAAGGTAGAGCCACGGGTCGTTAACACATCTGAAATGTGCCGTCAATGCGAACACAAGGTGACCGAGGCGTGTAACCAATGGCACCCCATACCATCACGCCGTGTGATACGCCAGTATGGCGATGACGAATACACGCTTCCAATGTGCGTTCACCCTGATGTCACCAAACTCGGATGCGACTATCATGATGTAAACAGAACCTGGATTCATCCGAAAAAATGACGGTTTTGCCATTCGTGCACCCAGGTTCGTCGTTGAATACACCATCGCAGGCGCTCCTGTATGTGATGCAGCGTCAAGGGTAACCGCAGCCATGGTCTCTGAGCTGATAGTCCATGCTGCTGCAAACGTCGCCGAACTGTTCGTGCAGATGGTTGTTGTCTTGCAAATGTCTCCATCTGTTGACTCAGGGATCGAGACGTGGCTGCACGTGCGGATAAGGTGCCTGTCATCTCGGCTGGCAGTGATACGAGGCCGTTGAGATCCAGCCCGGCGTTCCGTATTACCCTCCTGAACTCACCGATTCCATATTCTGCTAACAGTCATTGGATCTCGACCGACGCGAGCAGCAATGTCGCGATACGAGAAACCGCAATCGCGATAGGCTACAATCTGACCTTTATCAAAGTCGGAAACGTGATGGTACGCATTTGTCCTCCTTACACGAGGCATCACAACAACGTTTAACCAGGCAACGCCGGTCAACTGCTATTTGTGTATGAGAAATCGGTTGGAAACGTTCGTCATGTCAGCACGTTGTAAGTGTCGCCACCGGCGCCAACCCTCAGTGAATGCTCTGAAAAGCTAATCGTTTGCATATCACAGCATCTCCTTACTGTCGGTTAAATTTCGCGTCTGTAGCAAGTCATCGTCGTGGTGTAGCAAATTTAATGGCCAGTAGTGTAAGTAGATGAAGATATAGATGTAAACTGTAGGTTCCCTTTTCGCACTGGGATCACTGGGGTGGCTTAAGGATACGCAAGTCGCCAATGGGGCGTCCAACTGAAAAGCTATTCAGCCACTCGTAATTATCATCTTGCATCTATCCTCACTGAGTGAGAGGTACTTTTGCTTACACTAAGTTTCTGCGTACCCCTACGATAATGAAGCGGACGTATGGGGTTGGATAAAAATACAGAAATACTCTGAGACATGCACCTTTGAACACAAATGCAGATGCTAGGCAAGCCTGCAGGTAGCGCTGTTGCATTTGGACACGAGTGCCACCTGTGGAATGTCGTCAATACCTGTCAACTCTCATTCGTGGTCAAAATGGTGTTCTGTGTGACAGTCAGTGCATTGTATCGGAGCCAAGTGAATTCGAACACGGGCAGACTGTTGTTACGCTTACATTGAGTGTTTGCATAACCGAGGTAGCCGCAGTGTTTGGTCCTTCAAGAGGCACCGTATCGAAAATTTATACAAGTTACAGGGAAAGCAGAAAACATCGTCCGCTGAGACACAAGGAGGGTGAATTTGTGTGTGTGTGTGTGTGAGACAGACAGACAGAGAGAGAGAGAGAGAGAGAGAGAGAGAGAGAGAGAGACTGTAAGGGACGGTGACTGAAGAGAGAGTGACGAAAAATAGGGTGATGCCGACAACAAAAGTGGCAGACCCAGTGCTGTTTTTCAGGGGGAACGCTGGTTGATGAGTACCCCTAAACTTTTTCGTCGACAAAGTATTTTTTTTTACATTGTTGAGAACTTGGAAGAGTGCCAAAGATTTATTTCACGGACGTATATTTTTATTTCATTTTTTCGTGTTGGTGATTGCAATAGAAATGATACCAGTGCAGTTTTTTGGTGGGAAAAGCGATGTCATTGACTGTTTCAAGCATTTCGAAGCAGCGGCAACCGTTCTCGACAACTAAATCGCTGGCAGTCAGTTCGACAAGCATGTAGTGCCCTCTCCCGCTAATTAGAGGGCGATGGTAGTGCTAAACGGATATGCGTACAATCAAACGCAGAGCTGCTCATAGATGTCTCTGTGGTCTCCCTACCATGATGATGTTGATGACGTCATGGCTAAAAGCAGACGGGTGGTATCCCATGCTTCAGTTATAAGTAATTTTCGCTGCATTATATCCACTGCCGAAGTACCCTCTAACGACTTTTTTTAAAAAAAAGCACAGGGCAGACCAATCTCTTGAAACCTATCTCTTGCTTGATTATCTGGTTGGAACTGTGATGCGTGAAGTTTGTTTTTTTTTTAAAAAAAAAGCTTCAAATGGCTCTGAGCACTATGGGACTTAACTTCTGAAGTCATAAGCCCCTAGAACTTAGAACTAGTTAAACCTAACTAACCTAAGGACATTACACACATCCATGCCCGCGGCAGGATTCGAACCTGCGACCGTAGCGGTCGTGAGGTTCCGGACTGTAGCGCCTAGGACCGCTCGGCCGCCCCGGCCGGCGTTCGTTTCCAATATCTGTTTGTTGTTAACTTCTGTTATTTCAGATAACTACTTACTGCGTGCTGGGGTTCTTGAACCAGGGTATTTTATTAAAATTGTCGCGATTTGAACTAATTAATTACTGATTGAAAGTGAGTGTCATAATCCCATTTCATTAAATACGCAGCAGAAAATGGTCCTTGAAGTTGTTATGAACCAGCACCATCAATACGGAGGGGAAAGGGGTTTGTTCATGTTCACAACCAAACCACTACAAACTGTGGTCCCATTATTACTCTTAATTGGGCTTCTTCAACCTCCTTCTTTAACCTTTTTCTTTAAGCTTGTAGCTGCTCAATCACTTCCCTCAACTATTATTAATAGCTGAAAATTTATTCATTGGCTGGGAAAAAGGGGAGTTTATTCTACCATTTCAGCAGCAACATTTGATTCTTTAGCCCCGCAATTTTTTTTATTATACAATTAGCAATTTATATATCCGGTTCATTTACGCTTTTAGATTGTTTCTTACAAATCTACATAATTACCAGTGCAGATTACAAGATGAGATTACTTACGGTCTCCTATAGATGTATGTCTCGCGTTGTAAGGTAGCGTGACGATTTTACTGCATGTGATTCCGTATTGTATTCACACTGACACGGCAAGATACTCACTGATTTCCCTAACAACTGCATTTTATGGCCGTACTATCGCATACGGTAGCAAAGCAAACTCTAATAGTGATAAGCGTAGGATTTGCATGAACTGTGCACTGGTTGGTGTCTAAGAAGAAATTTGTAGCACACAACAGCTACTGTATCAGTTATCATTCAGACGAAGGAGATAAATAGAAAACCATTTCCTTAATGTTATTGTTTGAAATTACCAAAATTATTACGTCAAATGTGGCTGACTGTCGTTAAGAATTTAATAAGCGCAAAATTGTGTCTCACTTCAAATTAGGTACATCTACATCTACATCTACATTTATACTCCGCAAGCCACCCAACGGTGTGTGGCGGAGGGCACTTTACGTGCCACTGTCATTACCTCCCTTTCCTGTTCCAGTCGCGTATGGTTCGCGGGAAGAACGACTGTCTGAAAGCCTCCGTGCGCGCTCTAATCTCTCTAATTTTACATTCGTGATCTCCTCGGGAGGTATAAGTAGGGGGAAGCAATATATTCGATACCTCATCCAGAAACGCACCCTCTCGAAACCTGGCGAGCAAGCTACACCGCGATGCAGAGCGCCTCTCTTGCAGAGTCTGCCACTTGAATTTATTAAACATCTCCGTAATGCTATCACGGTTACCAAATAACCATGTGACGAAACGCGCCGCTCTTCTTTGGATCTTCTCTACCTCCTCCGTCAACCCGATCTGGTACGGATCCCACACTGATGAGCATTACTCAAGTATAGGTCGAACGAGTGTTTTGTAAGCCACCTCCTTTGTTGATGGACTACATTTTCTAAGCACTCTCCCAGTGAATCTCAACCTGGTACCCGCCTTACCAACAATTAATTTTATATGATCATTCCACTTCAAATCGTTCCGCACGCAAACTCCCAGATATTTTACAGAAGTAACTGCTACCAGTGTTTGTTCCGCTATCATATAATCATACAATAAAGGATCCTTCTTTCTATGTATTCGCAATACATTACATTTGTCTATGTTAAGGGACAGTTGCCACTCCCTGCACCAAGTGCCTATCCGCTGCAGATCTTCCTGCATTTCGCTACAATTTTCTAATGCTGCAACTTCTCTGTATACTACAGCATCATCCGCGAAAAGCCGCATGGAACTTCCGACACTATCTACTAGGTCATTTATATATATTGTGAAAAGCAATGGTCCCATGACACTCCCCTGTGGCACGCCAGAGGTTACTTTAACGTCTGTAGACGTCTCTCCATTGATAACAACATGCTGTGTTCTGTTTGCTTAAAACTCTTCAATCCAGCCACACAGCTGGTCTGATATTCCGTAGGCTCTTACTTTGTTTATCAGGCGACAGTGCGGAACTGTATCGAACGCCTTCCGGAAGTCAAGAAAAATAGCATCTACCTGGGAGCCTGTATCTAATATTTTCTGGGTCTCATGGACAAATAAAGCGAGTTGGGTCTCACATGATCGCTGTTTCCGGAATCCCATCATATAGAGTTTACTGTGGTGAAAGTAATTAAAATGAAGGAAATTTCGTCACACAAAAATGATTTCATAGCCTACTATACCAATTCTATAATTCATTGAATCTATTTACCACATTCTAAAGCCTGTCGATGATGTACAAAGAAATTATATTCCCACGAGGTAGTCCTTGGGGCTCCTCATCAGTCACGAAGAAATCAATTAAAATATTCATTATAAATAAATAAAGCTACTGTCACTGAGCTTCTGTTTCCCTTGGCAATTCTTAACGTTACGAAAACACATACCGTTACCAGACTACTATTCGCCATGTGCTACTTCCGAAAACTGGAGCAAAACAGGTGGTCACAGATACAGCGCAGGTAAAATGATGTCAAATACACAAAATATCACAGAAGAATTACTTTAACCCAGTCTACATTTCCCGCAGCGGGTATTCAGTAATGCTAAATCCACATAATATCATGAGTTACTAAAAGTAAACCTCACTTACGAAATTGGTTGATAAACAAATCACAAAGAAACCCCATAAAATTCGGAAAACCATCCCATGAAAGCATCCTAACTAACTTTCTATTACTTACAGAAATCACTAAACATCGACAAGTTCTAGCTAAAATTTGAATTTCAGTTGCTTAAGGCTCACATCTCTGTCGAGAACATGTGAATGGCACGAAGAAATAAAGAAATTACCATTGAAGTCAAACAAAAATCACAGTAACCATACATAGAAATTCATTATATCGCCCTTTCACTCAAATGAAGACATTTCAGCTACTAATAAACGCAAATATAGGAGCAACGTCAATGGCGAACATCGAGTTCTAACAATAGTGACAACATTTACTACAATCACTTTATTTGTCAAAATTCTGGGAGATACCACTTCTTCTAATATTTCCCTATCCTCACTAACTTTCAGCAATGTAATTCGAGCAGGATCCACGATAATATAACTCATTTTATACCCGTCTTTCTTACTATACCAGCACACCTCTTACGGACGCGTCCTCACCCCAAGTCATCCTGCCGAACAGTGCCTTAATGTGGCGCACACAGGGCCAACGTCTCGTCTCCCAGTTCTAACTAGTGGGGGAGGGGGGCGGAGGAAGCTTCCTACTCGTAGAGCCACCTAACATTCTTTAAACTATGATATCTTGTGGAAACGTCTGCAAACTTCTTTGCTTAGCCCTACTCATAGACTTCCTTAAGCAAAACCACCACCTTTTATCTACCTCTGGTTAGTCGTATCCTTCTATCACCCAAACATTGATACTTTATACAGTATACTCTCAAAGAAGGGCAAGTAGATGATGAAGGAAGTGTGACAAAAATAAAACACAATTATAAGCATTCTGAGAATCAATAGCCATAGTAAATGAAAGTTAAGTCCAGTAGCTTCTCCTTGTGCTACACAAAACTCCATTAATCAACACAGTGATCCTAGAATTACACTACTAGCCATTAAAATTGCTACACCAAGAAGAAATGCAGATGATAAACGAGTATTCATTGGAAAAATATATTATACTAGAACTTACATGTGATTACATTTTCACGCAATTTGGGTGCATAGATCCAGAGAAATCAGAACCCAGAACAACCACCTCTGGCCGTAATAATGGCCTTGATACGGCTGGGCAGTGAGTCAAACAGAGCTTGGATGGCGCGTACAGGTACAGCTGCCCATGCAGGTTCAGCACGATACCACAGTTCATCAAGAGTAGTGACTGGCGTATTGTGACGAGCCAGTTGCTCAGCCACCATTGACCAGACGTTTTCAGTTGGTGAGAGATCTGGAGAATGTGCTCGCCAGAGCAGCAGTCGAACATTTTCTGTACCCAGAAAGGCCTGAACATTACCTGCACATGCGGTCGTGCATTATCCTGCTGAAATTTAGGGTTTTGCAGGGATCGAATGAAGGGTAGAGCCACGGGTCGTAACACATCTGAAATGTAACGTCCACTGTTCAAATTGCCGTCAATGCCAAAAAGAGGTGACCGAGACGTGTAACCAATGGCACCCCATACCATCACGCCGGGTGATACGCCAGTATGGCGATGACGAATACACGCTTCCAATGTGCGTTCACCGCGATGTTGCCAAACACGGATGCGACCATCATGATGCTGTAAACAGAATCTGGATCCATCCGAAAAAATGACGGTTTGCCATTCGTGCACCCAGGTTCGTCGTTGAGTACACCATCGCAGACGCTCCTGTCTGTGATGCAGCGTCAAGGGTAACCGCTGCCATGGTCTCCGAGATGATAGTCCATGCTGCTGCAAACGACGTCGAACTGTTCGTGCAGATGGTGTTTGTCTTGCAAACGTTGCCATCTGTTGACTCAGGGATCGAGACGTGGCTGCACGATCCGTTACAGCCATGCGGATAAGATGCCTGTCATCTCAATTGCTAGTGCTACGAGGCCGTTGGAATCCAGCACGGCGTTCCATATTACCCTCCTGAACCCACCGATTCCATATTCTGTTAACAGTCGTTGGATCTCGACCAACGAGAGCAGCAATGTCGCGATACGATAAACCGCAATCGCGATAGACTACAATCTGTCCTTTATCAAAATCGGACACGTGATGGTACGCATTTCTCCTCCTTACACGAGGCATCACAACAACGTTTCACCAGGCAACGCCGGTCAACTGCTGTTTGTGTATGAGAAATCGGTTGGAAACGTTCGTCATGTCAGCACGTTGGAGGTGTCGCCACCGGCGCCAACCTTGAGTGAATGTTCTGAAAAGCTAATCATTGGCATATCACAGTATCTTCTCCCTGTCGGTTAAATTTCACATCTGTAGCACTTCATCTTCATGGTGTAGCAATTTTAATGGCCAGTAGTGTATATTGGCCTACAAGGTTTAAATGGAGCGCACAACGGTGCCGGTTTAGAGTCACTGCAGAACTAAATGTCGCACTTACAGTTGTGGCTAGAACCCAAACATAGCGAAGGGAGCTACATCAGTAGGGAACTGCAGGTCGAAATTGAATTCCAAAACCCATAATAAGGGATAGAAATGCCTTTAATAAGGAGACGTGGCGACGAAGTCATAAAAACTGGACTTTGGGGCAAAGGAACAAAATCATTTGTTTGGAAACGTCTTGTTTGACGTTGTTTCCAACTTTTGGCCAAGTTCGTGTCCCAGGACTCAAAGACAGTGGGGTTTCTGTGATACTTTGGGCAGCCATATCGTAGTACTCCATGAGCCAATGTTTACTCTGTAAGGTCTCAATTACTGCCATGGATAATTTGACCACTATGCTTATTAGGTGAATCCCATGGTAAAATATTTGTTACCCAGTAATGATTCTGTGCTCGAAGACGACACGGCCCCTGCTGACACAGCTGACATCGTCCAGGACTGGTTTTGTGAGAACGAGGACGTATTGTCGTATCTCCCCTGGCCACCTGAGTAACCAGATCTCAACTATGCATTGTGGTCTGTCGTGGAGAGAAAGTTCCGTGATTGCTGTCCACCTTCTTCGCCGTTACCTGAACTTGCTACCATTTTGCGGGAAGAATGGTGTGAGAGACTCTTTAATGCCGTACAGGACATGTATTTATCCATCCAGGGACGGAAAGAAACTCTGTTACTTACGCTAGGAACGTTACATATTCTAACACACTTTCTCCTGGGCATATCCGATGTTATTTTTGTTTTCAGCACTCTGCGTCCAGTACAAGGTAGACCGTTGTACTAGTTCTAAATTCTCTTGATTATTAGTCGACGATAGGGCACACCGTCAGACTGTTCTTAGACGTCCGGTAAGACACAAAATACCTCTTCAAATTCGTCCATCACTGCCAAGATATGGTGTATGACAAACGCTAGGTCTGTTTCACATAACTCGTTCTTCTAAACAGATTCTACAATCATGTAATTTTGCTCCTATTTATTAGAAATTTGTCTTTGCATTTTCTTCATTTGTGTACCCAAATATTGATCATTACTTGTGGATATGTTCCCAGTGTCAAATATGGCTATAACTGCTGCTACGGTGTTTCGTCACAATTATTCTCTCCTGATACGTGGCATAGCGCTACTACGGTACTTTCAGCTCCTCAAGAGTCATCTACCATTCCGTGGAGATACTTTGTCATTACTCTGAGTGAAGTCAGAGCCTATGTGTCAGTTTACAACTTTATTTTTCCGTGTTTCAAATGCCAATAAAACTCTTATTACTTTATAACTAACACTATTTACCAAAAGGTAGAGGAAGTTTCATTTAGATCAAAATTTCGACGTGCTGGGACATGATGTCGTGAATTTCAACTTACAAAGCCGACAATTTACAGTTTTTTTTTCTGTTGCCGTTCTGACTTCCTTTATTGATCAAAAGATTAAAGTCTAGATAGTTGTTGAAACTGATTTTATATTTGAGCTACAGTTATAATTTTCTCAGATCCTAATTTATTTCGTTCTTGATGACTGAGAAAAACAATTCATTAGTTACGAATTCCATACGCAGGTGTTCACAATTGCTACTGTCGTGTACTAACACAGTTCCGAGGGAAGACAAGCGGTTTGAGGTCAGTCTGCAGTTTCCGAGCGATGAGGAGAAAATGCAGGAACACAAATCCCAGTGATGGCTTGGATCAGCGCCAAAGACTGTCACAGGACACCTGCGAGAGGCGCGGATTTTTGGACTCCACACAATGATTGCAGCAGGAGACTCATGTAATTCAGGGATCTGATTAACTCTGTTAATTAGCGATGACAGCAACTACTACACTGAAAGCTAATTCTAAATGTCAGATAAAGCGAAGGAGGCAATCGGTTGCACAACAGAAGTAAGTGCCTTAATACATGGAGTGAGAGCTGACAGCTGTAACCAACACTAGAAGCATGTCAACTAAAATCTTGAGAGCAGCAGTCCAGCTGATATGACTGAGAACAACCTCCGAATACAAAAACGTGAGTTTTTAAGGAACTGTGGTGGTGCAGTATTTCTCCCATCCTATAATCGACCCACCAATTCACCGGCACTTAAATAACTTCGGCCAGTCTGACGAGGCGCTCTGAACATCCAGGGCGCCCCTAACCTACTACATTTATATTCCTCCTATTTTTCTACTCGGTAGGTGGGAATGCTTCTAGACAAACTCCACGTCCGGTAGCAATAGACCTCAGCTGAATTCTAAACGTCATTGCCACTCCTATTATGGCCACTAACAACAATGGTCAATTGGCCTCGATCTCAGTCCTTTCGTGAGTGTAGACTGCTGTAGTAGCACTTTTTTCCGTCATCAGTGTTCTGACTGGTTCGAAGTGGCCCACCACGGGTTCCTCTCCTGTGCCAATGACTTCATTAGTAGCTCTTGCAACCTACGTCCTCAATTATTTGCTGGATGTATTCCAATCTCTGTCTTCGTCTACAGATATTACTCTCTGTAGCTTCCCCTAGTATCATGGCAGTTATTCCCTGATGTCTTAACAGACGTCATGTCGACCTCTCCCTTATTGTTGCCAGAGTTTTCCATATATCCCGTTCTATTCTGCACACAACCTCTTCATTCCTTCCGTTGTCATTCCACCTAATTTTCAACATTATTTTCTAGCACCGCATCTGAAATACTTCGATTCTCTTCTGTTCCGGTTTCCCCACAGTCCATGTTTCACTACCATATGATGCTGTGCTGCAAACGCTCATTCTCAGAAATATTTCCTTGAGATTAAGCCGTATGTTTGATGCTAGTACAACCCTCTTCATCAGGAATCACCTTCTTGCTAGTGATCGGCTGCTTTCGATGTTCACTTTGCGCCGTCCTTCATTGGTTATTTTCCTTAACTTCATCTACTTCGTGACCATCAATCCTGAAGTTAAGTTTCACGCTGGTCTCCTTTCTGCTACTTCTCATTACTTTACCCTTTCTTCGACACACTCTCAATCCTTATTGTGTACTCATTAGATTGGTCATTACATCCAAAAGATCCCGTAAATCTTCTTCACTTCCACTCAGGATGGCAATGCCATCAGCAATTCGTATCATTGATATCTTTTCACTTTGAGTTTTAAATCCACTGCACAAACTTTCTTTTATTTACATCATTGATTCTCCGATGCATAGATTGAACAGTAGGCACGAAGGACTACATCCCTATCCTACACTCTTCCTAATCTCTGCACTTCATTCTTGGTCTTCCACTCTTATTATTCATCTTGGCTCTTCCACACGTTGCATATTACCCGTCTCTCCCTGTGGCTTACCACTGCTTTCCTCAGTATTTATAACCGTTTGACACTGTAGAACGCTTTTTCCAGGTCGGCAAGTCCTATGAACGTGTAGTCTTGCTTCCATTATCAACCGCAACCGCAACTTCAGAACTGCTTCTCTGGTGCATTCTCTACATTTTGCGCTGGACAACTCAATCAGCAGATCTTTATCAAATCGACCACATATGGTACATCACCGGATAATTCCAGCGTCAACACTAAACGCCATTAACCGTCTTAAGAAATCAAGTTCAGCAATCATGGAACTCAGTCCTCCAAACTGACATCCGGCTCCTGTACAAAACAACCCATGCACGTCTGCATGCCTGCATTGAACATTCTGGCAACTATTCCTGTTATTATTGCACCAGCACATGTGGAATGGCTTACCGCGCACATACGATATCCTGCTGTGTTGCAATGTTGACGACTTAAGTACCTAGGCAAATACACTTTCGAAATTTCCTACTATACATTATTTATTTTTTGGTGTTGCGATTTTTTTTCCATCCGTGTAATTTATGTTTTAAAAACACTTGTCTTCCTGTTGCCGGTGTACACTTCATTTCTTCTCTGTTTCATGCAATGTCATTTATTCCATCCGCCACAAAATATGTATATGATTCGGCTGTCCCTGCCCCTATCTATGGATTTTATTCGACCTGCAACACCTCGAAAAACACGGACGACATTTTCGTATTCTTATGCTGCCTTCGCACAAACTATTAGTCCTAGAGAAAAAATGAAATTTTTGTAGAAAATTGAAATTGTTATATTTTTTACTGGGATACGTTTTCGCCAGTTGCCATGGTTTTCATTCGATTAAAAACGTACAAAAGTGATCTTAAAATGCGGTATTCTTGAATAACTGGAAAACAGTGGCATCCGGCGAAAGCCTATCACAATACTAAGTTAAGCTACATCTAATTTCCTTCTAAATCTCCTGTTTATTTATTCTACAGGAATAGCGAGCGATAGAATATGAAACTCTCGCGCGTTGCTTTACGAGGCATTGCAGTTCGCATAGCACACACAGATAGCGGCAGGTGAATCACTTTGTGTCATCCCAGGATTAATCGTCAGTATTCGATAGGAACGCTCATTTAAAGCAAACTGCTTCTTATAGTCATATGCCCCATTCTGAGAGGTTTCTAAACTAGAACTAGTAATGTACCTTTTTTTTGGACTAGTAGTGGGCACGTATGTGTCTTACCCACGCAGCCTTCTTGTCGCTTTATTCTATCCCAGTCTATCTCGTTGTTTTCAGCCTCTTTGCTCGGGAGGTTTTTCTGCCATTAAACTAGCACATGGGACATGCAGTTGGCTGTGGTGTGTTGTGAGTGAAACAGTACAAGAGACTGCGAGTGCATCACAAAGCGGCGTCGGTTAACTGTGTTTGTACACGCACTGCCACACATCTGCTCTAATGAAGAACATGTAGCAACGTGTATTTACGGCTTCTGCGACGGTAGTGCTCTAGCTGCTCCCTGATTATCAGAAGTTAATGTGTTAAAATACGTATTTTTCAATTTATACAATGCATAGCGCACATTGTAATATTTACTAACATTTCTATTTGCAAACGTATGTAAACCTTGTGCTGCACTTACCAATACAGAAAATAAATAAGTGTACATTAAATGTGTACTGTCTCAGAAACCTTTCAGCATATTTTATTACGACTTGTCATATCAATATTGCTTCGCGAAAATCAACAGTAGCCGCTGTCAAAGGGTTTAAAGGCGGCTGTGTTGCTATAGTAGGAAGCCTGTGGTAGTGTCTCTCAGTACACAGCAAAATAATTAATTAGTGGTGGAGCCTCATTTTTCATGTTTATTTCTCTGCTGGAGCTCGTTAAGACAAGGAGAGTATTTTTGTTGTTGTATTACAGAATTAGCTCGTACTCATTCTCTCGTATATGTCTTGCATGTGTACAACAAGTACTTCGAGGTCATTTTATTGCGGCTAGTTTTGTTTCCATGATTAACGATCCTTCTAGCTTTGACAGCGTGGAGAAAGTACACATACACAGAGCGCCTGCGAGTGCTGCTACCGGAGTAGCAGCTTAGCGCGGCGGGCGAGCATACGGCTCGGCGTGCAGGCGCACGGAGTACGCGGCTAGGATTAGGTTGGCAGCCGTGGCGTGACAAAGTGCGCGCCCCGCGGCGCCAGATTTACGCCCCGCGGGAGATTAATGCGGCCCTGGGCGGGGACAGCGGCGGCGCTAGTGTCGCCGGGAGGAGCGCAGCCGACACCTGCTCCCACCAACTTTCCCTGTCGTCTGCACGCCACGTGCAGAAGACTATTAAGTCGCAAACGCTCCGATGCTCCCCCATTACCACCTGAGACTTCATATGCTGTATACATACTCTACATCTTGCAAATACACAGGCGGAAAAAAATCGCAACACCAAAAATAATTAATGTAGGGCAATAATTGGGGTATATATTTGTCTACTAACATATTCAAACGATTAACATTGCAGGATCACAGGTTAATGTAGAAGCAAGATAAGCTGATGTAAATGTGAAATGCTGGTTGAATAATAACAGGTGTAACCGTTAGACTGTTGAATGCTGGCATGCAATCGTGCATGTTGAGCAGGTGTCGAATATCAGTTTGTGAGATGGAGTTCCATGATTGTTGCCTTGATCGGTGAGCACAGGGATGATTAATGGTGTTTGTGGTTGACGTGAGTTATCATCCGATGATGTCCCATATGTGCTCTATTGGAGACCGATCTGGTGATCGATCAGCCCAAAGCAACGACATTCTATAGAGCATGTTTGGCTACAGCAGCGGTATGTGGGCTACCGTTATCCTGTTGGAAAACACACCCCGGAATTCAGATCATGAAAGCACAACACATCGAATCACGAGAGGGACGTACAGATTTGCTGTGCAGGTGCGTGGGATAGTCATGAGAGTCCTCAAGCTGTCATACGATATCGCACCCGGACCGTAACTCCACGTGTAAGTGTAGTGTGTCTAGCACTGAGACAGGTTGATTGCAAGCACTGAAGTGGCCTCCTCCTAACAAACACACTGTCATCACTGGCACCGAGGTGGAAGACTCTTTCGTCAGATAACGCAACAGTCCTCCACTCTGCTCTCTAATGAGCCCTCGCTTGATGCCACTGAAATCGCGCCGCGCGGGGTAGCTGTGAGGTCTTAGACATCTTGTCACGGTTCGCGTGACTCCTCCCGTCGATGCTTCGAGTCCTCCCTCCCTCCCTCGGAGATGTGTGTGTGTGTTGTCCTTAGCATATGTTAGTTTAAGTTAGATTAAGTAGTGCGAAAGCCTTGGGACCGATGACCTCAGCAGTTTGCTCCCACCGTATATATATATATATATATATATATATATATATATATATATATATATAGGAGCCTACTACAAATTTTCTGCGATATTGCAGAAAGACTTGCAGGAATTTAGCCACTGTACACGATTGCTGGCAGTGGTAGCCACGAGAATGTATGACCGCAAGAAGACCGGGCTCCAAACGGTCACACCGCACTACCGCTACGGGAAGAACATCGTGTTCAGTGTATGTGTCTGGTGCATCCTACTCCATCTGCAGCAGCAGTTTGAGGAACAGTTTGCATCACAGTGACACAACGAAAGGTTAAAAATTGGTAACTTCAAGGACAGCACCGAATCAGGCATCCTGTAGTGTGCATTGCATTAACTCCCAACCAACGCCATTGGCGATTTGGAGATTTCAATATATATATATATATATATATATATATATATATATATATATATATATATATATATATATATATATACGCCAAGACATCACTTGTACCGGTCTGCTGCTGCTGCCGTCAGAAGATCAGTTGAATTGGCACGTCGTGCTCTTCTGCTCTTCAGCGACGAGAGCAGATTTGCCTGCACGCAAGTGATGGTCGATTGCGCGTTCGACGTAAAACTGCTGCGCGCCGTCTCATAGTGCATTTCTCCATGTCACACTGGCTCAACTCCACGCCTTATGGTTTGGGTTGCGATAAGCTGCAACTCTCGTTCAGCTTTGGTGTTACCTGAGGAGCCCTAACCAGCGCTTGGTACAAACAGAATGTAGGAGCAGTTCTGTTGCCCTTCTTTCAAGAACAAAGTGATGTAAATAATATATTTCAGACATCAGATCTAGATTTCAGCAAGAAGCTAGCCATTCTCAATGCACTACCATTTATGATCAATGCATGTAATGCCTGTTGGTCGGGCTTCATCCACAGCGATAGTGCGATGAGAGTGGTTACCTTCCAGCTGAAATCTAGATCTGTCAATAAAATTCAAAAGGCTCATAGGCGAAATTTATTATTTACAAGTCAATATAACAGTCGCTGAGTGCAACAGCCTTCTGAATGGAAGGTAAGCTGTTGAGAAAGTGATGTTATTCCACCAAGATAGTGCTCGACCACACACTGGCTGTGGAACTCAACGTGCTCTGACAGATGTGCAGCAACTTTCCTGGCCGACAGGATCTCCGGAGTTGTCTTCACCTAAATACGTTTGGAATGTTACGGACAGTAGTAACTTCTACGACGGCCCGCCCGGTTGGCCGTGCGGCTAACGCACGGCTTTCCGGGTGGGAAGGAGCGCCTGGTCCCTGGCACGAATCTGCCCGGCGGATTTGTGTCGATGTCCGGTGAACCGGCCAGTCTGTGGATTGTTTTCCATCTGCCTCAGCGAATGCTGGCTGGTTCCCCTTATTTCGCCTCAGTTACACTATGTCGGCGATTGCTGCGCAAACAGGTTCTTCACGTATGCTTATACCATCATTACTCTACCATACAAACATAGGGGTTACACTTGTCTGGTGTGAGACGTTCCCTGGGGGATCCACCGGGGGCCGAACCGCACAATAACTCTGGGTTCGGTGTGGGGCGGGCGGAGGGGTGAAGTGGACTGCGGTAGTCGTCGTGGGGTTGTGGACCACAGCGGCTACAGCGGGGACGGAGCCTTTCCGTCGTTTATGGGTCCTCAGTTATCATACAATACAATACAATACAACATCTACGACTCGTCAGCCAACAACTCTTACAGAAGTACGTGTACAGGTCGAGTAGGCGTGGCATGACGAAGATAGTGCTCGCCACCTGTACGATAGACTGGATGCCAAAGTCAGCGCTTGTATTGCGCCTGTAAAGACTACACGATGTACTAATTTGGGTGTTTCACCATCGGTCAATACCCGATACCTCAGAAACGATTCTGTTATAGATCTGTAAATAAGATCATTTCATGTACTTCATATTCACTGTTGCAATAATAAATCCTGAGTGAACTGGAAACCTCTTAAATAATGTACTACTGTGTTACTTTCTACAATATACAGAGGCTTTTTCTTTTTTCAACATCCGATCTATCGTGAATTGAGAAGTCATAGCCACAAGGAAAATTTGTCGAAGCTTTGGGCAGATGTGTTGGAATGACCGTATATCGCATCACGTCACAATTTTCAATTCTGAGTGCACAGTCAACAGATAAACATGCCTAGAAAATAGTGTCTTCCGCCAGATACGAGCTCCTGCTGAGAAATTTCGCCTAACTTCACTCAGCCCGCGTAACGTACCTGTCATGCGTTTCCTTCTTCATGAGAATTCTTGGCCGCGTAGAGTAGGAGCAAAGAAGACATCCCTGGAGCGTTTTCGATGGGAAATGTTTGATCACCCGCCATACAACCCAGATTTGGCTCCATCTGATTTTCGTCTCTTTGTTTACATGAACCACTGGCTACAAGAACAGCATATTGTCGAAGACAACAATCTGCAGACCAGCATAGTGAATTGGTGGAATTCACAGGCAGCTGCCTTCTATGATGACGGTACTGGAAAGTATGTCCAAGTTGAAGAGGCGACAATGTAGAGAAGTAGCTGGAAGGTGTAACAAAATGCTCCAAATGAAACATTTTTGATTTGCACTATGGTTTGCATTTTGCTTTCTTTCAGTAGTTGAGAAAAGAATAGCACCTGTTCGCCTAGCGGGATGACCGGTGTATATAGAAGCATTGGACATTCGGTCATCTAACGCACCATTTGCGAATGGAAGAGGAAGGGCGACTTGACAGTAGTACCAGACGTACACACCGTCACACACTGTAAAACTGTTTTCAATGTATGCATGTGGAGATACATTTTATGAGCACCTTCCTAATGTATCACTGACGTCCGTATGACAAATGACAGCCAAAATATTTCAGGCCGAAAAGTACACTCGTGTGCATTATTTTGAAACTTCCTGTGAAATTGAAAATCTGTGCCTTACCGGGAGCCGAACCCAAGGCCTTGTTTTCCAACCGACTGAACTATCCAGGCACGACTGATGACCCGTTCTCACAGGATTACCTGTGCCACTACCTCCCCTGTAATGTGGGAGAAAGCTACTGACAGAAATAATGCTATGAAACTTCCTGGCAGATTAAAACTGTGTGCCCGATCGAGACTCGAACTCGGGACCTTTGCCTTTCGCGGGCAAGTGCTCTACCAACTGAGCTACCGAAGCACGACTCACACCCGGTACTCACAGCTTTACTTCTGCCAGTACCTCGTCTCCTACCTTCCGAGTTCGAGTCTCGGTCGGGCACACAGTTTTAATCTGCCAGGAAGTTTCATATCATCGCACACTCCGCTGCAGAGTGAAAATCTCATTCTGGAAACATCCCCCAGGCTGTGGCTAAGCCATGTCTCCACAATATCCTTTCTTTCAGGAGTGCTAGTTCTGCAAGGTTCGCAGGAGAGCTTCTGTAAATTTTGGAAGGTAGGAGACGAGGTACTGGCAGAAGTAAAGCTGTGAGTACCGGGTGTGAGTCGTGCTTCGGTAGCTCAGTTGGTAGAGCACTTGCCCGCGAAAGGCAAAGGTCCCGAGTTCGAGTCTCGGTCGGGCACACAGTTTTAATCTGCCAGGAAATTTCATATCAGCGCACACTCCGCTGCAGAGTGAAAATCTCATTCTAGAAATAATGCTGTCAGTCGTTCCTGGATAGATCATCCGGCAAGAACATTTCCAGCTAAATGCTAAGTTCTCAGTTACTTTCACTGTCTGCAAGAATAAAGGTTTTCTGACAATGTTTCAACCATTCTCTGAACGGAAATTTGCATCGATAAATGTCTCTTCTGACATTAAATGCTTTCAGCACTAACATTATTACCACTGCCTACGACGAGACTGAATGCTGCCTATGGGTATGCAGTGCGGCACGGAAGGTATACAGGATGTCCGAAGAGGAATGGTAGGTATTCAGGGATATGACAAGAACGATCACTCGAGCAAAACACTCTAGTAAACATAGACTCTAATGTGCATAATGTAAGGAGCTATGATCACTCCTTCGCCTTTGAGGCAGTGAAACAAATCTCTTCTACTGCAACCTCTTAGTTTTTATTATTTTAGGATGAGATGGTATGGACAAAACCAAAAAAAAAAAAATCCACTAAACATGGGCTGTAAAATGAGTACCTCTACGGCTATTTCTCTGAAACGCATTAGTAATAAATTAATATAAATTTTTAAATACCCTTTTACACAGTTATACTGAGGCACACCCAGACGCCCTGTTGGTCCGTTGGCGTAGCAGAAAACGAGGGAAGAGAGGGGATGTTCCCAATCTCCACAGACTCCGGTTTTAACACGCACCTGCTGCTAATGTCCAACGCACTTCCTCACAGTGGTAATATTGTTTTAACTTTTAAGTGTACATTACGTAATTAGTTTCTTAATGTATTTATTTTTTATTACAGTATTAAGTCATACATTCGAAAATGGTATATTTGAACTGCTCGAATCCGTTCGCACTGAATGTAATGTGCACACTCTTCTCCATGTCGGCCAACAGCATTCGCGTTTATTCTGGTACCACCTGCGGCATACGATAACTGTATAAATACACGGGAGTTGCATCGTAGCGTAACAAGGAAAATACATTTCATCAAATTTCCACTTTCGCGAGATGAATATTCGCTGGACACGGAACGTGACAACCGGGCAAATACGGCTTTGTAAACAGGAAACCTCCAGAGAGGAACCCCTCGGTTCTAAAAACCGCTATTCATCTCCTGTAGCGAAACAGTGTTCATTAACTTTACAGGAATAAATATCGAACGCTAGATTCTCAAAGGAAATGTCGGATTATCGGATAAAAATGCACACGGCTGGAAGATGGGAGAGCATATGGCAAAGCGACTATCGATTGCTCGAACTGTGCGGAAACTGGAGATCACTTGAAATTTTTTCTACAAAACTGTCGAATGAATGCGAATGTTGCATTTTAAGCTTATACAAAGTAAGATACCGTATTTTTCGGTGCACATCGTCTCATTTTTACCAAAATATGTGCACCTGACATTTAATTTTTACCATTTCCTATGCGTTAAAGCCAATTAGGGAACCATAATTTCAACTGTATTGTTGGTAGATTTTGAAGACTTCCACCATTTCATGAGGTGGGAGAAAAGTCCATGCATTTTTCTATATGTCCCAAAGGGAGCAAATAGATGTCGTTACGTAATAAATAAGGGAAACAGGGCAATGCTCCAGTGTTTCTCTCCGTCAAGTAATTGTTTAATTCTTGACGTGTGACATTGTCCCCCTCAAGAATGGTGCGACATTATCTGTTGTTTTCCCTGGGTTCAAGACTTATGGAAAATATGTCGTTACATACCGTTCAGCATCAACAGTCCTTCAGCCCTTTGCCGGCCAGGGTGGCCGATCGGTTCAAGGTGCTGCAGTCTGGAACCCCGTGACCGCTACGGTTGCAGGTTGGAATCCTGCCTCGGGCATCGATGTGCTTGATGTCCTTAGGTTGGTTAAGTTTAAGTAGTTCTAAGTTCTAGCAGACTGATGACCTCAGAAGTTAAGTCCCATAGTGCGAAGAGCCATTTCAACCTTCAGCCCTTTAAATAAACTGCCGCGTGCCCTGTGGTGTAACCGAAGCAATACTTTCTTTGAAACTGTATGTAATGCATGCTGTTGTCGCAGTAATACACCGCAGCTGCTTTTCTGTATTTTATATACTGCTGCCGTTTTCCAGCTATGATCCGTTATTATGCTGTACTTAGATACAATAAAACTATTGGAAGTATATACAGTATACAGAGTGTGTTCTTTACGAGTGGTCATGCGCATTTTCTTTGATGAATCACCATACATTTTGAATTTTGTTTTTGCAGCGTGTAGATCGAGTCGTTCCATACACATATTGCTCATCACCAGTTCTATGTGGCACTGAGTGTCAACCGAAAGTTATTTTTAAGTCGAAATTTTTCGTGTCCATTCTATACAGTGGTCCAAATAGAGTCGAGTGCAGTACTCGATTTGTCAGTATGTGTTAAGAGGAGAATAAAACGGGAAGAATAACCAGTACTCAAACAGTGACCGAGCAGCTCGGCTCATTACGAGACATGTGACGGAACAAGTCGTGCAACGGACAAGTGGCGAACAAAGATTTCACTGGTCTTCATTTGGGACTGCTCTATTTAATGCGCCCATAAAATTCCGTTTTAAAACCAAGTTGCTTGTAATGACGCACAAACCGTCTCTTTCTGTGGACACTTCGCGTTGCATGACGAACGTAATGATCAGTATTTATTCAGGTTGACTAGTTATACATTGCAAAGATGGAATTGCAAATAATGTAAACAGTCGGTATCTATTAAGTTTCCTATTTGTACAAGTACAGGTTTCTCTCTTCACGTGCTATGGCGTATACGGATTTTGCCCACTTTTAAGCTTCAGTGAAGATGTCTGGAACCCACTGGGAAAAGTTTCTTCTCAACAGCTACATGTTCATCCAGAATCGAACGTACTGTAGGCTACGATATGATTACTGGTTCCCCTATCTTGCAGCAAGTCATGCCGATCGCCTGCAATCATGTTCCTCCCGGTAATGGAGGAGGAAAAGCAACTGTGCCCGACCTTTCCAAATTGTTCGGTGATGCGCTGCACACAGATTGTAAAGAGTATTTTCTGACGATGATTGTATATCAATTGTGCTATCGTGGTTTGCGAAAGTCCTGACCGGTGACGACTTGGGGAAAGTCATCCCGTAAATTAGTCACTCCCCATGACAGATTTAGGTAAGAGAGAAGACGGGGTAGTGTTGATAAAAATATACTTTCTTCTCGGTTACTCCTTACTGGCATTATAAATGTGAAAGTAACTCAATCTGTTGCCTTTTTACAGCTAAACCTCTGAAATGATTTCGATAAAGTTTGGGTTTGAGCTTGAACCGTAACTAAGAATTTGCGGTTCTTTAGAAAGTTAAGAAAGAAAGAAAAATAGTCCGCTGAGAAGGCGAAGTAGAGAATAAAACATCAATTTTTACGTCACTGAACATAAACTGTGACAAAAAGTTATTCAATATGTTCCATAATGTACACTTTGTATGCATAGCACGATGTACAGATATTCGGTCCTGCCCATGCCCTTCCGCATTCATCACTTGACAACGATGCTGCGAATGCCTATTGCTTACCTGAAGGCCAGACACCTGAGAGCATATCACACTATTGCACGTACAACAGCTACTTACTCACCATCACTCATCGTATCTAAACTACTCGTATGTGAGTTCAGGCGCTGATAACAGTTAATTACACGTGTAAATCAGATCTTATTTGTAAGTCATCTTAATCATTTGCACCAAACCTTTCAAACGAATACAAGTCTTTCAGTTGTAGCAGGACTAAAACAATTTAGGGGTAGGAGGCAGGGCCATAGAAGTAACTGAGCGTAGTAAATTAAATTCTGTGTTGCAGACATGTTGCGACGTTCCGCCTGTACGGCAGGCAACCCTTCTGACACAACAACGTCGCGTGTTGCCTAAATGCCACGCAACCCCTCTGTAACAGAAAATAGTTTAGCAGCACCCACTAAGCGGCCCTAGCAACGCCACCAGGGGACACCGACCACGGGGAAATTATTTGCATCCGTTATCCACGTGACGCAAAATAGTTCTTGCGATATCCTGCCGCGCGACAGTATTTAGGCCCGGCACTGCAGAGTGAGTGAGTTTACGTCGAACCATAACTACAGAAGCACATCCACTACGACGACACTGCCTGCTTCAGACCAGCTGCCTACACGACGGACGCCGCCTTGCCCTTGCGGCGCCTCCGGTCCAGTCGCCGTAACTAGTTGACGTACCCTGGTTCGTAGATTTTGGTGGGACTTTGATTGTATTCTGTTTCTCCAAGAATCTACACTGAAGAGCCAAAGAAACTGGTACACCTTCCTAATATCATGCAGGGCTCCGCGAGGACGCAGCAGTGCCGCAATACGTCGTGGCATGGACTCCGATAATGTCCAAAGTAGTGCTGGAAGGAACTGACACCATGAATCCGTCGGAGTAGGAGCGGGTGGAGATTTCTTCTGAACAGCACGTTGCAAGGCGTCCCAGATACGCTCATAATGCTCATGTCTGGGGAGTTTAGTGGCCAGAGAAAACGTTTAGACTCAGAAGAGTGCTCCTGGAGTCAGTCTGTATCAGTTCTGGACGTTTGCAATCTCACAATGTCCTGCTGGAATTGTCCGTCACAATATACAATAGACACGAATGGATGCAGGTTATCAGATAGGATACTTACGTGCGTGTCACCTGTCAGCGATACCTAGACGTATCATGGGTTTCATATTGCGCGAGCTGCACACGCCCCTCGCCATTACAGAGCCTCAAATGGTTCAAATGGCTTTGAGCACAATGGGACTCAACATCTGAGGTCATCAGTCCCCTAGAACTTAGAACTACTTAAACCTAACAAACCTAAGCACACCAAACACATCCATGCCCGAGGCAGGTTTCGAACCTGCACCGCTCGGCCACACCGGCCAGCTACAGAGCCTCTACAAGCTTGAACTACCCCCTGCTGACATGTACGGTCCATTGATCCATGAGTTATGTTCATACCCGTACACGTCGATCAGCTCGATACAATTTGAAACTAGACTCGTCCGACCAGGCAACACGTTTCCAATCGTCAACAGTTCACTGTCGGTGTTGACGGGCCCAGGCGAGACGTGAAGTATTGTGTCGTGCAGTCAATTGGGCCTTTGGCGTCGAAAGCCCATATCGATGATGTTTCATTGAATGGTTCACACAGTGACACTTGTTGATGGCCCAGCACTGAAATCTGCAACAATCTGCAGAAAGGTTGCACTTCTGTCACTTTGAAAGATTGTGATCAGTCGTCGGTCTCATTCTTGGAGGATCTTCTTCCGACCGCAGCGATGTCGGAGATTTGATGGTTTACCGGATTTGTGATATTCGCCGTACGCTTCTGAAACTGTCGTACGGGAAAATCCTCACTTCACCGTTACCTCGGAGAAGCTGTGTCTCATCGCTCGAGCGTCGACTATATCACCACGTTCAATCGTAGTTAAATCTTGATAACCTGACATTGTAGCAGCAGTAAGCGATGTAACAACTGCGCCAGACTCTTGTAGTCTTATGTTGGCGTTGCCGACGGCAGCACTTTATTGTGCCTGTTTACGTATCTCTTTATTTGAATGCTCACGCCTATACCAGTTTGTTTGGCGCTTCAGTGTATACCATTGTGCAAGTACTAAGAGAAAACTCTAGCGGAACTTGGTATCTGTGTGCAGCAGTTGAACTTTTTCAATATTAGTTAGTGGAAAAACTAGACCAAGCAGGAGACTTTGAGATCTTTAACAAATGCTTCAGCCTATTAGTCAACTTTGTGTGTTAATTCTATTTGATTCGTCGGAGTAGACGTGCATACTATTTTCCTCCAATGAACTACATTTGTGGAAAATGAGTGACTTATTTTCGCATACGGCGGATTCTTTAATAGTTCCCTCAAATGCACAGTAAGACAGCCCTCACGAAGTGGCAATGGCCTTTAATCCAGAATTTTGGACTACAAATGATATCAGCAAGATAACATACGACGATCAGTGTCTACGCAAGAGTCTGTTCGTTCCACGTTACATACCAAACGATTTTTAAAGCGAAATTTTACTTCCTCATTCGATGGAGCGGTCCCAAATTAGTCTAGTGTGACAATCGTTATGTCAATAAGTTTCGAGAGGAACGCTGAGACACGAAGCGTACGCTGTACTCTGACAGCGGCTGAGCAGCACTGCTGCTTGGCGGCAACAGGCAGAGCGCCGCAAAGTGGCACACGAGAAGGTAAAATCCTCGTAAAGTGGGTACAAGAATTGCAGAAGCAGACGACAGGATGAGTTCATCCAGTCTTTGGAGAAAGATACATACATTATTTTTCAGGAACGTGTCAACGGCAGTATATACACATTATGAATGAACGGTATGAGAGACGGGGAATCGAGGAGGGCGTCAGAATGACTGTTACGACTAGGGCTCTGTAGTGTCTCCGGTGTACCGTCCGCAGCTACAAGGTGACGGTGTCCAGAACATGTTGTGACACGTAGGCCGATCTTCCGATACTCTTTCACCGACTGATCGCGACCACCGGATGTTTCTGCATGAACGTCCAGAGCGGGCGTCTCCCGATTTTATCACCTCGGTGTAGGGGTGGGAAAAAGAGACCGGTTAAAATCGATACCAGTATTTTAGTTGTGAATAACCCGGTATGTTTCGATATTTATTTGGTCTCAGCTGTAGCAGGTGTTTCCTATCTTTAAATAACAACCGAGTAAAAACCGAAATACGAGGGTTGTCCAGAAAGTAATTTCCGATCGGTCGCGAAATGGACACCACTGGGGAAATCCGGTAAATCTTTGCACAGATGTGTCGGGCAGTGTCTCTAGTATGCCCGTCGATTTTGTCGGTCGCTCTTTTCACTTTTGAGTGAACAGTGAGCACGTAAAGATGCGTAGGGAATGGCGTCTCCCGCCAAGTATGAGGGCCTGGTTAGAGACTTCGCCTGTGTCATGCAGCCCACATAACACAACTGTCGAGCAGTTCCTTCTTCATGCCAATTCTTGGCCGCACACTGCAGGGGCAATGAAGACGCTCCTGCAGCGTTTCCGATGAGAAATGTTTGATCACCCACAATACAGTCCGTAATTGGCTCCCCCTGAGCCTCATCTCTGCTCGCAAGAACCGCTGGCTAAGAAGACACAATTTTTCCACAGACAACGAGCTGCAGACCAGTGCAGATAACTGGCCGAAAGCACCAGTGGCTGGTTTCTATGGCGCGGATATTGGAAAGCTGATACAACACCACGACAAAACTCGAAGTTGATGCGTCGACTATGTAGATATGTCGATGGAAGGTGTACCTAACTGTTGCAAGTAAAACGTTTGTGTTTTTCACTGTCGTTTCCATTTCGCGACCGATCGGAACTTACTTTCTGGACAACCCTCGTATCAGTTAGCCATTGCAGCAGTGCCCAAAAGTTTTCGTCTTTGAATAAACCATTTTCTAAAAATAGAGTAATTTTTTTCTTAAGATTAGCATTGGTTTGAAATACTGTGTTATTATAGAAAATAGATAAAGCGGTAAACGCCATTTTAGTAACAAACACGACCTGTAAGTATTGGTACAGCATGGGCGAGGCAATCATGCCTGCGTTTGACTGTGTTGTGGCTTGAGGTATGCGTGTGCGTGCTGAAACACGAAGCTGTTGTGGCCGGACATCCGTTGTATTGCAGAATGGAACCAATCCTAGCTTGAAAACATTTTTACAAAGTGACGTAGCAATGAAGAACAATGCTTCATGAAGATGAAGATTTGAATTGCAAATTAAGGGGGGGGGGGGATCATTGCTATCAACGGCAGCGGGACATTAAGCGGAACCAGAGGCGACGAACGAAAATTTGTGCTGGAGCGGGATTCGAACCCGGGACCTCCTGCTTAGTGGACAGGTGCGGTAACCGCAGCGCCATCCGGGACACAGCGTTACCGCCACTGCACGGACTGTCTCGGTACGCCTCACGGCCGATCCATACTCCCCTCTAGCGCCACCTATCCACAGTCCTTGTCCCTTACTCTCCTGTTCGCTACTTAGAGATTTCCGCAGAAGGTCGGACGTATTTGTGCATTCGAATTGAAGAAAGTGGATCCATTGCCCAACCATGCTTATGAAAATAGTAATGAATTAAAAATTTACCAATAATTCATTCAAACTACACAGCAAAATAGAAAGTACCTGATCTGCTGCCTGTGTCCATATAACTGCCGCCTGTGTCCATGTAATATGACTTTATCTGTTTGTAGACTCAAAACACAGACAAATTAACACAAAAACAGAGAGTTCATGAACCTAAGTTCTCACCCATCAGAACTGACCATTTGTAATACTCAAATAGTGGCGTGATCTTAACTAGAACACGAAATCTGAGCAGAGTTTCAGAAAATTAGGATCAATACGATAATACCAGCAGATATTTGTAGTATTCAATGACTTATCACTTTTATCTAAAAGCAGCGAACAGTGGACGGAATAAGCTTCATATTTTGACTCCGTATATCTTGAAAGTGAGAGCGTCAAAATTTTTCAGTCATTGCTCGATTTCTACGTTTATTATAGGAAATAATAGGAATAAAAGAACCGAAAATGTTATGTTTCGGAAAGAGACGGATTTGACATTGAGGTTAATTCGGTGTGGGAAAAACCTCATATAACCAAAAATCGGTTGTTTCAGCAATAAACGCCGTCCCTACCTCGGGGACTATGCAGTAGTCTTAGTACATTCGAGTAGAAACAGTACTAGAAAGGAAGTTCAAAAAGTTTTGCAGAGTCGTCTCTAAATTATTTATTTTTTGCAAAAGGAGAATGAAACTTTTTATGAACATACTTGGAACATTTAGCTATACGTTGGTGTACAAAAGTATTTTATTTTCTTAAATGTCAGCCATAATGGACCGTGAAGTGCACGTCAGGTAGCGAGAACGGTCGGTGATGGAGTTCCTCTTCAAGACTAGCGCCGACTCTGTCACATCGATTCACAGGAAGTTGCTCCCTGTTTATGGGGAGGACGCAGTGGATCGCAGCAGTATCCGGCGGAGGTTGCAGAGGTTCAAAGAAGGTGATTTCTCTCTACTGGACAATCCACGATGTCGTAGACCATCGACGGCAGTGAGTGATGTGAATAAGAAGACTATTGATCAAATCATAAAAAATGACAGGTGTGTGACGATATACAGCTTGCTGAAATGACTCGTTTGCCATTGGGTAGTGTAGTATCCCTGGTACAGTCACCAGGGTACAGAAAAATCTGTGCTCTTTGGGTTCCTAGATTATTGACAATAGAAATGAAAACTATGAGGAAGAATATGTGCGAGGGTCTCACGAAGACCTTTACTGAAGAGTGGAAACAGTCTTTTGACGGCGTCATTAATCACGATGAAACATGGTTGTTTTTGTCCGAACCTGAGAGGAAAACGCATTCCATGGAGTGGCGGCACTCGGGATCCCCTAGGAAGAAGAAACCAAGACTTTCACGAACAGCAGGTCCAAAGGTGAAGGGTTCCTTCTTCTGGGATCAGTATGGTGTCATTTTCAATGACTTTTGGCAACCTGGCTCCACAGTTATCCGGGACCGTTGCTGTTTGTCATTGGACAAGCTGCGGTGTGCTATAAAAACCTTCAGACCAAAGCTTCGGGGTCAGCTCATCAGACTACACCATGACAATGCCAGTTACTGTTTGTCATTGGACAAGCTGCGGTGTGCTATGAAAACCTTCAGACCAAAGCTTCAGGGTCAGCTCCTCAGACTACACCATGACAATGCCAAACCCCACAAAGCCCGTAAGGCACAGGAGAAAATCAGCAAAATGGGTTAGAAAACTGTTCCTCATCCTCCCTACAGTCCGCACTTGGCTCAGTCTGATTTTTGCCTCTTGGGTCGGCTGAAGGCCCACCTGCGCGTCCAAACATTTGATAGTGAGAGAGACCGTATTTCCTGTGTGAAGCTATGTTGTAGTAGTCAATCCACAGAATTTTACCAAGTGCTCAATGTATAGCTAAATGGTCCGTTAGCAAAAAAATTCATTCTCCTCCTGGAAAAAGATAAAAAAATTAGAGATGACAATCCAAAACGTTTTGAACGCTCTTTGTATATAGCCAGTGTGATCGGAGAGGCAACATGTTCCTCCTTTAGCAGATTAGACGAATAGCACTGGCAGCCATGGAGCTTTCATGTTGGCCATTCTCAAAACGCGCCCAATAGGTCTTCCCATGATAAGCACTGTCTCCCTCCGCCGAAACGTTAACGATAAACGGGTCTCAATGTAACGGCTAGTACCTGTTTCACCAACAGTGCAGCCAACTTCGCATTATGTTACTCATTCGGCTTCTAGAAAACTGAATATTATATAGACCTCTGCCCCATTATTTCTCTACCTGGACAAGCTTTTAGTCACTTCAAAATACCGAGAAAATTATTTACCATACTTAAAGTCAGGCTAATTTATCATCGCATCAATTATGTATGCTATTTTAAGGGTACCATCGTCGATACCCTTACTCAGCAACCGACTAGAAACAGCTACTTACAATGGATATCATGTCGCTGGCCCTCTGGATGGTTGTAGTACGTACGGCCGCGCCAGCATGAGGATAGTCGCTCCATTTGGTCAAGCACGCATGGGCAGAAGCGCCAGAAACGCGCCAGAAACAATCAGTGGAAGAGGAGCGTCCTAGGATGACGACCGTGCTGCGCCCCCAGTGTAGGAACTATGAATGCCAGTTTGAAAAAGTATCGGCATAATTAACGTTCTGAGGAGTTCCGTGAACGGAGGAAGTAACTGTACAATTGTGGAAGAACATTTGTCAATGCATTTTCAAAGACTCGCAAGTGGAAGTGAGACTAGGAATATAAATAGTGACACGTGGGTATCTCATCACTAACAAAGTCACCGCTAATGTTATTAGATCTTGTACTGTATTGTATGTTAACCGGGGACCTAGAAACGACGGAGAGGCTCCGTCCCCGCCGCAGCCGCAGTGGTCCACAGCCCCACGAAGACTACCACAGTCCACACCTCCGCCGCCCCACTCCGAACCACTCTTTCGGGGATATTGTGCGGTTCGGCCCCCGGTAGACACCCCACGGAACGTCTCACACCAGACGAGTGTAACCCCTATGTTTGCGTGGTAGAGTAACGGTGGTGTACGCGTACGTGGAGAACTTGTTTGCGCAGCAATCGCCGACTTATTGCAACTGAGGCGGAATAAGGGGAACCAGCCCGCATTCGCCGAGGCAGATGGAAAACCACCTAAAAACCATCCACAGACTGGCCGGGTCACAGGACCTCGACACAAAGCCGCCGGGGGGATTCGTGGCGCGGACCAAGCGCTCCTTCCCGCCCGCAAAAACGTGCGTTAGACCGCACGGCCAACCGTCGGGATATTAGATCTTGGATGAATCTACACTCAGCTGACAAAAATCATTGGACTGCGATACTCATATACACTCCTGGAAATGGAAAAAAGAACACATTGACACCGGTGTGTCAGACCCACCATACTTGCTCCGGACACTGCGAGAGGGCTGTACAAGCAATGATCACACGCACGGCACAGCGGACACACCAGGAACCGCGGTGTTGGCCGTCGAATGGCGCTAGCTGCGCAGCATTTGTGCACTGCCGCCGTCAGTGTCAGCCAGTTTGCCGTGGCATACGGAGCTCCATCGCAGTCTTTAACACTGGTAGCATGCCGCGACAGCGTGGACGTGAACCGTATGTGCAGTTGACGGACTTTGAGCGAGGGCGTATAGTGGGCATGCAGGAGGCCGGGTGGACGTACCGCCGAATTGCTCAACACGTGGGGCGTGACGTCTCCACAGTACATCGATGTTGTCGCCAGTGGTCGGCGGAAGGTGCACGTGCCCGTCGACCTGGGACTGGACCGCAGCGACGCAAGGATGCACGCCAAGACCGTAGGATCCTACGCAGTGCCGTAGGGGACCGCACCGCCACTTCCCAGCAAATTAGGGACACTGTTGCTCCTGGGGTATCGGCGAGGACCATTCGCAACCGTCTCCATGAAGCTGCGCTACGGTCCAGCACACCGTTAGGCCGTCTTCCGCTCACGCCCCAACATCGTGCAGCCCGCCTCCAGTGGTGTCGCGACAGGCGTGAATGGAGGGACGAATGGAGACGTGTCGTCTTCAGCGATGAGAGTCGCTTCTGCCTTGGTGCCAATGATGGTCGTATGCGTGTTTGGCGCCGTGCAGGTGAGCGCCACAATCAGGACTGCATACGACCGAGGCACACAGGGCCAACACCCGGCATCATGGTGTGGGGAGCGATCTCCTTCACTGGCCGTACACCACTGGTGATCGTCGAGGGGACACTGAATAGTGCACGGTACATCCAAACCGTCATCGAACCCATCGTTCTACCATTCCTAGACCGGCAAGGTAGCTTGCTGTTCCAACAGGACAATGCACGTCCGCATGTATCCCGTGCCACCCAACGTGCTCTAGAAGGTGTAAGTCAACTACCCTGGCCAGCAAGATCTCCGGATCTGTCCCCCATTGAGCATGTTTGGGACTGGATGAAGCGTCGTCTCACGCGGTCTGCACGTCCAGCACGAACGCTGGTCCAACTGAGGCGCCAGGTGGAAATGGCATGGCAAGCCGTTCCACAGGACTACATCCAGCATCTCTACGATCGTCTCCATGGGAGAATAGCAGCCTGCATTGCTGCGAAAGGTGGATATACACTGTACTAGTGCCGACATTGTGCATGCTCTGTTGCCTGTGTCTATGTGCCTGTGGTTCTGTCAGTGTGATCATGTGATGTATCTGACCCCAGGAATGTGTCAATAAAGTTTCCCCTTCCTGAGACAATGAATTCACGGTGTTCTTATTTCAATTTCCAGGAGTGTATATACAAATATCGCCTATATCGCGGAGACGAGGTATATAAGAACAGTTCTTGGCGGAGCTGTGATTTGCGCCCAGGTGATTCATGTGAAAAGGTTCCCGACATGATTATGGCCTCACTAAGGGAATTAACAGACTTTGAAAGCAAAGTGGTGAATGGAACTTGACGCTTGGAATATTCCATTTCGAAAATCGTAATATTTGGAGACCCACAGTGTCAAGCGTGTGCCGAGGATACCAAATTTCAGGCATTACCTTTCACCACGGACTTCGCAGTGGCCGACGTCCTTCATGTAACGATCGAGAGCAGCGCCGTTTTCACTACGGACAACGCAGTCGTCGGTGTCCTTGATATAACGACCGAGGGCAGTGACGTTTCACTGGAGTTGTCAGTGCTTACAGAGAACCAGAACTGCGTGTGAAATAACCGCGGAAATCAATGTGGGACGCACCACTACTATACCGTATCTGTTAGGACAAGGCAACCATATCTGACATTAATATGCGATGCTATCACCAGGACATCGCCTTGAGCGCCTCTCGTGTACTCTTGACCGTATCGGTTGGAAGCTAGACGACTGGAAATCCATGGCCAGATCAGGTGAATCGCGATTTCAGTTGGTAAGAGCTGATGTTAGGGTTCGAGTGTGACGCAGACTCCATGAAGCCATGGACCCAAGTTGTCAGCAAGACACTGTGTGAGCTGGTGGTGGGATGAGCTGGTATTGAATGAACTGGGTCTATTGGTCCAGCTGAACCGATCATCGACCTTTTTCAACCATTCAGGGACTTCATGTTCCCAAACGATGACAGAGATTTTACGGATGACAAAACGCAATGTCGCCGGGCAACGATTGGTGTAGATTGGTTTAAAAAACACTCTGGATAATTAGAGCAGATTATTTCATCAGCCAAATCACCGGACATGAATCCTGTCGAATATTTATGAAACATTATCGAGAGATCATTTCTGGCACATCGTCCTTCACCCAGCAACACTTTCGCAGTTACGGATGCCTTTAGAGGCCGTATGGCTCAATATTTTCGCAGAGAACTTGCAACGACTTCTTGAGTACATGCCACGTCCAGCTGCTGCATTATGCCGGGTCCGACAACGATATTAGGAGGTATCCATGACTTTTGCGCCTCATTGTGTACTCTGTGTTTATGACTGACTTCACATTGTTGTTATTGCTGTGGTCTTCAGTCCTGAGACTGGTTTGATGCAGCTCTCCATGCTATTCTATAGTGTGCAAACTTCTTCTTCTCCCAGTACCTACTGCAACATACATCCTTCTGAATCTGCAAGGTGTAGTCAGCTCTTGGTATCCCTCTACGATTTCTTACCCTCCACGCTGCCCTCCAGTACTAAATTGGTGATCCCTTGATGCCACAGAACATGTCCTACCAACCGATCCCTTCTTCTAGTCAAGTTGTGCCACAAACTCCTCATGTCCCCAATTCTATTCAATACCTCCTCATTAGTTATGCGACCTACCCATCTAATTTTCACCATTGTTCTGCAGCACCACATTTCGAAAGCTTCTATTCTCTTCTTGTCCAAACTATTTATCGTCCATGTTTCACTTCCATACATGGCTACACTCCATACAAATACTTTCAGAAACGACTTCCTGACACTTAAATCTATACACGATGTTAGCAAATTTCTGGTCTTCAGAAACGCTTTCCTTGCCATTTCCAGTCTACATTTTATATCCTCTCTACTTCTACCATCATCAATTATTTTTCTCCCCAAATAGAAAAAGTCTTTTACTACTTTAAGCGTCTCATTTCCTAATATAATTCCCTCAGCATCACCCGACTTAATTCGGCAACATTCCATTATCCTAGTTTTGCTTTTGTTGATGTTCATCTTATAGCCTAAGACACTGTCCAATCCGTTCAACTGCTCTTCCAAGTCCTTTGCTGTCTCTCACAGAATTATAATATCGGCAAATCTCAATGTTTCTATTTCTTCTCCATGGATTTTAATATCTTTACTGCTTGCTCAATATACAGATAGAATAACATCGGGGAGAGCCTACAACCCTGTCTCACTCCCTTCCCAACCATTGGTTCCCTTTCATGTCCCTCGACTCTTATAACGGCCATCTGGTTTCTGTACAAATTGTAAATAGCCTTTCGCTCCCTGAATTTTACCCCTGCAACCTTCAGAATTTGAAAGAGAGTATTCCAGTCAACATTGTCAAAAGCTTTCTCTAAGTCTACAACTGATAGAAACGTAGGTTTACATTTCCGTAACCTATCTTCTAAGATAAGTCATAGGGTCAGTATTGCCTCACGTGTTCCAATACGTTACATTAGTTTTACATTATGACTCGTGAGTGGTGTGAGCTTGAGGATGAGACAGATTAGGGACCATTTTCTTACCTTAAGAATTAATAAACTTCGTGTCCATAGAGTGAGTGTCATCATATCACGAATACCGTTAAACTGAAATCCGTATAATATCAGGTGGCTGTGTGTGGGTACGTTTCAGGGCCACAATAGGACGCAATAACCGCCTATGTGTCTCGGTGTATTCGGCAATTTTCTTCTCTCATTTTTTTTTCGGCAGCCAAGATGACTGTTAAACAACAGAGGGTGTTTTACACAACGCGCCCATGATTAGCGCTATCTGAACCGCCCCCTCTCTGATATTCAGAACGTATATTTTGACTGAGTATTACTTAAATACACGTCCATGTCCCCTTCTTTGCCGGGATGAAGGAAACTTTCGTTATGATTACTCACGTGCTTGCGTATGTGATAGAAAAGGCTCTAATTTATCATTTCAATGAACAGATTGTTGCTGAAATAGCTCTTATAAAAAACGTTAAAAAATCTTCCAACGAAAATTTCACGTACCGGTACATATTATGTTTTTCGCAGCACTGTTTTCTTTTAATGCTAACAGAGAACGAACTGTTCTGGACACTCCTCAGTTTCCATTGTTGTAAAGATAACAAATGATACATCTAGAAACAACGCTAACGTCACACCTGAATTGCGTCATCCAGTTGTCGCTTCTGTAAACTTCGGCTTAGTTTCCCGTACACAAACGAATGATGGATGGAAAATACGCAGCAGATATTCTGTGACAGATACCGCAGCGTCTATCGAAATCGAAAACAAAAAGGTCGGTACACACCAGACTCGTTAGCGAAAGTGCAAATGGAGGCGTTCCATCAGTAGAAAGCCTTTCTGCGGCCCTGTGTATTCAATGGAACACAGCAGTCGAACAGGGTATGAGCATTTTTCTCGTTGACAAGTATTCCACATTATGTAGCAGGTTTGTGGCTTTGTGGGGCTTCTAGTACAGACTGATGGCTGCAGGTATGGAGTTTATATAGGCTGATTCACAAATAAATTTACATCTCCCCTATACCTACATCTACATAGATACCACGCAAGCCACCGCAAGGTGTTTAGCGGAGGGTATCCTGTACCACTGCTAGTCATTTCTTTTCCTGTACCACTCGCCAACAGAGCAAGGGAGAAACAACTTCTCATTTGCCTCCGTAAAAGTAGTCCTTACCCGAACTGTACGTTGGTGTACTAGGATCGTTACGCCGTCAGCTACAAATGTCGCTTTTCTAAATTTTCTCAATACTATTTCTCGAAAGGAACGTCGCCTTTTCCACAGTAATTCCCATCTGAGTTCCGGGAGCGACTATAGAAAGCGTGTTGTACGAGGTGCATTCAAGTTATAAGGCCTCCGATTTTTTTTCTCCGGACTGGAAAGAGATAGAAACATGAGCATTGTTTTAAAATGAGGCTTCGTTCATTGTCAATACGTCCCAGAGATGGCAGCACCGTACGGCAGATGGAATTTTACCGCCAGCGGCGAGAATGAGAACTATTTTAAATACTTAAAATGGCGACGTCTTCCTTACTTGAACAGCGTGCAATCATTCGTTTTCTGAATTTGCGTGGTGTGAAACCAATTGAAATTCATCGACAGTTGAAGGAAACATGTGGTGATGGAGTTATGGATGTGTCGAAAGTGCGTTCGTGGGTGCGACAGTTTAATGAAGGCAGAACATCGTGTGACAACAAACCGAAACAACCTCGGGCTCGCACAAGCTGGTCTGACGACATGATTGAGAAACTGGAGAGAATTGTTTTGGGGGATCGCCGAATGACTGTTGAACAGATCGCCTCCAGAGTTGGCATTTCTGTGGGTTCTGTGCACACAATCCTGCATGACGACCTGAAAATGCGAAAAGTGTCATCCAGGTGGGTGCCACCAATGCTGACGGACGACCACATGGCTGCCCGTGTGGCATGTTGCCAAGCAATGTTGACGCGCAACTACAGCATGAATGGGACTTTCTTTTCATCTGTTGTGACAATGAATGCGACGTGGATGCCATGTTTCAATCCAGAAACAAAGCGCCAGTCAGCTCAATGGAAGCACACAGATTCACCGCCAGCAAAAAAATTTCGGGTAACCGCCAGTGCTGAAAAAATGATGGTGTCCATGTTCTGGGACAGCGAGGGCGTAATCCTTACCCATTGCGTTCCAAAGGGCACTACGGTAACAGGTGCATCCTACGAAAATGTTTTGAAGAACAAATTCCTTCCTGCACTGCAACAAAAACGTCCGGGAAGGGCTGCGCGTGTGTTGTTTCACCAAGACAATGCACCCGCACATCGAGCTAACGTTACGCAACAGTTTCTTCGTGATAACAACTTTGAAGTGATTCCTCATGCTCCCTACTCACCTGACCTGGCTCCTAGTGACTTTTGGCTTTTTCCAACAATGAAAGACACTCTCCGTGGCCGCACATTCACCAGCCGTGCTGCTATTGCCTCAGCGATTTTCCAGTGGTCAAAACAGACTCCTAAAGAAGCCTTCGCCGCTGCCATGGAATCATGGCGTCAGCGTTGTGAAAAATGTGTACGTCTGCAGGGCGATTACGTCGAGAAGTAACGCCAGTTTCATCGATTTCGGGTGAGTAGTTAATTAGAAAACAAATCGGAGGCCTTAGAACTTGAATGCACCTCGTACAAACGTACTAGTAACACACCTAGTAGGTCGCCTCAAAATTGTTTCGATGTCTTCCTTTAATCTGACTTGGTATCGAACTCAAACACTAAAGCAGTGCTCATGAATAGGTCGCAATAGTATTCGTTATCTGGTCTCCTCTATTGGTGGACCACATTGTCTTAAAATTAAGCCGCGCGGTAGTGGGCGCTGCGGTATCTGTCACAGAATATCTGCTGCGTATTTTCCCCGTGCGGCTCCCCACGTCGGAGGTTCGAAACGTTCCTCGGGCATGGATGTGTGTGTTGTCCATATCGTATGTTAGTTTAAGTTATATATGAAGGTAGTATCTGTTCCGAAAGAACAGTTACCGTAGAAGACCATGCAGCTTTGCTAGAAATGAAATGATAATTAAATGGACACCCCAGCTGCAAACAGGCGTTGATGTACTTCATTGGGGACATGTTGAAAATGTGTGCCCCGACCGGGACTCGAGCCCGGGATCTCCTACTTACATGGCAGACGCTCTATCCATCTGAGCCACCGAGGGCTTCATTTCGCATCGCTCTGACGTGTTACCGCCCAGATATTTAAACGACGTGACTCTCAAGCGGCACACTCTTAAATGAGCATTCGAACATTAAGGGTTGAGCCATCTGCCATTCATTACTCCTGGAGTGACACTAAACCACAGTTTCCGACAGAAGTCTAAGTGTATCACTCTAGTAGCATTGGCTTTGTGCAACTCATACGTTTTTAACAACGCGGGATTGACTTTCTCCTCTACTAGGGGAGAAACAAAAATGTTCAAAACAGATCGTTCCATTGAGTCTGTGGGTTCAGCCAGAACGAATCCCATATATTAATCAGACCTATTCTCCTTCATTCTTTCAATGCCTCTTCGGTAAACAGGCTCCATGTGGTTGTATCTTAAACCAGCGTCATCGGACAAGTACACTTTTCTGCATATTTGTACTATTACGGCTGATTGGTTCACCTTACTGAGTAGAATTCCTGCTTGTGTAACAGCTGCACACAAATCACTGTTGAATTCTTTCAGATTTTGGCTTTCTAAAGAACACTGTTCAAATGTATTTGGTAATGGAGGCTGCTGTGTTTTGTTTGTTTGAAAGGACTTCTTCTTTTGACTCTTAATGTGTTGTTTGATACTATCCCGCTGGGGTTTGTCATCTAACAAAATACTCGCAGGGCAAATACACTCATGCTCATAAATTAAGGATAATTGCAGAATGTGGTTCCACACAACGTGGCACAACACAAAACTGGCACTAATAGCGTAGGCACATAGGGAACAAACACGACACAGATTTGTAAGTCCGCCGTATTGGTGGTAAGTTGAGAAAACCGTACTGAAACACATGTGCTACAAAACGCCACTGTTTCCTGCGCATGTACCGCGACATCAATATGGGATAGGATCATCATGCACGCGTACACAGGCCGCACAACGGGTTGGCATACTCTGGATCAGGTGGTCGAGCAGCTGCTGCACTATAGCCTCCCATTATTGCACCAGTGCCTATCGGAACTCCTGAAGTGTCGCAGGGGTTTGAAGACGTGCAGCGATACGTCGACCGAGAGCATTCCATGCGTGCTCGCTGTGGTTTACGTCTGGAGAACAGGCAGCTCACTCAATTCCCCTGATATCTTCTGTTTCAAGGTACTCCTCCACGATGGAAGGAGAAAGGTGGGACCTACTGCACCCCTCAAAAGGCGGACATACTGGTGCAAAATGACGTCTCGATATACATGACATGTTAAAGTTTCTCTGTCAAAGACAAGCAGGGGTGTACCTGCACCAATCATAATCCCACCCCACACCATCAAACCACGACCTCCATACAACTCCCTTTCAAGGACATTAATGGGTTGGTATCTGGTTCATCCCAGATGAAAACCCGGTGACAATCACTATTCAGACTATACCTGTACTCGTCCGTGAACATAACCTGGAACCACTGATCCAATGACCATCTACTGTGTTCTTGACACCAGGCTTTACGCATTCTCCTGTGACCAGAGGTCAGTAGAATGCACCTTGCAGGTCTCTGGGAGAGTAAATCATGTCTGTTCAGTCGTCAGTAGACTGTGCGTCTGGAGACAAGTGTGGCAGTGGCTGCGGTAAGGTCCCGAGGAAGGCTACCTGCAGTACTCCATGGCCGTCTGCGGGCACTGATGGTGAGATGTCGGTCTTCTTGTGGTGTTGTACACTGTGGTCGTCCAGTATTGTAGCGCCTGGACACGTTTCCTGTCTGCTGGAATCGTTGCCATAGTCTTGAGATCACACGTTGTGGGCACGGAGGGCCCGTGCTACGACCTGCTGTGTTTGACCAGCCTCCAGTCGCCCTAGTATTCTACCCCTCATAACGTCATCAATATGTGTTCTTTGAGCCATTTTCAACACACAGTGACCATTAGCACGTCTGAAAAAATCTGCGCATTTACTCGCTGCACCGTTCTCTGACATGCACCAACACACCTCTGCGTATGTGGACTTGCCAACGCAACCGTGCGATGACCGCAGGTCAAATTCACCGCATAGTCATACCCCGAGATGATTTAAGCCCGGAAACCGCACACCAGAGCGTTGATTCACCATGTATCAGCATTTTCCTTAATTTGTGAGCATGAGGGTTGCACAACGCATTAGAGTTACATCAGTTTATATAGAATCTCGTTTTAATTCCTCAGCCAGAACAAAAATTCGTCCAATGAGCTCATTCGGCGTTGACTACATTGGTTTCGTAACAGCCTATTGATTCTGGTTAAATCAAAAGCATAGAATGAAATATAGTCGTTCATATTTGCATTGTTGCCACCTGGAGGCTATTTATAGCGGTAAAGTGAGAGAAATAGGATTTGTCGTAGACACGTTTATTTTCCACTATGGCAGGTGTGGTTTCAGTTACACGCTTACTCAACGAACTACTCTGTTCAAGACATGTTCTCTGGAAACTTAGCAGATGTTTATTAAAGTTAAATATTTCATATTAATTCGGAGCCACAAAGAAATGAGACTGAAGTCGCAAGTCATTTCTCTTATAAACAACAAAATGCGCTCGAGAAGGTTACTAAAACGGTAGGATTACTGGTGTATGGTTTGGTGTCGAAGGTGAGTGGCTGTAGGAAGATGTAAGACAGCTTAGACCAAATTTCCAGTTGGTGTAATGAATGGCAGCTAGCTCTTAATGTGAAGAAATGTAAGTTGGAGTGTATGAGTAGGAAGATCAAACGTGTAATACAGTATTAATAGTGTCTTGTTTGACACAGTCAGCCGGCCTCGGTGGCCGTGCGGTTCTAGGCGCTCCAGTCCGGAGCCGCGCTGCTGCTACGGTCACAGGTTCGAATCCTGCCTCGGGCATGGGTGTGTGTGATGTCCTTAGGTTAGTTAGGTTTAAGTAGTTCTAAGTTCTAGGGGACTGATGACCACAGCAGTTGAGTCCCATAGTGCTCAGAGCCATTTCAACCATTTGACACAGTCAAGTCGCTTAAATATATGGGCGTAACGCTGCAAAGCGTTATTAGACGCAATGAGCGTGTGAGAACTGTAGTAGGGAAGGCGAATGGTCGATTTCGGTTTATTCGGAGAATTTTAGGAAAGATTGGTTCACCTGTAGGGGAGGCTGTATACAGGACACTGGTACGATCTTTTCTTGAGTACTGCTCGAGTGTTTGGGATTCGTAGGAGGTCGGCGTGAGGGAAGACATCGAAGCAGTTCAGAGTAGGCTGCTAGATTTGTTTCCGGTAGGTTCGAACAACACGTAAGCATTACGGGATGCTTCAGGAAGTGAAATGGGAATCCCTGGGGAGAAGGCGACATTCTTTTCGAGAAACACTACTGAGAAAATTTAGATAATCGGCATATGAAACTGACTGTCGACCTATTGTATTGCTGCCAACATTCATTACACGTAAAAACCACAAAGATAAGATACGAGAAATTAGGACTCATACAGAGATTGGGTAGTAGTTTTCCATCGCTCTGTTCGCGAGTGGTACAGGAAAAGAAATGAATAGTAATGGAGCAGGGTACCCTCCACCACGCACCGTACGGTGGCTAGCGAAGTATCTAGGTAGGTGTAGTCGTGGAAAAGCTACAGTGAAAATCTGGGGTAATTGTTGGAGTAAAGAATGGATATTAGTCCCAAAAAGGGAAAGAAAGATATAAAAAAAGTGTGTTTTCGCAACTAGAGGCAAAATTTCGCGCTGTGGCATCTTTCCGAAGAGCTTTCATTCAACCTAACAAAAAATGGTGAACACCTAAAAATCCTGGCCTTGGTCATTACCTAACGTATCTGTCAGAGAATGTTCGCAAGTGGGAAGGTTTACTGTGGTGCTCCACTCTCGAGTTTGAAGAGGCCGACCTTCGTCAGATAGAAGGGAACCGGACGACCAGTACGCAGAACACCGCTTTCGCTGTGTCTGTACCTTGATGCGTGAAATCTGCAAATGATACGATCTTGAAACTTACGTTGCATCCAAACGGTACGTTCCATATCAAAACTTTATCTACAATGGCCCTTCTACAACTCCTATGGCTGAATGCGAAGTGTGAACCTGCCTGTAGTACTACTGCAATTCCTGAAATTGGCACTGATAGCCTTGTATCTTGTATAATAATAATAATCAAATAAAACCCTCGGTTTCATACTGTTCCCAAACCTCAACCATAGGTTAACTGTACGGATATTCAGTATTTAGTGTCTATTATAAGACGATATTTTTTGCTGTTTATAACTACGAAATTGTCATCAGCCTTATTGCTCGGCAACCGCTTTGCTTTCTTACAATTTGGCTGTGTAATATTAATAAATGGGTGTACAACGTCTATTCGTGTATGCTGAACTCCATTGTTCATTTATTAATCGGTGTCTCGATATGTTCTCAACGGCTGAAACAGTGTTTGCTGAAACGTGGCATCCATGTTTACTGTTTCACCTGCGTAATGGCAGAAAATGCTGGTTGATTGCGTCACTTCCCTTATGGTGCCGTCATTGTATATTTTTGAAATGATATTCGTGGGGAGATGATTATGTTAAATAAGAAGTCCAAAAATGAATTTAGGTTTTTGAGGTATGAACCACTATTAATCATTCAGACACTTGGAACCAACTGTTAATACCCAATACCCACTGAGCCGTCTTTGTCAATCACGTCAGACATCGTGGCGAATTTTCACATAATCACAGTACTTTACCTAGTATTGGCTCATCATACCCGTGCCCTCCTTGCACCTTCGTCAGCAGCTCCTAGTTCTGGGTAAGCTTTGCTGTTTAAGCTTTGTTAGTTAAGTATCGCAGGATGACTTCCGTGATATTAGAGGGAGTTGTAGAGGGTCGAAACTGTAGCGGAGGACATAGATTAGAGTATATCCTACAAATAATTGAGAATTCTGGATGCAAGCTATACTCTTAGATGCAGGTGTTGACAGAGGAGAGGAACACGTGACGGGCAGCATCAGACCCGTCAGAAGACTAGTGACCGCAAGGAAAAACAAGTATTTGAGATGTCGCGTTAAGGTTGAACGCTGGAAAGTGGACTTGTTTCGTGCTTATTCTGTTCAGACTCTCTATCCTTTCCAGATCTCCTAGGTCAGATCAAACAAAAACAGTGTCATCAAATCGAAGACGGCTAAGAGTAATTCTTTCTCCTTCATTACAGTTTTTAAAGGAGAAATGAACTGCACGATCTTTGTATAGCTCCAGTCTCATTTATGAACATTTTACTCTCTTAATGTATACCTACATAAGTACTGCGCAACCCGCTCTACCGTGCGTGGCATAGGATAACATTTACCACTAGTATTCATTTACTTCCCTCGTGTACTCTCAAACTATGTCAGGGGAAAATCACTGTCTATAAGCCTCGGTTTATTTTTTTTTTGGGGGGGGGGGGATCGCCAGTCTTCTGACTGGTTTGATGCGGCTCGCCACGAATTCCTCCCCTGTGCCAACCTCTTCATCTCAGAGTAGCACTTGCAACCTACGTCCTCAATTATTTGCTGGATGTATTCCAATCTCTGTCTTCTTTTAAAATTTTTGCCTTCTACAGTTCCCTCTAGCACTACGGAAATCATTCCCTCATGTCTTAACAGATGTTCTATCATCGTGTCTCTTCTCCTTATCAGTGTTTTCCACATATTCCTTTCTTCTCCTATTCTGCTAAGAATGTCCTCATCCTTTACCTTAACAGCCCACCTTACTTTCAACATTCGTCTGTAGCACCAAATCTCTAATGCTTCGATTCTCTTCTGTTCCGTTTTTCCCACAGTCCACGTTTCCTACCATACAACGTGTACTCCAGACGTACATTCTTATAAGTTTCTTCCTCAAATGATAGCCTATGTTTGATACTAGTAGACTTCTCTTGGCCAGGAAAGCCGTTTTTGTCAATGCTAGTCTGCTTTTGATGTCCTCCTTAATCCGACCGTCATTAATTATTTTACTACCTAGGTAGCTGAATTCCTTCACTTCGTATACTTCATTACTGTTTTGGTTGGCAGGAGAGCCAACACCGTGTTACTAGAGGAGGCCAAAAGGCACGTGTTTTAGCTCACGCAGGCTGGCGTGAGGTCTGGAACAGGACAAGGAAACCAGAAATTAGAAAAACAGACGTAGCTGGTGGAATACTTAACTTTAATCCATTAATGGTGAACGTCGGTCTGGACGGTACATGAATCAAAGTATCAATAGTAACTGATAATGGCGCCTTGCTAGGTCGTAGCAAATGACATAGCTGAAGGCTATGTTAAACTATCGTCTCGGCAAATGAGAGCGTATTTTGTCAGTGAACCATCGCTAGCAAAGTCGGTTGTACAACTGGGCGAGTGCTAGGAAGTCTCTCTAGACCTGCCGTGTGGCGGCGCTCGGTCTGCAATCACTGATAGTGGCGACACGTGGGTCCGACGTATACTAACAGACCGCAGCCGATTTAAAGGCTACCACCTAGCAAGTGTGGTGTCTGGCGGTGACACCACATTCCTCCCCCGCAAATCGGCGTACGGTGGTGGCACAAGGCTTCCGCCCGCCGTGGGGAGGACCCCATGTTGACGTATGCAACGATGTGGGGAGCCTAACAACAGGTGAGCCTGTGCCACCCGCACCGTGCCATTCGGTCCGCGGGGAGCTAGGAAACGCCTGAAAACCTGCTCCAGGGTGCACGCCAACGTGCGGTGTATGCGCCCGCAGAGAGACAGGAGGGGCCGAAGGGTCGACCTCCATCGGGTCGGGGCGCCCGACGGGCGAAGACGACATATGGTCCGGAGCGGGCAAGAGTTCCATGTCGGAGGACATCCGGTCACGGGAAGCGATCGGCAGCGCGTGACCCAGGGAGGCGCCCGGCGGTTGCAGCGACGCGTCCACTGCGGGCGTCGCCGGTGGGAGAAGCCGGCGCACCTCACCAGAGGCACCCAAAACCAGATACATAGCACGTCCGAGGCAGCGAAGAATGCGCCCTTCGAGCTAACGCCGTGAACCTCGGTAGTGACGATAGTAGACAACGTCGCCTGGAGCAAAAGCAGGTGGCTGCCGCTGCATAGGAACCTGATGCGGCGGATGTAGCAAAGACATCAAGGTTCGATGATGACGACCGTGGAGAAACTCAGCCGGCGAGGGACCATCTTGGGGCTGAGAGCGATACGAGGGCAAAAAGAGCAGTAACGCGTCCTCCCGAGAATGAGACTCTTTTAAATTCAACATCTGTGACTTGAAAGTCCTGACCAATCGTTCAGCGGCACCGTTTGACTGTGGCGAAAACGGCGCGGACGTCAGATGTTGAATACCATTGGTCTTGCAGAATGACTGAAATTCTGTGGACATGAATTGTGGGCCATTGTCGGAAACAATAGTCTGTGGAAGACCTTCAATGCAAAAGATAGCAGATAACGCTTGGATGGTGGCAGATGACGTCGTGGAAGACATCCGGACCACAAAAGGAAAATTACTGAATGAATCTACCACAACCAACCATCGAGCATTCCAGAATAGACCAGCAAAATCGATGTGCAAGCGTTGCCAAGAGGAAGTGGCTTTTGGCCAAGCAAAAAATTTCCGCGGTGGGGCTGATTGTTGTTCGGCATACACCATACAAGAAGAGCACATATTCGTAATCGCGGCATCGATTCCGATCCAAGTACAGTGCTGACGAGCAAGTTGTTTCGTTCTCACTATACCCCAATGTCCTTGGTGGAGAAGCTGTAAGACAGAGGACTGTAACGAACGAGGGACCACGACCCTGGACTGTTCATTATCAGAACGCAACAGCAAAACACCACGTTGAACAAAAAATCTCTCCTTGTGAGCAAAAAATCGGCGAACCAACGGATCCCCGATCCATGACTTTGACAAGGGCCATTGTGGAGCAACAAAACGCAGAACGGTAGCAAGGACTGGGTGGACAGCTGTGGCAGTAGCTACACGACGAAAATCAATCGGAAACGATTCGACTACGTCATCGGTTTCCGAATCAATGAACATGCAAGCAACACCGGATGAATCGAATGCTCTATCGTCAGCAACAGGCAAACGGGACAACGCATAGGCGTTTCCGTGCTTAGCAGTGGACCGATACAAGATATCGTAGCGGTACAACGAGAGGAAAATAGACCAGCGAATGAATTTCTGCGCTGTACGTGGAGGTACAGGCTTGGTCGGATGAAAAAGCGATGTCAAAGGTTTGTGGTCAGTGATGATGGTAAAATGACGACCATACAAGAAATCACGAAACTTTGTAACACCAAATACGAGAGCCAATGCTTCTTTCTTGATCTGTGAATAATTTCTTTGCGCAGACGAGAGCAATTTGGAGGCAAAGGCAATAGGGCGATCGTGCGATCCATCTTTGTGCGCAAGCACAGCACCGATCCAGAAATCCGATGCATCCACAATCAACAAAAGGGGCTTCTGGGGATCGAATGGCGTAAGGCAAGTATTGGAAAGCAACGCCGATTTCAACTGGCGAAAGGCGCGTTCGCATTCCGTCGTCCAGACGAACGGAACACCTTTACGGCGTAAGCGACGAAGCGGAGCTGAAATGGAAGAGGCATGCTGCACATATTTATGATAATAGTTGATTTTTCGCAGCACACTCTGTAGCTGCTTCAAATTCTGCGGCGAAGGCAAGTCTTGTATGGCACGGAGGTGCTCGGGACTAGGATGTATGCCTTGGGCATTGAGTACGTCCCAGGTAGGGCAAGTCACGAGCAAAAAACACACATTTGTCCTTCCGCAAGCGAAGACCATTTTGTCGCAAGACCTGAAATAATGTTCAGAGATTGGCTAAATGTTCTTCTTCCGTCTTTCCGGAGATCACAATATCGTCCAGATAGTTTTCTGCAGTAGGGACCGACACACAAACAGTTTGTAGATATTGCTGAAACAATGCAGGGGCAGATGCACACCCGAATGGCAGTCGTTTGAATTGATACAAACCAAGATGCGTGTTAACCACCAAAACGCGCTTGGATTCTTCGTCCACCGGTATTTGCAAGTATGCACCTGCTAGGTCCAACTTCGAAAAATATTTACCCGGGCACAGTTCGTCAAAAAGATCGTCCAGGTGGGGTAAAGGAAAAGTTGCAATCACTTGTTGTGGATTCACTGTTGCCTTGAACTCCACACAAAGTCTCAAATTTCCGGAAGGTTTTGGCAAAATTAGTAAGGGTCATGCCCAGAGAGAAGCCTGCACACGTTGAAGTACACCTTGTGATTCCAAATCGTGTAATGTTTTGGCGACCTCATCACGCAACACGTGGGGAACATTTGGGCTCTGAAAAATTTCGTTTGCACGTTTCCTTTCAGTTCCAAATGGGCTTTATAGTTCTTAGCGCAACCAAGGCCCGGTGCAAAAATGTCTGCAAATTCTTCACATAGACGAGAAACACTGTCTGAAGGCACCGTCTGGTTCACTGATAGGACCTGATTTACTATAGACAAGTTAAACAACTGAAATAAATCGAAACCATACAAGTTCACTGCAGAAGAAGAACGAAGGACGTAAAATGACACAAGTTTTGTTTGTCCTTTGTATGTTGCAAGAAGGCTGCACTGTCCTAACACAGGGATGTCTTGACCTGTATAACTAGTTAACTTAACCTTTGCGGTATGCAGCGGAGGTGTGCCCAGCTGTTTGTACGTGTCTTGATTGATCAGTGAAACTGCAGCTCCGGTATCGAGCTGGAATGGTATCACTTTGCCGTTAATGTCCAAGTCTACAAAAAGTTTATTGTCCTGCTGACGACAAGAGCGACTGTCTCGTGCAACGGGAACTGACACTGGCACATAATAACTTGCGACTTGACGGGATTTCTGGCGATGTCGATGCACACTATTCGTGGGACGAATACAGTCACTGTTAGAGAGAGTAGCACTGGTCAGAGTGGAATGAACTACATGAATTTACATGGGCGAAGTTTCACGAGCCTGAGTATCCTTGGTTTGAATTCGGCGCGAAGCAAAGGGCCTGGAATGGTTGTGAGTTTCCGATCTGAGCTTTTTCTGGCCGGGCGCGAGGGCTGTTTAGTGTTCCGTGCAGCTCGCCCGGCGGCCGGTTAACCTGACACACGGCTGGTGAAGTTTCAAATGATTCCTGAGCAAAGTAAAGTGTGTCCTGCCGATCCAATATGTCCATCACTTGTTGAAGGGAGGGATTGACTAGTTTCAAAATCTGTTTCCTTATACGAACATCAGAAACGTTCTGTGCAATTGCATCACGTACCATAGTATCTGAATAAGGGAGTCCACATTGACACTCAAAAGCACACTGCCTTGTAAGGCCTTGCAAGGTTGCAACCTACTCCCGATTAGTCTGACCTGCCGTACGTTTTGTACGAAAGAAGGTGTTCCTTTTCGCAACTACACTGATTCTTTGAAATATGCATCTAATGCAAAAATTTCGTCGTAGGACAGAGTTGCTACGTCGCGTCGGGGAAATAATTTGACTATCACACGGTAAGTTTGGACACCGACCGATGATAACAAAAAAGGCTGCCGCTCATTACCTTGAATTCTATAGGCGGCGAGATGGAATCCAAACTGGCGTGACCACTCCGTCCAGCTTCCCAGTGCAGCATCAAAAGGTCGAAAAGTTGGTGCAACAACGTGTTGTGGCTGCGTTAGTGGTGGAGCGGCGGCTGCCGCATCGTTTTGCATTGCCCGTTGACCCTGGAGGAGCTGTCCAAGGGCATCCAGTAAGGCCTGCGTCTACTGATTCTGTAAGCGATAAAATTCGGACAGTACATCTGGAGATAGTGGCGGAGCCATTACACAAGTAAATCAGGGCAATAGAGAAGAACGCGGTTGTGCCTCGTCGCCAATGTTTTGGTTGGCAGGAGAGCCAACACCGTGTTACTAGAAGGAGGCCGAAAGGCACGCATTTTAGATCATGCAGGCTGGCGTGAGGTCTGGAACAGGACTAGGAAATTAGAATTTAGAAAAACGGACGTAGCTGGTGGAATACTTAACTTTAATCCATTAATGGTGAACGTCGGTCTTGACTGTACATGAATCACAATATCAAAAGTAACTGATAATGGAGGCTTGCTAGGTCATAGCAAATGACGTAGCTGAAGGCTATGTTAAACTATCGTCTCGGCAAATGAGAGCATATTTTGTAAGTGAACCATCGCTTGCAAAGTCGGTTGTACAACTGGGCGAGTGCTAGGAAGCCTGCCTAGGCCTGCCGTGTGGCGGCGCTCGGTCTGCAATCACTGATAGTGGCGACACGCGGGTCCGACGAATACTAACGGACCGCGGCCGATTTAAAGGCTACCACCTAGCAAGTGTGGTGTCTGGCGGTGATACCACAATAATCATCAATTCTGATGTTAAGTGTCCCCCTGTTTTCATTTATGCTACTTCTCAATACGTTTGTCTTTCTTCCATTTACACTCAACCCATATTCTGCACTCATTAAATTGTTCATTCCGCTCAGCATATTATGTAATTCTTCTTCATCTCCACTCAGGATAGCAATGTCATCAGCGAATCGTATCATTGATATTTTTTCATCTTGAATTTTAATTGCACTCCTGAACCTTCCCTTAATTTCCATCATTGCTGCTTTGTTCTTAGTCCGCTCTTACTATCCTCTCTTGGATTTTGTACTTATTGTATATTACCCGTCTCTCTCTATAACTTAACCTCATTTTTCTAAGAATTTCGAACATCCTGCACCATTTTACACTGTCGAACGCTTTTCCAAGTCGACAAATCCTGCGAACGTGTCTTGATTTTTCTTTAGTCTTGCTTTCATTATCAACCGCAGTGTCAGAATTCCCTCTCTCGTGCCTTTACCTGGTCTAAAGCAAAACTGATCGTCATCTAACACATCCTCAATTTTTTCCATTATTCTGTATATTATTCTTTTCAGAAACTTGGATTCATGAGTTGTTCAGCTGATTGTACGATAATTCTAGCACTTGTCAGCTCTTGCAGTCTTCGGAATTCCGAAAGTCAGATGGCATGTCGCCAGAGTCATACATTCTACACACCAACGTGAAAAGTTGTTTTGTTCCCCTAATGATTTCAGAAATTCTGAGGGAATTGAGCTATTTCTTGTCCCTTGTTAGATGTTAAGTCCTTCAAAGCTATTTTCAATTCTGATTCTGATACTACTGTAGATCCCCTCTCTTTTCTAAATGAGCTCCTGTTTCCTCTTCTATCACATCATACAAATCTTCCCACTCATAGAGGCTTTCACTGTATTCTTTCCTCCTATTCGCTCTGTCCCCTGCATTTAGCAGCGGAAATCCCGTTACCCTCTTACTGTTATCACCCTTGCTTTTAATGTCACCGAAGCCTCTGTAAGAGCCCTAATTTCCCTCATCTTATCTTCGCGATCATTACTCGAAATGTACGTCGGCAGCAATAGAATAGGTCTGTAGTCTGCGTCAAATGCCGGTTGTTTAAATTTCCGGAATAGTGTGTCGAAATAGAGAGTAGTCTTCCGTCCACGGATTCTTTTTTGAGTTCACAAATCATCTTCGTAATACTTAGGTGCTGATCGGACCCATCTATAGAAAATTAGCAGGACACCTTGAATTTTTTTCCATGCCTTCCTTAAATCCCATATGCTGGGATCCCAAACATTCGAGAACTACTTAAGTATAGGTCACACTAGCTTCTATACGCTGTCTCGTTTGTAGATGAGCTAAATTTTGCCAAAATTCTCCCAATAGAAAGAAATTGACCATTCGCCTTCGCTGCTGAAAATCTGACGTCATCCTTACATTTCATACTTTACAGCGTTACCCTTTGATATTTAATTGAAGTGACTGTGTGAAGCATCACAATACTAATGCCGTATTCGAATGTTACATGAGTGTTTTTCCTAAACATTCCCATTTACCTACTGTATTCTACATTTAGAGAAAGCTGTTATCCAATTTTGTCTACGTCATCTTGCATCCCCATACAATAATTGAACGACAACACCTTCCCGTATACCACAGTAAACATCAGCAGATTGCTGCTCACCCAGAATGTCAGATCTTTTATGTACGTAGAGGAATATGGAATCTGCCTGTTGCCCTCCATCGATACTTCCTAGGATATCAAGTCAGCAAACGACAGCACGAGCGATGCATCTAGATCCTTTTTGGTTTTCTGTCCCAACGAAATTTATTGCAACCGAACTCAGAATGCGTTCAAAAATTCTGCTGCAAACTAATTTTAAGGATATTGGTCTGTGCTTATGTGCGACCGTTCTAGTACCTTTCTGTAACTGTAGTTTTGTTCTTGTATAAATTGCTCTATAAAATGATATGGGTAGGTACGTTGAAGAACCGAAGAAACTGGTCACCTGCCTAATATCGTTTAAGGCCCCCGCGAGCACGCAGAAGTACCTCGACACGGCGTGAAATGGACGCAACTAATGTCTGAAGTAGTGCTGGAGGGAAATGACACCAGGAATTGTGCAGGGCTCTCCATAAACCTGTAAGAGTACGAGGGGATGGAGACCTGTTATGAACAGTACGTTGCAAAGCATCATAGATATGCTCAATAATGTTCCTGTCTGGGGAGTTTGTTGGCCAGCGAAAGTGTTTAAACTTAGAGCAGTGTTCCTAGGGACAATATGTGGAAATTCTAGACGTGTGGGGTGTCGAATTGTCCCGCTCGAATTGCCCAAGTCCGTGAGAATGCACAATAGTCATGAAAGGTTGCAGGTCATCAGACACGATGATTCCATACATGTCGTATCTAGACGTATCAGGAGTCCCATATTGCTGCAACTGCACATGCCCCACATCACTACAGAGCATCCAGCAGCTTGATCAGTCCCCTGCTATCATGCAGGGTCTATGGATTCTTAAGGTTGTCTCCATACCCGTACATGTCCATCCGCTCGATACAATTTGAAACGAGACTACTACTATCAGGCAACATGTTTCCAGTTATCAACAGTCGGTGTTGACAGTCCCAGGCGAGGCGTAAAGCTATCTATCACGCAGTCATCAAGGGTACAAGAGTGGACCTTCAGCTGCGAAAGCCCATATCGGTGATGTTTCGTGAAGTGTTCGCACGCCGACACTTGTTGATCGTCCAGCACTGAAATCTGCAGCAATTTGTTTAAAGGTTGCACCTCTGTCAAGTTAAACGATTCTCTTCTGTCGTGGTTGGTCCCGTCCTTGCAGGATCTTTTTCCGGCCGCAACGATATCCTGGATTTGATGTTTTACCGGACATTTGATATTCACGGTACAGAAATGGTCGTGAGGGGAAAATTACCACTTCATCGCAACCACGGAGATGTTGTGTGGCGTCGCTCGTGCGCTGACTACAACACCACGTTCAAACTCACTGAAACCTTGATAACCTCCCATTGTAGTAGCTGTACCGATCTAACAACTAAACCAGACACTTGTTGTCTTGTATGGGCGTAGCCGACCGCAGCGCCGTATTCTGCCTGTTTACATATCGCTGTATTTCAATATGCATGCCTATACCAGTTTCTTTGCCGTTTCAGTCTATTATTCCTTGGTTACGCAAAACTGTTAGTAAACACCATACAAATTGGTAAACCCGAAATTTTTTGTGTATACACTCCTGGAAATTATAATAAGAACACCGTGAATTCATTGTCCCAGGAAGGGGAAACTTTATTGACACATTCCTGGGGTCAGATACATCACATGATCACACTGACAGAACCACAGGCACATAGACACAGGCAACAGAGCGTGCACGATGTCGGCACTAGTACAGTGTATATCCACCTTTCGCAGCAATGCAGGCTGCTATTCTCCCATGGAGACGATCGTAGAGATGCTGGATGTAGTCCTGTGGAACGGCTTGCCATGCCATTTCCACCTGGCGCCTCAGTTGGACCAGCGTTCGTGCTGGACGTGCAGACCGCGTGAGACGACGCTTCATCCAGTCCCAAACATGCTCAATGGGGGACAGATCCGGAGATCTTGCTGGCCAGGGTAGTTGACTTACACCTTCTAGAGCACGTTGGGTGGCATGGGATACATGCGGACGTGCATTGTCCTGTTGGAACAGCAAGTTCCCTTGCCGGTCTAGGAATGGTAGAACGATGGGTTCGACGACGGATTGGATGTACCGTGCACTATTCAGTGTCCCCTCGACGATCACCAGTGGTGTACGGCCAGTGTAGGAGATCGCTCCCCACACCATGATGCCGGGTGTTGGCCCTGTGTGCCTCGGTCGTATGCAGTCCTGATTGTGGCGCTCACCTGCACGGCGCCAAACACGCATACGACCATCATTGGCACCAAGGCAGAAGCGACTCTCATCGCTGAAGACGACACGTCTCCATTCGTCCCTCCATTCACGCCTGTCGCGACACCACTGGAGGCGGGCTGCACGATGTTGGGGCGTGAGCGGAAGACGGCCTAACGGTGTGCGGGACCGTAGCCCAGCTTCATGGAGACGGTTGCGAATGGTCCTCGCCGATACCCCAGGAGCAACAGTGTCCCTAATTTGCTGGGAAGTGGCGGTGTGGTCCCCTACGGCACTGCGTAGGATCCTACGGTCTTGGCGTGCATCCGTGCGTCGCTGCGGTCCAGTCCCAGGTCGACGGGCACGTGCACCTTCCGCCGACCACTGGCGACAACATCGATGTACTGTGGAGACCTCACGCCCCACGTGTTGAACAATTCGGCGGTACGTCTACCCGGCCTCCCGCATGCCCACTATAAGCCCTCGCTCAAAGTCCGTCAACTGCACATACGGTTCACGTCCACGCTGTCGCGGCATGCTAACAGTGTTAAACACTGCGATGGAGCTCCGTATGCCACGGCAAACTGGCTGACACTGACGGCGGCGGTGCACAAATGCTGCGCAGCTAGCGCCATTCGACGGCCAACACCGCGGTTCCTGGTGTGTCCGCTGTGCCGTGCGTGTGATCATTGCTTGTACAGCCCTCTCGCAGTGTCCGGAGCAAGTATGGTGGGTCTGACACACCGGTGTCAATGTGTTCTTTTTTCCATTTCCAGGAGTGTATAATGACGGGAAAGGGAAAAAGCCATTTCTTACACTAGAAACATTTTGAGAACACGATGGCTGTTCTTTGGGTTCAAGGAAAGTTCCTGTAACGTTAGACGCTCTGATTAGCCATCGTGAGGTGGAGATCACAGAAAAGAACGCAATGTTCCACACTCTGGAGAAGTTCGAATAAAAGGCATGAGTGACATGGGTGCTTCATAGTAAAGTTATCAAAAAAAGTAAGCTGTGAGCAATGAGTGTACAACAGTGTGGCCTTAAGGGTGGGATGGTTCCTCCCAGAAGGACTGCACCACGACAGGATCGAACGATTGTTGGCCTGGCTCTAACAATAGCCGGGTGACATAAGCTGTCACCTGGGCAAAGGTTACAGGTAGAGTGTCATGACAGACAGTAGGGAACATATACTGGAAGCTGGGTTGATGTCTCGAGTCACCATGAATCTTTTACCAGAGACACTGCCGTGTAGTTACACCTTTACACACACGGCAAGGGAGGTGCGCCGCGGAGTGGTGCAGCAACTAGCGCCGTATGAAAACTGGAGCAAGCAACACAGAAAACAGAAGGTATTTTTTACTCGTATTTGTTCAAACGATCGAAGACTCAGTGCACATATTGCAGCAAGAAACAGAGTCCACTTACCACAAAGGCCACAAGGACAAATATCTCTGTAGTGAAGAACGAATGATGAGGCTGGAGCCGCGAGAAGACAGCGTCTGCATAGCATCACCTTGCAAATTGTCTCTGAGCCCGACTGCGCTGAGCTGACACCGCCGGCCATCCTACACTGCAGCGGGAAAGGGTGCTCGAAGTACAGAGCCACTGGAGGCGTGACTCAGCGGGCGCGCGTGATTGGGTCCAGCAGGTGCTGTGCGACCACCATCTGCATAGCACGCCCGGTTGGCCGTGCGGTCTAACGCACGGCTTTCCGGGCGGGAAGGAGCGCCTGGTCCCCGGCACCAATCCGCCCGGCGGATTTGTGTCGAGGTTCGGTGAGCCGGCCAATCTGTGGATGGTTTTTAGGCGCTTTTCCAGCTGCCTCGGCATATGCGGGCTCATTGCTCTTATTCCACCTCAGCTACACTAAGGCGGCGATTGCTGCGCAAACAAGTTCTCCACGTACGCGTACACCAACATTACTCTACCGCGCAAACATAGGAGTTACACTCGTCTGGTGTGAGACGTTCCCTGGGGGGGGGGGGGGGTCCAACGGGGACCGAACAGCACAGTAACCCTGGGTTCGGTGTGGGGCGGCGGAAGGGTGAAGTGTACTGCGGTAGTCGTCTTGGGGTTGTGGACCACTGCGGCTGCGGTGGGGACGGAGCCTCTCTGTGGTTTCTAGGTCCCCGGTTAACATAACATAACATAACCGTCTGCATCAGACGGAAACTTGCAATTACGTTGTTACGATGTCCATGGGGTGAACAAACAACTTGGACTTTCATGCTTTACAGCCAGAAATCACAAGGACACTGAGGGTATTCTGTGTTGCTCAGCAATGATTTTCACATGAGTTTGTCAGGTCGACACCAACGTGTCGTAGACGAGATGGTGGAATGTCGCAGGGAGCAGCGATTTTCGAGGCACATACGCCTCCAGACCTTGGAATCAAGGTGTTGGGTGTTGTTAGATATGGAAACAAGAAACAGGACTGCTGAACGGTGACTGAATGTTCCCGAGTATTTACTAAATGGCATACTCTAGCAAGATAATGCTAGATCGTACGCCGCATTTCAAAGCACAAACATCTTGACGAATGTACGGGTCCTTCACAGGCCTGCCCGGTCTTCTGACTTCATATTTGTAGGGCATGACAGGGACGCGACAGCAAAACATATCCTTTCATCTTAGCCTTCGCCCAAAATGTTCATGAACTCACACAGTATGACATTCAGAGGCTGTTTACTTCCATGACAGAGTGAATGCAAAAGTGTATTCATGTCAGTAGTATCACATTTCAGTACTGGTGATGTGATGATGATGATGATGATGATGATGATGATGGACATCAGTTCCAAATAGAATTTATGTTTATTCATTTAACACCAATTGTGTGTACATGATACTCTGCAAATCACATTAAGTGCCTGACAGAGGGTTCATCGAACCACTTTCACAATTCTCTATTATTCCAATCTCGTATAGCGCGCAGAAAGAATGAACACCTGTATCTTTCCGTACGAGCTCTGATTTCCCTTATTTTATCTTGGTGATCGTTCCTCCCTGTCAGTCGTTGTCAACAAAATATTTTCGCATTCGGAGGAGAGAGTTGGTGATTGAAATTTCGTGAGAAGATTCCGTCGCAACGGAAAACGCATTTCTTTTAATGATGTCCAGCCCAAATCCTGTACCATTTCAGTGACACTCCCTCCCATTAAAAAAAAATGGTTCAAATGGCTCTGAGCACTATGGGACTTAACTTCTAAGGTCATCAGTCCCCTAGAACTTAGAACTTCTGAAACCCAACTAACCTAAGGACATCACACACATCCATATTCGAGACATTATTCGAACCTGCGACCGTGGCAGTCGCGCGGCTCCAGACTGTAGCGCCTAGAACCGCTCGGCCACCCCGGCCGGCTCTCTCCCATATTTCGCGATAATACAAAACGTTCTGCCGTTGTTTGAACTTTTTCGATGTACTCCGTCAATTCTATCTGGTTAGGAACCCACACCACGCAGCAGTATTCTAAAAGAGGACGGACAAGCGTAGTGTAGACAGTCTCCCTAGTAGATCTGTTTCATTTTCTAAGTGTCCTGCAATAAAACGTAGTCTCTGGTTAGCCGTATCCACAACATTTTCTGTGTGTTTCTTCCACGTAGGTTTTAGTTGAATTTACGACTTTTAGATTAGACTGTGTAGCCGAAATTTAACGAATTCCTTTTAGCACTCATGAGGATGACCACACACTTTCCGTTATTTAGGGTCAACTGCCAATTTTCGGACCATTCAGATATCTTTTCTAAATCATTTTGCAATTTGTTTTGATCTTCTGATAAACGACCACGTCATCTGCAAACAACCTAAGACGGCTGCTCAGACTGTCTCCCAAAGCGTTTATATAGATAAGGAACAGCAAAGGGGGTATAACACTACCTAGGGGAAAGCCAGAAATCACTTCTGTGTGATGAATATCTCCATAAAGTTTGATAAATATCGAACTGGTGTGTCACGACATAATAGGTGCATTTCTTTGCCGACAGCGTGTACACTGGGATTACATCATGGGATAGCGCTAAACACATTAACAAATGTCGGTACTATCGCATACAGAGGGTATAAAAGGGCAGCGCATTGGCGGAGCTGTCATTTGTTCCCAGGTGATTGATGTGGAAAGGTTTCCGACATGATTATGGCCGCGTGAAGGGAATGAAGACTGAACGCGGAATGGAAGTTGGCTTCAGACGCAAGGAACAATCCGTTTCGGAAATTGTCAGAGGATTCAATAAAAATGGTTCAAATGGCTCTGAGCACTATGGGACTCAACTGCTGAGGTCATTAGTCCCCTAGAACTTAGAACTAGTTAAACCTAACTAACCTAAGGACATCACAAACATCCATGCCCTAGGCAGGATTCGAACCTGCGACCGTAGCGGTCTTGCGGTTCCAGACTGCAGCGCCTTTAACCGCACGGCCACTTCGGCCGGCAGAGGATTCAATATTCCGAGATCTTTTACTTCACGATTCAGAGCACTCTGCGTTTCCTTAGAGTTATCAGTGCTGAAGTCAAGAAACACAAAATAACCGCAGCAATCAGTGTGTGACGTATGACGAATGAATCCCTTAGGACAGTGCGCCGAAATTTGGCAGCAGACGACCGATCCGCATGACTTTGCTAACAGCGCCTCTCCTGGGCTCGTGACGATATCGAGTGGACCCTAGACGACTGGAAATCCGTAGCCTGGTCAGATGAGTGGTGGCTTCAGCTGGTAGTGCTAATGTTAGGATTCGAATGAGGGCGGACCCCACGGAGCTGTGGACCCAAATTGTCAACAAGGCGCTGTGCAATCTGGTGGTAGCTCCATAATTGTTTTTCCACGAAACAGACAGGATCCTCTGGTCAAACTGAACCGATCATTGACTAGAAACGCTCATGTTGGGCTACTTGGAGACCATTTGCAGCCATCCATGCACTTCGTGTTCGCAAACAATGCTGGAATTCTATCAGATGACAATGCTCAATGTCACCGGGCGACAACTGGTTGTCACTGGTTAGAATAACATTCTGGACAATTCGAGAGAATGATTTGGCCACCCAGGTCACCGGATTGAATCCCATCGAACGTTTGTGGGACGTTATCGAGAGCTCATTGCGTGAACAAAATACTGCACCGGCAACGCTTTCTCTACACCTACATCTACATTTATACTCCGCAAGCCACTTAAAGGTGTGTGGCGGAGGGCACTTTACGTGCCTCTGTCGTTACCTCCCTTTCCTGTTCCAGTCGCGTATGGTTCGCGGGAAGAACGACTGCCGGAAAGCCTCCGTGCACGCTCGAATCTCTCTAATTTTACATTCGTGATCTCCTCGGGAGGTATAAGTAGGGGGAAGCAATATATTCGGTACCTCACCCAGAAACGCACCCTCTCGAAACCTGGACAGCAAGCTATACCGCGATGCAGAGCCCCTCTCTTGCAGAGTCTGCCACTTGAGTTTGCTAAACATCTCCGTACCGCTATCACGCTTACCAAATAACACTGTGACGAAACGCGCCGCTCCTCTTGGGATCTTCTCTATCTCCTTTGTCAACCCGACCTGGTACGGATCCCACACTGATGAGCAATACTCAAGTATGGGTCGAACGAGTGTTTTGTAAGCCACCTCCTTTGTTGATGGACTACATTTTCTGAGGACTCTCCCTATGAATCTCAACCCGGCACTCGCCTTACCGATTATGGATGGCAGTAGAAGCAGCATGGCTTAATATTTCTGCAGAGAACTTCCAATGCCTTATTGAGTCCATACCACGCTGAGTTGCTGCACTACGCTCGGCAAAAGGAGGTCCGATACTACATTGGGAGGAATCCCATGACTTTCCACACTTCAGCGTATACATCCATTGTACTGGCTACAAAGTGTTGTAGACAAGAGCAAACTGGCAAGTCTGACTAGATAGACAGCAGTTTGGATCTGCGTATAGCGGAAAGAAAATTTTTGTTTCGTATATCTGGAGAGAATCGTTTGGGTCCTTTTAAGTACCTAAGTTCATTCATGCCTGTCTACCTGTTATCTCTTTGCGGTCTGCTTCCTGCCGTGCCGTTTCACTATGACCCGTTCCAGTAATAAAACAGCGTGCGCCACAAAACAGACTGCTCACTCCCACAGTGGAGTCGCTCGCATTGCTTTAAATCCCAGCAGCCTCTGACGTTTCAGAGTTCGGGTTGCGCTCTTTCAGTCTTTGTTCCGAAATTCAAGTCAGCGCATTCAGTCCCGGTCCATATACTGCAGTGGGAAAACTTCTATAGAGCTTTGTGTTGGGCTGTTTGACAGCCGTGTGCGTCATAAATAATTTCAGAAAGAGTGGGTTATTAGTGAATGCGATAGTACTAGAAATAATTTACTGAAAATTTTAGTTATTCTTCTTTCACAAAAGATAGAATTCTCTAAACAAACGCGAGGTCCTCCGTAACTGCCGTTGCTAAAATTGTTCACTCACACTCTGTCTACGTACTTTCTCTCCACAGTTGATAAACTTTTGGGATTGTTATGTTGCACACATCTCTACCAAGCGCGGTTTTTCCGGATTGCAATTAATGGAATTTCTGCCTTTTCCAAGTTGCGTTCTAGAACGGCAGAAACATTGGTTAACGTTCGAGCATATTCGTAGAACCCTAGAGAATATTATAAGAAAAGAAGAAAATATGATTTTCCCTCTTGCAAACTACGCTGCGTGACAAAAACATTAAACCACATCGAAGGTGAGGAGAAATCGAAATCAAACTTAACAGATGAAGAGGATAGCCGATGTTATTTCAGTGATACAAAATCCAGTTAGAATGACTGAGGACTTGGCGTCATGTGCAACCAATCGCTACGACGTTTAGACTGGATGCATTCGCTGATTTGGTTGGAAAAGGTGCCCTAGAGCCCTTGCATCCTCTGTTGTGGCAACCTGGCCCATAACTGATGTAGCCGGCCAGCGTGGCCGAGCGGTTCTGGGAGCTACAGTCTGGAACCGCACGACCGCTACGGTCGCAGGTTCGAATCCTGCCTCGGGCATGGATGTGTGGATATCCTTAGGTTAGTTAGGTTAAAGTAGTTCTAAGTTATAGGGGACTGATGACCTCAGAAGTTAAGTCCCATAGTGCTCAGAGCCATTTGAACCATTTTTGAACTGATGTATCTCGTCGTTGACGTTTCCAGTACCGGGACTGGGACAGAATTGTGTTTCGACGTGGTTCCACAAATTTTATATGGGCACCAAGTGTGGATATTTTGCTGCCCACGGGAGTTCCTCAGCATCACGCAGGCAGTTCCTAGAAAAATGTGCCGTTTTGAACGAGCATTGTCCTCTTGAAAAGTGGCATCACGATACTTCCGCGTGAGAGGTAAGACATGAGGACACAGAATATCCATAACGTACCGTCGTGTCGTCATAGTTTTCTCAGTCACTACCAGCCGTGATACCCGATGTCTTACCACACAACAACGCCAGAAGCAGCAACACTGCGCCTCTCCAAAACAGTGGAAGTATTGGACCGCTCCCAAGGTCATCGATAAAGTCTCCGACAATGCTCGAGACACCATTCTTTTCTGTTGTGGTGTTAACGGCAGGCTACGCATGGACCTATAATTCCTTAATGTGGTTGCTGCTTGTTTCCAATCAATGATGCAGGATGTTGTACGTAGTCCGTTAGTTGCTGGACATTCCAGATTAAGACGGCGTGGAGTAACTATACTCGAAACTGGGACCTATGTCATTCGCAGGCAAGTGTTCAGCCGAACATTCCTGTCTGTGCACGGCCTACAATTAGTCACCACAGCTTCACTTCTGCCGATTCCTCAACTCCTAATTTCGAAACTTCAGTGATGTTTCCCCAGAAACCCTGCGTGACTAGCGCTCCAGGAGGAGAGAGTCCAGCTTGGATACCTCGCTCAATAGAGCATTTGTCCACGGAGGTCTCCTGTTTGATTCTCGTTCCAGAACGTAGTATTAATCTCCCAGGAAATTTCAAATAAGTGCACCCCTCGCTGTAGAGTCTAAATTCACATTACCTCGTAAGCTCCCCGTTATACGTTTCTATATGAAATATACCACAAATTTACCTCCCAGTCTATAAAAAGTCTACGTATTACGAAAACTATGCACCCACAAACTGTTATACAACTTAAAGTCGTATGGTAACCCTTGAGTAAAGAAAAACTGATTTGAAATGAACTGTAACTAGTCTGCATACAACTTGCCTTTATATTAAATGGGCAACTGGAGTAAGACAATTATGTGACCCCAATCAAAATGTCCACTTACACCGTGTTTTGACAACATTGTTGCAGATATCTCGAAAGCTCAACAACAAACACCAAGCAGGCAGCGGCTAAACTAGATTTCTGTTTTTAATTAAAATTTCCGAGCAATGTTCAAATGAGTGTGAATTGCTAAGGGAGCAAACTGCTGAGATCATCGGTTCCTAGACTTACACACCACTTAAATTAACTTATACTAAGAACAACACACACACACCCATGTCCGAGGGAGGACTCGAACCTCCGGCGGGAGGGGCTGCTTCCGAACAATAATTAATCTGAAACTTCCTGGCAGATTAAAACTGTGTGTCGGACCGAGACTCGAACTCGGGACCTTTGCCTTTTGCGGGCAAGTGTTCTACCAACTGAGCTACCCAAGCACTACTCACGCCCCGTCCTCACAGCTTTACTTCTACCAGTACCTCGTCTCCTACCTTCGAAACTTTATAGAAGCTCTTCTGCGAACCTTGCAGAACTAGCACTCCTGGAAGAAAGGATATTGCGGAGACATGGCTTGCGGTCTCAATCTGGAATAATCAATTTGTTGCATACCACTTGATGCAATGTGGTAATGCGTAATGATAAACCTTCTTTCAACAGTGGGATGAATAGAGAAACTATTCCTATGAAATGATATTCCAAGACAACGATCTTGTAATGAAGTATCTAATCAAAACGTCAGCGTAAAATTTCGCGTGATCTTCACACATAGCATTGGCTTCAACAGCACTATGTTCAAAAAAGTGACGAATGATTGAAAAAGGCTATACTGTTAACAGAGAATTTCTATAAAAACCTAACAGTTTCATCAGCTGATATCTTAACGCATGAATCAGGGAAGTGGTGTGGTATTTCTCTCAGTCCGAGCAAGTGAACGATGTTAAGTAGCTGACAATAATCATTCCAACAAACTGGTTGAGCAGTGTTGCAGTCTTGTCTCAGCCCTCACCCCTAAAAAGTAACATTGCTCAAAATTTATATTAGTTTCGCCTCCTAATACATACATCATATTCAAATGGCTTTGAGCACTGTGGGACTTAACTGCTGAGGTCATCAGTCCCCTAGAACGTAGAACTACTTAAACCCAACTAACCTAAGGACATCACACACATCCATGCCGGAGGCAGGATTCGAACCTGCGACCGTAGCGGTCGCGCGGTTCCAAACTGTAGCGCCTAGAACCGCTCGGCCACTCTGGCCGGCACATCATATTCATCTGTACTCTCATTTACAGTAAATCTTTCTTCATCCAACAGATACTTCCACATCTATGTATGTTCCTCTTTTCACTGATGGTTGCGGGATCTTGGCTGTTCAGTACACAGTGTGAAATCAAACATCTTTCCGTAGTCTAAATTTCAAACTAGCTTTTTTGTTGGGCTACCAGTTTCGGTGGCATATTACGCAATCTTCAGACCCCTTGACAGAAATGTAGGAAGATTACCATCTTTGGTCGAGTCAAAATAGGGTCCAGCATTCAATACCTGGTATCCGTAGATTTATGAGACAGAGATCATTCCAGTGTTGGTCCATCATTCGGCAGTTGATGAATACGGGGATTCCCATTTGATTTCCCGAAGGATCTCCGTAACGCTTACGTGTTGTTTCAACCCACCGGTAACAAGTCTAGCAGCCCACCTGTGAATAGCTTCGATGTCTTCCTTCAGTACGATTTGGCTCGGATCCCAAACACTCGAGCAATACTCATGAGTAGGTCGCACCAGTGTCCTACATGCCTTTACTGGTGAACCACTCTTTCCCAAAAATTCCCAATAAATTGTAGTCGACCATTCGCCTTCCCTATGACAATTCTCACGACCTCGTACCATTTTATATCGCTGTGCAACGTTACGCGCGGACATTTAAACAACCTGACTGTGCCAGGCAGGAAACTGGTAACACTGTATGCGAACATTACAGGTTTGTTCTTCCTACTCATCCGCGCTGACTTAAATTTTTCCACATTTAGAGCTAAGTGCCATTCTTCACACCAACTAGAAATTTTGTCTGTGTCGTCTTGTATCCACATACTGTCATTCAACTTCGATATCAATCGTTTTCAGTCGCCCATTCAGCTGTCGTCTCACAAATCAGTGGAAGTCGAGACAAAACAGCATCGCGCAGTGCAGCGCAAGGTCCAATTCTCTACGCCACTGGTTAGCTCAAGCTCAGAAACCGTGCAATAAATGTCGCACTTTTTTCAGTAACCTCCAGGTCACGCAGCAGTTGATATTTAGCTTGTGGATTTCCACGAACGTTAACTATCTTCTTCTAATTATGCTTCTTTTGTATCCTCTCTCTACGTGTCATCCCTCCTCTTTTGGCATGTTGAGTTCATAAATAAATAAATATTATTGCCAAAATTCCACAGCAGAAACCAACATGATAACTCTCACCATTTCCTTGTTAGGGATATCAGTGTGGTATGACAAGAGAACCAGATGAACCTTTTAACATACGAGGGCAAGTAAATTATTATCCGCAAAGTAGTTTATCTTAATCCAATAGGAAACTTACAAGAACACCATTTTTCGACATAGTCTCCTTTTGTTTCAACGCATTTGGTCCGTCGCTGTACAAGCTTACAGATGCGCTCATAAAAGAAGGTTCTCGGTTGAGTTGCTAGCCAGGAATGCATCGCTTCTTTCATTGCTTCGTCCGAGGCAAATCGACGGTCCCTTAATGCCTGCTTGAGTGGACCAAACAAGTGATAGTCAGAAGGGGCAAAGTCGAGACTATATGGAGGATGATCCACTACTTCAAATCAGAGTTTCTTGAGCGTTTCAGCAGTGTGGGCAGCAGCATGCGGACGGGCATTGTCGTGCAACAATAGAACACTTTGTGACAGCAATCTTCGGCGTTTGCTTCTAATTGCAGGCTTCAGCATGGCAGTAAGCATCTCGCTGTAACGTACACTGTTTATTGTTGAGCCCCTTTCGCCATAAAGTTGCAGTACTGGACCTTGTGCGTCCCAAAAAACCGTAAGCATCAATTTTCCTGCGGACCACTGGGTCTTGAACTTTATCTTGGACGCCTAATCTGGATGTTTACATTCCGTACTCTGCCGTTTACTCTCCGGCTAGTAATGATGGATCTGTGTTTCGTCAGCAGTAATGATCCTGTCTAAGAAATGGTCACATTCGTTACCATAGCGATCCAAATGTTTTTTGTAGATGTCCAAACGCGTTTGTTTATGCAGCTGTGCCATTTGTATTGGAACCCATCTTGCACAAACTTTATGGTACCAAAGTCTGTTGTGTATGATTTCGTAGGCAGAACCATTACTAATTTGCAGCCGATGTGCCACCTCGTCAACAGTTAATCATCTGTCTAAGTGAATCATTTCACATCAACGCTCAATGGTTTCTTTATTTTTGTCGGTAAACGGTCGTCCGGCTACTTCATCGTGCGTAACACTTGTGCGATCAATTCGGAATTTTTGAATCCATTCGTAGACACTCTGTTATGGCAAAACATTGTTCCCATAGTGTACCGTAAGTCTTGGATGAATTTCGGCCCCTGACACGCCTTCCGACCACAAAAAACCCGTCACTGAACGTTGCTCTTCTTTGGAGCAGCGTAGAGCGATGATTAACAGCACAGCAGCGATAACGAAACTAGCCTAGCAGCTTGAGAATTGCAAAGATATAACAACACATAAACACAGTATGCGTCATCAACGTAAAACGACAGAACTACCAAAATAAACAAAAGTATAACTACATTGGGGATAATAATTGAGTTACTCTCGTGCATTTGACACTGACGACACATTTATTATATTTTCAAGAAAAATTTCTGCTCAATAAATTCTACAGTTAGCACGCGTCTGAGCATTCCTTGAACACACACGACAGCGCACACATCAAGCACCCTCTAACTCATTCCACACCAACTCCCGTCTTGTAGCTTCCCCTTCACAACACAGTGCTTTTTCAATATTATTACAGAGAGATGAACGGATTATTCGACCATAAAAAAAGGCTAATAATATGTTCAGAAAGTGCAAGAATAGAAACCTTTCTCATTATTACGTACAATACTGAACAAGTAAAAGTGTATGGTGCTCGGCAAGCAGCTGAAAACTTATTTTTGTTAAAACAATGGTTGCGTTTTGTGTTAATTAACTGTAGGAAGTGAACACGGTAAACTACCGTAACCTATTCCAAGCAAAGTGGCCATTTTGAAAGCTTCATATGGGATGCGTGCAGCAGAGAGGTCCGTAATGAAAAAAGTTGGAATTTCATCTGTAGTTCTGGGAGCGTTGCATCTAACTTCAGGACCCGCTGACAACTGTGTAACGAATTCCTACACTCAACTCTTACAGTTCCATTAGTCAGCTAATAGAACCGCCAAAATTCGAGAGCAAGTTACTAATTTATACCTTAATAAGGAAGTAATAACGTCAGGTTACAGCTTCGCCTCAAATAGAAAATGGCCTGTTAATATTACAGAATTAGCTGTAGTTCAGTGTGACCACCAAGCGATTAGTGTGTAGGACGTACGACTCTCGAGACATGTCACTGTACTTTAGCAATAATATCATGCACCCAATCCCGTAAAAAGCAAGACTGGATAACGCGAATGCTATCGCAGAACCGTCTAGCCAGCTCATGCATCCAAACTGCTGACATGAATAACGTACGGAAGAATTGAAAAGAAAGCTGATGATCGATGACGTTCAATTTAGTTTCTGGAAAGATGAAGGCACCAGAGAGGAGAACCGACAGTTCGGTTAGTAATGGATGCCAGCCTTAAGGCCACGTATTCATTCAAAAAATCTGATTCGAAAAATCTGATTCTTTTTTATCTGTGCGTTAAAAATGTTTCTACAGCCCATTGATCGAAGTATTGTCACGTGCGCCGTGTGACGCTCTCAGCCGGGGACGCCCGGATCAGGTAGAAAATCTGTGCCGTGACGCAAGTTCACAAAATGATTTATACTGCAGTGTGCAAGCAAACGTATTCGCCGGAAAAGCTGACGAACAATGTGTGCAGGCTGCCGAACGCAGTATAACCAGCTCAGCCAGATCGTTTTTTTTTTTTTTTTTTTTTTTTTTTTGCCAAGACGAACGAGGCAAATGCTCTCCTGGAGCAATTCGAGTTACAGGAAGGTTTAATATACAGTCCTGGAATTGCAAATTGCAGACTACTAAACCTAAGTAACGAAAACACTTCTTTTGTCAAATTTTGTTCCACATTGGTAAAAACATTATTTTTACTGCCATATTAGATTTGCCATTTCGAATTTTTAAAATCTAACTTCTAATTGGTGTTCAGTGACATCAAGAACGTATAAGAACATATAGTTTTTATGCAGATTGAACTAATAATACATGGAAAAGCTTACCTAAATTTTAAACAGATTTTATACGAATGCATAGTTTAGCGGTTTTTCTCGATAAAAAAGAGTTGAACATACTAACTTCAATCTTTGATTCCTGAAACGTAAATAGTTTTTTTGGGAGCTTATACCTATAATATGCCAAATATGTTAATTTTTATAATGCCATAAAGAGTGAAAAAAGCCCCTAAAATCGAACTCAGAGTTAATCACCATACAGTTAAATTTAAAGTTATTTCATTATGGTTACATGCTGGCTTCCACACACGTAACGTAGTACCGACTAATTTTAACCGTTTTTTACTGTAGATAACTGCTGCGGGGGCTAGGCTGCACGATCAAACAATACTTTCGAGCGCTGTTTTTTTTTTATTGAAAATTTAAAATAAAGTTCGAAGTACGATCAATCAAAATCCCAAATGGGTCCTTTTTATGTCTCAAAAAAGTTTCAAACTTCGCCTGTGTTGTACTCATTTGAATGAGAACCTGGCCAAAAGCAAAATCGAGACAGTACATTGAAATTTTTGTCGACCTATGAAACGTGTTCGAGAGAGTAAAATGGTACAGGATGTTTGAAACTCTAGTAAAAATAAGTATGCGCAATACAGGCTGATTTTTTACACCATGTACAGACTCTAGGGGTTGGTCGATGAATGGATAAGGAACAAGAAAAGTCTGATGAACTTACGCTGGAAATGTTTTCTAAAGACCATTTTTTCAGTCATATTTTGTTACAGAGTCTGCAGTATAATACGCGCTGTACCTTGCAGACTCAGTTACAGTATGCATAGTTTCCTCCTACAGGGTGGTACTTTTCCTCATACGTCATGCCCTAGTGCCCTCTCCTGCCATAGTCATTGGTAATGTTGGGTCAGACACTCTTCTCTTGCTGACTCACCTTGTGGTGGATGTGATACAGCGCTGTAAACAATGGTTCCGCATTCGAATCGACAGCTTGCCGAAATGGTGCTTACTTATGGAAAGGCAAATGGCAACAGGCGGCGGGCAGCAAAATTGTATCAGGAGAGACATCCCCGCCAACAACAACCACAGCAATCAATGTTTGCAACAGTGTTGCGCCGTTAGTCTGAGACTCGGTCGTTTCAGGAAGCAGGAAATCATGAAGGACTTTCCCGAAATGTTCGAACACCAAACTTAGAGGAGAATGTGATTAACACTGTGGAAGGCGACCGCCGTCTCACTAACAGGAAGGCCCACCAGTAGAGAAAAATCCATACGCCCGTGTGTAACATTCTCCATAACAACATTATCACTTATGGTGTGTGGAGGGCTTACTAGGAGAAGAATTTCCACATCGGGAGCAGTCTTGTCACTGGTTGCTTCAAATCAAATGGCTCCAAGCACTATGGGACTTAACATGTGAGGTCATCAGTCTCCTAGACTTACAAGGGAACCTCCCCATCGCACCTCCCTCAGATTTAGTTATAAGTTGGCACAGTGGATAGGCCTTGAAAAACTGAACACAGATCAATCGAGAAAACAGGAAGAAGTTGTGTGGAACTATGAAAAAAATAAGCAAAATATACAAACTGAGTAGTCCATGCGAAAGATAGGCAACATCAACGATACTGTGAGCTCAGGAGCACCGTGGTCCCGTGGTTAGCGTGAGCAGCTGGGAAACAAGAGGTTCTTGGTTCAAATCTTACCTCGAGTGAAAAGTTTACTTTCTTTATTTTCGCAATGATCTGTCCGTTCGTTCATTGATGTTTTTGTTCACTGTAATAAGTTTAGTTTAGTGTCTTTGTTTTGCGACCGCACCGCAAGACCGTGCGATTAGTAGACGAAAGGACGTGCTTCTCCCATGCGAACCGAAAACATTTGATCGCAAGGTCATAAGTCAACCGATTCCTCCATAGGAAAACACGTCTGATATGTTCTATACGACACTGGTTACAGATAATAATTGTCTCGAAATAAAAAATTAAATTTTTCACGTGAGGGTAGACTTGAACCAAGGACCTTTCGTTCCGCAGCTGCTCACGCTAACCACGGGACCACGGCGCTACTGAGCTAAAGCCTTCCATGATATTGCATATATTGCAAATAGACTATTCAGTTTGTATATTTTGCTTATTTTTTCATAGTTCCGCACAACTTCTTCCTGTTTTCTCGATTGATCTGTGTTCAGTTTTTCATGGCCTACCCACTGTGCCAACTTATAACTAAATCTGAGGGGGGTGCGATGGGGAGGTTCCCTTGTTAGAACTAATTAAACCTAACATCACACACATCCATTCCCGAGGCAGGATTCGAACCTGCAACCGTAGCAGCAGTGCGATTCCGGACTGAAGCGCCTAGAACCGCTCGGCCACAGCGGCCGGCACTGGTTTCTTCACCAGGCAACCACGACTCCGGGATCTGTGTCATCCATCCTATTCACATATGTGGTCACCTTTACGGAGAGTGGTATCTTCAGCTTTCATGTTAGTCATCTGTGGGATAGTAGCAGATTCCTCAAGTTGTGGTAGCAGCGGATCATCAGGATCGGTGCAGCCGGAATGTGTGGTCTGGGATAACTGACGACCGCATTTTCTGACCAGTCTTCCTTCCACGTCTCCTAACAGACCGGAACCATCGTTGTTTCTTGCGAGTCACTTTGCCTCCCCTGCTGGAAGAAGTGCCACTGATGGTTTGAAGGGTTACGTGGCTGCTAAACGGTGATGCTCCAGCCCATTTCGCCGTTAACGTCCGTACGCATCTCGATCGTGTCTTTACTAGTCAATGGATCGGACGAGGGGATCCAGTTTCAGGCCTGCTCGTTCGCCGGACCCCCGTCCGTGCAATTTATGGTTATGGGGCCATCTCAGACGTGTCGTGTATGCACAGCCCATTCCACATGTGGAAAAACTGGAGCATCGTATTCGTACTGCCTTTCACACTCTGCCGATGCTACAGCGCATACACGCATGCGTTAAAGCACATGGAAAACATTTTCAACACATATTGTAATTGTAGCTGCATGTTTCAGCGCCTATTAGACCTCAGTCTCTGTAAAAATGTATGATTAAAGAAATGATCTCTAGCATGGGATCCATGTATATCCGGAGATAAGTTCATTAGACCTTTTTTGTTCCGTATTCTGTCATCGATCAATCCCTAGAGTTTGTACACGGTGGAAAAGAACACCCTGTGTATGGGAATATGTGTAATACACAATATGTACAAGAACCGAGCGAAAAGTAAAGCCTCGGGAGGAATACTGCCATAAAAAGCTCTGAAGTATATTGGATAGGGGACTTCCCATTGTCCACTTATAGCTTCTTCTCCTTCCATTCACTCATGATGATTGCTTAAACGCCTGTTTGCGCCCTGTAACTAATGCCGTCTTTTCCTCGCGATTAATGTGCGACTGACACGTTTGGGTAATACGGCCTTGTCTTTACCTTCTTCTTGTATTAAATGTAGCGGCTACAACTGCTGCAGGATTATTTATGACTGTTCCACGAATAACTAATCAAATACGAAAGACGCAGATGTAAACGACAACACCTCCTGTTGTAACTGACAAATATAGCCAAACCCGGTAATATCGCATCACTGTCTATAATGTTCTACTTGGTAAAGAATTTAATGTTCAAATGTGTGTGAAATCTTATGGGACTTAACTGCTAAGGTCATCAGTCCCTAAGACACACTACTTAACCTAAATTATCCTAAGGACAAACACACACACCCATGCCCGAGGGAGGACTCGAATCTCCGCCGGGTCCAGCCGCACAGTCCATGACTGCAGCGCCCCAGACCGCTCGGCTAATCCCGCGCGGCAGAATTTAATGTGTTATTGCAAAAACTTTCCAACTTTTGCACAACATGGTCAACAGAGCACATAACTAACAATAATTAACTGAAGTACAAAGCCCATTTTGACAGGTTTAGCTTAACTCAGAATAATTCAGATATGAATTAATATACCAATGAAATCGTGTTTTGGATAGCTTTTCTCTAATGACTGACTGTTATGAAAAGGTTAACTTACTCTCATGCTGAATGAATTTTTTTCCAAATTGTAATATTACTTTCTGTGAAGTTAACCGTTTACATCTGAATCGGTGATCAGATCAGGTATGTTAGTTATGTTGAGCGTAGTATTCAGCAAAGGGCAAATGAATAGAGGTGTGCTAGTAACGTGTATTGTTTGTCCACTATTGCATGAAATATTCAGAATGAAAATAATGAATGTTTGTTGAGTATAGAAGTGTGAGTTGGGTATGAATGTACAGAACTTAACCAGAGTCATTGAAGTACAAAGTGACACTTGATGCAATAAGTAATAGCAGCATTTCTGAATGACATCGCAAACTCTTAAGTGGCTCAGAGATAGTGTTTGCAAGTTAGTGGTATTCCCACTAAATCTGGTGGTTTTGAACACCTGTCTGGTGTTCAGATTTTGCATCTACTGCCTAGTGGGAATTACGGTGGATTTTAAAAATATTTTGGTTGATTTTCAATAAAATAATTTTTAAGAATAGTTGATCCATGCAACATACCGCAAAGGCACTATGTAATTTTCTGTCGTCTAGGAGCTCTTACATTTGTATCAGGTAAGCATTTATAACACGCGTCATTCTCTCTTCATTCCCGTATTCTTGTGCGCCCGTATTGTTATGCACTATGACAACCTCCATCTCCTGTCATACTACACATTATGCGGACACTTTTAGATTGCAATTTAAGTGAAATCTGTGGGGGGAGGGGGGAGTGTTGGTCTGTGGTTGTGCAAGATACTGACACAGGTCGGACCTGAACTACCACGTTTACGACAATACCAACCTCAGAAAACTATTGTGTCTTAGCCGTTGTCGAATGCTTTGTGTACTCCGCCTTGTTTTGTGCTACGCATGGCTCGGTGTTCCCATTTCTTATTCTGAAATGAATGCAGAGACCGTTAAGGTGCTCAAGTACGACTCTTGCAACACCATGTGACCGCAGCAGCAGAAGACACGTGCGTCGACTGCCCGCCATGCACAGTAAGTCGTCGTTTGCTTACGTTCTCCGCCGACTGCCGGGGCTCAAGATACATGGTGCGAGTGATATCTGTAGTGCCGATTTTACGTTAGTGAACGTACTTTTAGTGCTAAATACGGGTAAATTAACGGCACAGTATACAAAGAAATTTAATGCTTCATGACTGCGCTATAGTAAATTTTAAGAGTGGCTAGAAAGAGTTGAAGGTGACAACACAACAGCATATTGCAAATTTTGTCATTTACATTGTTGGCGCGTTATGCTGACATATTAAGACACCACGACACAAAAAGAAAAAAGAAAAAAACACACAAGACAGCTGCAGTGTCATTTTCTAGCGTAAGACAAACAAGAATAATTTTCAAAACCGTGAAAGAATCTTAGGAGTAAATGAATCTGAAGGTACCCGTGTACCGCTTCCAGCCACTGTGCAATCACGTCACGTAAGTGTTTTGTGCAAGAATAAATTCACATACAGTGATGTCAGCAAAACTTCCAGTACTTAGAACAAAGTGTAGCGCAGTTATAAAAACCTGTACTAAACCCCGATTTAGTGGAAAATGTGCGGCAACATATCGGTGACAACATGCGCAGTTTCTTAATTGATGTCTAACCACATCCTCTGAGGAGCTAATGAAACTGATAAACCTGCCTAACATCGTGTAAGGTCTCCGCGAGCAAGCAAAAGTGCCGCAACACGACGAAGCACGGGCTCGAGTAATGTCTGAAGTAGTGCTAGAGGGGACTGACACCATCAATCCTCCAGGACAGTCCGTAAACCAGTAAAATGGGGTGGAGATCTCTTCTGAACAGCACGTTGCTCAAGAATGTTCATGTTTGGGGGGCGCGGGGAATTGGGGGCGAGTGGTACTGTTTAAACTCATAAGAGTATTCTTGGAGCCACTCTGTAGCAAATTCTGGACGTGCGGGTTATCGGATTGTCCTGCTGGAACCCAAGTCCGTCGGAATGCACACGTTCGTGTCACCTATCAGAGTCGTATCCAGACGTATCAGGGGTCCCATACCACTCCAACTGCACTCGCCCTACGCCATTACAGAGCCTCCAACAGCTTGAACAGTCCCCTGATGTGCGGTACATGGATTCTTGAGTTTGCCTGTAAATCCGTACACGCCCATCCGCTCGATAGAGTTATAAACGAGACTCGTCCGACCAGGCAATATGTTTCCAGTCATCAACAGCCCAATGTCAGTGTAGACTGTCCCAGGGGAGGCGTAAAGCTTTGTGTCATGCATTCAAGGATACATGGATTTCGTCGAATGGTTCACACGCTGACACTTGGTGACGCCCCAACAATGGAATTAGCGGAAGAGTTGCACTTCTGTCACGTTGAACGATTCTTTTCACTCGTCGTTGGACCCGTTTTCGCAGGATCTTTTTCCGTCAGCAGCGATGTCGGAGATTTGATGTTTCAACGGATTCTTCATATTGACGGTACACTCGTGAAATGATAGTGCGGGAAAATCCTCACTTCATCGCTGTATGGGAGAGTTAGAGTCTTACAAATGTTGCCCCAACATACTAAACTTATCCGAATCTGCGGAAAAAATTAGTATTTGGGTCAACATTTGGAAAACTTTAATTCCTCTGTCTCAAACCCCACCCTATGGGGAGAGAGGGAGAGTTTTAGTTTTAGCGAATCAAAATTTACTAAGTAAATAAGTATTTTTTATTTATCCGTAACCAAAAAAAATGGCGAGCACTATGCGACTTAATTTCTGAGGTCATCAGTCGCCTAGAACTTAGAACTAATTAAACCTAACTAACCTAAGGACATCACACACATCCATGCCCGAGGCCGGATTCGAATCTGCGTCCGTAGCGGTCGCTGTAGCGCCTAGAACCGCACGGCCACTCCGGCCGGCCTATCGGTGACCATTTACCACGTAAAAATGAGAACATGGATTTTCTTGAATTACAGCCCCAACTACCAAGAATCAAAACAAATGTTTAAGACAAAATGTGTATAGTTTTTATGTAGAATCTGATTCAGCAATAAAAAAAAATGGGGGTTCCCATTTGAAATTTTGAAGTTGCCTCTCGCCCCACCTCCAGGGGGCTGGGGTGGCGTGCTAATTTTAGCACCAGCAGATGCGCCCTTCGAAAATAACCAACTTTGGATTGTACACAGTTTTTAGTGTGAATTTTATTTTTCGACTTATTCTGGTTTGTCAAAAAATTTACACCCTGCATATTTCAGGGTTATCCTTTATGTCGAACACGTCCAACAGAGCAGGAACCACTGAAATATATAGCTATTGTAAGTGCTGTTGTCTTAAAACGCTACTCAGTAACAGAAAGTAAAAAGTGATGTTAAGTTGTCGGAAATTAAAAGGTGTACTTTGTTTACAAGAATGTCCTCGACAGTAGAGATGAAGCCTTTCATTAGCTTTAGTTCAAAGCTGTGGCAAAATCCCTTATTTGTAACATGCATATCCGCCGGTACTTACTTCCCGCCACACTTATGATTCGTAAACATTTCGAAAAGCGTTCTCACACTTTCACATGTCCACCTCGGGACAATGGCTAGGAAAAAGAAGGCGCAGAAACAATTATATCCGTCTGCCTTATCGATTCACGCAACCTCCATTCCTTGCGGCAGATGAATTTTGTACGATTATTGATTCAAGAACTGTGACTTTATTCTGGTTTTATGGGCCTTCGGTATAATAATTTCTGTCACGTCTAGCTGAATCTGTAAACTGTATCTTGTTTAACTTTTCATATTCAAGAGTATGGAATTATGTCGAAAATTCGTCCTATGTCAAAAATATTTTTGAACATCGTTCCATGGACACAGTCTGTTGTTTACATACTGTCCTTATTCAAACAAAATCGGTTCAGAAAGGTGCAGCGTTGTGCATGTAAGACGTTGACGCTTACGACCAGTGTACATATCATATTTTATGGATATCGTTGATTGACCTAGAGTTCGCGTCGCTGAAGTGCGTAATGATTTAATAGTATGGGGCGACTGAAAATAATGTCACAGGGCTTGAAAAATATAATCTGAATAATAAAACGTTTTAGTGTCATTGGGCAGCTAACAACTCAATGTAGAACATCTACAGTTTCTATGGACAAATAAAATACAGCGTGTGCAGCTAAGACAAGCCACTACTGATATATCCTAAACGAGTAAATACATCGACATGCTGTTTATCTCAAGCTGAAGCGGACTTAACGATGAATTTTCTAGCACAAGCAAGTAATTTTCAACTTTTAAAGCTGCCTGAGTCTAGGATCCGTATTTTTTTCCTTATATACCTTTCTCTGAAGCGTTAGAAAGAGCCTTCGAAGACAAATGTAGCGACATAATATTTTTGAAATTCGATCAAATGGTAATAAGGCAACAGTTCCGCAATCCACAGTACCGTTGTCACCAGAACAGGCCTACAAACTTCTGCCCGACTGTACCAAATGTAAGCAAATGTGAGAGGCAGGTACAGTATAAAGTTTTCAATCATGGCAGGCATGGCATACAAAGGTTACTTACGTGAAATTACGTTGCGAAAAAGCAATGAGCAACTTTAGAGCAGATATGCTCCAGTCCAAAATCAAAATTAAACACATCCAAGCCTTTGGCATTACATCTGCGTCTACGTGATTACTCTGCCATTCACAGTAAAGTGCCTTGCAAATGGTTCAGTGAACCACCTTCAAGCTTTCTCTCTACCGTTCCATTCTCGAATGACGCTCGGGAAAAACGAGCACTTTTTTGTGCGAGCTCTGGTTTCTCTTATTTTATCGTGATAGTCATTTCTCCCTACGTAGCCGCGCGGGATTAGCCAAGAGGTCTCAGGCGCTGCAGTCATGGACTTTGCGGCTGGTCCCGGCGGAGGTTCGACTCCTCCTTCGGGCATGGGTTTGTGTGTTTGTTCTTAGGATAATTTCGGTTAAGTAGTGTATAAGCTTAGGGAATGATGACCTTAGCAGTTGAGTCCCATAAGATTTCACACACATTTGAACACATATCTCCCTACGTAGGTGGGTGCCAACGGAATGTTTTCGGAATAGAAGGAGAAAAATGGTGATTCAAATTTCATGACAAGATTCCGTCGCAGCGGAAAACGCCTTTATTTTATTGACTGCCACTCCAATTCGCATATCATATCTGTGGCACTATCTCCTCTGTTTCACGATAATACAGAACGAGCTGCCTTTCTTTGAACGTTTTCGATGTCATCCGTCAGTCCCACCTCATGCGAATCCCACATCATGCAGCAATACCCCAGAATGTTGCGGACAATCGTGGTGTAAACAGAGCTGCATGCTCCTTACCTCACGCGAAACGTCATTTGGCACTTATCGGCGTGATGTGTGGTTTATGAGCAGACGCTCGACCATGAAATCCAAGTTTTCTCACCTCCCACCTGTCATAGTACTTGCAGTGGATCCTGATGCAGTTTGAGGTAATGTGTGACGGTCCAGATAGATGTCTGCCTATTACACTTTACGACCCTCTTCAACTGTCGGCGATCTCTGTCAGTCAACAGAGCAGGTCGGCCTGTACGCTTTCATGCTGTACGTGACCCTTCATCTTTCCACTTCACTATCGCATCGGAAATAGTGGACCTAGGGACGTTTAGGAGTGTGGAAATCTCGCGTACAGACGTTTGACACAAATGACACCCAATCACCTGACCATGTTGGAAGCCCATGACTTCCGCGGAGCGCCACATTCTGCTCCCTCACGATGTCTAATGACTACTGAGGTCGCTGGTATGGAGTACCTGGCGGTAGGTGGTACCACACTGCACCTAATATGAAAAACGTATGTTTTTGGGGGTGTCCGGATACTTTTGATCCCATAGTGTACCAACCTGGGGACCAGCATGGGAGCACATTGGAGAACATGCGTTGCTGTCCGTGCTGATAACACGCCATATGAGGAACCATGGCTGCCCTTCTGTAGCGTCCACTTGGTCACCATACATAGCGGTGACTACAGTGTATTTATTGTCTCTGAATCGAAGTGCCATTTCTGTTCATCTCATTGCGTATTTCTTTGTTACGTTCTGTAATATGCTGTAGCAGTTCTTTCTATGTAAGGTCGCAGTTTTATAGAGTTAGGTTACTTTGGAGTGTCAAACCGTACGAAAGTTACATTCGTGCTCAAGTTTTGCTCGTCAGTGAATGTGTGCAGAATTTGCGGGACATGTATCAAGTGTAACTGCATTTAGTGGAATGTTGTCAAGGTGACCATAATTTCGGAAAACTTTCGCTATAATAATTGAAAAATAATGAAAATTTTTTACAAGTAACAATAATTACATGTGTTGAGTGGTACTTACGATAGGTAAATAAATTAGTGAAATCAATGTGAAGTGAAGTAGAAATTAAAAAATAAATGAAAAACTTAGTTTAGTTTAGAAGAATTACACACTGGCAAACAGCGGACAGAGCAGCAGTGGCAACCGCCGGCGCTTGCAAGTCAGCACGTTCAGGAGAAGCCATCGCCCACCCCACACAAGTGGAAGCTGTCGATTCAGCCGTCAGGGCATCGCCCGACCAGCTCACGTGTTTCTCAGTTGTCACATGTGATCACAGGCCCTCGCCTACATTCCAAGAGCCAATGACCGACGTTAAGAAGATTCTTCGAGAAGTTTTTCAACGTGACAGAAGAGTCAATGGCCGGATCACGTGTTACTCAGTTGTCAAATGTGATCAAATGCCTTCGCCTACATTCCAGGAGCCAATGATCGACGTTAAGAAGATTCTTCGAGAAGATTTTCAACGTGACAGAAGAGGCAATGACCGTGAAGTCGTTCACCTCCAGTGAACTGAAGTGAATGAATACGCGAGACGCAGTGGGCCCGACAGTAGTAGTTTTCAGTTCAGTTTCGCTGCTGAAGACCGTCATGCAGGAAGAGACTACATCGTACACAGAAGCACCAAGTCCGCCGCTGTAGTGGAATAGCAAGCAGCAGCCTTGTCGCCAGAAGACAGAAGTTAGATGGTATTTGAAGACTGATTTTTACGTACCCATGACTCGTGAGGACGGGAAGGAGACGGCGTCACATCAACAGTCACCTGTGAGCTGGGATGAAGATGTGACAGCCGAAGACTGGCAAGCTGGAGTCCGTTGTTCGAGTCCAGGACACTGCCCTTCCCCCGCCACGCCGCTCCGTTGGCCGACGCACAACACTGACACACGCGGCCGCTTAGAGAAGAGAAACACTGGGACGCCACATCCAAGGTATCACCATCCAATTCACGACTTCGTTCTCAATAATTTAACGGGTCACAGCACGATACGCGTCTCCAGTCAACTGGGCGAAACGGCGACACGAGATACACACCACCAGGCGTAATCAGACGACGCCGCTGCCGCAGCAGAAGGCTTCGCAAACGACACAGCTGCCGCTCTCCGAGCCAGAACAGTCCAGTAAGGAAACCATTGTACAAAACTTTCAATAAAAGTTAACTTACGTAAAAATGCTGTCTCATTCTACCTCATACCCGACACAAGGAAGAACCCACCCTGCCCACATGTTCTTAAGAGAGAAAAAGTAATTTATTTAGTGTTTTTTACCCTGACACAATGCTTTAGAATCAATGCCCTTTGCAGTAATGCTCATGCTGACAACTGACTAGCATCAAAAGAGAAAACCCAGTTACACATGCACCCTCAGTTAACTCCAGTTTCATGTAGAAGTTTGTTATGAAAAAGCGCAGGTTAGTGAAGGAAATTGTTTGGAATATATTGCACTCGTCGGAAAATTACGTGAAAGCGAGTGATGCAGTCAGTGTCGTGCTACGTAAGGACGCTACACAACCGTTTGTCAGAAAAGATGCTGGAGCAGCGTCTGTAGTGTCACAACACAGAGCACGTCGAGTGTGTAGGATTGTGCGGTGAAGACGTCGAATGATGTGGGAGCGCTGTACAAATACTGTTACAATTAACGATTTCAGATGTAATACTGAGAACGCAAAATCAGAAAGACTACTCGATAAAAACGATATCAAAGACGTGTAATTTTAAGAACGTGATGAACCTGGCGAAATAATGTAATGTGATCAATGATAAAAGTTGGTGCTGTAAAGGAAATTGGTAATAATAAGTGATAAAAGGAATAATTGTAGCCCAATTATTTGCTTCAATCATATACTACCTATCAGCATTAATAAAAGATCGACGCATTGAAGCGAAGCTCACCAACATCTCGAAAGTAACAAAGACCAGATTATGTATAAGTGTTTCAGAATAAGTAGAAGGTACATCTGAACAATAGTTCAGGATAAAGAATGGAGAATTTCAGTGGTCTGGTTTGAAGTTAACATGGCGAAGATTGTCTCATTAATATTTCGTTACACTCAAGAGATCCGTTGCGGGAATAAAGATTTAAAAATAAACACTTAACAGTTAAAAAACGGAAAAGACACGATAATGGTTAGTCTTGACTTCGGCTTCCTGTACAAGAATTATAACCAACAGAAGCCGTGAAAAAGTTACAACGTATTGGCATCTTAAGCAGAATGATCCCGCGATGATGTTACAAACTATCAGGGATATTAAATAAGGCCAAGTATATCAGTTTGAGGTAAGGGACCATTACCTATAAAGCCATAATGATTCTGACACCTTTCATACTGGAGTTTATGTGCCGGTTCTGCTCTTGTAGGCTATGACTGTAGGGCACGAAACTTCCGGCACTGGTAATATGGACGAGAACAAGGAAACGGTCCAGAAAAATCGGGCCATAAAACGCTCAGCTTACGAGCTATGAGCACCAGTTCATCTTCGACAATGTGAAACACAGCATTTCCGCTACTAGCTGTTTGGTTGCCATATTTTTGTTGTATGTAGGATTGAATTTTTTTTCTTGTTTTGGTCCATACTTTTTTTTTTTTTTTTTTTGTCATCACTATACTGACGGGTTTGATGCGGCCCGCCACGAATTCCTTTCCGGTGCTAACCTCTTCATCTCAGAGTAGCAGTTGCAACCTACGTCCTCAATTATTTGCTTGACGTATTCCAATCTCTGTCTTCCTCTACAGTTTTTGCCCTCTACAGCTCCCTCTAGTACCGTGGAAGTCATTCCCTCATGTCTTAGCAGTTGTCCTATCATCCTGTCCCTTCTCCTTATCAGTGTTTTCCACATATTCCTTTCCTCTTCGGCCGGCCGCGGTGGTCTCGCGGTTCTAGGTGCGCAGTCCGGAACCGTGCGACTGCTACGGTCGCAGGTTCGAATCCTGCCTCGGGCATGGATGTGTGTGATGTCCTTAGGTTAGTTAGGTTTAAGTAGTCCTAAGTTCTAGGGGACTAATGACCACAGCAGTTGAGTCCCATAGTGCTCAGAGCCATTTGAACCATTTGAACATTCCTCTCCGATTCTGCGTAGAATCTCCTCATTCCTTACCTTATCAGTCCACCTAATTTTCAACATTCGTCTATAGCACCACATCTCAAATGCTTCGATTCTCTTCTCTTCCGCTTTTCCCACAGTCCATGTTTCAGTACCATACAATGCTGTACTCCAGACGTACATCCTCAGAAATTTCTTCCTCAAATTAAGGCCGGTATTTGATATTAGTAGACTTCTCTTGGCCAGAAATGCTTTTGTGCCAAAGCGAGTCTGCTTTTGATGTCCTCCTTTTTCCGTCCGTCATTGGTTATTTTACTGCCTAGGTAGCAGAATTCCTTAACTTCATTGACATCGTGACCATCAATCCTGGTGTTAAGTTTCCCGCTTTTCTCATTTCTAGTACTTCTCATTTCCTTCGTCTTTCTCCGATTTACTCTCAAACCATACTGTGTACTCATTAGACTGTTTATTCATTTCAACAGATCATTTACTTCTTCTTCACTGTCACTCAGGATAGCAATGTCATCAGCGAATCGTATCATTGATATCCTTTCACCTTGTATTTTATATTCCACTCCTGAACCTTTCTTTTATTTCCATCATTGCTTCCTCGATGTACAGATTGAAGAGTAGGGGCGAAAGGCTACAGCCTTGTCTTACACCCTTCTTAATACGAGTACTTCGTTCTTGATCGTCCACTCTTATTATTCCCTCTTGGTTGTTGTACATATTGTATATGACCCGTCTCTCCCTATAGCTTACCCCTACTTTTTTTCAGAATCTCGAACAGCTTGCACCATTTTACATTGTCGAACGCTTTTTCCAGGTCGACAAATCCTATGAAAGTGTCTTGATTTTTCTTTAGCCTTGCTTCCATTACTAGCCGTAACGTCAGAATTGCTTCTTTTCCTAAAGCCAAACTTTACTTTTCCTTTACTTTTCCTAAAGCCAAACTGATCGTCACCTAGCGCATTCTCAATATTCTTTTCCATTCTTCTGTATATTATTCTTGTATGCAGCTTCGATGCATGAGCTGTTAAGCTGATTGTGCGATAATTCTCGCACTTGTCAGCTCTTGCCGTCTTCGGAATTGTGTGGATAATGCTTTTCCGAAAGTCAGATGGTAAGTCGCCAGACTCATATATTCTACACACCAACGTGAATAGTCGTTTTGTTGCCACTTCCCCCAATGATTTTAGAAATTCTGATGGAATGTTAGCTATCCCTTCTGCCTTATTTGACCGTAAGTCCTCTAAAGCTGTTTTAAATTCCGATTCTAATACTTGATCCCCTATCTCTTCTAAATCGACTCCTGTTTCTTCTTCTATCACATCAGACAAATCTTTACCCTCATAGAGGCTTTCAATGTACTCTTTCCACCTATCTGCTATCTCCTCTGCATTTAACAGTGGAATTCCCGTTGCACTCTTAATGTTACCACCGTTGCTTTTAATGTCACCAAAGGTTGTTTTGACTTTCCTGTATGCTGAGTCTGTCCTTCCGACAATCATATCTTTTTCGATGTCTTCACATTTTTCCTGCAGCTATTTCGTCCTAGCTTCCCCGCACTTGCTATTTATTTCATTCCTCAGGGACTTGTATTTCTGTATTCCTGATTTTCCCGGAACATGTTTGTACTTCCTCCTTTCATCAATCAACTGAAGTATTTCTTCTGTTACCCATGGTTTCTTCGCAGCTATCTTCTTTGTACCAATGTTTTCCTTCCCAACTCCCACGTCCCAAAATGTGAAAAGCAAAGAGTTTGCTGTAGATGACATTTGCTCCACAGAGAATTTTTCGTGGTGCTCTAAGAGCTTCTGTACTGTCAGAGACCACCTATTTGGACGAGGCATTAAACTTCTCTTTCAGTGCGCTGTCATTCCTATAGTGATTTCCGCCCAAAACTTCCTTTCTTTTGAGAAAAAATTATGGTTTCAAATCTGGATGTAATGCGGATGTTTAAACACTTCCTACACAAACTGCAGAAACAAATCTTCCGTCAGTACAGCAAAGCGTGTCGTGTACAATCCATGTGCAAAAAATTCCACGCCGTTTGTTCTGAATTGTGCAACTGATCTATGCATCTGGAACATGGGTAATGAAAAAATTATATAGAAGCGGATGACAGGTATGTGATATGAAGCGAGATAGAAACATCAAGGGTAAGATGGTATCAGCACTTGAAGAGAGCGGAAAACAAGAGGATTCCCAAGAAACATACATAAAATGGAAATGCGAAGGGAACGACAAAGAGGAAGAACAAATGATAGATGGCTGAAAGGTATGGAAGAGTGTACTGAAATAATAAAAGGCGAGAATTCGACCAAAGCGAACATACAAAGATGGTGGAAAAACAAGACAAGAAGACGAGTCTATTGTCAAAAAAAGAAAAAAAAACGAAGCAAAACAAAAAAAAAACAGCCTAACGCAGTAAACTGTTCAAGATGATGATGATGATGAATCTGTGAAGGGTCCTATCAGTAGGCCACCACATTTATTGTATCTGCTTTAGGACTAAAAGTCCATGAGGACGAAGCAATTTTCGTTCGTTTTGTTGGGGACTGTGAACGATGCGATTCCACTGACTGGCGCTTCGTATCTGGTCCTTACGTGAAAAACATTTTTTGTCACATAATGGGCTTCCAAAATTCCTCGCCACCCTTGTACTGAAGTAGAAAAATCGGTGCAACTCCCATTCATAGTTTTTTTGTGTTCATTCATAAAAAGTCGAACTCAACAGCCAAGCACTTTGCTATAGGCCAAATCACAACAGATTGATGAAGAAGGAACAGTGTAGTTTCGGCAAAGCTGAATATTAAAACAACTATACTATTGAATTTTTTGCTGGATCACTGATCTGAGTTCGTCAGTGAAAACTGAAGATCGGCCTGATCGTTCTTCATCGTGAATATTCGTTTGTATGTTATTAATCATAAAGTAAAATTTTTCGAACAGACTTCATCACAGCCGGCCGCGGTGGTCTCGCGGTTCTAGGCGCGCAGTCCGGAACCGTGCCACTGCTACGGTCGCAGGTTCGAATCCTGCCTCGGGCATGGATGTGTGTAATGTCCTTAGGTTAGTTAGGTTTAAGTAGTTCTAAGTTCTAGGGGACTGATGACGACAGCAGTTGAGTCCCATAGTGCTCAGAGCCATTTGAAGCATTTTTTAGACTTCATCACATTTCCATAACCTTTGGTTACCTTCCTGTAAATTTCAGTGGGGTGGACAGCTACTGCATTCAGAAAAAGTGTTAGATTACAAATCTCACACTTGACAAGATCGTTAATTTTGTCACACGTACTAAAACTGCACAAGTAAACAGTCGGAGCGTGATGTAACAGCAAACCATTTGCAAGAAGTTAATTTTTACATTTCAACTACTACGAGATTAACTTGAGTACCAGGTCTCGACCGTTTTGTTTACTGTCTGTTGTGTAATTCTCAAAACAAATCTGTTTATGTAAATGGTCTGTTTGCTTACCGGAAACATGCTGTTAATTGTGTTTATGGCCATCGTCATTACACAGGCAATAGCAGACTACATTACTCGGGTACACAGTGACGAATTAATGTCAATATGTTTGCAATGACAGATCGGATAGCATTCGAATGCAGGTGCGCCATAACAAAGCTAATGCTTGGAAACGATTTAAATTTACAAATTTCAGTCCACATGAAGCTCCGCAAACGAAATATATTATTGAGTTCATAAAATTTTAATAATCTTCTAGGCAAGTGATATTAACTAATTTTCGATATTTCGAACGTACGTGCAGTAATCCAGTGGCTGTTCGGCCATAACGAATGAGACACTGTACATTTTCCTGCAACAAAGAATTACGCTTAAATCTGTGGGATGTGTAGGAACTAAAATATTATTTGGGGTTAGTGTCGAAACTGTATGAAGCAGGTAACAAATCATCACATTTCCAGAAACACATTATCATGACACTGCTCAAGAATGTTTATCACGTCTTAAGTAACCAATTTATTTGGTTACTAGTAGCGACATTTCAACACTTCACTTGTTAAAAGTATTTGTTTACGTGTTTCGAACTCTTTTCATCACCAGAGTTATGACTGAAATCATATAACATGATATACCACAATATACACCTCATCACTCATCTATTCGTAATAATTCTCTAACCAACATTCCTGTTCATAACGGTTCCTACTCCCGCTACACCATTTTCTGCTGGTTGACATCACCCTATATTTACCTGAACGGAAATCCTTACCGTCTCTCCATTTCACTCTCCTGATCCCCACTGGATCTAGATTGAGCCTTTGCAGCTCCCTTTTTAGGTTTCAAGGTTTCCTACAACCTTCAAATTTCTGACACTGCATGCTCCAACTCGTAGAATGTTATCCTTTCGTTAGTTTTTCCATTTCTTTCAAGTGGTCACCTCCTCATTTTCAGTTCCCTCTGACATTCCATGCTCCAACTCGTATAAAGTTATCCCTTCGTTAGTTATTACATTTCTTTCTAGTGGTCACCTCCCTCTTCTCAGTCCCCTCTCATGGATCCGAATGGGGAACTAATCCGGAATACTTTTGCCAATGGACATATCATCGTAACACTTTCCATTTACATGGCACGTCTCCTGTGGAGTGGTTTCAAAAATGGTTCAAATGGTTCTGAACACTATGGGACTCAACTGCTGAGGTCATTAGTCCTCTAGAACTTAGAACTAGTTAAACCTAACTAACCTAAGGACATCACAAACATCCATGCCCGAGGCAGGATTCGAACCTGCGACCGTAGCGGTCTTGCGGTTCCAGACTGCAGCGCCTTTAACCGCACGGCCACTTCGGCCGGCGTGGAGTGGTTTCCATCCACTTCTATATCTTCACGCCGTTCATCAGTACAGAGTCTTCCAATTTTCAGGAGTAGTTTCCAACGTCAAGGGTAAGAAAGATCTCTCCATTGGCAAAATATGCTGGCTGGAGTAGCCCCTCATACGGATCTCCGAGTGGGGACTGAGAAGAGGGAAATAACCATTATAACCTCTGCCCACCGTAGAAACCCCTTTGATGGGCCGTTGGTAGAAAGAGTATAGCTCATTATAGCTACTTACACCAGAAAGCTTTTGCAGCTATTGCTGATGATTTGTATTCAGAATCTAAGCAGTGACTGGGTTCGAACCCGGACCACAGACGCCACACAAAGACCGCAGGACGTCATGTGACGCTGTATTTGAACAAAAAAGAGAAAAAGAAAATGGAAACGTTGCAAAGCTTCCAGTGACGCTTTATCTTGACAGCGTCCCATAACCTCGTCAGGAGGTATCGGTAGTATCCATTATGAGCATAATACACTCTCAACACAGAAAACAATGCACCATGATCAAATTTTCCAAATGGTACGGATGTCGGTAGATGTGATGTACATGTAGAGACAAACGAATGATTCGATGTTCAGAGGAAATGAATGATTTATTCAATGAGAATGAGCTTCACAAACTGAGCAAGTCAGTAACGCGTTGGTCCACCTCTGGCCCTTGCGCAGACAGTTATTCGACTTAGTTTTGATTGGCAGACTCGTAGGACGCCATACTGAGGAATATTGTGGTAAATATCCCGAAATTAGCACATTAGAACGTCAAAATCCCGCGCTGGTTGGAGGGCGCTACCGATAATGCGCCTAAACTGGGGAGAAATACGCCGACCTTACTGGCCGAGGTACGGTTTGGCAAGAGCGAAGAAAAGTAATACAAACGCGCACTGAGTGCAGGTGACCTTTACCTTGCTGAAAATTGAGCCGATGATGGATTGCCCTGAAGAGCACCAAAACGGTGATAACAATATCGTCGACGTACCTCTGTGCTGTAATGGCGCACGGATGACAGCCAAAGGGGTCCTGCTATGAAACAAAATGGCACCCAGACAATGACTAATGGTTGTCACGGGTAATTGTCTTCAGTGATGAGTCCCGCTTCGAACTGAGCCCCGATGACAAGTGCGGATGTCCGTGGAGACCTACTGCACAGTGATGGGGTAGTGAACCGACTGTCGTTCCCCATACGGCCCATGAAGCAGGAGTGAAGGGCTGGGGTGGGATTTCATTTCATTTTATTTCATAGCGTTACAGCACAGCGGTACGTCGACGGCATTCTACTCCCCGTTTTCTTTGTCTTTCATGATAAGCCACGCTCGGCTTTCATTCCAGGAAGGTAATGTCCGTCCGCAAATGGCGAGAGTCTGTACTGCTTCCCAAACGCTCACTTGTCAGGCAGATTCACCGGAGCTCTTCCCCCAATGGAGCGTTATGTCAGGACCCTCCAACTAGTGCGGGACTTTGACGGAGCGCCCACTGAACAGTGATTGGCTCGGTACTCCCCAGGTGGCCTTCCGATAACTCTTTCAGTGGCAAGCATCAGGGCTAAAGGAGAACCAACACTTTATTGACTCCCTCAATTTATGAAGCTCTTTCTCTTGAATAAATCATCCAGTTTTTCTGAGCATCGGATCATTCGTTTGTCTCTACATGTACACCTCATGTGCCGATTTCCGTCCCATTTGGATAATTCCTTCATGGTGCATCGTTTTTTGTGTTAAGAATGTGTTATGCTCGTAATGGTCGAGCCCTTACAGGAGGATCATACCTAGATCTCCTAACGATTTTACGAGAGACTGTCAGAATGAAGCGTCGCTGGAAGCTTCCCAAAGTTTTTTTTCCCGTAAAGAGTATACTGGTAACACTACACGGCAGCCCCGACAACCACTCATCATCCTGCAGCCCGATGGTAGTTGCATCAGTCCCTTTTCCACAGTGGTGATTCCGAATGTTCTCTCTGTTAACTTTGCTTCTTTGCCAGAGGGTCACAGCGGTATAGCCAGCACTCGTCCACGATGAGCAGGAGTGGTGTGACACACCTACAACAACTTTGAATCCTCGTTGCTTCGGCCGGCTTCTCGAATGTGTGTGTGTGTGTGTGTGTGTGTGTGTGTGTGTCAGTGTTGCGGAACCCAGCGGGCAACGACCTTTTCCTTGTTCAAAATGTCGCGCAGGATGTACAAAACTGATCCGCATCAGATTTGCACTCATTCCCGCTATCGCCTAGATAGCGACAGCCAGTCTTCGAGCTGCAGGATCTCCATCTCAATTTAGATTCTCAGCTCTTCACAGAGCGATGATCTACCAGTTCGTACTTCGCCATTCAGACTAGTCTGACGACACTGGAAGCATCGGCGTCATCTAATCACTACACCAGTAATGGTGCGCAGTGTTTCGACGTAAAGTCAAGCGCCGACACTTCTGGCGGGAACGACAGAGAAGAGATGGCTGTGAGAAGGGGTCAACCAATCGGACGCTGACTGGACCGCCCTCCAGGACGACAACGCGACAGCAGCGGGTGACTTGTACAGCAGTGTCAACTCTATTCACATCGCTTTTACACTGTACGTAGGACAGACTAGGAATTGTTTATAATGAAGAAGCTTGATTATTTCGTATGTCACCCTTTCCTTGCGACACATCTAGGTAATTGCAGAGTTAACTATTGTCGCTTTAATTTTTTAAATAAAACTCATTAATAGGATTTGTTTTGAACGTTGTCTAGCGATCAGAGTAAGTACCTTTCATAGACACCCCATATTTGACGACGAGCATATAGACATAATACATAGTTGTTATACACTTCGACAAACTCAGCATGCGCTGTTGCAGCTGTGCTCTCTTCAAACATAGAAAAACGTTTCACAGTACACTCCATTTTATCAATGAGCCTCACAGTCGTGTTTAGGCTCCTCTAGCGGTGTACGGCAGTAGTATGATGAGGGATGTTCATGTATATCAGGGATGTAGACGTGTACCTGGAAATAAACAAAAATCAGATTTTTTTTTGTCATCAGTCTACTGACTGGTTTGATGCGGCCCGCCACGAATTCCTTTCCTGTGCTAACCTTTTCATCTCAGAGTAGCACTTGCAACCTACGTCCTCAATTATTTGCTTGACGTATTCCAATCTCTGTCTTCCTCTACAGTTATTGCCCTCTACAGCTCCCTCTAGTACCATGGAAGTCATTCCCTCATGTCTTAGCAGGTCCTATCATCCTGTCCCTTCTCCTTATCAGTGTTTTCCACATATTCCTTTCCTCTCCGATTCTGCGCAGAACCTCCTCATTCCTTACCTTATCAGTCCACCTAATTTTCAACATTCGTCTATAGCACCACATCTCAAATGCTTCGATTCTCTTCTCTTCCGCTTTTCCCACAGTCCATGTTTCACTACCACACAATGCTGTACTCCAGATGTACATCCTCAGAAATTTCTTCCTCAAATTAAGGCCGGTATTTGATATTAGTAGACTTCTCTTGGCCAGAAATGCCTTTTTTGCCATAGCAAGCCTGCTTTTAATGTCCTCCTTGCTCCGTCCGTCATTGGTTATTTTACTGCCTAGGCAGCAGAATTCCTTAACTTCATTGACTTCGTGACCATCAATCCTGATGTTAAGTTTCTCGCTGTTCTCATTTCTACTACTCCTCATTTCCTTCGTCTGTCTCCGATTTACTCTCAAACCATACTGTGTACTCATTAGACTGTTCATTCCGTTCAGCAGATCATTTAATTCTTCCTCACTTTCACTCAGGATAGCAATGTCATCAGCGAATCGTATCATTGATATCCTTTCACCTTGTATTTTAATTCCACTCCTGAACCTTTCTTTTATTTCCATCATTGCTTCCTCGATGTACAGATTGAAGAGTAGGGGCGAAAGGCTACAGCCTTGTCTTGAACCCTTCTTAATACGAGCACTTCGTTCTTGATCGTCCAATCTTATTATTCCCTCTTGGTTGTTGTACATATTGTATATGACCCGTCTCTCCCTATAGCTTACCCCTACTTTTTTCAGAATCTCGAACAGCTTGCACCATTTTATATTGTCGAACGCTTTTTCCAGGTCGACAAATCCTATGAAAGTGTCTTGATTTTTCTTTAGCCTTGCTTCCATTATTAGCCGTAACGTCAGAATTGCCTCTCTCGTCCCTTTACCTTTACTAAAGCCAAACTGATCGTCACCTAGCGCATTCTCAATTTTCTTTTCCATGCTTCTGTATATTATTCTTGTAAGCAGCTTCGATGCATGAGCTGTTAAGCTGATTGTGCGATAATTCTCGCACTTGTCAGCTCTTGCCGTCTTCGGAATTGTGTGGATGATGCTTTTCCGAAAGTCTGATGGTATGTCGCCAGACTCATATATTCTACAGACCAACGTTAATAGTCGTTTTGTTGCCACTTCCCCCAATGATTTTAGAAATTCTGATGGAATTTTATCTATCCCTTGTGCCTTATTTGACCGTAAGTCCTCCAAAGCTCTTTTAAATTCGGATTATAATACTGGATCCCCTATCTCTTCTAAATCGACTCCTGTTTCTTCTTCTATCACATCAGACAAATCTTCACCCTCATAGAGGCTTTCAATGTATTCTTTCCACCTATCTGCTCTCTCCTCTGCATTTAACAGTGGAATTCCCGTTGCACTCTTAATGTTACCACCGTTGCTTTTAATGTCACCAAAGGTTGTTTTGACTTTCCTGTATGCTGAGTCGGTCCTTCCGACAATCATATCTTTTTCGATGTCTTCACATTTTTCCTGCAGCCATTTCGCCTTAGCTTCCCTGCACTTGCTATTTATTTCATTCCTCAGCGACTTGTATTTCTGTATTCCTGATTTTCCCGGAACATGTTTGTACTTCCTCCTTTCAACAATCAACTGAAGTATTTCTTCCGTTACCCATGGTTTCTTCGCAGCTATCTTCTTTGTACCTATGTTTTCCTTCCCAACTTCTGTGATGGCCCTTTTTATAGATGTCCATTCCTCTTAAAATGTACTGCCTACTGCACTACTCCTTATTGCTGTATCTATAGCTTTAGAGAACTTCAAACGTATCTCGTCATTCCTTAGTACTTCCGTATCCCACTTCTTTGCGTATTGATTCCTCCTGACTAATGTCTTGAACTTCAGCCTAGTCTTAATCACTACTATATTATGATCTGACTCTATATCTGCCTCTGGGTACGCCTTACAATCCAGTATCTGATTTCGGAATCTCTGTCTGACCATGATGTAATCTAATTGAAATCTTCCCGTATCTCCCGGCCTTTTCCAAGTATACCTCCTCCTCTTGTGATTCTTGAACAGGGTATTCGCTATTATTAGCTGAAAATTGTTACAGAACTCAATTAGTCTTTCTCCTCTTTCATTCCTTGTACCAAGCCCATATTCTCCTGTAACCTTTTCTTCTACTCCTTCCCCTACAACTGCATTCCAGTCGCCCATGACTATTATATTTTCGTCCCCCTTTACATACTGCATAACCCTTTCAATATCCTCATACACTTTATCTGTTCATTCTCAGCTTGCGACGTCTGTATGTATACCTGAACTATCGTTGTCGGTGTTGGTCTGCTGTCGATTCTGATTAGAACAACCCGGTCACTGAACTGTTCACAGTAACACACCCTCTGCCCTACCTTCCAATTCATAACGAATCCTACACCTGTTATACCATTTTCTGCTGCTGTTGATATTACCCAATACTCATCTGACCAGAAATCCTTGTCTTCCTTCGACTTCACTTCACTGATCCCTACTATATCTAGATTGAGCCTTCGCATTTCCTTTTCAGATTTCCTAGTTTCCCTACCACGTTCAAGCTTCTGACATTCCACGCCCCGACTCGTAGAACGTTATCCTTTCGTTGATTATTCAATCTTTTTCTCATGGTAACCTCACCCTTGGCAGTCCCCTCCCGGAGATCCGAATGGGGGACTATTCCGGAATCTTTTGCCAATGGAGAGATCATCATGACACTTCTTCAAATACAGGCCACATGTCCTGTGGATACACGTTACGTGTCTTTAATGCAGTGGCTTCCATTGCCTTCTGAATCCTCATGTCGTTGATCATTGCTGATTCCTCCGCCTTTAGGGGCAATTTCCCACCCCTAGGACAAGAGAGTGCCCTGAACCTCTATCCGCTCCTCCGCCCTCAGTTATGAATTTCTTAAACTTCTAAATGATATTTACGTCTTTATCACTGTCCCTGCCCCGACAGGTCTACTGATACGCCAGCATACAGAAAAGTAAGAAGGAAAACTGAAGATGTGTTGGACGATAATCATTTCAGTTTCATGAAAGGAAAAGGTATCCAAGAAGTTATTCTCACGTCGCACTTAGTTACGAAAGCGGCCGGAAGGGCAAATCGAAACACTTTCGTAGTATTTTCAGGTTTAGAGAACGTCTTCGATAATATCGGAGAAAAAGTTCACCGTTCTCATAAGTTCGTAGATGAAGAACAAATATCGAAGAACAGTCTGCAATATCTACAAAACCTAAGCCGCAGTAATGCGGAAGTCACGAAATAAGTTCGTTTTAAGAGCGGTGTAAGGGCATATCATCAATGCTGCTCAACGTTAACATAGAGGGAACAATAGATGAAGTGCGACAAAATTTACGAATGGGAATGAAAGTTCTATGCGAGCAGCTATCAATCTTAAACCTTTTTGTTGAACATTGGTTGCGGTTGCTGAGTGTTTTCCGATAAGGCAACAATGGTCCCGAACACTTCATTCGGTACGAAGACTTAAACCAGTAATCCATCTTGAAGTATGACAAATTCACAATTTTTTTTTATTTCAGGACCTGAGATACATCGCAAAGATATGTTCTGTAGCGAGTTATCGATCTTTTCATAACTGTCTTTGACCGCGATCAATAAGGTGCTTGTGAGATGATCTTTGAAGGATTGAGCCCACGAGCCAGTCTGAGTTGAACGTTATGTGCGGCACAAACAGAACTCTTGGGTTTGAGTGGACAAAGCTAATCCGTGGCTATTACTCTAGAGAGCGGACGCCGTAACACATTATTATAGTTGAGAAACACTGATGGAGGACTGAGTCAGAGGTTGTCGTGCATTAGCAGACACTGCGCTACAAATGCGTGTCCTTCAAACACATTTCGTGGATGTCCACGACAGTAGCATCGGAACAGTCGACCATTTTCGCCGTTTCCTGGCACTCGTTCAAAGACTAGGGGGCATAACAATCTGTCCACTGTCAAAGTCTCTTAAGTCAGTGGATTTCCTCATTGCATGCCCGTGTCATGGTTACAGCGATACGTCATTCGCCTCTGCTTCACTTACGTAATTGCCTTACCGCGTCACGTGCCCGTAAAGGAACTTGCTGTGTTGCGGTGAGCTGTAGTCATAATACGAAACAGTAGTACCTGTGTTTATACGAAGTAAGATGCACTGCTCCTTCGGACATACATAAGTGTACGTTTTAATAACACAGGCACTCTTATTTGGTAATTATTCGCCATTACTAGGCCCTCGACTCTAAATAAATACGTCCTTCCTGGATAGGAGTGTACTAACATACTTGTGCAGGCTGTGACACATGTAAGACGATATATGGAGGTCGCTGTGATTTGTGCCTCGATAGCAGAAGCGGTTGAAGCGACCTCTCACGATAAGTGTGGAAATATGGGTACTAGTCCCAGAAGGGTAAATATTTTTATTGTCCTCATTCCACTACACAGTCGAAGGTGTTTCATGTCTGCAGCTGCCAATAAATTTCCTGTGTAGTGGTCATAACGTGTTGCTCATCAATGTACAGTTGTTAAATATTCTCGTAATCTCCCGATTCCGCTATGCTGCCTAAGTCGAAGGCAACAGTATGAGCATTTCAGAAAGCCGTAATCTATTGCGACCTGCCAGAGGTGACTGGCAAGGTATGTCTTTAGTCTCAAGATGACAACTGGCTGTTCATAACCGGTTACCGAAATGTGAAATAATCATAGGTTTGGTGTCGTTAAAAAATAGAACAACGTGAGTCACTTAAACTCTAACTACATTTCATTTTATATTTTTATCAAAAATGAAACTCCTCCAGCTGTAAAGCCCGCCGTCCTTGTGGAGCACGCATTGGTCTCACCGCGGACTTCTAATACTCAGCCACACACAATTGATATCATCAAAGTGTACGAGCCTGAAGATGGCGTTGACGCAGCTTCGAAACTAGTAGCCATATAAATATAAACATCGATAGCTCGCTACAGATCATATCACGTCAGGGAATAAAATCCATACAGAAAGTTGTGAATTTGACATACTTGTTTAAGTCTTCGTAACGACTGAAGTGTTCGTGACCATTGTTGCCTTATCGCAAAATACTCAGCATCCGCAACCAATGTTGAACAAAAAGGTTTAAGATCGATAGCTGTTCCCATAGAACTTTCATCCCCCTTCGGAAATTTTGTCCCACTTCATCTACACTCCTGGAAATTGAAACAAGAACACCGTGAATTCATTGTCCCAGGAAGGGGAAACTTTATTGACACATTCCTGGGGTCAGATACATCACATGATCACACTGACAGAACCACAGGCACATAGACACAGGCAACAGAGCATGCACAATGTCGGCACTAGTACAGTGTATATCCACCTTTCGCAGCAATGCAGGCTGCTATTCTCCCATGGAGACGATCGTAGAGACGCTGGATGTAGTCCTGTGGAACGGCTTGCCATGCCATTTCCACCTGGCGCCTCAGTTGGACCAGCGTTCGTGCTGGACGTGCAGACCGCGTGAGACGACGCTTCATCCAGTCCCAAACATGCTCAATGGGGGACAGATCCGGAGATCTTGCTGGCCAGGGTAGTTGACTTACACCTTCTAGAGCACGTTGGGTGGCACGGGATACATGCGGACGTGCATTGTCCTGTTGGAACAGCAAGTTCCCTTGCCGGTCTAGGAATGGTAGAACGATGGGTTCGATGACGGTTTGGATGTACCGTGCACTATTCAGTGTCCCCTCGACGATCACCAGTGGTGTACGGCCAGTGTAGGAGATCGCTCCCCACACCATGATGCCGGGTGTTGGCCCTGTGTGCCTCGGTCGTATGCAGTCCTGATTGTGGCGCTCACCTGCACGGCGCCAAACACGCATACGACCATCATTGGCACCAAGGCAGAAGCGACTCTCATCGCTGAAGACGACACGTCTCCATTCGTCCCTCCATTCACGCCTGTCGCGACACCACTGGAGGCGGGCTGCACGATGTTGGGGCGTGAGCGGAAGACGGCCTAACGGTGTGCGGGACCGTAGCCCAGCTTCATGGAGACGGTTGCGAATGGTCCTCGCCGATACCCCAGGAGCAACAGTGTCCCTAATTTGCTGGGAAGTGGCGGTGCGGTCCCCTACGGCACTGCGTAGGATCCTACGGTCTTGGCGTGCATCCGTGCGTCGCTGCGGTCCGGTCCCAGGTCGACGGGCACGTGCACCTTCCGCCGACCACTGGCGACAACATCGATGTACTGTGGAGACCTCACTCCCCACGTGTTGAGCAATTCGGCGGTACGTCCACCCGGCCTCCCGCATGCCCACTATACGCCCTCGCTCAAAGTCCGTCAACTGCACATACGGTTCACGTCCACGCTGTCGCGGCATGCTACCAGTGTTAAAGACTGCGATGGAGCTCCGTATGCCACGGCAAACTGGCTGACACTGACGGCGGCGGTGCACAAATGCTGCGCAGCTAGCGCCATTCGACGGCCAACACCGCGGTTCCTGGTGTGTCCGCTGTGCCGTGCGTGTGATCATTGCTTGTACAGCCCTCTCGCAGTGTCCGGAGCAAGTATGGTGGGTCTGACACACCGGTGTCAATGTGTTCTTTTTTCCATTTCCAGGAGTGTATTATTCCCTCTATGTTAACGCCTACCCCCATAAACCATGGACCTTGCCGTTGGTGGGGAGGCTTGCGTGCCTCAGCAATACAGATGGCCGTACCGTAGGTGCATCCACAACGGAGGGGTATCTGTTGAGAGGCCAGACAAACGTGTGGTTCCTGAACAGGAGCAGCAGCCTTTTCAGTAGTTGCAGGGGCAACAGTCCGGATGATTGACTGATCTGGCTTTGCAACACTAACCAAAACGCACTTGCTGTGCTGGTACTGCGAACGGCTGAAAGCAAGGGGAAACTACAGCCGTAATTTTTCCCGAGGGCATGCTGCTTTACTGTATGGTTAAATGATGATGGCGTCCTCTTGGGAATATATTCCGGAGGTAAAATAGTCCCCCATTCGGATCTTCGGGCGGGGACTACTCAAGAGGAAGTCGTTATCAGGAGAAAGAAAACTGGCATTCTACGGATCGGAGCGAGGAATGTCAGATCCGTTAATCGGGCAGGTAGGTTAGAAAATTTGGATAGGTTGAAGTTAGAATTAGTGGGAATTAGTAAAGTTCGGTGGCAGGAGGAACAAGACTTTCGGTCAGGTGAATACAGGGTTATAAATACAAAATCAAATAGGGGTAATGCAGGAGTAGGTTTAATAATGAATAAAAAAATAGGAGTGCGGGTTAGCTACAACAAACAGCATAGTGAACGCATTATTGTGGCCAAGATAGACACGAAGCCCATGCCTACTACAGTAGTACAAGTTTATATGCCAACTAGCTCTGCAGATGATGAAGAAATTGATGAAATGTATGATGAGATAAAAGAAATTATTCAGGTAGTGAAGGGAGACGAAAATTTAATAGTCATGGGTGACTGGAATTCGAGAGTAGGAAAAGGGAGAGAAGGAAACATAGTGGGTGAATATGGATTTGGGGACAAAAATGAAAGAGGAAGCCGTCTGGTAGAATTTTGCACAGAGCATAACTTAATCATAGCTAACACTTGGTTCAAGAATCATAAAAGAAGGTTGTATACATGGAAGAATCCTGGAGATACTAGAAGGTATCAGATAGATTATATAATGGTAAGACAGAGATTTAGGAACCAGGTTTTAAATTGTAAGACATTTCGGGGGGCAGATGTGGATTCTGACCACAATCTATTGGTTACGAACCGTAGATTAAAACTGAAGAAACTGCAAAAAGGTGGGAATTTAAGGAAATGGTACCTGGATAAACTGAAAGAATCAGAGGTTGTACAGAGTTTCGGGAGAGCATAAGGGAACAATTGACAGGGATGGGGAAAGAAATACAGTAGAAGAAGAATGGGTAGCTCTGAGGGATGAAATAGTGAAGGCAGCAGAGGATCAAGTATGTAAAAAGACGAGGGCTAGTAGAAATCCTTGGGTAACAGAAGAAATACTGAATTTAATTGATGAAAGGAGAAAATATATAAACGCAGTAAATGAAGCAGGCAAAAAGGAATACAAACGTCTCAAAAAGGTGATCGACAGGAAGTGCAAATTGGTTAAGCAGGGATGGCTAGAGGACAAATGTAAACATGTAGAGGCTTATCTCACTAGGGGTAAGATTGATACTGCCTACAGGAAAATTAAAGACCTTCGGAGAAAAGAGAGCCACTTGTATGAATATCAAGAGCTCAGATGGAAACCCAGTTCTAAGCAAAGAAGGGAAAGCAGAAAGGTGGAAGGAGTATATAGAGGGTCTATACAAGGGCGATGAACTTGAGGACAATATTATGGAAATGGAAGAGAATGTAGATGAAGATGAAATGGGAGATACGATACTGCGTGAAGAGTTTGACAGAGTACTGAAAGTCTTAAGTCGAAAAAAGGCCCCGGGAATAGGCAACATTCCATTAGAACTACTGACGGCTTTGGGAGATCCAGTCTTGACAAAACTCTACCATCTGGTGGGCAAGATGTATGAGACAGCCGAAATACCCTCAGACTTCAAGAAGAATATAATAATTCCAATCCCAAAGAAAGCAGGTGTTGACAGATGTGAAAATTACCGAACTATCAGTTTAATAAGTCACGGCTGCAAAATACTAACGCGAATTCTTTGCAGACGAATGGAAAAACTAGTAGAAACCGACCTAGGGGAAGATCAGTTTGGATTCCGTAGAAATATTGGAACAGGTGAGGCAGTACTGACCCTACGACTTATCTTAGAAGGTAGATTAAGGAAAGGCAAACCTACGTTTCTTGCATTTTTAGACTTACAGAAAGGTTTTGACAATGTTGACTGGAATACTCTCTTTCAAATTCTGAAGGTGGCAGGGGTAAATTACAGGGAGCGAAAGACTATTTACAATTTGTACAGAATCCAGATGGCATTTATAAGAGTCGAGGGGCATGAAAGGGAAGCAGCGGTTGGGAAGGGAGTGAGACAGGTTTGTAGCCTCTCCCCGATGTTATTCAATATGTATATTGAGCAAGCAGTAAAGGAAACAAAAGAAAAATTCGGAATAGGTATTAAAGTCCACGGAGAAGAAATAAAAACGTAAAGGTTCGCCCATGACATTGTAATTCTGTCACAGACAGCAAAGGACTTGGAAGGCCAGTTGAACGGAATGGACAGTGTCTTGAAAGGAGGATATAAGATGAACATCAACAAAAGCAAAACGAGGATAGTGGAATGTAGTCGAATTAAGTCGGGTGATGCTGAGGGAATTAAATTAGGGAATGAGACACTTAAAGTAGTAAATATACAATGTAGACTGGCAATGGCAAGGAAAGCGTTTCTGAAGAAGAGAAATTTGTTAACATCGAGTATAGATTTAAGTGTCAGGAAGTCGTTTCTGAATGTATTTGTATGAAGTATAGCCATGTATGGAAGTGAAACATGGACGATAAGTAGTTTGGACAAGAAGAGAATAGAAGCTTTTGAAATGTGGTGCTACAGAAGAATGCTGAAGATTAGATCGGTAGATCACATAACTAATGAGGAGGTATTGAATAGAATTAGGGAGGAGTTTGTGGCACAATTTGACAAGACGAAGGGGCCGGTTGGTAGGAAATCTTCTGAGGCATCACGGGATCACAAATTTAGCGTTGGAGGGCAGCGTGGAGGGTAAAAATCGTAGAGGGAGACCAAGAGATGAATACACTAAGCAGATTCAGAAGGATGTAGGCTGCAGTAAGTATTGGGAGATGATGAAGCTGGCACAGGATAGAGTAGCATTTAGAGCTGCATCAAACCAGTCTCAGGACTGAAGACAACAACAACAACAACATGTTAAGGTTGCTGATACGCCCTTACACCGCTCTTAAAAAGAACTTATTTGTATATTGAAAAAAGTGCTCAAGGCAGATTTCAAATTTAATGAACTTCTCAACATCCAAACATTACTCTTTCCAACCTCTCAAATCCAACAAATTTCAGCAGAATAACCAAGTTAATTCATGGCGCAGCAATAGCGAAAAAAAAGTAACATCATTATTGTATTAACCTGATTCCATTAGATTAAGTACAGCTGGAGGAGTTCATTTTTAATCAAAATTTTACCAGCTGGTGTACCACCATCATCCAATTTAAATATGGATGTACGAAGATCATTTCTTTTAAGTGGATGCAATATCTTTGATAACAACGAAGCAAATGGGATTATCGAATAGCATGCACACACCGTCTGGGGTTAACGACCACAATTTTTTCTATTTCATGCGACTTCAGTGATGTGCGCATGAAAACATTTGTACTGAAATCAGGAAACAGCCGCACGGGGTAGCCGCGCGCTCTACGGCGCTTTGCCACGCTTCGCGCGGCTCCGCTCGTCGCAGGTTAGAGTTCTGGGTTTCTGTGTTGTCCTTAGCGTAAGTTATTTTAAGTTATATTAGGTAGTGTGTAAGCCTAGGGACCGATGGCATCAGCAGTTTGGTCTCATATGAACTTACCATAAATTCCCATGGAACTTCTTGGTGTATGACTGTCAAAGTGTGGTTCCTCCCTGTTTTTCCATTGTTTCCATTTACAACGTGGGGAAAAAGCACTCTAAAACAAAAACAAAACCAAAAAACTCGCCACGTATGAATTATCCCGATGGGACAGAAATCGGTAGACATCTTGTACATGTACACACAAATAAAACGCGTGGACCTACCTCTGGTCATTATGGAAACAGTTATTCGAGTTGGAAGTGACAAATAGAGTTGTGGGATGTCCTGCTGAGGATATAGTGCCAAATTCTGTCCAATTGGCACGTTAGGTCATCAACACCCAGAAATAGTTGGAAGGCCTCGCCCTCAATGCTCCAAACCATGTGAACTGGGGAGAGGTTCTCTGGCCTTGCTGGCCAGCGTAGGGTTCAGCAAGTAAGAAGACCAGCAGTAGTAATTCTCGCCGCGTTCAGGCGGTCATTATCTTGTTGAAATGTAAGCCCAGAGAGGCTTGTCATGGAGGGAAACAAAACTGGGCGTATAATATCGTCGACGTGCCGCTTTACTGTAAGAGTGCTGCGAATGACATTCAAAGGGCTCCTGTTACGAGATGAAGTGGCCACCGAGACCACATCATGCAGGCTGTCGGGCCGTATGGTGGGCGACAGTAAAGTGGGTATAATTTGGCCGCGATAACTTGACAGTTTCGCTAGTGCTGCCATAAGCGGATAATTTCGGCACTAATTGAAAGATATTCCTTTGTCTCCAAGCGCTGCCAACGTCAAGTTGCCCTAGCTGCGATGTATTACAGAAGGCTTGCGTCCACCAACAAACTTCTGCAAGCACTTGCTGAGGTGTTTACATTACAAAAAAAACTTACTCAAGTTTACCTATCCAAGACATTGTGGTAAGTTGATTTCAGGAACTCGCCACAAGTACTTGTTACAGAAATGCAGTTATTCTTCAAAACCAGAGCACTCGCCACTGCTGTTTCTGTATTGCTAATGAGTAAAAATCAAGACGAAACACAAAACTAAAAAAAGTAAAAACAAATTAGAGGAGTAGATATTGATGTTTCCAAGAAACACTTTCCAGTTAACTAAAATCAGAGGACTTACTTAGATTAAAAACTTTGAAGACGTCGTATGTAAACTTCGAACATCTCTTGTCTGTTTTATAATCGCGAATTAGATAAATGGAAACAAAAATGGGGCGTATTGTCTCATCAAGAGACAGTCTTTTAATTACTCTTCGATTTTTGAAAGCAGTATTTACTACTGTTACCACTAATGTAAAGCATTTATTTTGATGGTAACATTAAAAATTCAGCTAAAATTTAAAGATGTCTATACTGCTGTTCGGATTTACCTTCTGGTGAAACAAATTGATTGGTAAAATCATTTCGTAGTTCCTTGACTAATTGTGCCACTTGTGTTGTTTAGAGGTTCCAGCGGTACATTTGTTTCGGCCCATCTGTCTTTGTGCCATTTTCCTTCTCGGCAATGATTCTTTTGCACCGGTACTTAACACACACAATACAATAAATGCTGTAACTTTGAGAAGGACTTCCAGGAAAAGACAAATTCGGCAAGAACTTCAAGCAACATGCAAGAAATTAGAACGAATTTTCACACCACAGCGGAGTGTACGCCGCCTTCAAACTTCTTTACAAATAAAACGGTGCGCCGGGCCAACAATCGAACCTGGGAACCACATTTCGCATACAGTTTTACTTTTTCAGGAAGTTTCACGCAAAGAATTGTGTCCACAAACTTGCGTAGTTCTTGAATTTCACGAAACTAACGGACGGGACGGGAGGGGGCGGGGGGGTTGCAAATATGGTCGTTTCTCATATTTCACTCAGTTCTTTGATTGTATGTATAATGTGCCACACCACAGTAGGAAGTCCGACACAATGCGTAATAAATATGGTTTAGGATTTCGATGTTAGAGTGGTTGCAAGATGGGCAAATAAGCTGCAACGAGTCAATGAGGAAGGTTGAACTGTTACCTACAATAAAGGAAAACAAATGAGCCGTGAAAGTGGATAACGTAGTTGAGAGGAGAAGCCACAAACGAGGCCGTTTACCGACCTACAACTGAGATCTGAATCCGACAGAAATGGCATAAGCCAAAATAAAACACAATTTCAGAGAGAACAGTAAATAATAAATGCAATGTGCAAACGGATTACAAAAATTACTTTCTCATATTTGATTCATAGTGTCGTAAGTCGTACATTCATTTTTCATTGTCTTCGATACATAAATAATACATAAGTTGTAGGTTAAACTGTTCGAGCATCAATATGTCAACAAATCAGGTGAATTTCGATCCAACAGAAGTGTCACTTAAGCGTGCAATACTTTCTCATGTACCTCCTGCAATTTAACGTTAAGCGCAAAACACGGGTAGTGGTGCAAGCAACGTTGCAAGCAGCTGACGCTCCTGTCCTCTTGTACCGAGCGAGGTAGAGCAGTGGTTAGCACACTGGACTCGCATTCTGGAGGACGACGGATCAAATCCGCGTCCTGCCATCCTGATTTAGGTTTCCCGTGATTTCCGTAAATTATTCCAGGCAAATACCGGGATGATTCCTTTGAAAGGGCACGGCCGACTTCCTTCCCCATCCTTCCCTAATCCCATGAGACCGATGACCTCGCTGTTTGGTCTCTTCCACCAAACAATCCAGTACAATCCAATCTTCCCTTGTCAGCCGTATTGCGGGGGCCCGGGCGTTCCCGACACCCACCACGCCAATCGTCAACTTACCGTGGACAAACAGTATGCCATTGATGTCTGGCACGTTTCCACACACTTCTGGCTCAATTCGTAAAGCTCTCTCTCTCTCTCTCTCTCTCGCTTCAAAACATGATCCAATTTTTCTGAAATAGTAATCATTTGCTCATCTGTACATGTCCATCACATCCACCTATTTCCGTCCCATTCTAATGATTCCTTTGTGATGAGTGCGTTTTTCCTTCGCCATAGAGAGCAAATTTGCATGGAAGATGTTTTGTGTACCTTATGATAGACAACCCCAATGTAGCTGATAAGTTGGTTGCCTACGTTAAGGTGCATGAAATATTTCCTGGGCCACTTCTATTTTAGCCATCATTAATATGATCACATTTTTAATAGTAGATAATTTATCAACTTCCAACAGCCTGGTCTCCAGCTCTGTCACATGTTGTGTATAAACAACAATTGTATCAGATTCCTTGTTGACTGGCATAAATAACAGGAAAATGTGATTTGTGCCAAGCACTTTAAGATGGTCGATCTGGTTCCCTTATCCTCACAGCAAACAGAAGCGAAGACGAGGAACTCTAGCACGGATCTCTTACACTACAGCACTCGTCATCATGGAAGTGTTCCCCTGGGAAGCGTCCTGGGACCTCTGCTGTTCCTGATCTGTATAAATAACCTGGGTGACAATCTGAGCAGTTCTCTTCCGTTGTTCGCAGATGATGCTGTAATTTACCGTCTAGTAAGGTCATACGAAGACCAGTATCAGTTGCAAAGCGATTTAGAAAAGATTTCTGTATGGTGTGACAGTTGACGCTAAATAACGGAAAGTGTGAGGTGATCCACATGAGTTCCAAAAGAAATCCGTTGGAATTCGATTACACGATAAATAGTACAATTCTCAAGGCTGTCAATTCCACTAAGTACCTGGGTGTTAAAATTACGAACAACTTGGAAAGACCACATAGATAATATTGTGGGGAAGGCGAGCCAAAGGTTGCGTTTCATTGGCAGGACACTTAGAAGATGCAACAAGTCCACTAAAGAGACAGCTTACACTACACTCGTTCGTCCTCTGTTAGAATATTGCTGCGCGGTGTGGGATCCTTACCAGGTGGGATTGACGGAGGACATCTAAAGGGTGCAAAAAAGGGCAGCTCATTTTATATTATCACGTAATATGGGAGAGGGTGTGGCAGATATGATACGCGAGTTGGGATGGAAGTCATTAAAGCAAAGACGTTTTTCGTCGCGGCGAGATCTATTTACGAAATTTCACTGACCAACTTTCTCTTCCCAATGCGAAAATATTTTGTTCAGCCCAACCTACATAGGTAGGAATGATCATCAAAATAAAATAAGAGAAATCAGAGCTCGAACAGAAAGGTTTAGGTGTTCGTTTTTCTCGCGCGCTGTTAGGGAATGGAATGGTAGAGAGATAGTATGATTGTGGTTCGATGAACCCTCTGCCAAGCACTTAAATGTGAATTGCAGAGTGATCATGTAGATGTAGATGTAGATGAGGCAGGTTACTCCTAAGTATTCAAAAGACTGACAAGGCCTACCGCTTAAAAAGTTCATACAGCAAGGTCTACGATTGTTTAGATAACACAGTAGGGAATGCAAAAATTTAACATCATTTAATAATAAACAACTGCCAGTTCACAGTAAATTGACATAGTTTGTTGGATCCTATTGTACAATTATCAAATGCGTAGAACCTGTGGTGGATAATCCTAACCTCTTTACATTTTCTTGTGTTTTACATCTCCATTATTATGGTGAGGTGTTGTCTCAGCTTTTTTTTTTTTTCAAATGTTCCCAAGAATTCAGTTTAACAGTGGAATTATCATCAGCACAGATGCTAGAACATAGAGTGTGTGTGTGTGTGTGTGTGTGTGTGTGTGTGTGTGTGTGTGTGTAGTGTATTGTAGGTACTAACCAGTGTAAAACTTCTTTTAGATTAACCCTGAATTTATTTTCAAATACGTATTGGAAACATTTTACAGAACGTATCCAAAGTAGCACCACAGTATGTTGCTTTAGAGCTATGTGCAATTATACTATTAAAACTTTCTACAGCCAAGATCACATAAATACTCGTACTTCTTTATATAAGACATCCGGTCTTGAGAGATTTTGCTGTGATCTTCAGCTATTAAAAAATGTCTGTGTTCATTTTAAATTGGACTCACGCCAAGTGGTTACGTGGATAGAAAGCAGCAAAAGTTATTTCGTAACTTAAATATTTAAAAACATAAGCACCTTGCACAAATAGGGATGTCCTTATATATATACATCAGGTGGTTAGAATTAAAATTTCCATATCTAACTCGTCATAACACGGAAATTAATTACCGTATGAGGACCAAACTTGGCTGCTCTAATGTCAAGGATATGGAAAAGAGGAATAATGCAGAATCAATTCAACTGAAACACTTCTGATGTGGCACTACGGTACATCATACCATTACATCCTGGTGTCATTACTGCTACAAAAGGGGCTCAGTGTCCAGAAGAGTCTGAAAGAGCAGAATTGTATTCTGGACAGTAGAGAAAAGCGTGTCCGTAAGTATGCTGGCTGCCTCTCTTGATACGCTGCTCTTCAGATCAGCACCCATTGTGAATAATTCCGTTGTAAACCCTGTCCAGGTAGCTCCACAAACAGAAGTCAGAGGTGACTGGCATTTGCAAACGATCGTCTGATAATTCGATGGTTTCCAAATGTGTTTTGCGGAAGCAGGTGAATTTCACGAGCGATGTTCGGTGGGGCCCCACCTTGCATGAAAACTGTTGAGTTCAATGAGTCTTTCTCTTGTAGGACGGGCGAAGCTCATCGGAGTAACGTTGGCCAATCAGACTGCATGTGTTTGGTCCTTGAGCGGCAACCTGTTCAAAAAAGAACGGGCCAATGGTGAACCTAGACGTGAAGCCACATCATTCGCTGGTACGTTCACCATACAGCATACAGAGGAACTTCATGCGCAGTGGCTGGAGCTGAAGATCGCCAAACTCGACAATTTTGCGTGTTCACCTCACCCGGCAGAGAAAAATTAGCTTCGCCTGTCCATAGAATAGTCCACGGTCAGCCCTTGTCAACTTGAACACTTGCGAAGAAGTGGACAGCGAAGTCAACACGTCTACATCTACATCTACATATATATCTACATCCATACTCAGCAAGCCACCTGACGGTGTGTGGCGGAGGGTACCTTGAGTACCTCTATCGGTTCTCCCTTCCATTCCAGTCGCGTATTGTTCGTGGAAAGAAGGATTGTCTGTATGCTTCTGTGTGGGCTCTAATCTCTCTGATTTTATCCTCATGGTCTCTTCGCGAGACATACGTAGGAGGGAGCAATATACTGCTGGACTCTTGGGTGAAGGTATGTTCTCGAAACTTTAACAAAAGCCCGTAACGAGCTACTGAGCGTCTCTCCTGCAGAGTCTTCCACTGGAGTTTATCTATCATCTCCGTAACGCTTTCGCGATTACTAAATGATCCTGTAACGAAGCGCGCTGCTCTCCGTTGGATCTTCTCTATCTCTTCTATCAACCCTATCTGGTACGGATCCCACACTGCAGAGCAGTATTCAAGCAGTGGGCGAACAAGCGTACTGTAACCTACTTCCTTTGTTTTCGGCTTGCATTTCCTTAGGATTCTTCCAATGAATCTCAGTCTGGCATCTGCTTTGCCGACGATCAACTTTACATGATCATTCCATTTTAAATCACTCCTAATGCGTACTCCCAGATAATTTATGGAATTAACTGCTTCCAGTTGCTGACCTGCTATTTTGTAGCTAAATGATAAGGGATCTATCTTTCTATGTATACGGAGCACATTACACTTGTATACATTGAGATTCAGTTGCCATTCCCTGCACCATGCGTCAATTCGCTGCAGATCCTCCTGCATTTCAATACAGTTTTCCATTGTTACAACCTCTCGATACACCACAGCATCATCTGCAAAAAGCCTTAGTGAACTTCCGATGTCATCCACCAGGTCATTTATGTATATTGTGAACAGCAACCGTCCCATGACACTCCACTGTGGCACACATTTGAAATCACTCTTACTTCGGAAGACTTCTCTCCATTGAGATTGACATGCTGCGTTCTGTTATCTAGGAACTCCTCAATCCAATCACACAATTTGTCTGATAGTCCATATGCTCTTACTTTGTTCATTAAACGACTGTGGGGAACTGTATCGAACGCCTTGCGGAAGCCAAGAAACACGGCATCTACCTGTGACCCGTGTCTATGGCCCTCTGAGTCTCGTGGACGAATAGCGCGAGCTGGGTTTCACACGACCGTCTTTTTCGAAACCCATGTTGATTCCTACAGAGTAGATTTCTAGTCTCCAGGAAAGTCATTATACTCGAACATAATACGTGTTCCAAAATTCTACGTCATTGTGTGTCCTGTGGTGCAAGCTGCTGTACGATACGGATACCATTTGAGAATGGTTCCAAGCACCCTCCGGGATTTTCAACTGTCACGACACAGTACGCGCACTGCCTGGCAATCGGGAATTGCGCTCAGCGTTGTCAGCCATAGCAACAGGCATTTCATGAACCATCTGTGGTGCAACCTGTAGTCGGCCTCTTCCCGGGGCGACGCCCAGTTCTCCAGTTGGTTCGAACTTCTTCATCACGCACCGCACAGCAGGTGGAGAAAAGGGGACCCTTCCGTAATCCTTTCAAAATGGTTCAAATGGCTCTGAGCACTATGGGAATTAACTTCTGAGGTCATCAGTCCCCTAGAACTTAGCTTAAACCTCATTAACCTAAGTACATCACACACATCCGTGCCCGAGGCAGGATTCGAACCTGCGACCGTAGCGGGCGCGTGGTTCTAGACTGTAGCACCTAGAACCGCTCGGCCACACTTTCCTTTCAGCCGGTGATATTCTCGAAGTGCAGCTGCAGCATTAGTGTTGTTGTGAGAATAGAGCTGCTCGTTTTGCCCGAGCTCATGTTGAGACGTCAACAAGCGTACAGCGACTCCTCAAGTGTGTGAGACTGGGAATCACGGTAACTAATCACGGCGCCTGGTGTCCATAGTTAGAACTGGTCGGTGGCGCTGTGAGCATCGAAATCATGCACATCATACTCCGAAAATTAATGCTACCAAGTTTGGAGCTCGTAGGGTAATTAGTTTTCGTTTTATAGCGTGTTAAATAGGCAAAGTTTAATTATAATCTCCCGGTGCATACAGGGTGTAAGTTTTAAGTTGACAAACCAGAATAGAAAAGTAAGCTTCACACGAAAAAACGTGTAGAATACAAAGTTCCATATTTTCGTAGGGGACATCAGCTGGTGCTAAAATTAGCCCACCACCCGAGCCCACTGGGGGTAGGGTGGAAGCCAAGTTTGAAATTTCAGATGGGAATCCCCAATTTTTATTTCACAATCAGATTCTACATAAAAAATACGTACCTTTTGTCTCAAACATTTGTTTTCATTCTTGGTAGTTGGCGCTGTAATTCAAGAAAATTCATGTTCTCATTTTTGCGTGGAAAATGGTTACGGGTAAATAGCAACTACTTATTTACTTCGTAAATTTTGATTCGGTAAAACTAAAACTCCCCCTCTCTCAACATAGGGTAGGGTTTGAGGGAGAGGAATTAGAGTTTTACGAATGTTGACCCAAATATTAATTTTTCCCCAGATTCGGATTTGGGTCAACATTAGTAAAACTCGAATTACTCTATCCTATGGGGAGAGATGGAGAGTTTCAGTTTTAGCAAATCAAAATTTACGAAGTAAATAAGTATTTTTTATGTATCCCTAAACATTTTCCACGCAAAAATGAGAACATGGATTTTCATAAACTGCAGCGCAAACCATCAAGAATCAAAACAAATTTACACTAATATATATATATATATATATATATATATATATATATATATATATATATATATATATATTGTATTTTTAAAAAAAGGAATATTTGTGCAATTTTTGACTTTACAATTCCTTTAGCAAGTGACACAAATCACTCTTTCTGTCTTCTCAAAATGAAAAAATTCTAGCAGTTATACTACTACATACATGAATTAGTAAACTCTCTAAAAAAACGTTTCTTTTTTATATCAAGATGCCATATCATGTACCATTTTGTAAATGGCCGATGGAAGGCAAACAACTAACTAACAAAACCTTGGCAAGCAATGTGTCACAGTGAGCAAATTCAGGAATCGATATGTCCAGTTTTCAAGTAACTTTGAAAATGAAATGTTCTATAGTCATCGATATTCTGTATTTTGGCTCCTGGTATTTATACTCGGAGAAAACGTTCAACAGCAGATGCCAATGTCCATTGATATGACTGCCATCACAGCTGTCTGCCTACAAAACTTACGCACGAGAGCTACTGCCATTTGACTTTGGTTGATTGTCCGACCCTTTAGTCATATGAAAGCTAATAACTGCCGAGGTACACACAGTGTTCCGCTGTCCCAACTATGACACGAAGAGATTGCCATAGTGAAATTTGCGAGCGGCCGTAGCAGTGCGTGTCGTTTAACCCGCCACTGTTTGTCAATGAACAGAGGCAGCACCTGCGTGCAGTGCTGCCACCACATCACAAAATCTCTCTCTCTCTCTCTCTCTCTCTCTCTCTCCCTCTCTCTCCATCTCCATCTCTGTCCTTTTCTGCAATCTAAATGCTACCTCCCAGCTGCTCTTTAACTCTCGTTTTTCATTCGCAATTACTCCCTCATTCACTCGGCAATCACGGACAATTTTGTCGATACATCATGGTCTTTGTGCGGCTGTCCTGCGCAGAACACTCGGTTCATTTTTCGTGCTGTATTGTTGCTGTGCTGCAGTGGTGCCACACTTTCTGGAGTAACTGAGAAAGAGAGAAATAGAGAAAAGAGCAGATAGACGAAGAAGTGTGCTAACAAAGGACCAAAATGACAACGTCGTGACAGTCCAATTAATTAGATCCCAGCAGCGGCCTGGAAGCTGGCAAGGAGGAACTTAGCCATTCTTCTGAAACTTTTGTAAAGAGGTGAGCGCCGTAAATCAGACGAATGGAAGCTTACTTTTAACTCACAGAAGAAATAATGGAATCTTATAGCGTCATGGAATCAACCAGGAAAAGGGCGCAGTCGTCGGACATGAAGAAGGTATTGATCATTGTAATGAAGTTAGTACATACGTGAGCATACTGAATAAAAAAGATTATACTTCCAGGAGACATGACGGTAAAATTGTGCAATGCCGCCACTGTCTTGATTCGCCGACAAAGAGAGTCCACATCTCTAGGTGAAGCCACTCACTGACAATTAGATCTCGCGGCAGATCAATAAAAAAGGCGGTGACGATGCATGGCGCATATCACCCGCTCTTCTTAAAGGTCTGTGGGACTTACATCGCCGGCCGCTGGTGGCCGAGCGGTTCTGGCGCTACAGTCTGGAACCGCGCGACCGCTACGGCGCAGGTTCGAATCCTGCCTCGGGCATGGATGTGTGTGTTGTCCTTAAGTTAGTTAGGTTTAAGTAGTTCTAAGTTCTAGGGGACTTATGACCTCAGCAGTTGAGTCGCATAGTGCTCAGAGCAATTTGAACCATTTGGACTTACATCGGATGATTTAGCCAGTCAATGTAAGACGCTGCGCCTAAGCATTGGTCAAATCAGGAATGTGTGTTTGCAGCTGTGTCAATACGACTAACGTCATCTTTGATATCAGGAACGCCAACAGTATGTTTGTCATAAAGATGTTTCAGAGATTTCAGTATTTGGTCACCGATAATACTGAAATAAACATCATGGTTGATGTTCACTCTTCTTAATTGGCCATAGGATATGCATTATGTTTGTTCTAAACTACGAGATCCACAATAAAATTACTGGAAAAATTTAAAAACTTTATAGCAGCTCGCGTATGATAAGCTTTACGTCATCGCGTATGAAGTGTTCGATATTTTGTTACGCAGAAGGTACATACACTGTATGGGAAGTCAGTTCTTCGCGTCACTTCCGTGTAACTACTTGCAATACTCACGTAAAGAATTGTGACTGGACAACTGTTTTTAACAACCCGTTAGTGAGCTGATTGTATTTTCGATCAGTTGGTTTTCGCTCGAATAAAACTATTGAGGGCAACTAATCTCTGCTACCATGTCAGCTATAAGGATTTTCTTTCATTCACTTTCTGGGTCTGAGTGGTTTCTCTCCGTGTGAGACATCCGACGAACCCAAGTACCTGTCAGTTACGGCAGCTGTACAAGGTAATTCACCGGCCCCTACCGATGTCGTTTTATGTAACCCGCACAACGTCTGTATCAGGAACGGTATCCACACAAGCGACAGCCACAACATAATCGATGTACGTTCCCTCTCAGATCTTTGGGCGACTGTTACTCGGAAACGGGATCGTATTGTAGAAAAAGCAAGCTAGGATTGGCCATTAGTTGGTTGGTTCAAATGGCTCTGAGCACTATGGGACTCAACTTCAGAGGTCATCAGTCACCTAGAACTTGGAACTACCTAACTAACCTAAGGACATCACACACATCCATGCCCGCGGCAGGATTCGAAACTGTGACCGTAGCGGTCGCGCGGTTCCAGATCGTAGCGCCTAGAACCGCTCGGCCACACCAGCCGGCCACCATGAGTTGCACAGCACTTTTGGACCACGATATACCTTACTTCTGCCATACTTATCCAAGTGCCACCAATCTTTGTGTAACTAGCACAGCAGTCATCGAGGTTTTGGATGTCTCTGTAAGTTAATTCCATTTATAGTACTTAGTCTTTCGTAAGTGGGCCAGAAACATTGTTTTATAGCGTTTCACCATCAGAAACAAGGAAATTATCAATAGATGTCAAAATGAAATGTCTGGAAGTAACGGATTTCTGGAATATAACACACTGAGAAGATTAATATATGACTCTCCGTGTTAATGTGCTGAAGTACACTCAAGAACATAAATTAGGGATAATTGCAGAATGCGGAGCCACACAACGTGGCACTGCACAAAACCGGCGCTAATAGCATAGACACATAGGGAACACATACGACACGGATCTGTAAGTCCACGGTATTGGTGATAAGTTCAGAAAACTGTCCCGAAACACATGTGCTACAAAAAGTCAATGTTTCCTGCACATGTACCCCGACATCAATATGGGATATGATCACCATGCACACGTACACAGGCCGCACAACGTGTTGGCATACCCTGGATCAAGTGGTCGAGCAGCTGCTGGGCTATAGCCTCCCATTATTGCACCAGTGCCTATCGGAACTCCTGAAGTGTCGAAGGGGTTTGAAGACGTGCAGCGATACGTCTGCCGAGAGCATTCCAGATGTGCTAGATGGGGTTTAGGTCTACAGAACAGGCAGGCCACTCCATTCGCCTGATACCTTCTGTTTCAAGGTACCCCTCTACGATGGCAGCTCGGTGGGGCCATGCGTTATGATCCATCAGGAGGAAGGTGGGACCCACTGCAATCCTGAAAAGGCGGACATACTGTTGCAAAATTATCACCCGGTACACATGATACCCGGCGAGAATAACTGTTCAGACTATACCTGGACTCGTCCGTGAACATAACCTGGAATCACTGTTCCAGTGACCATGTACTGTGTTCTTGACACCTGGCTTTACGAGCTCTTCTGTGACCGGGGGTCAGTGGAGTGCACCTTGCAGGTCTCTGGGCGAATAAACCATGTCTGTTCAGTCTTCTGTAGACTGTGTGTCAGGAGACAACTGTTCCAGTGGGTGCGGTAAGGTCACGTGCAAGGCTGCCTGCCGTACTACGTGGCCGTCTGTGGTGAGCTATCGGTCTTCTTGTGGTGTAGTACACTGCGGACGTCCCGTACTGTAGGGCCTGGACACGTTTCCTGCCTGCTGGAATCGCTGCCATAATCTTGAGATAATGACTTTGTGGCACATGGAGGGCCCGTGCTACGAGCTGCTGTGTTTTTCACCACCCATTCGCTCTAGTATTCTATCACTCAGAACGTCACCAATATGAGTGCTTTGAGCCATTTTCAACACACAGTTACCATTAGCGCGTCTGAAAACGTCTGCACACTTATTCGCTGCTCCGTACTCTGACGTGCAGCAACACACCTCTGCTGCCAGCGCCACTGTGCGACCGCCGCAGATCAAATGCCCCGCATGCTCATACCCCGAGGTGATTTAAACCTGCAAACCGCCCAGCAGAGCGTTGTTTCACCATGTATCAGCGTTATCCTTAATTTGTGAGCAACAGTGTAGTTTCACAAACAAAATTTGTATAATTGGTCTAAGACATCTATGTACACTTCACACCTCCAGAGCGAAATGGCCAAGAGCATTCTTCTGTTACATGGAACTGCATCGGTATGGGTAGCCGATTCGACCTGTATGAACGTTCCTGCTGACTCTCCAGCAGGTTTGAGTGTCTTTTCTTACACACTTATTCAGACTTTTTGGTTATGTGTGAAACATGACTATGTGAGACACAACAGTTTTTAGAGAGAAATAATTTTATTTTAAGAGTAGGAAGATATAAACAACATATTTCTATAAATGAAGAATATACAAAATTTATGTATTTGTTTTCTAAAGTAGGAGCTTTTCGTACTTCTGGCATTAAATATCAAATTTTGGTTGGCTTGGTGCTACATTGTAAATTTATGGTGCAATAAATAAACAATTACGTTATTATTTTATATTTATTGAAGTTCTGTGTGTCACTTCCCAACAGTTTGCACCCACCACTTATGATTGACTTTTGATATGTGCTGAGGAGACGAGAATGGAGAGCATATGTGATACATCTGTTTTAAATTGTTTTTTGACTCGATCACTTACTTTCATAGCGTATGCAACTATTTTTAGTAAGTGATGTTCCGCTAAAATATTTTACATCTTTTTTAATGTTCTTTGGATTCTTAACAAGCCCAGCATTCGTGTAGGCGACTGTGGGGAAACTGCATTAAGAATCACATACTGGCTGACAGAACCAATAGGAAGACTATAGACTGGTTTCACGTAATTGTAACACACGACTTTATTGAACGTATCGTCACCGATCCACTCTTGAACAGAGCGTGGCAGAAAAATAAACACACAAAGCTCTTAGTAAGAGCTCTGATTCCTTTTATGTTACCTCGATGGTCGTCTTCACTATGCATGAGGGAAGAAATACAACGTTCTTGTTTTTGGTGGGGAAAGCTATTGGGGAAACTTCATAAAAATATTTCGTCACAATGACAGACATGTTACTTTTGATAATTTCTATTCTGAGTCATCAACTTATCATACCCGTGAGACTCCCTCCCTTTTCAAGTCATAACACCAAATGTTATTGCTCATGGTGGTTGCTACTTTTTGTACCATTCAAATACTTGTCTGAATCACTCTTTACATCGTTTTCTTGTTATCTTTATTAGGTTATTAAAGACGGAAAATATCTAAAAACAGCCTAAAAGGGCTGAAGTGATTGTCTCCTTTCTTTGCGCACCATTCAGCTATCTTGTCTAAATCAGAGTCACAACCGTTTTTTTAGCATCTTTATTATCTTTTACAGACGGAATGATGTTCGAACAGTCTGAGAGGGCTGCTCCAATTGTTTTGTAACTGGTGTGTACAAATAAAGAACAGTAAAGAGCCTCGCACATGTCCTTTGTCAATTTCAGACGTGTTATCGAAAATGTCCTGAATTATATGAATTAGAATTATTACGACTTACTGAAATACAATTTCTGTACCATAACGTTTCTATCACTTTTGAAATGCATCCTGTGAGCGTGTCGTAGTTAGCGTTGACAGGAGTCATGTATAATTTCGGTATATCGATTGTGAGCGAGCAGCGATGTTGCCAGCTGTATCGCACAAGTTAAGCTAACATCGCTGATGTGCGCGAGGCCACAATGGAGCAGTCAATGTTACGATTTGGTAGAGTGAGTCAGTCGAAGTTGAGCTGTGTTAGAGTCAGGCTGATAATGTTAAGCATTGTTATAGTGAGTAAGCTATGGCCATACTATGATTCAAATTTAATGTCTCCATTTATCATTTTGTTCAATCAACGTGATTATGAACCTGATTTGTGAAGGAATAAATCTAATGGAATATTAGGTTAATACAATAATGACGTCTCTACTTTTTCACTATTGCTGCGCCAACGAATTAACTTGGTTATTGTGCTGAAAGTTGTTGGATTTGAGAGGTAGGAAAGTGTATTGTTTGGATGTTGAGAAGTTCGTTAAATTTAAAATCTGCCTTGAGCACTTTTTCTCAATATACAAAAAACATAGTGATGTCATTTCTACGAATTTTCATTTTTTACCAACCTTTCTCTTACAATTCTTTTTAATAGATCGTTCGATAAAGTATGTTCGATAAACAGTTAGGTTTGCAATTTACAGAGAACACATTGCTCCTCTCGAGTGTCTCTGTGTAGATATAGTAATTAATAGGTTTAGCATAGCGGCGCACTAGACGAAGGAGTACTGAAACGCGTTATCCAGACATGCGTAGAATGCATGTAAGGGGAAAGGATTATAATTTTTTTATTTATTCAGTCAATGCCAATTTATGTTATTCAGAGACAGTTTTTGTGATCAAATTTTGCAAAGCCGATTGCTCTAGGTTTCATGTTCAATTTAATTATTCTGGCAGTTTATGCTGTTCAAAATTCTTGCAGTCAGATTCCTAACTTGTACACTATGAAATTCTTTCCTTTGCATTATGGCGATTAATTAATTTTACAGTGTAGATTGGGTTTCACATTATGACAGTACAAGTTTCAATACGACGGTTCATTTATTATTACAGCTCAGCCTTACAATCAGAAATAGAGTACTTCAGGCTATAATTTTTATTTATTTAGATAACTTTCAATATTTTTATTCATTTAGACAACTTTCAGCGTGTTTAGTACCCTCTGCATTTCCACTTCAGTCTCCTCCTCGGTATTAAGTCTTTGCCGCGTCAGCCTCATATTCGTTCTGCGGTAAAGCAGTAAATGACGAGAAACCAAGCCAGGTCAGTACGGCATCTTGCGAACATCGTTTTTTAAACAAAAATTCTCGTGCAACGAAGGCAGTGCGTCGTCGTTCATTGTCATGGTGCCGTACTCAACCAATCGCACGTTATCTCCTTAAGTCCTACCTCAGACGTCTTACAACATCGTGACAGAACTCATTAGAGACTGCCTGACCAGAAGGAACCAACTCTTCATGAACAATCCAGTAAATAATGTATATGAATAATAGAATAGATACGAACTTCTACAATGTTATTGCCTAAGGCTACGTTATCGACGACGTTTCTTGCGATGAAAGGATGCGTATGTGGTACATGCATGATAATGCACCGGTACGCTTTCATGCGGCTGTTCACGATTGCGTACCACGAATGTTCGGCATTAAGTGTACCGGTCGTTGCTTCCCAATACCATTGTTTCGTAAGTGTCCACCTTGAATGATATATCCCAGACCTGTTGACAGCATCGATGAACTCCAGGGACGCACTTGGAACTCGCCTGGAATTTCTTAAGCCGGCCGAAGTGGCCGAGCGGTTCTAGGTGCTACAGTCTGGAACCGTGCGACCGTTACGGTCGCAGGTTCGAATCGTGCCTCTGGCATGGATGTGTGTGATGTCCTCGGTTAGTTAGGTTTAAGTTCTAGGGGACTGATGACCAAAGAAGATAAGTCCCATAGTGCTCAGAGCCATTTGAATCATTTTTTTTTTTTTTTTTTTGAATTTCTGAACATGTGCGGGCATATATGAGGTTACGGCGAGAAGAACTTGTAATTCATTGTCACAGTACGTCACATAGTGGAAACCATTCGTATCTGGACCTACTTTTATTAGACCTATTTTTTGTGTCATTACTCTCTATTTTTTTCCTTTCGTTTGTTCATATAACAGTCAAACATTTTGAACACGTACACTCAACAGCAAAAAATTGGCCACTATAGACAAGACGGGAAAAAACTGGACAATTTGGCAATAGCGGCGTAAAAACTGGGAGCTCCAGCCAACTCGGGGTTTTGACTATCTAACGTTCCAATTGGACAGAATTTGGTATGATATTCCTCAAGAAGCCGAATAACTGCTAGCATAAGGGCCGGAGGTGGTCCGATGCGTCATGGGCTTGCTCAGTTTGTGTCGCTGTGTGTTTTGGATGAATCATACAATTTTTCGAAAATTGTAATCTTTTGCTTGTCTGTACATCTATAGGCACCCAGCCAGATTATGCCTTCGCCGTGAGTCTTTCATTTCTCTTAAAAGTGTATAAAGAGTGTTCCCCCTATGCGTCGTCAGCACTACTTCCCGTGAGGTTTAATAGATTCCTGGCATTGCCCTGATGTGACTGGAGGCATGTTGAATGCGATCCATTAATTCCCCTCCGTTACTATGAGGTTCGCGTCCGAGTGGGTGAACTAGAACCTTGAAGAACCTCCACAGGACAATTTAACAATGGCGTCGTAAAAACCTGGCCCTCCTAAAACTCGGGATTGGACAGAATTTGGCACGATATTCCTCAGGAAGACCTCCATCAAGCCGAATCCGTCTGGTGTTGTGAGGTCTGGTGATCGCGGGGGCCATGTCGAACAAGATCCTCTGCTAATTACCCGGCCGTCGAAGAGTTCATTTAAATATCCGCGCACAGCACGACTGTTTTGTGAGGGCGCCCCATCATACTGCAATCACATGCGTAACCGTATATCCAGGGGAACTTCTTCCAGCATGCCGGGTAGATTTTCTTGAAAAAAGTGAAGGTAATTTGCGCCGGTAAGTTGAGGAGCAGATATAGACTCAGATCACAATATAGTAGTGATGAAGAGTAGGCTGAAGTTCAAAACATTAGTCAGGAAGAATCAATACGCAAAGAAGTGGGATACGGAAGTTCTAAGGAATGACGAGATACGTTTGAAGTTCTCTAACGCTATAGATACCGCAATAAGGAATAGCGCAATAGGCAGTACAGTTGAAGAGGAATGGACGTCTCTAAAAAGTGCCATCACAGAAGTTGGGAAGGAAAACATAGGTACAAAGAAGGTAGCTGCGAAGAAACCATGGGTAACAGAAGAAATACTTCAGTTGATTGTTGAAAGGAGGAAGTACAAACATGTTCCGGGAAAATCAGCAATACAGAAATACAACTCGCTGAGGAATGAAATAAATAGGGAGTGCAGGGAAGCTAAGGCGAAATGGCTGCAGGAAAAATGTGAAGACATCGAGAAAGATATGATTGTCGAAAGCACAGACTCAGCATACAGGAAAGTCAAAACAACCTTTGATGACATTAAAAGTAACGGTGGTAACATTAAGAGTGCAACGGGAATCCCACTATTAAATGCAGAGGAGAGAGCAGATAGGTGGAAAGAATACATTGAAAGCCTCTATGAGGGTGAAGATTTGTCTGATGTGATAGAAGAAGAAACAGTAGTAGATTTAGAAGAGATAGGGGATCCAGTATTACAATCGGAATTTAAAAGAGCTTTGGAGGTCAAATAAGGCAGAAGGGATAGATAACATTTCATCAGAATTTCTAAAATCATTGGGGGAAGTGGCAACAAAACGACTATTCACGTTGGTGTGTAGAATATATGAGTCTGGCGACATACCATCTGACTTTCGGAAAAGCATCGCCCGCACCTCGTGGTCGTGCGGTAGCGTTCTCGCTTCCCACGCCCGGGTTCCCGGGTTCGATTCCCGGCGGGGTCAGGGATTTTCTCTGCCTCGTGATGGCTGGGTGTTGTGTGATGTCCTTAGGTTAGTTAGGTTTAAGTAATTCTAAGTTCTAGGGGACTGATGACCATAGCTGTTAAGTTCCATAGTGCTCAGAGCCATTTGAACCATTTTGAAAAGCATCATCCACACAATTCCGAAGACGGCGAGGGCTGACAAGTGCGAGAATTATCGCACAATCAGCTTAACAGCTCATGCATCGAAGCTGCTTACAAGGATAATATACAGAATAATGGAAAATTGAGAATGCGCTAGGTGACGATCAGTTTGGCTTTAGGAAAAGTAAAGGGACGAGAGAGGCAATTCTGACGTAACGGCTAGTAATGGAAGCAAGGCTAAAGAAAAATCAGGATATTTTCATAGGATTTGTCGACCTGGAAAAAGCGTTCGACAATATAAAATGGTGCAAGCAGTTCGAGATTCTGAAAAAATTAGGGGTAAGCTATAGGGAGAGACGGGTCATATACAATATGTACAACAACCAAGAGGGAATAACAAGAGTGGACGATCAAGAACGAAGTGCTCGTATTAAGAAGGGTGGAAGACAAGGCTGTAGCCTTTCGCCCCTACTCTTCAATCTGTACATCGAGGAAGCAATGATGGAAATAAAAGAAAGGTTCAGGAGTGGAATTGAAATACAAGGTGAAAGGATATCAATGAAACGATTCGCTGATGGCATTGCTATCCTGAGTGAAAGTGAAGAAGAATTAAATGATCTGCTGATCGGAATGAACAGTCTAATGAGTACGCAGTATGGTTTGAGAGTAAATCGGAGGATGTACGTCTGGAGTACAGGATTGTATGGTAGTGAAACATGGACTGTGGGAAAACCGGAAGAGAATCGAAGCATTTGAGATGTGGTGCTATAGACGAATGTTGAAAATTAGGTTGACTGATAAAGTAAGGAATGAGGAGGTTCTACGCAGAATCGGAGAGGAAAGGAATATGTGGAAAACACTGATAAGGAGATGGGACAGGATGATAGGACATCTGCTAAGACATGAGGGAATGACTTCCATGGTACTAGAGGGAGCTGTAGAGCGCAAAAACTGTAGAGGAAGACAGAGATTGGAATACGTCAAGCAAATAATTGAGGACGTAGGCTGCAAGTGCTACTCTGAGATGACGAGGTTAGCACAGGAAAGGAATTCGTGGCGGGCCACATCAAACCATTCAGTAGACTGATGACCAAAAAAAAAAAAAAGTTGAGGTGTTACACGGACCGCCCCAGTCAGACGGTCAGAAGGTCACCCATAAAGTCTGCCGAAATGTTGAGTGAAAATTGCTCCCGGTGTCCGTGGACATAAGTGATGTGAGGACATCCCCTTGCCGAGTAATGAACGTTTCGATTGTTGTGAAGACCATCCCGATGAAACGTACACTCGTCGGTAAACAATCAATGGCAGGAAAGGCGGGATCTCGGGCAACACGTCGCAGAAACCACCGGCAAAACCCTGCATTGTGTTCATAGACCGCCACAGGATTTAGTTTTGGACAGGGTGGAAACTAAATGGATGCTGGCCGTCATCCGTCCTACGGGCCCGGATTCGATTCCCGTCTGAGTCGGGCATTTTCTCCGCTGAGGGACTCGGTGTTGTGTTGTCTTCATCATTTCATCACTATCAGGCGCGCAGGTCGCCTAATGGGGCATCGAATGTAATAAGACCTGCACCAAGGCGGTCGAACCTGCCCTGTAAGGGACCTCCCGGCCATTGACGCCAAACGCTTATTTCCCTTTCCATCCCTCAAAACGTTCCAGACCCCCACGTCGTGTACAACCGCTCGAGTACTTGTCGCAGGTGACTCCTCGAAGCACTCGAGAACAGTTTCTTCAAATACAGCATCCCGTCGTGTTCGAGATCTTACAACATAACCATGATATGCCGCTAGCAACCCTGTTTCACCAAGTCACCGGTGAATTGCGTAAATGTTTGCGGGTGTGGATGGCGTCTTGCTGGGTACCTTTCCTGATACAACCGTCGAGCTCCATGCGCATTACCGTCCGATAGTCCAAAAACAAAATCCATATCTCGTTGTTCTTCAAGCGAATACTGTGCCATCATCCTTACTGTATGACTAAACCGCAGGTGACGTGTGTGTGCTCGTAAGAGACGTGAGGTGGAGATAAACAGCAGTGGCGGGGCAAGGGACGTTTGTATATGTGAACCGACAACCATAGCGCTGCCCGTCAACCGACGAACGGCAACAGGGCAATTCCACGGCCAATCAGAGCGCGTAGTGCCAGGTTTCCGTAGTTTAAAAATTGTGCGCAGTCGACCTACACAACATTAGTAATTTTGGTTCCTACTGCCATCAGCTATCCAGGGTCAGAATGTCGTGAGACAATTTTTCTCTACCCTGAATACATATACATATAAGGATATAAGAAAATTCTTTAACAGACTTGTAACACCTAAGTGTTCTGCGGATAAAATGGCGTCTCTCCTACTTATTTTGTAGATGATTCTTGAAATTTACGACGCTCCCTACGATATTTATTTCAATCGACTACCTCTAGATACATGTCATTTACCACAAAATACAAATTCAGTAGAATTCCCGCGGTACACATGTAGAGGACCTCACACATCTTACTGTTTATAATCAATCGCTACATTTGCAACAATCAGATATGTTGTTCGAATCAGTTTTTACGTTGTTTAGTTATTCACTTGACTTAATTAGGCGATTAATGACGGAATTATCTGGAAACAGTCAAAGAGGGCTGCCCTGACTGCCTCATGGTGCGTTTATTGGTGTGTCTAGGAATCTTGCATATTCGGTTCGCTAGACAATCAAACAAATCTTAATGAATGATAATTTGTTGAAACCCTCAGCTGCTGATAGGTTTTGTTGGTATACCTCAATGGCGACAGCTGAGAATGTGTGACCCGTCTGGGACTCGAACCCGGGATCTCCTGCTTACATGACAGACGCTCTATCAAACTGAGCCACCGAGGACACAGATGAATAGCGCGACCGCAGGGACTTATCCCTTGCACGTTTCCCGTGAGACCCACATTCCCAACAGTCCACACTCTACATACGTAATGTTCGGAATAGATATTTGCCCATCCACTCATTACTCGCGCACACTAAGGTGACGATTCCCGTAAGAGTGCGGCCAACTTGTGCGCATTCGCACAGACGAAGGTCAATGGCCGGGCAGCCATTTAACTACATATGAAGACACTAACTGTTCTAGAAAGAACAGATACCATTGATAACTGTGCAGCTTCTCTAGAGTAAATGATAATTAACTGAAACCCTCAGCTGTTGACAGGTGTTGTTGATATACCTCGATAGGGACAGCTGAAAATGTGTACCCCGACCGGTACTCGAAACCGGGATCTCCTTTTTACATGGCGGACGCTCTGTCCATCTGAGCCACCGAGGACACAGATGAATAGCGCGAACGCAGCGATTTATTCCTTGCAGGCTTAATGAGTTTTATCACGACAGGACAGATGCAAATACTTAACTTTGCTAGGTGCGTCGTAAGCAAAGGGCGATATACAACACAATGAGTCTTCTTCAGAATAGACAAAAAGAAGTCAGTGCTAGGTAGAGATAGCTAATGACAGAGGCCATGATGCGTAGGCTGACGAAGTGACTAACGTTGACGCTGCTATCAAAGTGGACCGTCACCGTTCGGCCGCGGCGCTTACGTCCTCTTCACATGCCGCGTTGTCGTCCTGGAGAGGGGTGGGTCAGTGTGCGATTGGCTGATCTCTTCTCGCAGCCTCCTCTTCTCTGTCGTTCCCAAACCACGTGTCGGCGCTGACTCTACGCCGTAACATTCATGCAGATAAGAAAAAATAAACGGCCTGTGACACATGGCTCTGAGCACTATGGGACTCAACAGCTATGGTCATCAGTCCCATAGAACTTAGAAGTACTTAAACCTAACTAACCTAAGGACAGCACAAAACACCCAGCCATCACGAGGCAGAGAAAATCCCTGACCCCGCCGGGAATCGAACCCGGGAACCCGGGCGTGGGAAGCGAGAACGCTACCGCACGACCACGAGATGCGGGCGCCTATGACACATCCTTGGACAACATCAGATAAACGAAGTGGTGCGCAAACGTTCACAAATTATGAAAATTAAAATTATTAGCTCATTCTTAGATGTTATTTCTGCGTCATTTCGTTCGAAGTTGCTCCCTTCTCTTTGAGGCCCAATTTCGAATTCAACGACTCCGAAAGCCACAGATTTATGCCACCTTGTGGCTGTCTTTATTTAACTGATCGAATGATATTGAATATGATCCGATCCCACCATGCGGTGGCCCTTCAGCTAAGCCACACATCGGTGGGTCTAGACGACAGAGGAAACTTGATATTAATGTACAAATTTGTCAGTTAAGTTTATCGAGTTGTCTCTAACCAGTCCGTGATTATTATCAATGGAATCGCGTCTAATTATCGTGTATTAATCTGTGCTTACAAGGCGAAGGCCTCAGACACGGCCAACCGATTCGGCTCGAATTTGTCAGATCGCTTATGTACAACCTAAAATGAAGGACTCTAAGATATTTTGGGTCAACACTCCCGCGTTTTTGAGAAAATCACCCCAAAAGTTACGGCGAGTAATCGACTCAAAATTGGACGGATCGATAGATAATTGTAAATAGAACATTTTCCATCATCACGTATGGGGTCCACAAATGCATACTTTTCCTGAAATCGAGGAGAGAAACTTTTACAACTGCCCCTTCTGTACCCACATGGTAAACGCTTTCCGCCGACAGAGCCGATAGCGGAACGGCCACGTTAACTGGCTGGGATTCGGAAAACCCGCGTTCGAATCTCGAAGAAACCTAGCGGATGTTATTCTTATCGTTTGTATTTATCTCAATTGATAGGGATACGAGGGTTAATAAGGTACGTAAATCAATAAGGAATGATAATAATAAGGTAGGGAAACTAATTTCCCAAACGAAGTAAATAAAGTATTAAACTTTTAAGCCTTGTCACATGACAACAACTTCGAGTAAGAGTGCTGCGAATTCCTCATGAGGGATCACACATAGCCAACCACGCGACGCTTGTTTACAGCGAGGCACGGGACAATGCACGCGGGGAAAGTTATGTTGTCCCGTATGTCTCTTCGTCATATCATAGTTGTGAACCTGGAAGAGTGAAGGTGTCCAGCACGAGTCTTATAGAAGTCAATCGGAAAGAGTTGTTTTCCGTCATTAGGCTTCCGCGAACCTCGCGGATACATGTAGTGATTTTTCCATCGTTAATGCGCCGAATTAAATACGTTTTGTGAATGGATACGGTGTTCTTCAGTAAGTAATATATGACGAGTACTGTATGTAGTTTGTAGTAATTAGCTTGTCTGTTTATGCCGTAGTAACTAGTTATTGTTTGTAGTGTCATACCTTTCAGGTGCATAATCTGAATAATGGAGGATGTACACTCTTCGACTAGCGCTGTAATATATTGTTGGGAGCCTGTCACAGACGATGGCAAGAGGGAAGTTACCGACGCTGTGTTTTGGTTTGTAAAAGTGTTGCAAGACAGATGTATTATCAATGCACTACCGGAAGCAGGCAGTTTTGTTTCTCGGCGTTCCAGATTGATAGGAGCGGTTATCGTCGACCGATTTTTGGAGCTGACGAACGAAATGACTTTTGTTGATACTGAAGTACTATACCATGAAGACGAAGCAGAATGTGATTCAGTGGAAGATATCCCGACTAGTGAATCTCAAAATGGTCATAACACTTTGGAAATCTCCACGTCACTGGGGATATGTGCTTCATCTGTTCCCGATGAGTATTACGAACCGGTTACTAAACGATTGAACTACGGCGCTATACCCCTTGAAGTAAAAGTAAAGGTGGTAGCGCTAGCCAGGAATCATCCAAATTGGAACTTACAAACACCGCAAAAGAATGGAGCAACAACAGCCCCGAAAAGGAAGAAGGACTTGAAATTGTGGGAAAGTGATATCGTTAAAGGACTGACAAGCTACAGCAAATACCAGATGATAAATAAGTGATTTTTCCATCGCTAATTCGCCGAATTAAATACGTTTTGTGAATGAATACGGTGTTCTTCCGATTTGTCGAATCTCATTGTAACGAGAATGCAACAACGAGAATACTTGAGGAGTGGGCTGCAGGTGCAGCGCTTCAATATACGGCCAACAAGGGTTTTACGTTTGCTGCGTCATTATCTTTGGCAAGAAATTTCAAATCTGAGTATAAAATTCGTCAACGGCACGTCACTAGATACGTCTCTCATAAGGAGGTACAAAATAGAAGATATACAGAAAGTGGCGGCTCTTTTCAGCACGGAAACGGCGTCACTTATGACCGGTTTTAATCGTCATTACGTGATCAACACGGATCAAACAGGATGCGAGTATCGGGTGAACGTTCGACGCACGTTATCGCATAAGGGAGAAAAACGAACCCTTGTCGCAGTTGGTAGTAAAAACAAACTAACACATTCGTACACGGCGCAGTATACCATCACAGCCTCTGGAAAAATGTCGCTTAAGGTTTTCCTGTGTTTACAAGAAACGAATGTTACATTTGGTCCTCGGGTTATAGAAGAGGTCAACCGTTGAAAAATGTTTACATTAGCTGCTCAAAATCCGGAACATTGACGAATGCGATTTACAGAACATTTCTTGAGGAAGTTTTAAAACCATACGTTTCTGATAACAAGTATTGTCTAGTATTGGATTCCTGGAGTGGACAAATTAATACTACAATATATGACACAATGTTTATAGATGACGAGGGTCAGCCGACGTGCACAGTAAAAGTAATACCGCCAAACTGCACACCGTGTGCCAGACTTGTGATGTTTATTTCTATCGCCATGTTAAAAACTTTATTTTCAGGTATCAGAATTGCAGTGTGCTTCTGGAAACCCGGCGGAAATTGCACAACCGCACGGATGCAATAACTATTCACGGTATAATTCGTAACGAACTTTCAGCACCGATTTTTCAGGCAATGATACCGTATGCGTGGTACGCATCAAAATTAATTCCCGAAAAAGACATTCTTAAATGTAAACCAAGTTTGTTTTCCGGAGATTCTTCGGGAGGAACAGTGTAGCTGTCATACGACTGCATTCATTAGATGTTCTTGGTGCCGTGAGTATATTTGTTTCGAATGGTTAAATGACAAGTACCATCCATCTAGTGGTTGGAAGAAAAATGAGGGCACGTAACAGTGACTGGAAGAGCCATTGAAAAGTGACCTGGAGTAACATTTTAGTTGTTTACTACCCCAAGAGGTTTGAGAAATTTATTTGCCTAACTTATTATTATCATTCCTTATAGATTTACTTACGTTAATAACCCTCCTATTCCTTTAAATTGAGATATGGAAAAATACAAAGGGAAAGAAGAACATCCGTTATGTTTCTTCGAGATTCGAACCCGGGTTCTACAATTCCCCACCAGTTACCTTACCCGTTGCGCTATCTGTGGTGTTGGCGAAATGCGTTTACCATGTGGGTACAGAAGTGGCAGTTGCAAAAGTTTCTTCCTCGACTTCTGGAAAAGTATGCGTTTTCGGACCCCATATCTGATGATGAAAAATGTTCTATTTACAATTATCTATCAATCCCACCAATTTTAAGTCCATTGCTCGTCATAAACTTAAGGGGTGACTTTCTCAAAATATCTTAGAGTCCTTCGTTTTAGGTTGTACACAAACGACCTGCCAAATTTGAGCCGAATCGGTTGGCCGTGTCTGAGGCCTTCTCTTTGTTAGGGGCATGCTTATTATATAATTGAACACACTTTCTCCAAAGCTCTTGACGTTAAAACCCATTCAAGAGCTAAGATCGCACAAATTATTTTTTATTCAAGACAGCAGGTTTCAACATTCTTAGCTGTCGTCTTCAGGTCCGTAAGAAAATTAAATATTTTTTGCAATACAATATATTCATTTACGCTGAACCTTGTTCACAAAATGTCACGTGAATAAAACTCAGCACATTACCAACATCTTTAATCGTTAAGACATTTAAACTCACACTACATCTTGTCCAAAAGGGCATTGTATAGCTCTGTATTGCTCACAGATGCTTGCTATGTGATATAAACTCAAGATGAGAAAATCCAAGCTCTTGATGTTTTTTGACATGAGTTATACATCGTAAAAACGTCTTGGGTTTACACCCTAACGGTATATCAGCGTCGGTTTAAATTTAGGAACATGCGGATGCTTTGTTTTCTCTAATCCAGTCGCCGTCAAATACGTAGTATATAAATCTCTGATATCCAAAGAATTAAGAGGATAGACACATTGCATTGTGCTGAAACACGGTTCCCATCTCGTCTGAAGCGTGGTTTGGACACTAATCTTCCTGGTCTTCTGCCAAATTCCCGTGACAGCATTACCATTTCATTATTACTTAAAACGAAATATGATAAATCTTCAGCGCAACTACAAAAGACCACGATCCAGTTAAAGAGGAAAAAGAAAACAAAAATTAAGGGAGAAGGAAACTTCGTTAAGTCGACGAAAGCGTCGTAGAACGACGAATACCTCGTTTGGAGATCTCCTTTTCGCTGCCAATTACGCAAATAGGTCTCTATGGAGAAAGGGCAATAGTACGAGCGCAGGCGAGGCGAAGGCGTAGACGATGGAGCGGCGAACGAAATTTTATTTCTAAACGACACGACAGGGCGGGCCACCTTCTTTAAGAGACGGGAACTGCACTGCTTCGGCTTTTATGAGCTCCGTAATTGGCCATTATATCGCATTCGACGGCTTCGGTCTCCCGGCTCCCACTGAAAAAATTTTCCCCCGTAGTGAGCTAAGTGAAAAGAGCAGCAAGGAGTTTTTCTGCTGGGTCAGCGGCAGGTTCTGCTGCCCTTGCGGTCCGCTGCGTGCGCCTTGCCTGCGTGTGTGTGTGTGAGTGCGTGTGGCGGGTGTCGATGCGGCAGTAGTAGAGTCAGGGGTCACCCCCCCCCCCCCCCCCCCCGTGGGGGCAGGACTTTATTGTCGCAAAACTCGGCACCAGATCCGCCGCTAAGCCGTTTATAAAGTTGGGCCAGTTTAATACGGACCGCGCCGCACCGCTCGGTAACAAGCCCGCTCGTTAACCACTTGTGCTCCGAAATTAATGGTTACGACAGCTGCGGATTTGTACTCCAATAATACGTCAAATTAAGAAAATTACCTCGCACTCGGCTGACGAAGGTTGCTATCTCCAAAATAATCGTAACACGAGCGGCGTTCAATAAGTAATGGTGCCTATTTTTTTCTGTAAACAGGTTGGTTTCATTCAGGATTCTAATACATAAAATATTCCCTAGTATTTTTGTTACAAAGCAGTATTTTTTAGCATAATCTCCGTTCAATGCGACGGCCTTATTCCACTTTACTGGCGCTACAGTCTGGAACCGCGCGACCGCTACGGTCGCAGGTTCGAATCCTGCCCCAGGCATGGATGTGTGTGATGTCCTTAGGTAGGTTAGGTTTAAGTAGTTCTAAGTTCTAGGGGACTGATGACCTCAGAAGTTAAGTCCCATAGTGCTCAGAGCCATTTGAACCATTTTTCAACCACCTTACTGGGAAGGCCGCATGGTACCATTCCACTGGTCGACGTCGAAGGCAACACCTTGCTGCACCATCCGGTCATCACCGTGCTGCTGCCCGCAGACTGTAGCCTTCATTGGACCAGACATGTGGAAGTAGGAAGGAGCGAAATCCGTTGTTACTCATCACTCGTTTTCTTGCTATTCATTCAAAAAATGGTTCAAATGGCTCTGAGCACTATGGGACTCAACTTCGGAGGTCATTAGTCCCCTAGAACTTAGTACTAGTTAAACCTAACTAACCTAAGTACATCACAAACATACATGCCTGAGGCAGGATTCGAACCTGCGACCGTAGCAGTCTTGCGGTTCCAGACTACAGCGCCTTTAACCGGACGGCCACTTCGGCCGGCGCTATTCATTCACTGGCAGCCTACGGAGGGCTTCTTACTTTCACTAGCAATAGCTTCTTTTATTATTATTTCTTTTGTTCCAGCCAGCTATGATGGAATATCCCGTCCACATTCGCTCTTATTTTTCTTTGGAGACGTAACCTTCTCTGAATAGTTCTGCCTGTTATTTGAAATAGATTTAGGCCCGTCTAAATTTTAGGAACAATTGCTTTACTGATCGGATTTATAAGGTCGCAATGGTATTCTATGGGCAGTCAGAGAAAGCTACGTACCGTTAACTAAACTTAAGCCAAGCACTTTGAATTTTAGGAGCTTAATAATCAATACTACAAATGCGACACTGTTTTCAGATGTGCTGAAAATAAATTAACGTTCACGAAAATAGCTTCAAATGATAAAATATTTACTTTTGAATAATATTTCGCATGTTAACAGTAATCTTTTTGTATTTAATAGATGGAGAAAACATTCCAGGTACATTTGTATACGATCCTGTTGCTCTCTCATACGAGAATAACAAGCCACGTTGGCCTTAGTCTGAAGAGTCCTGTGGGGTGGGAAGGTCTGGGGAGCACGTGGTCACCGCTCAAGTTTGTAACACAGACATTCACATGCACTAATTCACACGGCAAACAAAATGTCGACAGCATTTATTAGTGGGAAGAATTGTGTGTATCTCGTGGCTGGCATCGAGCAGGATTTTGGTGGCTGCTTATCTTTGCGTGAAGCGCTTGGAATCAAATCGATTCTTCTTGACGAATATACGCCCAGTACAGTTTTATCGATGTTTTAAAAATGTCCCGCACAAATAAAATAAAATGGCAACGGTAACTTTCAAGGGTTGGGCTGAGCTTTGAATCTATAGATCGCGTGGTCGCGCCTAACGAAAATCACACTGTAATGACACTGATTAACTGAACCAAAAATTGTAACCAGAACCAAAATGATAACTCATAAAATGGCTAGGAGAAGAAATTGTTGAGATTAACAAATTATTATTAACAGATTCAAATATCTTTTGTCCCTTGTTCGACACAGACGTTCTGAGGGAACGTCTGGTCGCTTACCCGTCTTCAGAACAACTCAACATGTAACCGTCGCGCGGAGCTCTCTCCGAACTGCCCGATGTGGTGGGGAAGGCCCATAACCAACCTCTGCTAGGAAACGGTTTGCTTTACTCATCGTTGGCCAAGCCCCCCTGTTCCTGCTCTCTGCCTTCCACCGACACCGTTTAGGTTGGTAGAAGGTCAAGAAACCCACCACTTCTTTGCTACTGCACTCAAATCATTCACACTTGACCACACACTTTCAAGAAGGGTGAAAAATGGAAGTCAGTACATAAGACGTGCACATGAGAAAGATAAAAAAAAATGTAATGTGTAGACCCATTTTGATTCTACAGGCATGTAGTTCTTGGGGCTGAGATTAATTAGTTGCATTACTCATTTTTTTAATCATGTAATGGCACCTACATCTACATTTATACTCCGCAACCCACCCAACGGTGTGTGGCAGAGAGCACTTTACGTGCCACTGTCATTACCTCCCTTTCCTGTTCGAGTCGCGTATGATTCGCGGGAAGGACGACTGCCGGAAAGCCTCCGTGCGCGCTCTAATCTCTCTAATTTTACATTCGTGATCTCCTCGGGAGGTATAAGTAGGGGGAAGGAATATATTCGATACCTCATCCAGAAACGCACCCTCTCGAAACCTGGACAGCAAGCTACACCGCGATGCAGAGCGCCTCTCTTGCAGAGTCTGCCACTTGAGTTTGCTAAACATCTCCATAACGTTATCGCGCTTATCAAATAGCCCTGTGACGAAACGCGCCGCTCTTCTTTGGATCCTCTCTATCTCCTCCGTCAACCCGACCGATGAGCAATACTCAAGTATAGGTCGAACGAGTGTTTTGTAAGCCACCTCCTTTGTTGATGGACTACATTTTCTAAGAACTCTCCCAATGAATCTCAACCTGGCTCCCGCCTTACCAACAATTAATTTTGTATGATCATTCCACTTCAAATAGTTCGGTACGCATACTCTTAGATATTTTACAGAAGTAACTGCTACCAGTGTTTCTTCCGCTATTATATAATCATAAAGGATCCTTCTTTCTATGTATTCGTAATACATTACATTTGTCTATGTTAAGGGTCAGTTGCCACTCCCTGCACCAAGTGCCTATCCGCTGCAGATCTTCCTGCATTTCGCTGCTATTTTCTGAAGCTGCAACTTCTCTGTATACTACAGCATCATACGCGAAAAGCAGCATGGAACTTTCGACACTATCTACTGTGATGTTACACCGTGCTGAAGGGTGGATGAGGAAGAGCAGTCCAATGAAGTTTTGAGAGCTCCCCTAAGGGTGCGCAGACTTGCCTGAGGCGTTGCATTGTCATGGGAAAGTAGAATTTCATTTGCATTTTTGTGGTGACAAATACTCAGAGGTCGGTTCTGCAATTTCCAGAGGTTAACGCAATACACCTACGGGATGGTTGTTCTAACATGAGGGAGGACATCGAACAGACCAGCTCCTTCATAGGCCCAGAAGACCGTCCCCATGAATTTACCGGCTGGAAGTGTGTATTTAAAGAGGTGATGTGGAGCCAATCCATGGATTGCCGGTTTGCTTCCGGTTGAAGTGATGAACCGCAGTTTCATCTGCTGTGAAGATGTTCGACAAAATTGACGCGAACAGCCTCGTAACAGGCAAGCCGTTCTGCACAGATGGCCCTCCGTTTCTCTTTTGGTCTTCAGTTAGCTGGCGAAGAACACAGCGAGCACAGATCTTTGACTACACCGACTGATGGACAAGTGTGTCAGCGCAACCGACGGAGACGTCCAGTTGAGCAGCGAAGTGATTGTGATCCTTCGATCACCTCGAATGAGAGTCACATAAAATGAATTCGCCATTGCTAATAAGGACTACCATTAACAGTATAATGAAATGACGACAATGGAAATTTGTGCTGGACCGGGAATCGAACCCAGATTTCCCGCTTATTGCGATCGGTCGCCTTACCATCTGGCTATCCGTGCGTGACTGACGCCCAGACCCGAACGTCCATATCTCGTCAACCAGGCGTCCCTTTCCAGCACAAATTTTCATTGTCGCCATTCTATTCTACAGCTGATGGTAGTCCTTATTCGCAGTTGTGAATTCATTGAATTTATTTCCTAACAGCTGTGGTCACCGCAATGCGCACTGCAATTTCCCATCGAGTGAGAGTGTCCGCACGTTCCAACACTGCAGGAGTCACAGCTGTATGCAGCTAGCCGGCTGGTTTGCGCGACTTTTCTCGCAATGATGACAAGTGCTTTTGTTCACTGTCAGATGTCCGTAGACACTCTACAGTCACCTATGAATAAACAGGATACGGTGCTTTTCCGCCGAACGCAACACAATAACAGCTCTCTGCTTGGAACGCCCCTCCGTTACAGACGCCACCTATCGGAATCTCATGAAGTTATAGGGGCTGAGGTGGGAATATTCCACTATGTTCCATAACAAATCCCGTATTTATTCAGCCGAAACTGGCAAAGAAAGAAATGTGATGTATTAGTTACTGAGCGCCTCCTGTACAAATACCGTAAACTACACTCATGCTCATAAATGAAGGCTAATGCTGATACAAAGTGAAAAAACGGTCTGGTGGACGGTTTGCGGGTTTACATCACCTCGGGGTATGACCATGTGGTGCATCTGACCTGCGGTCGACGCACGGTGGCGCTGGCAGCAGTCCACAGTCGCGGATGTGTGTTGATGCGTATCAGAGTACGGTGCAGAGAGTAAGTGTGCAGACGTTTTCAGGCGTGCTAATGGTGACTGTGTGTTGAAAATGGCTCAAAGAACATATGTTGATGACTTTATGACGGGTAGAATACTAGGGCGACTGGAGGCTGGTTAAACACAGCAGGCCCTAGCACGGGCCCTCCGTGTGCCACAAAGTGTGACAAGATTATGGCAACGATTCCAGCAGACAGGAAACATGTCCAGGCGCTACAGTACGGGGCGTCCACAGTGTACAACACCACAAGAAGACCGATATCTCACCAGCAGTGCCCGCAGATGGCCACGCAGTACTGCACGTAGCCTTGTTCTGAACCTTACCGCAGCCACTGTAACAGTTGTCTCCTGACACACAGTCTACAGACGATTGAACAGACACGGTTTGTTCGCCTGGAGACCTGCAAGGTACATTCCACTGACCCCTGGTCCGAGGAGAGCCTGTGAAGCCTGGTGTCAAGAACACAGTACATGGTCATAGCAACCGTGGTCCACTCTATGTTCACGGACGAGTCCAGGTATAATATGAACAGTGATACTCGCCGCGTTTTCATCTGGCGTGAACCAGGATCCATATACCAACCCCTTAATGTCCTTGAAAGAGACCTGTATGTAGGTCGTGGTTTGATGGTGTGGGGTGGGATTATGATTGGTGCACGTACACCCCTGCATGCCTTTGACAGAGGAACTGTAACAGGTCAGGTGTGTCAGGACGTCATTTTGCGCAAGTATGTCCACCTTTTCAGGGAGCAGTGGGTCCTACCTTCCTCCTGCTGGATGATAACACACGGCCCCACTGAGCTGCCATCGTGGAGGAGTACCTTGAAACAGAAGGTATCAGGTGAATGGAGTGGCCTGCCTGTTCTCCAGACCTAAACCCCATCGAGCACGTCTGGGATGCTCTCGGTCGACGTATCGCTGCACGTCTTCAAACCCCTACGACACTTCAGGAGCTCCTACAGGCACTGGTGCAAGAAAGGGATGCTATACCCCAGCAGCTGCCAACCCGTTGTGCGGCCTGTGTACGTATGCATAGTGATCATATCCCATATTGATGTCAGGAGACAGTGGCGTTTTGCAGCACATGTGTTTCGGGACGATGTTCTCAAATACCGTGGACTTACAGATCTGTGTCGTGTGTGTTCCCTATATGCCTAAGCTATTACCTTCAGCTCCGTGTAGTGTCACGTTGTGTGGCACCACATTCTGCAATTATCCTTAATTTATGAGCATGAGTGTATGTACAATAAATGAATCTTTCGTTTTTAGAGCTCTGTATTTAACAAATTATTACATGCATAAATACCATCGATTCACGAGTAGAACCGTAAATTCATCGTGTAAGTGGACTGTTTCTGTTTTCTTATTGGCAACGTTACGTAGCGCTCTGTACGAAAATCACTGGCTGTGCTGTGTGCAGTCTGTGGCTAGTTTGCATTGTTGTCTGCCATTGTAGTGCTGGGCAGCGGCAGCTGGATGTTAACAGCGCGTAGCGTTGCGCAGTTGGAGGTGAGCCGCCAGCAGTGGTGGATGTGGGGAGAGAGATGGCGGAGTTTTAAAATTTGTCATGAACTGCTATATATATTATGACTATTGAGGTAAATACATTGTTTGTTCTCTATCAAAACCTTTCATTTGCTAACTATGCCTATCAGTAGTTAGTGCCTTCTGTACTTTGAATCTTTTATTTAGCTGGCTTTAGTGGCGCTCGCTGTATTGCAGTAGCTTGAGTAGCGAAGATTTTTGTGAGGTAAGTGATTTGTGAAAGGTATAGTTTAATGTTAGTCAGGGCCCATTCTTTTGTAGGGATTATTGAAAGTCAGATTGCGTTGTGCTAACAAAATATTGTGTGTCAGTTTAAGCACAGTCGTGTATAAATGTTTAAAGGGGACGTTTCAATCGTATTTATGTTTTGAACTCGACATATGTTCTGTGTGTGCCCCTTTGCTCACATGACACACGTCCAAGCGGTGGTCAAGTTCTTTTCACACTTAACGTAGCTACATCATGTCTACGGTCATCACAGCAGCTCTGACGCGTTCCATGAGCTGTTCCACTGATTTCGGGAGTAGTGCTACGTGGAAATGGTCCTTAATGCACCCCCGAAGGAAAAATTCGCAAGGCATTATGTGAGACGTCCTGGAGGGCCAAGGCGACAGAGTCACATCATCCTTCACCTCTACCTCATATCCAGCGATTCGGAAGTTCGTCGTTTACATATCGACGAACATCGATGCTCCAATAAGGGAGCACCCGTCTTCTTGGAAGATGAAAGTCTCAGATTCAGCAGTCATTTGTAGTAACAATCACAGACTACAACATACCATGGTAAGTCGTACCCATCACAGCCTTCTCACAGAAGCAAAACGACCCCCACAGCTTCGTCTGCAACACTGCACAGAAAACATTAACCTTCTCACCTTTCTCGTATTCGAGAGGACGACAGTTCAAACCCGCGTCCGGCCATCCTGATTTAGGTTTCCTGTGATTTCCCTAAATCGCTGCAGGCAAATGCCGGGATGGTTCCTTTGAAAGTTCACAGCCGACTTCCATCCCCATCCTTCTCTAATCCAATGGGACCGATGACCTCGCTGTTTTGCCGGCCGGAGTGGCCGAGCGGTTAAAGGCGCTACGGTCTGGAACCGCACGACCGCTGCGGTCGCAGGTTCGAATCCTGCCTCGGGCATGGATGTGTGTGATGTCCTTAGGTTAGTTAGGTTTAAGTAGTTCTAAGTTCTAGGGGACTTATGACCGCAGCAGTTGAGTCCCATAGTGCTCAGAGCCATTTGAACCATTTGAACCTCGCTGTTTTGTCCCGTCCCCGGAATCAACCAACCAACCATTAACCTTTGGTGAATCTCGTTCGTGAGCCACAATTTCTTGACGAATTTGAGTGCGAAATGTTCGTCTTAACTTGCTTCCTGCATTGTGATGCACAATTGAAGGCACCGGCTATGTTCTTCTAGTCTGATCAGTTACTGGAGCTGCAAACAGTACGATCTGAAATGTAACCGCCGTCCCAAAATCATCCACACAGTCTGCTGTTCGTGGATTACGAGGTCCGGTTTTTTTTTCACACTTAATTTTACTGTCTGCTAGACGTCTGTAAGTAGCTACACTTTAATTATAACCACCTAGTATAAATATGGAACCGTATGGCAGCGAGTAGATACTCTGATGTGTTGATGCGGAACGGATTTACAATGTAAAAAATTAGTTACGTGTCTGTGTATTTTTGTGTTGGTTGCAGCATTGTTGTAACGTATTCTCCAGCGTAAGCGAGAACGCTGTTCGTCTCATACGGGGGAGGATCTTTAAATTTGTCTGAGAAATTATGTACATAGGAGTGAAAAGAAACAATCTTGAGGTCAAAACAGCGGCAGATGTGCCTAAGAACACGTTTGGCGACACTGTCTCTAGCAGGCTGTTTGAATTCGCACATGCGACGACCGGATTGGCTAACTTCAATGTTAAATTACTCGTAAAAGGCCTAACGTATCAATTTTTTTCTCTTAACAATTATTTCGCAGCAAAACTTCCCCTGCAACACCCTTACAAGCTTTTCAGACTCTGATTAAAGAGCAGCTACTCACAGACGTCCAATTTGGGCTATAAATATCGTATGGCAGCGAAATAATTAGTTCAACTTTTAGCCTCCAGGTGCAAATCTGTTGCAGTACGGCATTCTGTCAATCTGCAGTGCTCTTGTTGAACAAACTGTGTAAGTGGCGATTAATAATAAAATCAACATTATGCCTTTTTCAGTTGTGTGACCATTTCTGCCCACGTCCTGTTTCTGATGTATTACATATGGAAACATTTCTATGCGTCTTTCATGTATTCACAACGTCGGATCTGCATCTAACGGCTAAAAATTATTCCACCGTTACTGGCTTCCGCATTAACGCAATAGTGTGCCTACAGTTTCACAGCCATGCAATAATTACAGCCCACACTGGACCTCTTTGGTATCTGAACTTCAATTATAAACGCCCTGTATAACTGTGTAATTACGATATGGCAGCGAGTACATACTCGAATGTGTTAATGCGGAACCGATTTACACTGGAAAAAAAATTAGTTATATGTGTGTGTTCTTTTGCGTTAGTCGCAGTGTCAATGCAACGTAATCTCTAGTTCAAGAGTGAACTCTGTTCATCTCGCACGGGGGAAGTTTAAATTTGTCCGAGAAAGTAGTCTAGGGTACGCCGTATGTGCGGGCAGTTATATAAACGAGGTCTCCATAACCGCTTATTTGCTAAAGTTTCGACGGCGTCTGTATTTGGATGAGCGGACTCGACTTTATCACGGTGCCAGTGGAGAGAACTCGTCCTTATTTCTCGCTCATGGAGCAGATGTCCTGTCTTCCGGGTTTTATGTATTTATTTATTTATTTATTTAGTCCTCTGTCTCTCGATTCACTTGACGCAGATCCTTTTCGTATCTCGCGAAAATCTTATCATCGTTGTACTCAACGTCATCTTTAATGTATTTGGCATTTTAAGTGACTGTTTTCCCCTACTGCATTTATCCTCTACTGCCAATTGCATCAGCAGATTAGCTGCTCCTGCATTCTGGAGGATCTGCCACACTAACTAGATCCTTTTTCTGGTAAGAGTCTTATGTAGACTTCTTCCCCCACCTACTCTATATAGTATGCGTCGAATGAGTTCTTTATTGCTCCATCTACTTTTTCCGTTCATACACAGGACTAATCTTTCAAATATTTTCATCTTTTCCTTGTCCATATTCTTCACGGTCCAAGTTTCCCTTGCATTCAATTCTACGTTTCAGGAAGTCCTTCCTAATCTGCATATCAATACCTGTTGCCATAAAATCCGTTTTATTAAAGATATATTTCTTCACATTCGCCCATTAGTTTAGTGTATCTTCGGTCAGTCTATGAAATCATACCTTCTAGACAGTAGTATTCCATCGTTACTTCCACCACTGTGTTATTATAGCTGTAATGATATCGGGTCCTTATGCTCTTTTTGGGACATTTGCTTCACTTACGTTTGCGTCATATTCTGTGCTAACTATGCTGTAAAATATGTTCACGCAATATATACCTTTCTTAAGCTTTTATATCTATATTACTAAACGGCTAAAACAGCTCGTGTAAAATTTTACGAACGTTCTATAATGTTACAGAAATAGACAGATTCTATTTCTCTAGGCCGTCATGACAGGCGCGACTCAGTAACTTAATTTGTGCTATGTTATGAGGGGCTTTCAATAAACAATGCAACACATTTTTTTCTCGTCTAATTGCTGCAGAAAAAATGCGAAATTTGCTCTGGAATATCGCGCAATATTTCCACTTCAGCTACTGTAGTTTCATTAAATTCCGATAGTTGTAGGAACTGCATCTGAAACGGAGGTTAATCTCAAGCAAAGAGCTGTTACTGAGATCATTTTGGCGAACACGCAGAGCATTTCAGATGTTCACAGGCTCTTCCAGGAGGTCTACGAATAGCTGGCAGTGAACAAAAGCAAGGTGAATCGTTGGCGAGGCGTCTGTCATCTTCGCAATAAGGTCGCGCAAATCTGTTCGACCTACCGCGTGCTGGCCGGCCGCACAAAGCTACTCCGAAGGGCTATCCTCATGAAACGTGTTTGTCGCCACAAAAGTGCAACCGAACTTCTCCTTTTCCATGACAAACCAAGTCTGCGTTCCCGAGTGGAGCTCACAAAACTTCATTAGGCTGTTTTTTCTCATCCACCCCACGGTCCGGATTTCGCATCTTCCGACATCCATCTGTTTGGCCGAATGAAGGATGCGCTCCGCAGAAAGCAGTAGGTGGATAACGAGCGGTGTGGGGGTGGGGGAGTGGGGGGGGTGGGGAGGGGGGGGTGGCGAGGGGATTTCAAAATGGCTCTGAGCACTATGGGCCGTAACTTCAGAGGTCATCAGTCCCCTACAACTTAGAAACACTTAAACCTAACTAACCTATATACAGGGTGTTTCAAAAATGACCGGTATATTTGAAACGGCAATAAAAACTAAACGAGCAGCGATAGAAATACACCGTTTGTTGCAATATGCTTGGGACAATACATTTTCAGGCAGACAAATTTTCGAAATTACAGTAGTTACAATTTTCAACAACAGATGGCGCTGCGGTCTGGGAAACTCTATAGTACGATATTTTCCACATATCCACCATGCGTAGCAATAATATGGCGTAGTCTCTGAATGAAATTACCCGAAACCTTTGACAACGTGTCTGGCGGAATGGCTTCACATGCAGATGAGATGTACTGCTTCAGCTGTTCAATTGTTTCTGGATTCTGGCGGTACACCTGGTCTTTCAAGCGTCCCCACAGAAAGAAGTCACAGGGGTTCATGTCTGGCGAATAGGGAGGCCAATCCACGCCGCCTCCTGTATGTTTCGGATAGCCCAAAGCAATCACACGATCATCGAAATATTCATTCAGGAAATTAAAGACGTCGGCCGTGCGATGTGGCCGGGCACCATCTTGCATAAACCACGAGGTGTTCGCAGTGTCGTCTAAGGCAGTTTGTACCGCCACAAATTCGCGAAGAATGCCCAGATAGCGTGATGCAGTAATCGTTTCGAATCTGAAAAATGGGCCAATGATTCCTTTGGAAGAAATGGCGGCGCAGACCAGTACTTTTTGAGGATGCAGGGACGATGGGACTGCAACATGGGACTTTTCGGTTCCCCATATGCGCCAGTTCTGTTTATTGACGAAGCCGTCCAGGTAAAAATAAGCTTCGTCAGTAAACCAAATGCTGCCCACATGCATATCGCCGTCATCAATCATGTGCACTATATCGTTAGCGAATGTCTCTCGTGCAGCAATGGTAGTGGCGCTGAGGGGTTGCCGCGTTTGAATTTTGTATGGATAGAGGTGTAAACTCTGGCGCATGAGACGATACGTGGACGTTGGCGTCATTTGGACCGCAGCTGCAACACGGCGAACGGAAACCCGAGGCCGCAGTTGGATCACCTGCTGCACTAGCTGCGCGTTGCCCTCTGTGGTTGCCGTACGCGGTCGCCCTACCTTTCCAGCACGTTCATCCGTCACGTTCCCAGTCCGTTGAAATTTTGCAAACAGATCCTTTATTGTATCGCTTTTCGGTCCTTTGGTTACATTAAACCTCCGTTGAAAACTTCGTCTTGTTGCAATCCAACACCAGAAAAGTCCTCTGTTCTAAGGAATAAACCATGTTGTCCACAGCACACTTGCACGTTGTGAACAGCACACGCTTACAGCAGGAAGACGACGTACAGAATGGCGCACCCACAGACTGCGTTGTCGTCTATATCTTTCACATCACTTGCAGCGCCATCTGATGTTGAAAATTGTAACTACTGTAATTTCGAAAGTTTGTCCTTGAAAATGTACTGTTGTCCCAAGCATATTGCAAGAAACGGTGTATTTCTATCGCTGCTCGTTTAGTTTTTATTTCCGTTTCAAATATACCGGTCATTTTTGAAACACCCTGTATATGTAGGGGACAAACAAAGCATCAAAAGAAGGGGAATGTAATTATGGCAAGAACTCTGGGACAGCGATGAAACTGACCGAACAACACACGAACTGCTTCCCAACATAAAGGAACGCCTAGAACTCGCCCACATCAAACCGACAAGGGGATTGCTGCACTTTCTTACCGGGCACGGACCCTATCCGACATATCTCTGTCGGTTCGGGAAAAGGGCAACATCAGCGTGTGACTGTGGAGCAGTGCAGGGCACTCCAGACCATGTGGTGTACGAGTGTCCCCTCTTCGACGATGTTGCACAACAACTTAGGGAACAATTGCCGAACAATGACACGTACCACTTGCTCAGGCACGAAAACACATTCAACGTCCTGAATCATCTAACAAACGTAATATCGAGCAAAGTCCTCAAAGAATATCTTGGCAACAATCGATAAATAAATAAACACCAGACTTGTCGCGTACACCCCCCTGTTCCGCCGGGACGTGGACTTGGCCAGCCGCCTCACGGCTGGAATCCGCCAGGTTTTCGGAATAGGTTGGGGGGTAGTACATTACCACCGGACTTGACTATGCACCGATCATGACATTAGATATAAGGTTAGTTATAAGATCAAACTAGGATAACAGAAATAGCATAGAACTGCAGCGACTACGTCACCGGCCAGCCCAGTGCCAGGGGCACTTCCACTGGGATTAGCTCAGTGGGAATGGCCAAAAAAGTTAGGTTTGTATCTATTCTGGCACACTTGTAACGCTGCAGGTAGAGTAGTCATAATAATAACCATCAGCAAGTTGTATCCTAACAATAGAAGCTAAAATCAAAGAACACTAGACAAACAATAACATAGTATAGTGTAGTATAGTAGATTAACCCCCATAGTGGTGATGGAGTGTAGTAAAAACCTGTAGTGTTAAACATCATAATAGCTGCAGATAGAACTTAGAAATAGTTAAATATAGGACCTACTAATGTATTTAGCTTCCCCCATGAACCATGGACCTTGCCGTTGGTGGGGAGGCTTGCGAGCCTCAGCGATACAGATGGCCATACCGTAGGTGCAACCACAACGGAGGGGTATCTGTTGAGAGGCCAGACAAACATGTGGTTCCTGAAGAGGGGCAGCAGCCTTTTCAGTAGTTGCAGGGGCAACAGTCTGGATGATTGACTGATCTGGCCTTGTAACATTAACCAAAACGGCCTTGCTGTGCTGGTACTGCGAACGGCTGAAAGCAAGGGGAAACTACAGCCGTAATTATTCCCGAGGACATGCAGCTTTACTGTATGATTAAATGATGATGGCGTCCTCTTGGGTAAAATATTCCGGAGGTAAAATAGTCCCCAATTCGGATCTCCGGGCGGGGACTACTCAAGAGGACGTCGTTATCAGGAGAAAGAAAACTGGCATTCTACGGATCGGAGCGTGGAATGTCAGATCCCTTAATCGGGCAGGTAGGTTAGAAAATTTAAAAAGGGAAATGGATAGGTTAAAGTTAGATATAGTGGGAATTAGTGAAGTTCGGTGGAAGGAGGAACAAGACTTTTGGTCAGGTGATTACAGGGTTATAAATACAAAATAAAATAGGGGTAATGCAGGAGTAGGTTTAATAATGAATAAAAAAATAGGAATGCTGGTTAGCTACTACAAACAGCATAGTGAACGCATTATTGTGGCCAAGATAGACACAAAGCCCATGCCTACTACAGTAGTACAAGTTTATATGCCAACTAGCTCTGCAGATGATGAAGAAATTGATGAAATGTATGACGAGATAAAAGAAATTATTCAGGTAGTGAAGGGAGACGAAAATTTAATAGTCATGGGTGACTGGAATTCGTCAGTAGGAAAAGGGAGAGAAGGAAACATAGTAGGCGAATATGGATTGGGGGGAAGAAATGAAAGAGGAAGCCGCCTTGTAGAATTTTGCACAGAGCATAACTTAATCATAGCTAACACTTGGTTCAAGAATCATAAAAGAAGGTTGTATACCTGGAAGAATCCTGGAGATACTAATAGGTATCAGATAGATTATATAATGGTAAGACAGAGATTTAGGAACCAGGTTTTAAATTGTAAGACATTTCCTGGGGCAGATGTGGATTCTGACCACAATCTATTGGTTATGAACTGCAGATTGAAACTGAAGAAACTGCAAAAAGGTGTGAATTTAAGGAGATGGGACCTGGATAAACTGAAAGAACCAGAGGTTGTAAAGAGTTTCAGGGAGAGCATAAGGGAACAATTGACAGAAATGGGGGAAAGAAATACAGTAGAAGAAGAATGGGTAGCTCTGAGGGATGAAGTAGTGAAGGCAGCAGAGGATCAAGTAGGTAAAAAGACGAGGGCGAATAGAAATCCTTGGGTAACAGAAGAAATATTGAATTTAATTGATGAAAGGAGAAAATATAAAAATGCAGTAAATGAAGCAGGCGAAAGGGAATACAAACGTCTCAAAAATGAGATCGACAGAAAGTGCAAAATGGCTAAGCAGGGATGGCTAGAGGACAAATGTAAGGATGTAGAGGCTTGTCTCACTAGGGCTCAGGTAGATACTGCCTACAGGAAAATTAAAGAGACCTTTGGAGAGAAGAGAACCACTTGTATGAATATCAAGAGCTCAGATGGCAATACAGTTCTAAGCAAAGAAGGGAAGGCAGAAAGGTGGAAGGAGTATATAGAGGGTTTATACAAGGGCGATGTACTTGAGGACAATATTATGTAAATGGAAGACGATGTAGATGAAGATGAAATGGGAGATAAGATACTGCGTGAAGAGTTTGACAGAGCACTGAAAGACCTGAGTCGAAACAAGGCCCCGGGAGTAGACAACATTCCATTAGAACTACTGATGGCCTTGGGAGAGCCAGTCATGACAAAACTCTACCATCTGGTGAGCAAGATGTATGAGACAGGCGAAATACCCACAGACTTGAAGAAGAATATAATAATCCCAATACCAAAGAAAGCAGGTGTAGACAGATGTGAAAATTACCGAACTATCAGTTTAATAAGTCACAGCTGCAAAATACTAACGCGAATTCTTTACAGACGAATGGAAAAACTGGTAGAAGCGGACCTCGGGGAAGATCAGTTTGGATTCCGTAGAAATGTTGGAACACGTGAGGCAATACTAACCTTACGACTTATCTTAGAAGAAAGATTAAGAAAAGGCAAACCTACATTTCTAACATTTGTAGACTTAGAGAAAGCTTTTGACAACGTTAACTGGAATACTCTCTTTCAAATTCTGAAGGTGGCAGGGGTAAAATACAGGGAGCGAAAGGCTATTTACAACTTGTACAGAAACCAGATGGCAGTTATAAGAGTCGAGGGGCATGAAAGGGAAGCAGGGGTTGGGAAAGGAGTGAGACAGGGTTGTAGCCTCTCCCCGATGTTATTCAATCTGTATATTGAGCAAGCAGTAAAGGAAACAAAAGAAAAATTCGGAGTAGGTATTAAAATTCATGGAGAAGAAGTAAAAACTTTGAGGCTCGCCGATGACATTGTAATTCTGTCAGAGACAGCAAAGGACTTGGAAGAGCAGTTGAACGGAATGGACAGTGTCTTGAAAGGATATAAGATGAACATCAACAAAAGCAAAACGAGGATAATGGAATGTAGTCAAATTAAATCAGGTGATGCTGAGGGGATTAGATTAGGAAATGAGACACTTAAAGTAGTAAAGGAGTTTTGCTATTTAGGGAGTAAAATAACTGATGATGGTCGAAGTAGAGAGGATATAAAATTTAGACTGGCAATGGGAAGGAAATCATTTCTGAAGAAGAGAAATTTGTTAACATCGAGTATAGATTTAAGTGTCAGGAAGTCGTTTCTGAAAGTATTTGTATGGAGTGTAGCCATGTATGGAAGTGAAACATGGACGATAACCAGTTTGGACAAGAAGAGAATAGAAGCTTTCGAAATGTGGTGCTACAGAAGAATGCTGAAGATAAGGTGGGTAGATCACGTAACTAATGAGGAGGTATTGAATAGGATTGGGGAGAGGAGAAGTTTGTGGCACAACTTGACTAGAAGAAGGGATCGGTTGGTAGGAAATGTTTTGAGGCATCAAGGGATCACAAATTTAGCATTGGAGGGCAGCGTGGAGGGTAAAAATCGTAGAGGGAGACCAAGAGATCAATGCACTAAGCATATTCAGAAGGATGTAGGTTGCAGTAGGTACTGGGAGATGAAGAAGCTTGCACAGGATAGAGTGGCATGGGGAGCTGCATCAAACCGGTCTCAGGACTGAAGACCACAACAACAACAACAACAATGTATTTAGGTAGTAGGTTACATTGTAACATGATAATGATCAAATAACTAACCTAAGGACATCACACACATCCATGCTCGAGGCAGGAATCGAACCTGTGACCGTAGCGGTCGCGCGGTTCCAGACTGTAGCGCCTAGAACCGCTCGGTCACTCCAGCCGGCTGCGGAGAGGGGGGGGGGATACGAGTGGGTGGAGGGGGAGGATTATTGCAGGACGTTGAGGACGTTGATTGCGTCATCAGTCATCAACCACTAGAATAGTGCCATGCGAACATAGCCCCCACCCCCTCTAGAAAGTTGGCGGAAGGCCATCGCATTGAACGGAGACTATGTTGAAAAATAAGTTTACACAGCCAAAAGATATAATATGGTCTACTGAAATCGTGAATAATCTGCTTTTAGCAAAGGGAATCTGTCGCATCATTTACTGAACGCCCTTCGTAGCTTTACCGAATGCACGAACATCAAGTTTGTTGAATGTAAACGTAGGATCCCGCGGCCGTTGTCAGAGTCAATAAAATTCCTCTGGGTTTAGAACCGCATTGTCAACTATAAAATTCCGACATTTCGGCGACTATTGCAAGTGCCTTCCTCGGGGTGTATTGCTAACTGCACCTTGAGGATGGCGTCTTGCAATAATCGCCGAAACGTCGGAATTTTATAATTGACAAGCGGTCCCAAACCCAGAAGAATTTTATTGACTATCAAGTATGTTGTTTATTCATCTATGATTTTCGCTATGTTTATTTTTAGTAATGCAGTTTTATGTCCTAGATCTTTTACTCTCTCTGTATCCTACGCAACGCTGTCCTTGAATAACAAACATGGAGAAGAATGCATTGCGAACCTAACACTGGCAGATTCTATTCCTTTCATTCAGTTTCACACTAAATTTCCTTGTGTTCTAGATCTTTTACCATCAGCTATAGCCCACTGACTCTCAAGTGTAATAATCGTAACTAAATTCAATATATCAATTTTACATATATATATATATATATATATATATATATATATATATATATATATATATATATATATATATATATATGAACTGTAAATATATTTAAATTTATAATTAACACTTTAACACTGCGAGGAAATAAAACAAAGAAGGAAACGCGCTAATAAGGGCTATCGAACCCAAGAGACGAATTACCAACTGGGCAGCTTGAGTACTGCACAACGGCACGAATGCATCACGTATTCCTTTAAAGTCCCTCAATCGCTACTCGTAATCCCTAGAGCGTGTTTTACCACCTCTTACTGCCCAATCATGCGAAATATTCTAGGACGTAGAATGGGGCATCTACCTGCTCCTGCCCACGTGGTTTGGGCCAAGTCGGTGAACCCTGCTCCTTTCCCTCCCCTTAGATATAACATTGGAGTACATCTGCGTAACTCATTAGCGCTCACTTTCTCTTCTAAAGATGTACTGGCAAAAGGCCCCTTCAGCAGGTCATAAGTGGTCATGTTGTTCGCAGATTACTTTACACGTGTACTGACCCGGTGCTGTGAGCAACATAGCACCCTTAGTACCGGCAGAGATAGCGTCACTTCAGAACATTTGCACTCGAAAATAGACAGCTGACCCACTTCTCTGAGTTGATGGCAACAGAGCTGACCATAATGTCAGTACTTGACACGGGATTCTACACTCCTGGAAATGGAAAAAAGAACACATTGACACCGGTGTGTCAGACCCACCATACTTGCTCCGGACACTGCGAGAGGGCTGTACAAGCAATGATCACACGCACGGCACAGCGGACACACCAGGAACCGCGGTGTTGGCCGTCGAATGGCGCTAGCTGCGCAGCATTTGTGCACCGCCGCCGTCAGTGTCAGCCAGTTTGCCGTGGCATACGGAGCTCCATCGCAGTCTTTAACACTGGTAGCATGCCGCGACAGCGTGGACGTGAACCGTATGTGCAGTTGACGGACTTTGAGCGAGGGCTTATAGTGGGCATGCGGGAGGCCGGGTGGACGTACCGCCGAATTGCTCAACACGTGGGGCGTGAGGTCTCCACAGTACATCGATGTTGTCGCCAGTGGTCGGCGGAAGGTTCACGTGCCCGTCGACCTGGGACCGGACCGCAGCGACGCACGGATGTACGCCAAGACCGTAGGATCCTACGCAGTGCCGTAGGGGACCGCACCGCCACTTCCCAGCAAATTAGGGACGCTGTTGCTCCTGGGGTATCGGCGAGGACCATTCGCAACCGTCTCCTTGAAGCTGGGCTACGGTCCCGCACACCGTTAGGCCGTCTTCCGCTCACGCCCCAACATCGTGCAGCCCGCCTCCAGTGGTGTCGCGACAGGCGTGAATGGAGGGACGAATGGAGACGTGTCGTCTTCAGCGATGAGAGTCGCTTCTGCCTTGGTGCCAATGATGGTCGTATGCGTGTTTGGCGCCGTGCAGGTGAGCGCCACAATCAGGACTGCATACGACCGAGGCACACAGGGCCAACACCCGGCATCATGGTGTGGGGAGCGATCTCCTACACTGGCCGTACACCACTGGTGATCGTCGAGGGGACACTGAATAGTGCACGGTACATCCAAACCGTCATCGAACCCATCGTTCTACCATTCCTGGACCGGCAAGGGAACTTGCTGTTCCAACAGGACAATGCACGTCCGCATGTATCCCGTGCCACCCAACGTGCTCTAGAAGGTGTAAGTCAACTACCCTCGCCAGCAAGATCTCCGAATCTGTCCCCCATTGAGCATGTTTGGGACTGGATGAAGCGTCGTCTCACGCGGTCTGCACGTCCAGCACGACCGCTGGTCCAACTGAGGCGCCAGGTGGAAATGGCATGGCAAGCCGTTCCACAGGACTACATCCAGCATCTCTACGATCGTCTCCATGGGAGAATAGCAGCCTGCATTGCTGCGAAAGGTGGATATACACTGTACTAGTGCCGACATTGTGCATGCTCTGTTGCCTGTGTCTATGTGCCTGTGGTTCTGTCAGTGTGATCATGTGATGTATCTGACCCCAGGAATGTGTCAATAAAGTTTCCCCTTCCTGGGACAATGAATTCACGGTGTTCTTATTTAAATTTCCAGGAGTGTAGTTATTGCGTAGAGAGCGAAGACAAATTTGTAATTTTAGTGCAATTCGAGGCTCGCTTCGAAGAGAGATGGGTCCATTTTGTTGTAATATTTACCACATAATCATCAGCCTACACCGTAAAACAATCAGCTTGTCGCCAGGTATCAGCAACAGGTTGCCTATCTGGCGGCTTCCAGGGCCAACAAGAACATTATTACTGATATAACTTGACAATTCGCGGGATTTTCAATTACGGCACAGATTTAAAACATTTATTGTGAAATAACAGGAAACTACTCGTACATCACTCTGGAACGGCAGGAACTGGATGCCAACTGAACTGACAAAAGCTGAGACATCAGTATGGCTTCGCTAGACTGGGCCATTTTTCCTGCAGACAAAGACGTAATATATTTTCTGAGTAGCACCTGTAAACTTTTGCTGGTATATTCAGTAATATATGGGAATGACATCTGCAAACCCATTTTTGCGTAAGCGAAACCGTAATCTCCTTTCTGGATAGCCTTCTTACAGTTTTGCGGGTATATTCAGTGGTATACTGGAACATCATCTGCAAAATGGGTTATGAATAGAGTTGCTAGTAAACAAAAATTTGGTCAGATGTGGGTAGGATTTCCGTACTGTGCCTTCCGTACAAACGTACTTACGTATATAGAGAGTTCACCCATTCCGAGAATCGAGGAAATTGACGATCTCTTGTCAAGCCTTTCAAGAATGTTATAATTTCAAGTCTGAAAATGAAAAAGATATTTTTTTAGTTTGGTATAATTACACAAGAAAAGTTTATGATTTTTCTCTTTACTTGTACAGTTAAACCTTGCTTCTTGCTAAATTTCAGGATTCTACGTCAGCGGGAAGCACCCAGTAGGTTTTGACGAGGGAAGCTTGAAGTATCAAAATATTTGTGATAAATTGCCCTACCTTTTCACTTGTCCGCAGCTCGTGGTCTTGCTGTATCATTCTCGCTTCACGGGGTCCCGGGTTCGATTCCCGGCGGGGTTGGGAATTCTCTCTGCCCGCGGACTGCGTGTTTGTGTAGTACTCATCATTTCATCATCATCAATCGTGGTAATGACTACACTGGACTGTGATAAAATTTGATTGTGTAAAAATTGGGACTTTGTACAGGCGCTGATGACCGAGCAATTGAGCGCCCCAAGAACCAAACATCATCATCACCCTTCCTGAGGAAAAGGGTTCGTAACACTCGGACTGGCAGACAGACAGTCATCACAGAGATCCTGCACGGATTTAGTTTTTACATAGTGAAGCACAGAAGCCTAAAAGTCAATTAAAACGTCATGCCTGTTACTGAATTTTTACTGTATGAACGGCGAAAACGTAATAAGAAATAAACGTTTATTCTTTCATTATTTCGTGTTGTGTGTGGGGCGGACGAGTCAGAGCGAGAAAGAGTTTCGAAAATATTTTAAATTACGTGATATCTTTATTGGATACCGCTAAGTGCTCTTATTCGGAAACACAGGATGATGATTTATAACTTTAATAGTTAACGGACTTGTTAAACCAATAAAGTATGATTGTACCTCATAATGAGTAGATTATGACACCAATTTAAAATTTTCATTTGGTAAGTAGTTACGTGAGAAACTGAAAATCTAATTTCTGTTGCCTCTGGAAATTGCCAGATAGGCTACTTGCAACACGTAGCGTGTGACCGAGTGACTGGGTATTTCAGCCGATAGATGACCTTCTCTAACACACATCTGATGTCAGTAACGGTAGAACATTTTAGAGGATTTCTAAGTGGCTAATGATAGTCTTGCTTCCCTATGTTTCCTACAGAAATTACAAGAGGGGGGATGGGCGTGGGGGGCAATTCTCAGAATGCACTCTTCACCTACTGCCACACACCGAACGCCAATACAGTGGTTATAGAGGGAAGTTTAAATATCAGGAGCCGCAGTCTTCTCGGAACTTGTTTAACATCACATCGCAAACTGATCAGAATTGAGGCTGCTAGACAAACGCGCACAAAACTCGAGAATGCGGAGAAGTTTGGAGCCGCTGGGATTCTGTGAAATTCCCATATCATCTTTATTACTGATTAAACCTCGAAACGAGCGCTGTAGAGAATACTGTCCATTACTAAGTGCAGCAAGCAGTAATTATCAAGAACGCTCCAGTTAGTGATCCACTGCAGTGCATTACGTTAATTAGAATAACGAGCATCTATCCATATTTGCTTGCTAGAAACATAGAGGCGACTTTCAGTACGAAACTTCGTATCTACATTTTCCAATTACGTTAATGATGAGAAATGCTAACGAAATTGAGAGAGACTAACTCTTACTTCGAACAACAGAATTCGTGTAGTATAGTACAGTACAGGATTATAGACTAAATTTTACAACATCAATTCACTTGTGGTTGAAATACACCAGGTAATACGTGTCGTTAATTTCGTGATTTTAAGGTAGTAAGTTCGATGAGGCTACAAAATTGAAGCTGTATGTATGGTCATTTTCGGAGGCGTATTAAAACAAAATTTCCGTTTCTGTCACTTTCTTTCAGAAAAGATCGATTTTATCCTTCAATACTATTCAAACATTTAATTTTACATTTTGAATGAGATGGAATGTAACTTTAAATTTAATCTAAGGCAATACAATTCATCACCATATGAGCCAAGGCCACATGGCTAGTGGGTGAGTCTGTACGTATTGTATACAAAATTGATAAGAAAATTTGAAAATCGGGCATGCGTGGGTAGGTCTCGCTCTCTGAGGGTATCGTACAAACTTAATTACGGGTATCGATAAAGACATTTCTCCTACACAGGATGGCAAATTAAACGCCTTTCGGCCGTCAATTGTCAGTCTTATCTTATTGGGCAACCAGTTTCAGCGTTTTACTGAGCCATCTTCAGGCCATTTGTACAGAGAATATGGTATTTGTATGAAACAGATAGCCAAAAAGGGGGTCGTGATGCAAATCGTATATGCAGTGGAAATATTTAATAACATATCAGTAACAATATCAGCCAATACAGTATGTCACATGTAGTTACAGATAAATTAAAGAATAAAATCAGAGAACAGGGTACACCATATTATCTTAAACTAGTCGTAAACGTCATATAATTGTAAAAAAGGAATCTGCTAAATGGGTGTCAATATTTCATGTTATGCATAGATAATCACGTTATAGTGATAATGTAATGCTCGTGAGACGCTGGAGTAAAGTAATATAGTCATTTACTGACGAGTTTAGACTGAACGTACAACGTTTCGTTACATGCTGTCATATACTACTAAAATATATCACTTATTGGAGGTCAACCCCATAATTACCTGCATCATCATTAACTACTAAGAACTAACAACAGGAGAATGAAACTACGTCAATGTAATTTATCGATCAGAAGATGCAACCTATTTAATGAAACATTTTTAGTTAATCAAACCATGAATGTAATGTAATATACCGTAACGAATCCCCACTAAGCAGTAAACCATGCCCGAGGCAGGATTCGAACCTGCGACTGTAACAGTCGCGCGGTTCCGGACTGAGCGCCTAGAACCGCGAGACCACCGCGGCCGGCGCAAGTTAACAAATCTCTTGAATGGCGGATCGGAAGCCACATCGGTCGTTCTCCACAAGCAATCTGAAAATTTTTCTGAAACTGACAAGATAATAAATCAAAATTTAGGAGAGTATGACTGGATCGGTAATTTAACGAAAACGGTAAAAATTGTCTTAAAATATCTATCTTAATCACGAAGTCACAGTAGTACCAGAAGCGGATGCTTACACATAGCTCAACAGATACAGACGACTAAGGAGGACACCAAGTACTTATCTTGCTTCCTTCGCTTGATTTTGAAGATACAAATTCAATCTCTGACATTCATTTAACGAGAGTTTCAAATTATAAAACAAAAGTTTATACGAGCTGCGGCTAGAAAAAAACCGGACTGATGCTGGAAAAAACATTTATTTACAATTATTTACAATTTCATGTTATCTCCTTCAATGTACTCTCCTCCTCGGTCTCTACACCGCTCCATACGAATTTTCCACTGTTCATAGCAATGCTGCAGATCATTTTCGGTAAGTCCATACATTACTTCCGTCGCTTTTTCTTTTACTGCTTCAACAGTCTCAAATCTAGTTCCTTTCAAAGCTGACTTGACTTTAGCGAAAAGAAAAAAGTCACAGGGGGCCAAATCAGGTGAGTAGAGTGGATGATCTAAAATGGGAATGTTGTGTTTTGCCAAAAACGTCTTCACTGACAACGCACTGTGAGCTGGGGCATTGTCTTGGTGAAGGATCCATGACTTTTTTCTCCACAAATCGTTCCGTTTTCTCCGTACTCGCTCACGTAGGGTAGCCAGGACGCTAATGTAGTAATGCTGATTCACTGTTTGTCCCTCTGGTACCCAATCAATGTGCACAATCCCTTTGATGTCAAAAAAAAAAAAAACAATCATCATTGCCTTGAATTTCGATTTTGACATTCGTACTTTTTTTTGTCGTGGAGAACTAAGAGTTTTCCAATGCATCGATTGGCGTTTAGTTTCGGGATCGTAAGTAAAAAACCACGATTCATCGCAAGTAATAACATTTTGTAAGAAGGTGGGATCACCTTCAATGTTTTCCAGGATGTCAGAACAAATCATTCTTCGGCGTTCCTTCTGTTCAATTGTGAGACACTTTGGAACCATTTTTGAACACACTTTGTTCATGTTGAAACTTTCATGAAGAATCTGCCTAACACTTTCCTTGTCAACTCCTGTTAACTCAGACACTGCTCTGATTGTTAAACGGCGATCTTGTCGAACAAGTTTACCGATTTTTTCAATGTTTGCATCAGTTTTTGCTGACAATGGTCTGCCAGTGCGAGTGTCATCACTGGTGTCTTCGCGGCCATCTTTAAATCGTTTAAACCACTCAAACACTTGTGTTCGCGATAAACAATCATCGCCGTACACTTGTTGTAACATTACAAACGTTTCACTTGCAGATTTTCCTAGTTTGAAACAAAATTTGATGTTAACACGCTGTTCTTTCTGTACACTCAACATTTTCCGACGCACAGACAAAACGTCAACTACTTAAAACAGACGCCACGGGCAGACTGAGTGCAGGAGGCAGATGAAACTCGAGCAGTAGGCGGAGCGAGAGTCACGTGACAGGCCACGCAACTTTCAGCGTTATTGCATTCTTTTTATTGTTTCACCAGTCCTAGTCCGGTTTTTTTCTAGCCACACCTCGTACATACGACGTCTTCTAGTTGCTATAGCAAGTGTGTGCGTGTTTCCTGTACCGATTTCCTAACACGCAGTTGTCGTACATTAATGCTGTTCACACAACTCTTTCAACTGCAAGTATACGATGTTCGCTCGCATTACTCGCAAAAGTGTCTTTGCCCAATCAGGTGGGCGCCACAGTTCGCTGTCTATTCACCCTCAGTCACTGCCCGTGTTAAACGAGTCCAGCGCGCTATTTTGAGCGTTTTAGCAGCGTCACGGCTCGCAAAAAACGACGAAGCAGCCACGCCACTGCGTCACGAACTCCCCACTATCGATCATTCTCGACTCCTGTACCAGCTCTCGTAACAAGGAGGGTCTACCCATACAATGAAACGATAGTATCGAATAGATGGATTAACAGACTTTAAGAACTATGACTCAAGTCAGAACAATAGTCGGGTCTCGTGGCAGGCAAACAAAAGAACGCATGTTCTAATGCCGTTCGTCTCAGTACTGTGACGATTCGTTCGGGGCAAGAAGTGGGACGGTATCCGTATGAAACTGTAAATCCCCTTTCCCCAGTGGCATTTTTGGGCTAGCTTAGGGACACTCATGTAGTCAAAGTGCCGCCCAGTCGTAAGATTTGCATCAGGCCTTTGTCTCATATGTGTCCATTATGAGTGTAATAGAAAGTAAGTGCTGTAGACAAGGAAACAAGAAGTCATATAGACAACTGTATCCTTATAGCACTACTTGGAAAACCGTATGAGTAGAAAGATCTTACTTTCAAGCCGAAATTCCAGGTGAATAACAACAGTTTTTTTTCCATTCTACTGACTGGTTTGATGCGTCCCGCCACGAATTCCTTTCCTGTACTATCCTCTTTATCTCAGAGTAGCACTTGCAACCTACGTCCTCAATTATTTGCTTGACGTATTCCAATCTCGGTCTTCCTCTACAGTTTTTGTCCTCTACAGCTCCCTCTAGTACCATGGAAGTCATTCCCTCATGTCTTAGCAGATGTCCTATCATCCTGTCCCTTCTCCTTATCAGTGTTTTCCACATATTCCTTTCCTCTCCGATTCTGCGTAGAACCTCCTCATTCCTTACCTTATCAGTTCACCTAATTTTCAACATTCGTCTATAGCAACACATCTCAAATGCTTCGATTCTCTTCTGTTCCGGTTTTCCCACAGTCCATGTTTCACTACCATACAATGCTGTACTCCAGACGTACATCCTCAGAAATTTCTTCCTCAAATTAAGGCCGGTATTTGATATTAGTAGACTTCTCTTGGCCAGAAATGCCTTTTTGCCGTAGCGAGTCTGCTTTTGATGTCCTCCTTGCTCCGTCCGTCACTGGTTATTTTACTGCCTAGGTAGCAGAATTCCTTAACTTCATTGACTTCGTGACCATCAATCCTGATGTTAAGTTTCTCGCTGTTCTCATTTCTACTACTTCTCATTACCTTCGTCTTTCTCTGATTTACTCTCAAACCATACTGTGTACTCATTAGACTGTTCATTCCGTTCAGCAGATCATTTAATTCTTCTTCACTCTCACTCAGGATAGCAATGTCATCAGCGAATCGTATAATTGATATCCTTTCACCTTGTATTTTAATTCCACTCCTGAACCTTTCTTTTATTTGCATCATTGCTTCCTCGATGTACAGATTGAAGAGTAGGGGCGAAAGGATACAGCCTTGTCTTACACCCTTCTTAATACGAGCACTTCGTTCTTGATCGTCCACTCTTATTATTCCCTCTTGGTTGTTGTACATATTGTATATGACCAGAAATAACAACCGTACTGACAAAACAGTTTCCTTCATTTTACATACAGACATCATACATCAATTACGCAAGATATTCAGAACACCATAAAAGTCTCTATTTATAAAAATATACGATTTAGTATCAGTTATAGCTCCAAGAAAGGGAAAAGTAAAAATATTAACTATAGCAAACGGTTACAGAATAGTTAGAATGAAACTTTGAGTATAAAGCCAACGAAAGGAGTAACTACTCTGTTGATTTTTGCATCACAGCTAGAAAGGTTATCCAAGAGTAGATCCTTATCTCTGTAGAAACTAAACAAGTACCTTGTAGTAGCTTTAGGATCTTGATGTGCAGGAAGATACGAGCAGACAATATCAATACCGTTATACATTTATGGACTAAATATAAAGGCGAAGAAGACGATAATTTCCAGTTTGTGGACAGCTAAACAACAGATACAATGTTCGCATGAATAAGCACGACAGGTTCTAGTCAACTACAAAAACATGTTTCGACGCAAGTTTCGTCACAGCGACTATAGTAACATCAGCTAGGTAAAAATTTAACACGGGCGCCACTACCGGCTCCCCCGATACCGAAGCAATTGTATTTTTAATCTGCGGAATATTTTAAAACCACTACTGGTCTAATTAGTTAAGATGAAAGTGCTAGCGGCGCGGGATTATCCGAGCGGTCTCAGGCGCTGCAGTCATGGACTGTGCGGCCGGTCCCGGTGGAGGTTCGCGTCCTCCCTCTGGCATGGGTATGTGTGTTTGTCGTGAGGATAATTTAGGTTAAGTACTGTGTAAGCTTAGGGACTGATAACCGTAGCAGTTAAGTCCCATAAGATTTCACACACATTTGAACTTTTTTTTTTTTGAAAGTGCTACTTAGCAAAGTAGTTAAAAAAAGAATAGGTCAAATAAGCAGACTGCAGCACAGACGGCTCTACCGCTCCTCACAGTTGCGTATGTTAACTGATTAAAATAATTATCAGGTTAACATAAATGCCATTTTCACAACAGTAATGTTCCCATCGTGCATGTTACTCAAGAAGTGACTTGTTTTATACGACAATAAAACAACATGTCTTCTGACTGAAAAAAAAATTTTGGAATCCTTGTTGGCCTTCTTGTTGCGGTACGTGTATACCTGCATTAAGGTAAGCACCTTTCCAAGATATACAATTATTTTAGGAGACAGAACAATACTTCACCCTACAGTTAACGCTCCAGCGAGTGCCGAAACAACTTGCATGTAGTAAATGGGGTAACAATCTTAATAAGGACTTAAATAGATTGTCTAAAATCTTCGACGAGACATCCTACCTTAAAAATATGATTAAATTATATACGCTAACGCAATACTTCAGCTTACACAAACAGCCTCCATATTACCGCATGGACGTCACAATGACCATTGAGCTCTTCGGAAGAATAATGAAAGGAACTAGATTCAGTTGAACTACTGCTCGATATATTGGAGACAAAAATTTGTATCTACTCAAGCAGCTTCTGCTGTTTACAAATAAAACGATTTCTCATGCCTGTCGTATAATGATACAATAATATGGGTATTCTGGAATGCTCAGTTTGTTGAAATTGCTGAAAAATTATCTAACAGCCGTAGGACTCGTTTTTCAACATTTCATGACAATGGCAAGAAAGTCAACAGAACATCTGATAGGAAAAATCACTAGGATGATCTGTGAATTGAGTTTCATAGTTCACGAGCGTATGTGAATATTACTTGAAGCGTACGTCACTGTGTGGGAATAGCTGCACAGTTACTGTAACGTCACGTTGCACAGTATGCGGAGTATGTGCTGAAGAACTCGAACACACTGTTATTGAAATATTAGAGGACACGTTTTAAAGTCAACACATCCCACATCTCAAAAGATATCCCTGAGCAGTGCGTACGTTCTCAATTTAAAAACCCGGAGAATACTTTAAAAAGATTTATGTCTATGATTGTAGCAAAGAGCTATTCTTCTCTAATTTTAGAAAATTAATTTGACCGGTGACTGCAACTTCGAAAATAAATCCTTCGCGTTTGTGATATTCATCTACATCTACGTGGATACCCTGCGAATCACACTTAAGTGCATGGCAGTGTTTTCATCCGACCACCATCACAATAATTCTCTATTATTTCAATCTATAACATCGCGCGGAAAAAACTAACAGCTATATCTTTCCGTGCGAGCTCTGTTTTCCCTTATTTTCTCACGGGGATTGTTTCTCCATATATAGGTCGACATCAATAAAATATTTTCGCATTCGGTGGATTCCTTTTAGTACTCATGTGGATGACCTCACACCTCTCATTATTTATAGTCAAGTGCCAATTTTCGCACTATAGAGATATCTCGTCTACATCGTTTTGCAATTTGTTTTGATATTCTGATGACTTTACTAGAAGATAAACGGCAGCATCATCTGCAAACAACCTACGACGGCTGCTCAGATTTTCTCGCAAATCGTTTAAATGGATAAGGAACAGAAACCGACCTATAACACTACCTTGCGGGATGCCGGATATCACTGTTGTTTTACCCGATGACTTTCCGAAAATTACTACGAACTTTGACGTCCCTGACAGGTAATCAAGAATATTTGCTTGAAAACGAAGATTGCCTGAAATTGCAATTGCAATAAACAAAAATTTCACGCCACAGTAAGCCGTAATTTCCACGTTTTACGAATGTGAAGTGAAGGTATTTTTTCCGCGCAGGTCTCGTATCCATTGATTCTCTCTGCCTGTGACGGCCTACAAGTGAAGGTAAATCGGAAGGACGTAGTTATCTATTCTTATTAATAAACTATTAATAACCTATGCATATTTAATGCCAAAAAATCCCTTAGCACGGTGGTTATTAATGTTAGTTTGAGATGTGTAAGACATTAACTCGTTCCCTTGTGTCATGCTCTGCAACAGTCACATAGAGTATTTCAACATTCTGTGTGTTGTTTTACAACTACGTGTTTTCTGCGAAAGGACAGCGTTCAGTTTCTGTGTCTTACTTAGACCTACTACCGAACTTTTGTGATCACAGATTTTCAGGAAGGCAATGTTCTGAACACATCCTTGCATTTCGAACATTTATATTCTCCACTCGTTTGCACCGGCATATCCATGAGCGCCGAAAAATGTTTTCGTGAAACGACTATACGTAACATCTCGAGTTTGGTAAGCAGTGCTAATGAATGAGCAACAACATAATCACGCCTGCTCTCATTCATTTCACCAGAAATTCAGTGTTGAGTACAAAGGTAGTATTCACACCACAAATCAAAGCACTATTCACGCACCAGACCAATACTACATGGAGAATACTACATGACGTCACAGCAGGTAGTCCTGTCTGATGGAATTTCACGTGGCAACTCATCCTAGCTGGTAGTAACAGATGATTTCTCCTGTTTAACCTCATGCTAAAAGCAAGTGATACAGTTAGATAGAATAAGAACGTCACACTTACAACGTAACAGACCTACAAGATTTCCCAAAAGTCTCTTTAACATTTCTAAAAACCGTATTTTGCAACGACTTACGGATAGAGTATCTTGGTTTGTGATAAAGCGTTTATCACATCTCAAGGTTTTGTTCTGTCACGCCGTAGCTTCAACCTGTGCCCCACTGTTCGTTCGCAGGACATCACGGTTATATTCGAATTCTGCCCATGTACGAATCTTGACAGCAAAATCAACGGTTCTGATTGCTCCATTGCTTCGTGTATGGAATGTAGCTGTGACAGTGACTGGTGTTGTGTACACGCGATACTTGACGTAAACTCGCAAAAAGAAATCTACTGGCTTGACATCTGGACAGCACGAAGACCATGCGATGACACCTTCACGATCTATCCACCCTTCTATGAATGCGTCATTCAGCGCACCCCGAACGTCCAAACTCCAGTATGGGTGTGCACCATCATGCTGGATAAAGATGGCCAGTTGCAACTCTTCAGTCTATGGTAACGGGAACTTGTGTAAGATGTCAAGGCGAACGCTAACCCTTATGGTTTTTACTGCGAAGAAAAGTGGCCCTATCACCCCGTCGTACATTATTAGGTCATACCAAACACAAAGCTTCGGGCTATGACGTATAGGTCCACGCGTGGTGTGCGGGTTTCCGGAGCCCTGCATGTAAGCTTCTACGTTTCTGTATGCAATGGAGCCCAACTTTACCCCACTCTCAAAAAAAAAAAAAAAAAAAAAAAAAAAAACTGGTTGGAATACAACTTGTCTTTCTATTAATTTCACAACTGAAGTAAAAGAATTATCTGGCCCTAATCAAAATTTCCTTACCTCGCGTCTCGGCAACGTTGTTGCAGATTTCTCAAAAGCACAACAGCAAACAGTAAGAAGGCATGAGCTAAGCTAGATTTCTACTTTTAAATAAAATTTGCAAACAATATTCAAACTGAAACTTCCTGGCATTCCGGAATATTCAAACTGTTGCATATCATATGGTGCAATGTGGTAATACGTACTGATAAACCTTCTTCATACAGTGGGATGGGGAGAGCAACTATTCATATGAAATGATATTCCAAGACAACGATTTGAGAACTAAGTATGTATTCAAAAAGACAGAGTAAAATCTTCACACACAACATTGGTCTGAACAATACTACGCTACAAAAAGTGAACAATGGTTTAAAAAGGGTAGAATGTTAACAGAGACTGATACGCTCGCTAAACCAGCGGGGCAGAACAGGTAATAGTATAGTGGAAAGGGCCAAGCGTTGAGGCCAGTTTCTGCTTCTAATTGTCATTTATTGTAATTTAATTTCGCCGTGCGGTTCTAGGCGCTACAGTCTGGAACCGAGCGACCGCTACGGTCGCAGATTCGAATCCTTCCTCGGGCATGGATGTGTGTGATGTCCTTAGGTTAGTTAGGTTTAATTAATTCTAAGTTCTAGGCGCCTGATGACCTCAGAAGATAAGTCGCATAGTGCTCAGAGCCATTTGAACCATTTTTTTGTAATTTAATAACCTTTACAGGGAAAACGGCACATAGTCGAATCTTTACCAAATGCAACTCTTTCACGGTTGAAGGCCTCCAACACGAGATCTTAAAAATCAACAAGATAAAAATCGAATTAAGATGGTAAAAAAATAATTTAAAAAAAGCAACGCATGCAAAGTGCAAAATGGCTCTGAGCACTATGGGACTCAACTGCTGTGGTCATAAGTCCCCTAGAACTTAGAACTACTTAAACCTAACTAACCTAAGGACAGCACACAACACCCAGCCATCACGAGGCAGAGAAAATCCCTGACCCCGCCGGGAATCGAACCCGGGAACCCGGGCGTGGGAAGCGAGAACGCTACCACACGACCACGAGATGCGGGCTGCAAAGTGCAATACCAATGGCTGAGGGCCACAATTAAACCTCAAAATTTTAAAATATACACTGCTGGCCACCGTAAATGCAACACCAAGAAAGACAAGAGGTAGCTCAACAAAATTTATTTTGTAGAGCACATGTTGACCAAGTATCAAATAATTACGTTTACAGACGTCTGTGGCATGTGGTTCCTGCCAGGATCAGTAGCCAGAGTAGCCGCCATTGCTGGAGATCACCGCTGCCACACCTCTCGGCATTGAGTCAAAGAGACGTTGGATGTGTTCCTGGGGTACAGCAGCCCAAGGAGCTTCCACACGTGTGGCAGCTGGGGATGTAATCTGGGTCACTCGTTGAGCAACCATGGACCACATGTTTTCTATCGGCGAAAGATCCGGAGAGAGAGCCGGACAGGGAAGCAATTCAATCTGGTTATTGACGAAGAACCTTTGGACAATGCGTGCCACGTGTGGTCGCGCATTATCCTGTTGAAATATGGCTGTGGCCGAGCCCTGAATGTAAGGAAGGACAACTGGCTCCAGCACCTCGGATATGTAGCGCCGGCTATTTAAAGTACCGGCAATGCGTACTAGAGGCGTGCGAGAGTAATATCCAATACCGCCCCATACCATAATACCCGGTGCAAGACCAGTGTGGCGGTGCATAATGCAGCTGTCTAGCATCCTATCTCCACGGTGTCTCCACACTCGAATCCGACCATCGTGGTGCTGCAGACAGAAGCGTGCCTCGTCGGTAAAGACAACGTCATTCCATTCTGGCGTCCACATCCGTCTGTCATCACACCATTGGCGACGGAGACGTCTGTGGTTCTGTGTCAATGGTAGACGAAGCAATGGACGTCTTGCGGACAGACCACTCTGCTGTAAACGGCGTCGAATGGTACGCGCAGACACTGGATGATGCGTTACAGACGCAATGTGCTGTGCTATGGTTCGGGATGTCACTGGGCGATCCGTCACTGCCATGCGCACAATTTGCCTATCAGCACGTGCAGTGGTGCACCGAGGTGAATGCGATCGACCACGTCGGTCCGTCGTACCCTCCTGCATCCAACGGTCACATATCCGCATTACAGTTGTTTGGTTACGTCCAACACGACTAGCGATTTCTCTGTGTGTTAATCCACAATCTCGGTAAGCCACTATCCTTCCTCTGTCGAACTCGGATACTTGATCAAACGATGTTCGCTGTTGTCTACGAGGCATAACTGATCGTCTTGTGAAAGAACCACAAGGTAAACACTCGTCGAAATCGCCAAGCCTTAAATGGCGCTATGAGGTGGCGCCACAGGCGCGCGTGATGTGCGTCTGCGCTGAAATTCTAATCAGTTGCATATCTCATCGCTGCAAACTCATGGTGTAAATTTCGCTCGATTCGGATGCTTCCTTCAGGGTGTTGCATTTACGGTGGCCAGCAGTGTATTACCATAATGTTTTAAAGGCAGAAGGCCGCTAAGTTCAAGCGAGCCAAAACCAAGCACGTGGCCCGGCTCAGGTGATGCGTGGCGGCAAGGGTCGGGTGAGCCATGTCGACGCAGGCCTCACTGCTACTCCAACCCGACTGCACAAGTAGTGCCGCATCGCGACTCCCCGACTGGCAGGTCCGGACTGCGCTCCAGACGCGCTCCAATTAACTGGCAGACCCGAACTCGCAGCCCTAAGTGCAAATCCGAACTCCAGACCATAACTCGCCATCCGAACCCCTTACGACAGGCAAAGACCGGGAAGTAATAGCAGTCAAGCACTGATACTACGAGAGGGGATATGTCGATACGTGCTGCTAACACTGCTCACGGTCAGGTAAAGCAGCAACTCAGTAGTAATTTAAATTGAAGTAGCGAGGTGGAAGTACGATAAAAACATAGATACATAATGGCGGGAACTCGAGCCACGCACGGCTCTGAGACTTTCTATAAAAAGTGGTCCTTCTCTCACCTCTGTGCAAGTTAACTAGCTGTCAATAATCATTCCGAGAAACTAGTTCCGCAGTACTGCAGTCTTGTCTCTAACTAGTCATCCTCGCTGTCCTTTACAATAAATCTTTCTTCACATAACAGATCCAATCTCTCGTCAGCACAGCACTACCGAATACGTCAATCACCTTGTAAGGTGTCAGGCAAATCCTACACCTTCCATGAAAACCCTGACATGATAAGCAAATCCAGTAGTATGTCACATAGCTCCGAATAAATCGTGACATTAAAGTAACCAAAGTAATACAAGTAACGAGTGAGCAAATGGAATACCACAGACTAACACAAGAATGCCTAAATGCATTTCATACCTTCCCACCGTGGGACAGACGCAGTTCCGAGGGGAGAAACGAGAACAGAAGCCGAGAGCAGAATCGCGTTAAGTTAGAAGGCCCTACGATAAGGGACAGACACCCACGTCGCCAGCTAAACCGTTAGGACCACCCCCAGCCCATGTTAAAAGCTACAGCCCTCCAGAAGAACAGTATAGATCTTACGATAACACAAAAAGAGTCACCCCAGCCGCATGTTTTAGCGTGAGACTTTTTCGCATCTCTGTTACGTCAGGACCACCCCCCAGCCCATGTTAAGAACCCTCCAGAAGAACAGTATAGATCTTACGATAACGTTAAAAGGACCACACCAGCTGCAAGTTTTAGCGTGAGACTTTTTCGCGTCTCTGTAACATTGCAAACTGTAAAAACATTGCCCCACCACGAAAAGTATAATGTTTCTCATTGGATAGACAGAATTTTTGTAGGCGGAGCTTAAGGTTAACATTGAGACCCTGATTGGTCATATGAAAACACAGCCAGATAGTTTTTTTTAAACCAACTTCGGTAAATTGTAGTAAGGAGAAGTTAGGAGAGAGTTGCTTCCGAGACGGCGAGGTGAGCGGAGCTGTGCTGGCCGCCGCCCCCTGACGAACACCGACAAGGTAATGAACGCACGCGATGCCGCATAACAGCGCATAAAGCTTCACTCAGAACTGCAGAAGTCTCATCTGCTACACCCCCTTTTTGCGTAATACTAGTGTCGATTGTCAATTAAAGCTCATGGTGTTCACATTTGCCACTTGAAGTAAAAATCTGAAACGCGATGATTTTTCTGTTACATTGTTATTGAGAAGCCACATCAGCCACTGTAATTTACGACAAGTTAGATAAGTAGTTGAAGATAATTGAGGGTCACTGTAGACCATTTTGATAGTTTTCTTTTTTGTGAAACTTAATTTAAACCTAGATTATAGATGTGATATGGCATAGGTCATCCTTCGATCCGTTGTAGGACTTGGAAACCCACTCAGGGAATATTCGTTCACATTTTTTGTTGAACGCAGTTCGTTTTTATCATCCTGTATTACAACATTTCCTTTTATCAATAGTGCAATTTATAAACAATGTTTTGTGAGTAGACTAAAATTTCCAATGGTAAACTTAACTGCTTTTTCGACGTTATTTTACCAGCTAACTAAAAATAGGAAAGCCTTGAACCCCTTCCACTAAATTTAGTTAGTATTAAGATTCTTTTACAGGGAGTGCAGTGGAGCTGACGCTGAAATCATTAAGTATTTGATCATATCATCGCTAGTCTCACTGAACTCTTCTGAACTCTACATGTCATGTGTGGTCTGACGTCTCCTTACGAGCAACAGGTCCCAGGTTCAGACTAGTCAATTCCCTAAAAAACACGCTCAAAGCGTCGTTGCGCGAAAGTGGTAGAGAGACACGATATAGAACAAACAGACACCACGCAGAATGTTAGAACGTATCACAGTTCAACTAACTACGTATCGTACTGCAACAAGACCAAAGGTTGCTTAACAGTAACATAACTTGTTCTCTCTCTGACGTGCACTACGATAACATACAATCTGACATGTCAACCTACACAAATCCCAATGCTGTGGCGATTCATATGTCCAGAAGAATGGAAAGTTGCTTCATCTGAAAACAGGCGCTTACTCAGGTAATGAGTGTCTGCGTCTATGGCGGACAGAACGTAATACGGGAATGCATGTCGCATAGCGCTGTCGTTTGTCTGGAATGCTTGGCCCTTTAGCACTTCGTAAGCAAAACGGAGTAGCCGCTTGTACAACATTTTATGGGCAGGTGATCTTACTTCCTGCAGTTCACGTGATGCACGACGAATAGTCTTTTGGGAGCTGCGTTGAAATGCAGCTTGCACTATCTTCTGAACCGCCTCATCGTGCTTGTTTCGCTATTAGTGCATTCCCGTACTGCCGTCGATAATTCTGCAGTACGGTTGTCACAGATTTCGAATTCTACATACCAGTCGACACATTGCCTTTTTCCGTGGTCTGTAGCCATTTCGATGCACCAGGTCAAGTATGCTACAAAGGGCAAGGGCAAAAAGCTTTGAAAACTGCAAGACGTCTTAACAAAAAACCACAGTTGTCTGTCACTAATGGTTTGCAATTTGTGATGTTCTGTTGTGTCTAAGGTAATTAACACTCTGTGTTGTTCCGATTCACTGAATCTCCTGAAGGAAGCCGATGTTGATCTGACATTTAAACATCACGTTATTGTATACAATAGCCGTCTTTCAATTCGTATGACAAAGTTAGGCCAGCGAAAGATTCTTTTGAAACGGAGTTTCATATTTAAAACTCTGTACTAGACCGTCACTCGAATGCTGCACAGCTTTACCTTTCATGGGTAATCCTCTTAGCTTGTGGACCTTGTGGGACTGTCCATGGATAGCAAGGTTCCGAGTTCGAGCACACAGTTACATTCTACGAGGAAGATTCGAAAGTGCGCAACTTCCGCTGCAGGGTGATACACTCATTTTCGATAGATTTTTTGTTTCTCTTGCACCAATTTCTCGTTGCGACTATGACACCTCTCTATGCTTCTGTCACATTACAAACTTCAGCAGATGAGAAAAGATCAAATTCTCTCGAAACAGCTGTGCGACGTTCGACTGTGTGACCGCAGCTCATACAATATCAACAGCAGGCACGCGAAATGCCTGAAAAAAGTTTTTTTTCTTTTTATTTGCCACTGTCAGTACTATAGTGGCTTGATTTCTTGTCTGCAGTTTGATATTTCACATCGCTTGAGGCTACAGCTGCGATTGGCAAGCGAGCGTATCCATTTTTCGAATATATTTACTTGTCTGTCTCCCACTCTCCCTTTCTCCCTCTCTCTCATTGTCCCTGTCTCTCTCACTATCTCTCATCCTACCTCTCTATTCCCTTATTTACTCGCTGTTTTTATCGTTTCCAGCGCATGTGAGAGCAAACGAGCGTTAGTTGGGGCGGATGTGCTTGATGGCATGCGCGTGCGCGCGTTTGTGTGCGTGCATGTTTGTTTGTATTTACACGAGCTTTATTTTATCGGGGCCGCGCTCGTTATGCAGCACCCGTGTCGGTAAATTAATACCGGATGCCCTCTACGTAATGCAAACAATTAGTGGAACACAGGTGGGAAGAGGACAGTTCGTCGCAGGTGTAATTGGCGCAGGGCGGATGCATTACATACGTGTTGCATTAGTCTCTCGGAAATGAGCAAGACCGGACGTATAGCAACTAATTCGTTGTAGGCAACGATAAATACGTTTGGATAAGGTAATTTCTCGTCGAAATTGTCTATGTGTGTGTATGTATGTTTTTGCGATCAGAAATTTAGAGTTACATGGTACTGTTGTGTGAGAAGTCTTAGTTCATAAATGATATGCAAAAGGTCAGAAATCAAGATATTTCGTTAATAACATCTATACCATTTCACACCGTATCCCTGTATACAAAATAAATGCATATGAAACATATGAACACTCATGCAACTGTAAGATTTTCTGACGAACAGAAATGACTACAGCCTACCTTGATGTCCGTGTCGACGCTTAAAAAGTCCTGCCACACACCTGGAAAGTGTCGCCAGCAATCCGTCTTGAGGCCATGAGTGGCCTACCGGGACCATCCGACCGCCGTGTCATCATCAGTGGAGGATGCGTATAGGAGGGGCGTGGGGTCAGCACACCGCTCTCCTTGTCGTTATGTTGGTATTCTTGACCGAAGCCGCTACTGTTCGGTCCAGTAGCTCCTCAATTGGCATCACGAGGCTAAGTGCACCCCGAAAAACGGCAACAGCGCATGACGGCCTGGATGGTCACCCATCTAAGCGCCGAACATGACCGACAGCGCTTAACTTCGGTCATCTCTCGAGAACCGGAGTATCCACTGCGGCAAAGCCGTTGCCCTAAAGTATATCCAGCGGACACTCAAAATCAAGTCGTGCCTTGGCAGCTTCCGAAACCTGAACCGCCTGTGTCGATGACCTGCAGGCTGCCAATTAGGAGGAAATGCCGATGGTGATGCGGCAAACACGAAATCTGTCCCAGTATGGAAAAACGACCTAGAGGCCAAGTCTACAAGCGAAGCATAATGAGATCATGGTGGCCAAGAGGTACCGTCATATTATCAGAGTTTCGTCAGGGAGGCTAGGTATAAAGCAACAATAAGTATCCAAGACACAAAGGAATTACGACATGTAAACGAGTGACATGGCGCAGTGAATAGCACACTGGTCTCGCATTCGGAAGGACGACGGTTCAAACCCGCTTCCGGACATCGTGATTTAGGTTTCCCTTGATTTCCGTAAATCGCTTCAGACAAATGCCGGGATTGTTCCTTTGAAAGGGGACGGCCGATTTCCTTCCCCATCCTTTCCTTATCCAATGGGTCCCCTCTCCCCCAAACCAACCAATCAACCAACGACATGTAGCACATTCAGTGGGCACTGATTTACGTCAGTGGGGAAATTCAAAAATTTGTACCGGAGTGGGATTCGAACCCGGATCTCCTGCTTACTAGGCAGTGCTGTGACCACTGAGGCATCCGAATACAGTGATCATCGCAACTGCACGGACCACCCAAGTAAGCCACTCATCAGGTCAAACTCTCAACTTACCTGCACACTTCTGACGTAGTGTCCCTGTCCGTTATCATAATTATTCGTGGCGTTCTGCCGAGTCAATAAGTGTTCGAGAGTGGTGTGTATCTTTAGTGAAGGGATCACTGGCCAGTGTCAACTTATTTATGTGGTGTCTGTTCTTTCAAACACCACGTTGATAAATAAGTATTCAGGTCCAGAAAGAACTTTTCACTCTGCAGTGGAATGCGCTGATATGAAACTTCCTGGCGGCTTAAAGCGATATTGTATGTCCTATGTCACCAATGTTAAATTATCGAATTTTGTGACCAGTTTACTTGGAAACTTTTTAAGACACGAACTTACAATTTTCCATAATTACTAATGCACCTTTCTACATACTTGAACTAGAATTATTACTAAAATTGTATTTTGGGGCATTGTTGTTGTTGATGTGGTCTTCAGTCCTGAGACTGGTTTGATGCAGCTCTCCATGCTACTCTATCATGTGCAAGCTTCTTCATCTCCCAGTACCTACTGCAACCTACATCCTTCTGAATCTGCTTAGTGTATTGATCTCTTGGTCTCCCTCTACGATTTTTACCCTCCACGCTGCCCTCCAATGCTACATTTGTGAACCCTTGATGCCTCAAAACATGTCCTACCAACCGATCCCTTCTTCTAGTCAAGTTGTGCCACAAGCTCCTCTTCTACCCAATCCTATTCAATACCTCCTCATTAGTTATGTGATCTACCCACCTTATCTTCAGCATTCTTCTGTAGCACCACATTTCAAAAGCTTCTATTCTCTTCTTGTCCAAACTGGTTATCGTCCATGTTTCACTTCCATACATGGCTACACTCCATACAAATACTTTCAGAAACGACTTCCTGACACTTAAATCTATACTCGATGTTAACAAATTTCTCTTCTTCAGAAACGATTTCCTTGCCATTGCCAGTCTACATTTTATATCCTCTCTACTTCGACCAACATCAGTTATTTTTCTCCCTAAATAGCAAAACTCCTTTATTACTTTAAGTGTCTCATTTCCTAATCTAATCCCCTCAGCATCACCCGATTTAATTTGACTACATTCCATTATCCTCTTTTTGCTTTTGTTGATGTTCATCTTATATCCTCCTTTCAAGACACTGTCCATTCCGTTCAACTGCTCTTCCAAGTCCTTTGCTGTCTCTGACAGAATTACAATGTCATCGGCGAACCTCAAAGTTTTTACTTCTTCTCCATGAATTTTAATACCTACTCCGAATTTTTCTTTTGTTTCTTTTACTGCTTGCTGAATATACAGATTGTATAACATCGGGGAGAGGCTACAACCCTGTCTCACTCCTTTCCCAACCACTGCTTCCCTTTCATGCCCCTCGACTCTTATAACTGCCATCTGGTTTCTGTACAAATTGTAAATAGCCTTTCGCTCCCTGTATTTTACCCCTGCCACCTTCAGAATTTGAAAGAGAGTATTCCAGTTAACGTTGTCAAAAGCTTTCTCTAAGTCTACAAATGCTAGAAACGTAGGTTTGCCTTTTCTTAATCTTTCTTCTAAGATAAGTCGTAGGGTTAGTATTGCCTCACGTGTTCCAACATTTCTACGGAATCCAAACTGATCTTCCCCGAGGTCTGCTTCTACCAGTTTTTCCATTCTTCTGTAAAGAATTCGCGTTAGTATTTTGCAGCTGTGACTTATTAAACTGATAGTTCGGTAATTTTCACATCTGTCAACACCTGCTTCCTTTGGTATTGGAATTATTATATTCTTCTTCAAGTCTGTGGGTATTTCGCCTGTCTCATACATCTTGCTCACCAGATGGTAGAGTTTTGTCACGACTGGCTCTCCCAAGGCCATCAGTAGTTCTAATGGAATGTTGTCTACTCCCGGGGCCTTGTTTGGACTCAGGTCTTTCAGTGCTCTGTCAAACTCTTCACGCAGTATCTTATCTCCCATTTCATCTTCATCTACATCCTCTTCCATTTCCATAATACTGTCCTCAAGTACATCGCCCTTGCATAAACCCTCTATATACTCCTTCCACCTTTCTGCCTTCCCTTCTTTGCGTAGAACTGGGTTGCCATCTGAGCTCTTGATATTCATACAAGTGGTTCTCTTCTCTCCAAAGGTCTCTTTAATTTTCCTGTAGGCAGTATCTATCTTACCCCTAGTGAGAAAAGCCTCTACATCCATACATTTGTCCTCTAGCCACCCCTGCTAGATTTGGGGCATCTGATCTTTCTTTTCCACCACTCAGTTTTTTTGACAGAATTTTATAAATAAATGGACATAAAACAACGGAATATATTTTAATTATTGTAGTTCTATATGTGTTGAATCTCACACTAGGCATGCTGTGAAAATTTCGTGCCTCTACCAACAGTAGGTTTTTTTGAAAAGCGGTCATTTATTGGAAAAAACGTAGCTCAGAGATATTGATGTTTATAATTTTTTTATTACAAATTCTTATACAGACTTAAATTTCTGCGTCTTTTATGCACTAGAATGGCCCTGGCCCATAGTCTGTGTCTCCATCAGTGTCACAACAACCCAGTGCTTGCCTCCTCCTTTTGTTTCTTGCTTCTTTTGTCATTTGCTGAGCACCTAACTCTGCTTCACGTACACGAAGCTCACCCAGTTCCCGCAGTTCTGTAGCTGCGTTCTGTCCAAATCTTGCCCCTAACTTCTCCAGAACATTAAGTCTTTCAAAGTTCCCACCATTAAAAGTTATTATAGCAGCAGACACTGCTAACTTGACAGTCATAAGGCCAACAAATACATTTTAGGCACACGGCACCACACACCATTATTGAAGGACTCATTTACGTTCTGAGTCTTCCCACGTAAACACTTCTTTAGTAGCTCAGGATTTGCCAAATCTCTGTAAATAGGTTTGATTGCCTCCATTACTGCCAAAGAAAGGGAATGTTTACGTGTAAATTCATGCAGGTTGTAAGAAAATTCAGCTTGTCTATATTTACATAAAGTGTTTGGTGGAGGTGGACGCCAAGCATTATAAGTCTTTTCATCGGTTGATATTCGATGAAAAAAAGAGCTCCACACAGCTCTTTTCATCTTCTCTAAATTGTCACAGTTACCCCTAATGGCCTTCCCACAATATACATGTAATTCATCAATTACTTTGTTCGTTTGTCTTCCAGCACATTTTATTGTCTTGCCATTAGACAAATTTGTGTCACCCAGCTCGGTTTTTAGGTTACGCAGACGTGTTCCCATCCTTTCCTTGACTACACAGAAAAAGGCAATACACAGCCTTCTACACTGTGTAGTTCCCAAGATATGACTCCTCAATTGTGGCCCTATATGCGCGTCGCCGGCTGCTGTAGACAAGCGGTTCAAGGTGCTTCAGTCTGGAACCGCGATGCTGATGTGCTTGCTGGTTCGAATCCTTAGGTTAGTTAGGTTTAAGTAGTTCTAAGTGTAGGGGACTGATGACCTCGGATGTTAAGTCCCATAGTGCTCAGGGCCATTTGAACAATATGCGCGCCGCGAAATTTCACAGTCATACGTAACATTCAAAATATTATTTGAAGCTCTCACAATTGTCTGATTTTAATGTATTATATACCAAAATGATCCGAAAGTCCAAAGTACATTATGGAGTAGAAAACAGAAAACAAATTTCAACGAATTTCACGTACAATGTCCCCTTAAAACTGTGTGCCGAACCGAGACTCGAACCCGGGACCTATGAATTTCCCGGGCAAGTACTCTACCATCAGAGCTATCCAAGCACGACTCAAGACCCGTCCTCACAACTGTACTTCTGCCAGTACCTCGTCTCCTACCGCAAAAGCTCGCGAGTTCGAGTGTCGGCCTGGCACACAGTTTTAATCCGCCAGGAAGTTTCATATCAGAGCACACTCCGCTGCATAGCGAAAATTTCCTTCTGGAAACATCCCCAAGGCAGTGACGAGGCCCTGTCTCCGCAATATCCTTTCTTCCAGGAATGCTAATTCTGGCCCGCATCTCGTGGTCGTGCGGTAGCGTTCTCGCTTCCCACGCCCGGGTTCCCGGGTTCGATTCCCGGCGGGGTCGGGGATTTTCTCTGCCTCGTGATGGCTGGGTGTTGTGTGCTGTCCTTAGGTTAGTTAGGTTTAAGTAGTTCTAAGTTCTAGGGGACTTATGACCACAGCAGTTGAGCCCCATAGTGCTCAGAGCCATTTGAACCATTTTTTGCTAATTCTGCAAGTTTCGAAGGACAGTTTCTGTGAAGTTTGGAAGGTAGGAGACTAGGTACTGGTAGAATTGAAGCTGTGGGGGCCGGTCGTGAGTCGTGCTTGGGTAGCTCCGTGGTAGAGTACTTGCCCGCGAAAGGCAAAGGTCTCGAGTTCGAGCCTCGGTGTGGCACACAGTATTAATCCGCCTGAAAGTTTCAAGTATTCAGGTGTTGAGCCAGAAGAGAAGAGGCTCTGAAAGTTTAAACTGCGAAAGTGAAGTCGCAACGAGACAGATGGTGTCCTAGACGTCCCCATTGCGGTTGAGTGCATGGTAAGCGCCAGTATAAATACTTCACACTTCTTAACAAATGTCGGATTATTGAGTGCTGGTATCGACTGCCCAGTGTGTAGTCTCAGCCCTCGTGTTAGCTACAGCAGTCCAGTGTGAGGTGAGGCTGTGGAGTTTGACCCTCGGCACACCGATCTGTTTTCGATCTACTGTGGGACATCGAGCCTGGATGGAAGGAAGCTGCCGCCGCCAGCTGGACTGAAGACATCTGGGGTCACACTGATCACCCTGATAGAGGGCTCCGAGGCCACCACCACCACCCTCCGTGTCTGCTGGACACTTCACCTGCTTCACCTCAACGTTGTCCTTCATCCACCTAATACAGAGGGAGCGCTGCTGCTGCTTGTCATATTCCTTAGGTCGACACCGATGCTGTTGGTTCTTGTTACCTAAACAGGGTTGAGAGCATCCCTCTGACAGCCAGCGAGTGCTTCAGGTGGACTTGGGTCCTGGCTGCTGAGTGTAGACCTTCGACGTCAAAGAGAGCGCTTTGGAGATCGTTTCGTAGAGCTGGGTGCAGCCAGTTCCCACGAAACGTAGCAGTCGCCACCAGGCACTTCACTTTGTTGGCTGTATCGCGAGTGCACGCCGGCATTCCGAGGCACTATTCCGACGACCCAGCTGTGGTGCAGTTCCTTTGGAAGACTATCACGTATTACTACCTAATAAGTGTGTTACTGCCAATAGTTTTCTTAGTGCTCTCCATGGTAACGAGGTCCTCATCACCTCATCCTGACCGACTCTGTACTGACGATTATAGGATTCTGTACACACAAGTACCTCTAAAACTCGGTAGCACGTCCTCTAGCATTAATGCATGCCTGTATTCATACTATCCACAAGTTCATCAAGGCACTGTTGGTCCACAACGCGCCACTCCTCAACGGCGATTCGGCGTAGGTCCCTCAGAGTGGTTGGAGTATCACGTCGTCCATAAACAGCCCTTTTCAATCTCTCCCATGAATGATCGATAGGGTTCATGTCTGGAGAACATGCTGGCCACTCTAACGAGCGATGTCGTTATTCTGAAGTAATTCACAAGATGCGCACGATGGGGGCTTTAATTGTCGTCCATGAAGACGGATTCCTCGCCAATGTGGTAGCACTATCGGTTGGAGCCTTCCGTGACCACCAGCGGCATACGTCGGACCCACATAATGCCACCCCAAAACAGCAGGGAACCTCCACATTGCCGCACTCGCTGGACAGTGCGTCTAGGGCGTTCAGTCTGATTGGGTTGCCTCCAGACACGCCTCCGACGATTGTCTGGTTGAAGGCACATGCGACACTCATCGGTGATGAGAACGTAATGCTAATCCTGAGCGGTCCATTCGGCTCGTTTTTGGGTCCCATCTGTACCGCGCGGCACGGAGTCGTGGCTGTAAACACTGACCTCGCCATGGACGTCGGAAGTTAAGCTGCCCATCAAGCAGCCTATTGCGCACACTTTGAGTCGTAACACGACGTCCTGTGGCTGCACGTGAAGCATTATTCAACATGGTGGCCATGCTATCAGGGTTCCTCCGAGCCATAATCCGAAGGTAGCGGTCATCCACTGCAGTAGAAGTCCTTGGGATGCTTGAGCGAGGTATATCATCCTGTCTCTCTCTATATTTTTCATGTGCGAACAACATCGCTTTGATTCACCCTGAGATGCCTGAACACTTCTCTCTTTGAAAGCCCTTCCTGGCAGAAAGTAACAATGCGGACTCGATCGAATCGCGGTATTGACCGTCTAGGCAGGGTTGAACTACAGACAATACGAGCCGGGTACCTCCTTACTGGTGGAATGACTGGAACTGATCGGCTGTCACAGTCCGTGTTATAGGCACTGATCATGCATGGTTGTTTGGGTGGGTTTAGTGACATCTCTGAACAGTCAAAGGGAAAATATCCACAGCCAACGTCTGTCTTCAGGATTTCTGGGAATCGGGATGAAGCAAATTTTTTTTTTATGTGTTGATATTGGTTTATTTTTTTGGGAAAGTACTTGCTCGGTATCTTAACAGTAAAGTACGCCATGATGTAAAAAGGATTTTTGGCAACGTTTGCCAGTTTTGCCACTGCAGTTGGCTGGGGATCTCCAAGACGCTTCTGTGCTGGCTAAAGGAACCTGTGACTAAACGAGCAGCTCTCCATCGGATCTTCTCTACTTCATCAAACGATCCTACCCATTAAGGTCTCAGTATTGTTCAGATGATCCTTTCAGACTGGTACCTGACTCACTTGCAGTTTTTTTTATCTTATCATTTCACTTTAAATTGCTCCATATGCACACTCCTGTATATTTTATACATACAAAGGTTTCGAGTTATTGTTCGACAATTATCATACATTACTGGGTCTTTCCATCTACTTATGCTCAGCAGATTATGCGAAGTTCTGTAACGGCAATAACCGCACCAGTACAAAAATTTCCAGGTATATTACCCTTCTTTACTTTTCGAGCACTCCGAAGTTTTTCATTAGGTGGAAATTCAGCGACGAAAATGTTTAATATTCCTCCTGAAATATCCTTTATATTTAACTTTCTTTGAAATATTTGACGTGTATTGCATTTAAGCTGTTAAGTGGTGGTGTTGGTTAGTGTTTAACGTCCCGTCGACAACGAGGTCATTAGAGAGGGAGCGCAAGCTCGGGTTAGGGAAGGATTGGGAAGGAAATCGGCCGTGCCCTTTCAAAGGAACCATCCCGGCATTTGCCTCAAGCGATTGAGGGAAATCACGGAAAACCTAAATCAGGATGGCCGGAGACGGGATTGAACCGTCGTCCTCCCGAATGCGAGTCCAGTGTGCTAACAACTGCGCCACCTCGCTCGGTAGCTGTTAAGTCTACCAGTCATGACATAACAGTCAAATTTTTCCTAAAAAATTGCCTTTTTTTACCCTTATTTGATGATGAATTTGTAATGTCATTTACTTTTAATTTCTACATAATAATTTTTCCTTATTACGAAAGATTGTAATTAATCGTTGTTTCTGTTTGTTTCAGGTAAGGGTTTTGCGTCAGCTGGAAAATCTCATATAATTATAACATGCCCGGTGAGTACTCTTTTCTAATATAATACCGAGGGCGAGGTATCGTTAGATTCATCTTAATTGCTCCACTCAGGTTTCCAACAGCAATTCGATTACATTCATATACCGCTCGCTGTATTCTTTCGTTTACAGGTGTGGTCATTATTGCCTTACACACACACACACACACACACACACACACACACACACACACACGCGCGCGCGCGCGCGCGCACGCACATATATAATACAGAGCCATCTTGACATTCATTTTCACTTTTTATAGATTAACCTAATCTGTACGTTTGTGGCCTAGAACAACTATGTTGCGTCTCGTGAGAATGTTTCATGAGAATGTTCTTCGGAGGTTAGCGAATTAGCTTCTTGTACGCCTATGTGATTTAAACTGTCTACACAGCACAGCGAAGATGAATGACTGTGTGGAAGTTTAAATTTCGCATGTCTGTGTTCATACCTGCTAATTATAGCAACTGTTGTAAGGAAAATATCGTAGTAATACTTTGCCAGTGATACACATACGTCTTAATTTAGTAAGTATGCTTGTTAAAGAAGTATGGATCACTGTCCTTAGATCTCTGTCTTGTTGAGAGCAAACCAAATAGTGGTTCGCTTACGAAACCTTAATGCAGCAACTTATTATCCTAACATTGCTCCTTTTAGCTGTTTTTCATTCACCCTACGAAGCTTCCAAAACAATATCTGTCCAAATTTATGTCGAGCTTTAGTTATCTGAAAATGCCAAAACACAGAGGACAATTTTAAACGTAAGCAAGCAGTTAGTAATCTGTATATTTGCTGAATTATGACAATACATTATTTTTGGAGTACATTACGTACCCTGCGCCGTTGAAAATAGCCTTTTAAGCAGAGTTCAACGGCAGTTGTGAAATCTGATCACGTACTAAGCAGTTAACACTGCCGTAAACCTCTGTATCGCTGTCAGAAGAAATAATCCATAAATGACTAAACTGCTGGATCCAATGTCAGTAGACACGCATTTCAGTTTGCTTCTTTCTTATTATGGCTGTCACTTCATAACGTGCTGACTTCGTCAACTCTAACCGCTGAAGCCCGCTACAGACAGATACCGGACACTACTGCACGTGGAATTTCATGTTGATTTATCGCAGCACAGAATCCAGTTGTATGGCATTTCAAATCTTCGGAAGCCGTAGCAGTTTTTAAACCTTCGTCAATCGAAATGTCCGGAAGTATCACGTGCAAACTATTCTTTGTTTTCATAACGAACGATGAACCGGTTTTCGGGATGTGCAGGACACTTGCCATTCTGGTTCCAAATGGACTGACTTATATCCAGTGGGATTTCCAATAAGTGCGCCATCGTATCTGTTAGGAACTGTAGGTATTTCTGGCTATTAAGAGCCCCGACGATACAACAGTGACGGAACATGTGATTCTTGAAAATCCCACTCCATTTCTGACCAGCCAGTAATGCGTATTGCGAGAGCTCATGTGCTCATGGTTTGTAAACGGTACTGCGTCCGTACACAAAATGTTGCGAAGAATAGCCTCATCACTTTGCAGTCTGCATATCCACCATTCGGAGAACTGCAACCTGTTTTCAATGTCGTTATTACGAAATTATCCATGAGGTGAAATTTGGAAACAGTGAAAGGCGTTGTACAGTAGTATTTCGCTGATCCATCTAACGCATCCGAGCAACACCGCATTGACACACGGAATTGAACTGCTACTAAAATGTTCTTTGCATTCCTCTCATCCAGAGGTCTTCTTTTGGATAGCACGTTTTAGTCTCCACATTTCACGATGGCTCATTTTCGAAGTCAAATCTGAGGTCTCGGGAAAGTCTAAGCGAGGATATCTTCCAGCATAAACGAATAGCATATTAATTTTCTCGACTGGCTTATACATTGTGAAAGTCTGCATGGATTCACGATCGAGTTGCCTGATTGCACAGATAAACACACGAACCTCACCTGAGTCAGGTATTTGCTTACTCTCGGTAAAATGGAGCACACGTTCGAGGAACAATTTCTCCCGAGAATGAGTCAGTGTTTTGCGTTCCTGGTATCTCGTTACTGTCTGACAAGTCTCATACATGTTATTTCACTGAAGGCTCTGAACTCTTTTCCGACTGGCAAATATGTTGTTGCATTAAAGACCGGTGTATTAACTTAGCAGCTATAAACGTTTTAAGTAGCTTATGTACGACAAAAAATTCGTCACATTATCAGTTATCACCCACACCTCGAGTTATTATTTTGGATGTGCAATTTGATTCAAAAGTCTGTTAACATCTCAAAATTGAATCCTTCACAGAATAATGCAGACACAGAGGTAAAAATTGACACACACTTGGGAGTGACATGTCGCTCTACTGAAAGCAAAGAAGTCCACATAAAGACATACCGCGTTTTATATGATACTGATGAGTCGGCAGAAGTGCCGACACCGTGTGGTTAGAGGAGACCGAAATGCACGCTATAAGCTCACGCAGGATGGCGTGAGGTCTGAAACAGAATACGTAATGAATGTTATAAAGAAAAGTACGTAGCTTCTGGAATACTTAACTTTAATTCATAATTCCAGAACATCGCTCTTGATGATACAGAAGTATTCTAGCAATTGAATACGGCGCCTTGCTAGGTCGTAGCAATTGACTTAGCTGAAGGCTATGCTAACTATCTTCTCGGCAATTGAGAAAGTCTTCGTCAGTGTCTGTTGCTAGCTACGTCGGCTGTACAACTGGGGCGAGTGCTAGTACGTCTCTCTAGACCTGCCGTGTGGTGGCGCTCGGTCTGCTATCACTGACAGTGGCGACACGCGGGTCCGACATATACTAATGGACCGCGGCCGATTTAAAGCTACCACCTAGCAAGTGTGGTGTCTGGCGGTGACACCACAGATACGAAAGGAGTAATTAGCATAACAGCTGATATTCAGCAAAGACGATGCTCTTTATAACAAATACTCTACATGTCGGTCGTCATTGATCACCAGTACCAGTAATCGAGGGGCAACGTTGCGAACAGCACTACACAGGGTATCATGAAGAGTGGTGAAAAACTTCCTTCACATGTTGTCTTTCAGCATGCTTAATTAGATCGAAACATCGGGGTAGGCGTTCGACTTCAGGTAACACCACAACATATAAGTAACCACACGATCAGGTCGCACCATCCTGACCACCTCATCACAAGACCGACACATCCGAATGGACAGATCTGGGTCCCCTTCAGCTCTGGCTTAACCGTGGAACAGTGTAAGACATCTTACGCTATCAGGGATGAGAGTCCGTCGCCGTTTATTACGGCATGGCTTACGTGTGCGTCGTCCACTTTTCCGCCTACATTTGACGAAAGTGCAGAAGCATGCTAGACGGCAATGGTGTGAGGAACGACGTCACTGGTGACAGGAGTGGCATGACGTAGTGTTTTCGGCTGACTCCGGGTTGTGGTTGTTTGAAAATGATGGCCGACTGTTTGGTTCGGCACCGACAGCGGCAGAAGCATCACAGTGACTACATTCGGACAAGGTATACAGCTCCAACTGAACGCCTTATGCTATGGAATGCTGTTCGCCTACAATCACAAATCACAGTTGGTGCTTCCCCAGGCCACCGTGACAAGCGTGAACAACGTGAATGACACAATTCGACCTATAGTCATTCTGCACAGACTTCATTTTTCATCAAGACAATGCACGACCACATGTTGCTGCATAAATACGTTCTTTTTTAGTGTCACAGGATGTCAGCCTTTTTCCCTGACCCGCCACATCACCAGACTTGTCCCCAATCGAAAATGTGTGGGATATGGTCAAACGACTGGTGCAACGCTGTGGCCCAATGTCAGCCACTGCAGATCGGCTTGGGAACCAGGTTCAAAAAATGGTTCAAATGGCTCTGACAAGGGAACATCCCCATCGTACCCCCCTCAGATTTAGTTATAAGTTGGCACAGTGGATAGGCCTTGAAAAACTGAACACAGATCAATCGAGAAAACAGGAAGAAGTTGTGTGGAACTATGAAAAAATAAGCAAAATATACAAACTGGGTCGTTCATGCGTAAGATAGGCAACATTAAGGGCAATGTGAGGCGAGGAGCGCCGTGGTCCCTTGGTTAGCGTGAACAGCTGCGGAACGAGAGCTCCTTGGTTCAAATCTGCCCTCGACTGAAAATTTTGCTTTCTTTATTTTCGCAAAGTTATGATCTGTCCGTTCGTTCTTTGACATCTCTGTTCACTGTAAAAAGTTTAGTGCCTGTGTTTTGCGACCGCACCGCAAAACCGTGTGATTAGTTGACGAAAGGACGTGCCTCTCCAATGGAAACCGAAAACATTTGATCGCAAGGTCATAGGTCAACCGATTCCTCCACAGGAAAATACGTCTGATATTTTGTATAAGACACTGGTGACAGCATGTGCGTCACATGACAGGAATATGTTGTCGACCCACCTAACTAGTACACTTGGCGAATGGGTGAAAAGATTCTTCTACCTTGCCCGATGTTTTCTTGTGGATGTAATAATCACTCCAAAAAAAGTGATGAAAACATAAGAGTTTTTCACATAAACTGAAAATAAAAAGTTAAAATTTTCGGTCGAGGGAAGATTTGAACTGAAGACCTCTCGTTCTTGAAGACCTCTCGCTCTGCAGCTGTTCACACTAACCACGGGACCACGGCGCTCCTCGTCTCATACTGCCCTTAATATTGCCTATATTACACATGGACGACCCAGTTTGTATATTTTGCTTATTTTTTCATAGTTCCACACAACTTCTTCCTGTTTTCTCGATCGATCTGTGTTCAGTTTTTCAAGGCCTATCCACTATGCCAACTTATAACTAAATCTGAGAGGGGTTCCCTTGTGAGCACTATGGGACTTAACATCTATGGTCATCAGTCCCCTAGAACTTAGAACTACTTAAACCTAACTAACCTAAGGACGTCATACAACACCCAGTCATCACGAGGCAGAGAAAATCCCTGACCCCGCCGGGAATCGAACCCGGGAACCAGGTGACTGCAGCGTTGATGGTTATACCACAGGGCGCCATTCACGCCTCATAAGAGTCGATGCCATCAAGCACGGAACAAGTTGTCAGGGACAATGGCAGACCCTGTCAATAGTAGCCAAGAGGACACATGCTGACCTGAGGTGACTGAAATGCTAACAGTTTTGCAGAATGTACTAATGTACATGTCCTGTGAATATGAAAATCCTATCTCGAGTCGGTCAAGGTGTTTCTTTTTTTTCTGAACATGAGTGTAGTTGAGATGAGCTGAGATGTAATGTATCAAGGTGCGGCTAACAATACTTAACAAAGCGAAATTTCGGCGATCGCAGGTGTGAAAATTTGTTGCAGTCAGTACCTCGTGAAATTCAATTTAAAAGCCATATACAGGGTGGTCCATTCATCGTGACCGGGCCATATATCTCACGAAAAAAGCGTCAAACGAAAAAACTACAAAGTACGAAATTCGTCTAGCTTGAAGGGGGAAACCAGATGGCGCTATGGTTGGCCCGCTAGATTGGCACTGCCATAGCTCAAACGGATATCAACTGCATTTTTTATATACGAACCCACATTTTTGTTACATATTCGTGTAGTACGTAAGGAAATATAAATGTTTTATGGGTCTACTTTTTTCGCTTTCGGATAGATAGCACTGTAATAGTCACAAACAGATGGCTCACAATTTTAGACGAACAGTTGGTAACAGGTACGTTTTTTAAATTAAAATACAGAACGTAGGTACGTTTGAACATTTTATTTCGGTTGTTCTAATTTGATACATGTTCCTTTGTGAAATTATCTCAGAACACATGCTGTTACAGCGTGATTACCTGTAAATACCACATTAATGCAATAATTGCTCAAAATGATGTCCGTTAACCTCAATGCATTTGGTAATACGTGTAACGACATTTCTCTCAACAGCGAGTAGTTCGCCTTCCGTAATGTTCGCACATGCATTGACAATACGCTGACGTATGTTGTCAGGCGTTGTCGGTGGATCAAGATAGCAAATATCCTTCAGCTTTCCCCACAGAAAGAAATCCGGGGACGTCAGATCCGGTGAACGTGCGGGCCATGGTATGGGGCTTCGACGAGCAATCTACCTGTCATGAAATATGCTACACAATACCGCTTCAACCGCACGCGAGCTATGTGCCGGACACCCAGCTTGTTGGAAGTACATCGCCATTTTGTCATTCAGTGAATCATCTTGTAGTAACATCGGTAGAAAATTACGTAGGAAATCAGCATGCATTGCACCATTTAATTGCCATCGATAAAATGGGGGCCAATTATCCATCCTCCCATAATGCCGCACCATAGATTAACCTGGCAAGGTCGCTGATGTTCCACTTGTCGCAGCCATAGTGCATATTATGCCGGTTTACGTTACCACTGTTGATGAATGACGCTTCGTCGTTAAATAGAACGCGTGCAAAAACTCTGTCATCGTTCCGTAAATTCTCTTGTGCCCAGTGGCAGAACTGTACACGACATTAAAAGTCATCGCCATGCAATTCCTTGTGCATAGAAATATGGTACGGGTGCAATAGATGTTGATGTAGCATTCTCAGCACCGACGTTTTTGAGATTCCCAATTCTCGCGCAATTTGTCTGCTACTGATGTGCGGATTAGCCGCGACAGCAGCTAAAACACCAACATAGGCATCATTTGTTGTAGGTCGTAGCTGACGTTTCACATGTGGCTGAACAGTTCCTGCTTCCTTAAATAACGTAACTATACCGCTGTGGGGCGGCTGGTGGAATTTATGTTGTTATATAAAATGTAGAATGTAATGTATAAAAGATGCATTTCCCGGCCGATTAACTATATGTGGGGCGGCGGGCGGATTTCTCGTTATTTAAAGTGTTCCTATTATTTATGCTGTCTTTTTCCGTTCTCAACACTGGCTCTCTAACTACAATATTGGCAACCAGAAAGTGATTAGCAAAACGTGAAGCCTGTAATTAGAATTCCTAGTGCCCACTTCATCTGAGAAATACACTTATAGCTACAGCTTATAGCTCTGAGGAATTAGGAGATTGTCTGAGATTCATAATCAAAAACGATCCTCTAAAAATGTTCACTATATTCTGAAAGTCACAGACCAAAAAGCATCCACACAATCCAACTAACAGAGCAGTTCAGAGTCTAATGCGCTGATACAACTATAACTGTTCAAATTAAATGTTTAAGTGAATGCTCGCCATAATTTGATGATAATGTTCATCAAAGGCCACGCTAAATAATGGTAGAATGTCTGTCCCGCGGCGGCACGTGAAAATACGACATACGCAAACTGAAGATAGATCATTAAAGTCATCCCAGAATTAACACTTCACTCGAAAACGATTTCATGGTTATGGGTATCCCGAGTAACTTATTACGGCATCCGAGGCTGTTTATAAAATTATACCGATGCGACGCGACTCCCGGCACAGATGGTGCGCTAATCAGCGTCTAGAGAGAACTGGGGCCTTTCCTCATGCAGCGCTCTTACTCATATATATAAAGCCGCGGTGCGGACGGCTAAGGGAACGCCTGATCAAATCGGCTCTCCCGACTAGCCACTGGGCTATTAATGCACCACTTTAAGTTATTGAATAAATCATTGCTTCCTTTGCTGATGGCCGATGAAGCTCTCAATTTAAATGTGCAATCAGCACACAGGTAAGTAATCATAATAAAAGTCTGACGTGGCTAAGTCCAATATTTTCGGCGAGAGAATTAATTTAATTACACTATACACATTAGAGGGGCTCTGAACTTGCCCTTTGGAGACATTCTATCGCTATATTTTTATAGTTATTCAATTGAAACTTCTCACATCTTTATAATTGTAGCGGATCTCCCTTCTACTTAAATTTAAACATCCTAGCCTTATTTATTCGCCTACTTAATCTACCTTGCTTCCTTAATTTCTAAGACAAAAACCAGAAAATCATAAATTTCAATTAAAATTTTAATTTGTGAGATCCAAAATACTGTTTCTACTAAATTATTATGAAAAAGGAACCTAAATATAAATTTTTAAGTTTATAGCTCTTTTCTGTTGCGCCAATGATTTTTACAGAAAAACGTCCAAATTTCGAAAATGGTTAAAGTTATTGAACTGATATTCAACACATATTAATTTAGTATTACTCCTGACATGCTAGAAACATTTCAGGTTATTTACTTGATTTGTAAAGTATTGCGCAACATTTATGACGTCAGAGCTAGGCTGGCACACAATGGAATGACTGATGTGAATTTTATACAGCGTGAGTAGGCTGCTTCCCTACATCACCCACTACTTATTTTTTTTTAATATAAATGAACGAGAAAAAAAATTTAATTACAAAAAGGGAAGCAAGATTACAGCTTAACTCCCTATGAAAATTTAAAATTGAAATGTAAACATTTAGAAATATTAAAAGAAAACTGATTACCTACTTCAATTATTTAAATAGCTGGCATGTGCACTGCCTCTTAAGCAACATTATCCCTCAAAATTTAAGCAAAATCAATGAAACTCTTTGGCATACATATTGCCTTAGACAGACAAACAAATAAAAATATGTAAAACTATGAAAATCTTAAATCCATTAAATACATTTTTACATACACAAATTCAAAGAAAGTAACACCGTTATTCATGATACATAAACAGATAATTATATCTTAGCAGTCTTTTCTAAACCTGAAAGAAAATTTCACAAATCATGACAATTTCATTTTTACACACGTGGTTGTAGCCGCTTTGGCTGGCGTTCTACACTTCCATTCACAAGGCTAGAGGAGGAGGGGAAGTTGCTATGGAGTGCATCCTTCACGTTCACTCTAAATTACATGGGGAAAGGGGAGGGGTCACTGTGAGTTGTGTCCAAGTCACTCCACGCTTTCACACAGCTACCAGGCTGCCATTATCTGATTTGTCCTGTAGAACAAACAAAAAGAGTGCCTCAGACTCTGTTCACTTAATATCTAAGGGTGGGTCACAATGAAATTGGGATATATACATTTTATCTTTCAGTATGTTGCTGGAACAAAGTTAACAGAACTTTTTCAATTGTACTCTCGCGGTTACTTAACTGTCATAAAATCGGTAAACAAATGGCTCAAAACGCTGTTAGTCACGTACTAGAGAAAATTAATGCTCAAGGCATACAATCATAAATCCTATTTAATTTCAATTTATTATTTCTGGGCCAGAACACTAAACCAATGCTCGGTACATTCCTGACAAATCTGTATTTTATTTACTTAGCTGACTCATCTTCAATTACCTTATTCTTAGAGATAGTATGAGTATATTTGATTAGTAGTTGTCTTCTCAGCTTCTCTGTACATGTGAGTAACTTGTGGTAATAGTACAGCTCTGAGTGTTCAAAACACACTACGTTTAGTTGACTACTAAATCCACTTATTGGTCCTCTGCTGCTGTGTCAGTTCCACATCTGCAATTATGTACTTACTTCATCGAAGTGTATTTATGCTGAGCTATAAATAATGTTTCACGTCTGCCATTATGTTACTGAAATATGTTGCTAGTGTATGTACTTATGTAACACTCACTCTATTAACATCTAAAGCATAGGACAGCACATTTATTTCATATTTATAGTGTATTGCAGCTGGTCAGTTTCCTCATGTGGCAATCCATTTCCACTCGATCGGACGCTGAAACCACAGGTAGTCTCTCTCGACCTACCACTAAAATGCATTAAGTAATTATGGACGAGCGTGATGCCAAATTCCTTAAAGCTATAGGACACCATGAGCTGCTCTGTCTCATCTAACATAAGGGTACCTATGGTCGCATTCACACCTCCAACTCATAACCTCAATACATGTAGGTGTGTCCTGTCACACACTACACCAAATAACGGCCAGCTCCAACCTTATCAATATTTCAAAGACGTGTCCTTCACGTCTCAACCACAAACACTGTTCAATTCTATTACACTGTCATTCCTTGCTACACAAGGTGAGTTTATTCTTACAACTTATCTGTATTTTTTTCATAACACTAAGCAATCTCTTTTACTATTAATTAGTTAGCTCTACAGCATACAATAGGTTTCACTGCCATTTCAGAACCTGCTTGTACATGAATTTGTATATATTTTTAAATTACTGTTGGTGGACCATTTCCAATAAAACAACTACTTTGTACTTACAATATTATCAAGGTTCTATACATACTTGTTACTCAAATACATTTGTATCTTAATTACGTCATACTTCTCTATTGTTTGTCACTGTTAGGTTTGTCACATGAGGCATTTTTTTTCACTAATCGGTGGATAGAATGGTTACAGAACTCATGGCTTGATAGCCATGACGGAAAATTATTGTATTGCAAAGAAGGAGTCGAAATTTTGGTAGACAGGAAAGATGAAGAATGAGTGCGACCTTAAAAGGAAAGAAGATCTCACACAGCTGTGACTGCACAGCTGCCACACTGTGTAGAGGTTACAGAACAACCTCCTCCCCACAGAATTCATTGGTTTCAGAAAATTTTCATATTGGAAAGGAGGGGTCGAAATTTTAGGTGGATCGAAAAGATGAAGAGAGTGAGACCTGAAAAGGAAAGAAGATCTCATACAGCTGGGACTGCACAGCTGCCACACTGTGTAGAGGTTACAGAACAACCTCCTCCCCACAGAATTCATTGGTTTCAGAAAATTTTCATATTGGAAAGAAGGGGTCGAAATTGTAGGTGGATAGAAAATATGAAGAGAGTGAGACCTGAAAAGGAGAGAAGATCTCATACAGCTGGGACTGCACAGCTGCCACACTGTGTAGAGGTTACAGAACAACCTCCTCCCCACAGAATTCATTGGTTTCAGAAAATTTTCATATTGGAAAGAAGGGGTCGAAATTGTAGGTGGATAGAAAAGATGAAGAGAGTGAGACCTGAAAAGGAGAGAAGATCTCATACAGCTGGGACTGCAAAGCTGCCACACTGTATAGAGGTTACAGAACAGCCTCCTCCCTACAGAATTCATTAGCTTTATGCTGGCTTGATAGTCATACCGGACGATTTCAGTATTTGAGAGTAAGAGCCGAAATTTTGGTACATAGGAAAGATGAAGAATGAGTGAGACCTGAAATGGAAAGAAGATCTCACACAGCTGGGACTGCACAGCTGCCACACTGTGTGGAGGTTCCAGAACAACTTCCTCCCTTCAGAATTCATTAGCTTAATGCTGGCTTGATAGTCATAACGGAAAATTTAATGTGTTGGAAAGAAGAGGTCGAAATTTTAGGTGGATAGAAAACATGAAGAGAGTGTGAAATCGGAAATGGGAAAGAAGATCTCACACAGCTGGGACTGCACAGCTGATACACTGTGTAGAGGTTACAGAACAACCTCCTCCCTACAGAATTCATTCACTACCTATGAACTTCTTTAGGTCGATCATGTTCCTGAGACCGAATAGCTTTTTACTCTTAGGGTACTCTACCCTATATATGCATTCGCATGTGGTTTTCCTATGAAAAACACTTGGCCAGGTTTCACCTTTCATTGACATTCATAACCTTTGACCATGCCAGGTCGATTTGAAAATACCTTATGATGCCTTTTTAAAACCTGTCTCAGTTCTTCCTTCTGATTAGCTGAAATTTTATCGATTTCCTGCAATTTAGCTTCTATTTTGTCCAAAATAATTGCTTCTTCTTCTTCTGTGTTTAGCTTACTTTTACTAAGATTAACACCTTCGTCCCAATATCTCCTATTTTTCAGAACTCGTGTAGGCAGCTCCCAAGTTTCATCATTAGTTACTACATGTTTATCACTAAAAGGTACTGTAATTACTCCGGTTATCAGCAAGACCATTTTTTACTGGCATCTTTCAAAGTCAACAACACTCTGATATTCCGACAAGAAATCTATGCCAATTAAAACCTCAATACTGAGATTATTTACAATTAAGCATGGATGATCAATTAAATTACCATTAATGTTAAAGGGCAGCAAAGCTTCTTGTTTTACCGTTTTTGACACCTTGCCAGTAGCACCAATTACTCTTAGTCCTGATACCCTCATTACTGTAAGCTTGTCTTTACCAGGTAATGCATCAAAGAAGGACTGAGATATCGCACTCACCTCACTTCCACTGTCTAAGAGACAACGTACATTGATACCCAACATATTCACTATTATTATAGGGTGGCTTATTCTAGGTTGTACAGGTTGTTCCTCAAACTCATCCAATAGTTCCTTTTGCATTTGTCTCCAAGTAAAGTAATCGACATCTGTCTTCATTACATTTAGGTCAAAGTGTGTAGGGGTTTCCTGAATTACATTTTCAGCTGCTATTTCCAGTCGGCAACCAGAAAGTGATTAGCAAAACGTGAAGCCAGTAATTAGAATTCCTAGTGCCCACTTCATCTGAGAAATACACTTATAGCTACAGCTTATAGCTCTGAGGAATTAGGAGATTGTCTGAGATTCATAATCAAAAACGATCCTCTAAAAATGTTCACTATATTCTGAAAGTCACAGACCAAAAAGCATCCACACAATCCAACTAAACGAGCAGTTTAGAGTCTAATGCGCTGATACAACTATAACTGTTCAAATTAAATGTTTAAGTGAATGCTCGCCATAATTTGATGATAATTTTCATCAAAGGCCACGCTAAATAATGGTAGAATGTCTGTCCCGTGGCGGCACGTGAAAATACGACATACGCAAACTGAAGATAGATCATTAAAGTCATCCCAGAATTAACACTTCACTCGAAAACGATTTCATGGTTATGCGTATCCCGAGTAACTTATTACGGCATCCGAGGCTGTTTATAGCAATGATACCGATGCGACGCGACTCCTGGCACAGATGGTGCGCTAATCAGCGTCTAGAGAGAACTGGGGCCTTTCCTCGTGCAGCGTTCTTACTCATATATATAAAGCCGCGGTGCGGACGGCTAAGGGAACGCCTGATCAAATCGGCTCTCCCGACTAGCCGCTGGGCTAGTAATGCACCACTTTAAGTTATTGAATAAATCATTGCTTCCTTTGCTGATGGCCGATGAAGCTCTCAATTTAAATGTGCAATCAGCACACAGGTAAGTAATCATAATAAAAGTCTGACGTGGCTAAGTTCAATATTTTGGGCGAGAGAATTAATTTAATTACACTACACGCAGTAGACGAGCTCTGAACTTGCCCTTCGGAGATATGCTATCGCTATATTTTTATAGTTATTCAATTGAAGCTTCTCACATCTTTATAATTATAGCGGATCTCCCTTCTACTTAAATTTAAACATCCTAGCCTTATTTATTCGCCTACTTAATCTACCTTGCTTCCTTAATTTCTAAGACAAAAACCAGAAAATCATAAATTTCAATTAAAATTTTAATTTGTGAGATCCAAAATACTGTTTCTACTAAATTATTATGAAAAAGGAACCTAAATATCAATTTTTAAGTTTCTAGCTCTTTTCTGTTGCGCCAATGATTTTTACAGAAAAACGTCCAAATTTCGAAAATGGTTAAAGTTATTGAACTGATATTCAACACATATTAATTTAGTATTACTCCTGACATGCTAGAAACGTTTTAGGTTATTTACTTGATTTGTAAAGTATTGCGCAACATTTATGACGTCAGAGCTAGGCTGGCACACAATGGAAAGACTTATGTGAATTTTACTCGTACAGCGTGAGTAGGCTGCTTCCCTACACGGCGAACGGTCCGAACACTTGGATGATGTCGTCCAGGATACCGAGCAGCATACGCAGCACACGCCCATTGGGCATTTTGTTCACAATAGCCATATACCAACACGATATCGACCTTTTCCGCAATTGGTAAACGGTCCATTGTAACATGGGTAATGTATCACGAAGCAAATACCGTCCGCACTGGCGGAATGTTACGTGATACCTCGTGTTTATACGTTTGTGACTATTACAGTGCCATCTATCACAAAGCGAAAAAAGTGGTTCAACTAAAACAATCATATTTCTTTACGTAGTACACGAATATGTAATAAATTTGGGGGCTCCTATTTAAAAAAAAAAACGCTCTTCATATCCGTGTGACATATGGCAACGCCATCTACCGGGCCAACCATAGCGCCATCTGGTTTCCCCCTTCAAGTTAGACGACTTTCGTTCATTGTAGTTGTTTCGTTTGATGCTTATTTCGTGAGATATTTGGCCCGGTCGCTATCAATGGACCACCCTGTATATCGGGGAAATGTATCATTGTCTGTACACAAGTACTACAACGATCACATATTTATCCATGTCTACGATACGGGCGACACTGATTACGCAAATAAAACCCCGTCCGCGCTGGATCTATTCGAAAGTTTGAATAAACCATTTAGAAGGATCTGATATAGACACAACCGAGCATCTTAACGAGATTTCCTGTATTAAGTAAAGTTTGCCCCGACTTATTAATCCAGCCTCGCATACGCCTAAATAACATTTTATTTTAGAGATTAGATCACTGCGAAAATGTCAGGAAAATAAATTGCAAGTCGCTACCGACGCGGCGAGGAAACCTGGAAAGCCGTAATTCGGCTTTGGAACTTCGGGAAACTTTCGAAATTGCATTTTCCGCTTCACGGTGACGTTTATTACCGTCTAAATAAATCACGGCCGATTGTAATTACGTCAGCTCCAGGTGTAGCGTCTAGAGAGCGTATAGGGCCACAAAAAGAGTTTAACGTTACCTATATCAAAAATGATTTATGACGTCTAACCGAGAGGGGGTGGCAGTCATGAGAGCTTCTCTGACGCTTGACAACCGTTACGTATCACAATTTCTTACGAATATGGCAATACCCGTGTCTTCTGAGTTTAGACCTTAGCACTTGTTCAACATCATCGTGCTATACTGGGAGCTGCATGACATTTGCGACTACGTGTTATTTGAAATCCATGATGACGCTAAGAATTAATATCACGAAGAGTGCTGTAACAATATTATAAGGAAATGGCAATTGTATTTCGAACTGTATGTTTTAAGATACTGAAATTCAGTCTGTTTACATCTACATCTACATCTACAGCTACATGGTTACCCTGCAATTCGCACTTAAGTGCCTAACAGAGGGTACATGAAACCATTTTCATAGTACTTTTACACCATTCCAATCTCAAATGGCGCGTGGGAAAAAGGAACACATAAATCTTTCCGTTCGAGCTCTGATTTCTCTTATTTTATTATAATGATCATTTCTCCCTACGTAGGTGGGCGTCAACAAAATATTTTCGCATTCGGAAGAGAAAGTTGGTGATTGAAATTTCGTAAATAGATCTCGCCGCAAAGAAAACCGCCTTTGTTTCAGTGACTGCCACCCCAACTCGCGTACCATATCAGTGACACTCTCACCCCCATTTCACGATAGCACGAAACGAGCTGCCCTTCTTCGATGTCCTCCGTGAATCCTACCTGTTAAGGATCCCACACCGCGTAGCAATATTCTAGCAGAGAAAGGACAAGTGTAATGTAGGCTGTCTCTTTAGTGGGTTTGTCGCATCTTCTAAGTGTTCTGCCAACAAAGCGCAGTCTTGGTTTCGCCTTCCTCACAGTATTATCTATGTGGTCTTCCCAATTTAAGTTGCTCGTAATTGTAATTCCTACGTATTTAGTCGAATTGACAGCCCTTACATTTGTGCGATTTATCGTACAACCAAAATTTATCGGATTTCTTTTACTACGCACATGGATGTCCTCGCACTTTTCTTTGTTTAATGCCAATTGCCACTTTTCGCACTATACATAAATTCTCTCTAGATAATTTTGTAATTGGAATTTATCGTCTGATGATTTTACTAGACGGTAAATTGCAGTGTCATCTGAAAACAATCTAAGGGGGCTGCTCAGATTATCACCTAGATCATTTAAGTAAATCAGGAACAGCAGAGGGCCTATGACACTACCTTGCGGAACGCCAGATATCACTTCTGTTCTACTCGATGGGTTACCGTCTATCACTACGAACTGTGACCTCTCTCAGAGGAAATCACGCATCACCCAACTGAGACGATACTCCTTATGCAATCAATTTGATTAATAGTCGCTTGTAAGGAGCGGTATCAAAATCCTTCTGGAAATCTAGGAGTATGGAATCGATCTGAGATCCCTTGTCGACAGCACTCATTACTTCATGTGAATAAAGAGCTAGCTGCGTTGCACTAGAACGCTATTTTCTGAATCCGTGTTGGTTATGTATCAATAAGTCATTTTCTTCAAGGTGATTCATAATGTTCGATTACAGTATAGGCTCCAAAATCCTACTGCAAATTGAGGTCAGTGATATGGGTCTGTAATTCAATGGGTTGCGGAAGACTTGTCTTTCTTATGTGATTTGAGTTGTTTCGCAACACCTAAGATATCTACTTTTATGTCACTCATGCTAACAGCTGTTATGGTTTCGAATTCTGGAATATTTACTTCGTCTTCTGTCGCGAAGGAATTACAGAAAAATTGTATTTAGTAACTCCGCTTTAGTGGCACCCGCATCGGTAATATCTCCATGGCTATCGCGCAGTGACGGTATTGACTGTGTTCTGCCACTGGTGTACGTTACATACGACCAGAATCTCTTTGGATTTTCGACCATACTTTGAGACAATGTTTCATTGTGGATTCTATTAAAAGCATTTCGCATTGACGTCCGCACTAAATTTCGAACTTCTGTGAATCTTAGCCAGTCTTGGGGATTTTGCGTTCTTCTGAATTTGGTATGCTTTTTTCGTTGCTTCTGCAACAGTGTTCTGACGTGTTTTGTGTACCATGGTGGATCATTCCGGTCTTTGTTTACTTGCGGAATTACTCATTAACGCATCCCTCTTAATGCCAGTTCACGTAAGATACAATTACTACACAGTTAATTCTTTCTTTATATTGTGCGTATAACGTCTCGATTCACTAGATACCATACCGCTAACGCATCTGTGAGCTGTAGAACAACCACATTGGAAAACCTGGTCAAGATACCGCACTCAGAATATGAAATGAGGACTAGAGGCGACATCTAAAATGATAGTAAACACGTGCGGGCACACACACACACACACACACACACACACAACGTTTGAAGGTCGATTTGTACCTATTTATGGAATAATTCGCAAACTACGGCCTCTATACAGAACGTATCCCAGTAAAAATATTAGCTACATTAAATTTCGTACCAAAAGGTTCCGTTAATATTTTGGTAGGACCAATGGTTTGCACGTGGTGAGCGAGAGAATATGAAATCCTCGCGCGTGGTATACGAAGGCGTTGCGGGCTGCATAAAACCAATAGGTAGGGGAAGCTGAATCACCCTGTGTATGCAGGGTGGTCGGAAAGACTTCGAAAAGCTTATAAGGGTGTCGCAGGGTAGGTTGTGGTGGGGAATAATTGTTAAGAAAAATTTCCATACGTTAAGCCATTTCCGAAGTATAATCAGCAGTGAATTTAGCCAATCAGACCGTTGCATACCGAAATTAAACTGGCCTGTCAGATACAATTTGTTTAGTAGTGTAGTGTAGCGTAGAGTTCTACTCAAAGCGTAGATGATTGCACATGAGACTGGCGGCCTTTGGCCATGGTTCGATCCTTATTACCATCCCGTGCCCAATTCTCTCTTTTGTTCGGTTTTCGAAAACAGAACGAACAACACGTTTGGTGGCGCCGTATCTAGAGGTCCGCTTTAATGTGCGCGCGCAACGGCATGATTGACTTCAATGTTAATTAACTCAGGAACTGTTCAGCGAGTCGAATATTTTACCCTCACACAATTACTTCTTCGCACAAGCTACCCTGTAACACCTTGACAAACTTTTCAGACTGATTCTGATCACAGAGACCGAGAGAGAGAAAGAGAAAGAGAGAGAGAAAGATATATATATATATATAGAGAGAGAGAGAGAGAGAGAGAGAGAGAGAATGAGAATGGGGGCGGGCGGAAGAAGAGTGAGAGAGAATCAGGTACGTTGTTTATCTCAGGTGTTTCGTGAACTATTTAAGACATCATGACTGTCTCAATTCTCGCTTCACCCAAATGAATTGAGATGAATCTTCATTACATCCGATAGTTATAGTCTCTGTTCGTAGCTATATTAAGGTATCAACTTCCCTTTCTCAGATGTACCTATAGTAATTTTTTCTGGTTATGCCGTTATTTTTAGAGACACAATATCAGCGTCATTTCACTCTTCACATTCCGATCAGTAGCTTCAGAGAATCTCCCGTATTTATCCCATGAGATTTAACTGTTTTAGATATGAAACGGATTGTTGTCTTATGAGTAATTTTATTTTTTTTTATACAGAAAAAGCTTGTGAAGCTGAGGGGGTCATCCAGCTTGACACATTTAAATTAATCTACTTACAAAAGTGAAGTAGTGATGGATAGAATGATTTGAAACTGACAGTAAACAACCGAGGCTACACGTGGTAGGACCGACACAGGAAGTGGACGACAATGGACATGGCGTCTGACTACGGTGACAGCTCTGCTCTTCAGTAGTTAACACTTCCGGGCTGAGAAAAAAATGGTTCAAATGGCTCTGAGCACTATGGGACTTTACATCTATGGTCATCAGTCCCTAGAACTTAGAACTACTTAAACATAACTAACCTAAGGACATCACACAGCTCCCAGTCATCACGAGGCAGAGAAAATCCCTGACCCCGCCAGGAATCGAACCCGGGAACCCAGGCGTGGGAAGCGAGAACGCTACCGCACCGGGCTGAGAGGCCGTGGTCGACCTATAAAACTACTGCTTCCTGACGTTTCGTTGCCAACTGCAGGCAACATGTTCCGAGGTGAGTCAACGAAACGCCAGGAAGAAGTAGTTTTACAGATCGACCACGACTTCACAGTCGGGAGGTGTTAACTAATGAAAATGCCGGCCGTGAAAGCCTACACGTTGTGATCAGTTCTGCTCTTATTTCAACCAGACACTTTAAAGAAAGATGCACGTCAAAACGTCATCACAACTGCGAATTAGGCAATTGGGGTATAAAGCTTGTTAAATAACTCCGCGTCTAGAGTTCCATGTCAGTATATCTACATACATTGCGTAACAACACCAGCAGCAGCAACAAAAAGAAAGTCACAATTGAACGTGATTCATTAATCTATGCTTAAAATTCCGTTTATGTCATAAAGTGTTCAAATTTCTGCTTTTTCAGTCGATGGTGCACGGATTTCAGGACAGAATGAGCAGTTTCCTAAAATATGTGATGCAACAAAGCGATGCTTTAAAAACTCTTGAGTCGCCGCCGGAACTTACCACATTTTCAAACATCTCGTCTTTGAGTTTACTCCACAGGACAGTTTTAGTGGAGTCAAATTAGCTGAACTGCTGGCTAACTTATGACGGTTTCATGCCCTATCCAGCGACGAGAAAAGATCCGCGTGAACTCATTCGAGGGCACTAACACTTCGCTCAAAATTACGAGTATCGTTTACCCGTTAAAGTTTCTTCAGTGTGATAAGGACCAGTCACGGAATCTCCAACATTTCCCCACCAAAACGTTCACACTCCACTGCCTCTGATGTTCGACTTGCGTCAAGCAAAGCAAATTGTCTGCGTGTAGAAATACAGGGTGATTCAAAAAGAATACCACAACTTTAGGAATTTAAAACTCTGCAACGACAAAAGGCAGAGCTAAGCACTATCTGCCGGCGAATTAAGGGAGCTATAAAGTTTCATGTAGTTGTACATTTGTTCGCTTGAGGCGCTGTTGACTATGCGTCAGCGTCAGTTGATGCTAAGATGGCGACCACTCAACAGAAAGCTTTTTGTGTTATTGAGTACGGCAGAAGTGAATCGACGACAGTTGTTCAGCGTCCATTTCGAACGAAGTATGGTGTTAAACCTCCTGATAGGTGGTGTATTAAACGTTGGTATAAACAGTTTACAGAGAATGGGTGTTTATGCAAAGGGAAAAGTTCTGGATGGCCGAGAACGAGTGATGAAAATGTAGCACGCATCCAGCAAGCAGTAACTGGACTACAGTATCTGGAGATGTTAGAGAATTGGCTGTTCCCTCAGCTCGAACAAGAAGCACAACAATTCATATTTCAGCAGGATGGAGCGCCACCACATTGGCACTTATCTGTCCGTAACTACCTGAACGTCAACTACCCGAGGCGATGGATCGGCCGCCAGGCAGCCCGTGACAGAGCACTTCATCACTGGCCTCCAAGAAGCCCTGATCTTACCCCCTGCGATTTTTTCTTATGGGGGTATGTTAGGGGTATGTTGTTTCGGCCACCTCTCCCAGCCACCATTGATGATTTGAAACGAGAAATAACAGCAGCTATCCAAACTGTTACGCCTGATATGCTACAGAGAGTGTGGAACGAGTTGGAGTATCGGGTTGATATTGCTCGAGTGTCTGGAGGGGGCCATATTGAACATCTCTGAACTTGTTTTTGAGTGAAGAAAAACCTTTTTAAATACTCTTTGTAATGATGTATAACAGAAGGTTATATTATGTTTCTTTCATTAAATACACATTTTTAAAGTTGTATTCTTTTTGAATCACCCTGTATTTTGACAACGCCGAGCTGACTGATTCCAGAGGGAGTCAGGCCCGCTCCTCTGCACAGTATTACAGCTCCCCTCCAATAACAATGTTTCACAGATTCGCTAACTTATCATTCTTGTAGTAAACTGTCAGTCGGGATTCCTTTGTGCGTACATCTCAATTGTTCAATCCTCGTTCCTTCTGCATTCTCCGTGAAGAAGTGGCCTGTGTACTTTCTTTCGGTTTGTGGAAGACAATTATTTACTCAAACGAACCAGCATTCTAGACAGATGAGCGACACGGACAGAATGAAAGTTGCATTTCCTCTGATGTCCCTTCATACGGGCGTCGGAGCGTTGCTGGAATCCGTGTCCTCCTTATCCGATCTGATATATTTCCTTAGTTGTATGTGAAATTGTGGACTTCCGCATAAGACAGCAACCAACTTGATGTTCATATTTTTACGCAGGGTCAACATCAATAGAACTGACAAACTGCAGCGACGGCATCCTGACTTGAAATGGAGGGAAAAATTACCTCGAAGAAAATTACCAGTCAACATGGGTTTAGAAAACACCGTTCCTGTGAAACACAGCTCGCTCTTTATTCACAAGAGGTGATGAGTGCTACTAACAGGGATTTCTGATCAATTCCGTATTTCTGGATTTCCGGAAGGCTTCTGACACTGTACCACACAAGCGGCTTGTAGTGAAATTCCGTGCTTATCGAATATCGTCTCAGTCATGTGACTAGATTTGTGATTTCCTGTCAGAGAGGTCACAGTTAGTAGTAACTGACGGAAAGTCATCAAATAAAACAGAAGTGATTTCTGGCATTCTCCAGGGTAGTGTTATAGGCCCTTCGCTGTTCCTTTACAATGCAAAATTATTTAGAAAAGATAGCTGCATTGTGCGGAAATTGGCAGTTGACGCTAAATAAGTAAAAGTGTGAAGTCATGCAGATGAGTGCTAAAAAGAATTTGTCAAACTTTGGTTAGAATAAATCAGTCTAATCTGAAAGCCGTAAATTCAACTAAATACCTAGTATTACAATTACCAACAACTTAAATTGGAAGGTTCCAAATGGTTCACTAACAGGCCTTGAGAGGGCAACCCATGTACTGTCAAAACGAAGTTCATTTCTGCTACATGTTTAAATATTTTTAACGCTTCTTAATTGACAATAGCTGTTAAATTAGCTTAGTGTGTGTTTATTTTTATTTCTTGACAATGTTCTTTTAACTAAGAAATTTTACATTGTTACTAACCCACTGGTTAGTAATAACATCATACCGTCAGAAGTGGGCGGAGCCTCCATTACATATAGTAAAACGTGCGCTGGTTTCTCCAGTAGTGATTCTCCAGCAGAAGGAGGTTGTTACTGATTGGTAATTTATCGTTTTATACCTTTATAACTTTATGTACTTTCTTTAATGTATGTAGCCCTCTAATTAAAGCTTTGTATACGACTTGTAGATCTGAAGATGACCACAGTAGTAGTCGAAACCGGTCACCGTAATAAATAAATTGTGAGCAAGACTGTTTTTGATAGTAAACATTTGTAACACTTTGATCACTGTCACTCCCATAACGTATTCAAAAGTAACTCATGAAATTATACTACAGCAAAATCACTTCATCGCTACTTCGAACATACTGTGCCCCATCGTTCGTGCCCCCAGTACACACCACGTTGAAACTCACTTAAATATTGATAATTTGCCATTGTAGTAGCAGTAACCGCTCTAACAACTGCGCCAGACACTTGTTCTCTTATACAGGGTGTAACAAAAAGGTGCGGCCAAACTTTCAGGAAACATTCCTCATACACAAAGAAAGTAAATATGTTATGTGGATATGTGTCCGGAAACGCTTACTTTCCAAGTTAAAGCCGGCCGAAGTGGCCGTGTGGTTCTAGGCGCTGCAGTATGGAACCGCGAGGCCGCTACGGTCGCAGGTTCGAATCCTGCCTCGGGCATGGATGTGTGTGATGTCCTTAGGTTAGTTAGGTTTAACTAGTTTTAAATTCTAGGGGACTAATGACCTCAGAAGTTGAGTCTCATAGTGCTCAGAGCCATTTCAACCATTTTTTTTCCATGTTAGAGCTAATTTTATTACTTCTGTTCAAATCAATGGAAACACACAGCAAGAGAACGTACCAGCGTGACTTCAAACACTTTGTTACAGGAAATGTTCAAAATGTCCTCCGTTAGCGAGGATACATGCATCCTCCCTCCGTCGCATGGAATCCCTCATGCACTGATGCAGCCCTGGAGAATGGCATATTGTATCACAGCCGTCCACAGTACGAGTACGAAGAGTCTCTACATTTGGTACCGGGGTTGCGTAGACAAGAGCTTTCAAATGCCCCCATAAATGAAAGTCAAGAGGGTTGAGTTCAGGAGAGCGTGGGGGCCATGGACTTGGTCCGCCTCTACCAATCCATCGGTCACCGAATCTGTTGTTGAGAAGCGTACGAACACTTGGACTGAAATGTGCAGGAGCTGCATCGTGCATGAACCACATGTTGTGTCGTACTTGTAAAGGCACATGTTCTGGCAGCACAGGTAGAGTATCCCGTATGAAATCATGATAACGTGCTCCGTTGAGCGTAGGTGGAAGAACATGGGGCCCAATCAAGACATAACCAACAATGCCTGCCCAAACAATGAGTCGCATGTCAACACAAGCACCGAACATTACCTTCTTTCAATTGGGCCAACTGGCGGTGAATCGAAGAAGTACAGTATACACTGACGAAACTAAAATGAGCTCTAACATGGAAATTAAGCGTTTCCGGACACATGTCCACATAACATATTTTCTTTATTCGTGTGTGAGGAATGTTTCCTGAAAGTTTGCCCATACCTTTTTGTAACACCCTGTATAGGCGTTGCCTACCGCAGTGCCGTATGCTGCCTGCCCGCATCTCGTGGTCGTGCGGTAGCGTTCTCGCTTCCCACGACCGGGTTCCCGGGTTCGATTCCCGGCGGGGTCAGGGATTTTCTCTGCCTCGTGATGGCTGGGTGTTGTGTGCTGTCCTTAGGTTAGTTAGGTTTAAGTAGTTCTAAGTTCTAGGGGACTGATGGACATAGATGTTAAATCCCATAGTGCTCAGAGCCATTTGAACCATTTTATGCTGCCTGTTTACGTATCTCTGTACCAGAATAAGGATGCCTATACGAGTTTCTTTAGCGATTCATTATAATTTTTCATGTACATTCAGTGGCATACTAGGTGTAGAAGAGTGAAACAGATATTTGGTTGCAATGATTACACGTCGGTTGTTTGAAACTGATTAACATTATTTTATTCAAAATGATCTCCATTGGTACTTATACATTTCTGCCGCATTTCCGGGAGGCTATAAACTTCACGCCTAAAACACATTTCTTCTTTTGAAGCGAACCAATCAGCGACCCATTATCGTTCATTTTCATACTAACTGAAGCGTTGTTCAGCGAGAGCGTGTCCCAGTAATGCAGATAGATGATAATCGGACGGAGAAGTCTAGAAAATAAGCCACATGTCCAAGTATTTCCCAACTGAACGCCTCGATCGTTGCCCTGATCCGTTCTGTTGTGTTCCATGGGACGTTATCATGAAGCAATATGACTTTGTGTTGGCTTTTGCCATTTTCCGGTAGTTTCTGACTTAATGCTCGATTTAAATGGCTCAAATGGCTCTGAGCACTATGGGACTCAACTGCTGAGGTTATTAGTCCCCTAGAACTTAGAACTAGTTAAACCTAACTAACCTAAGGACATCACAAACATCCATGCCCGAGGCAGGATTCGAACCTGCGACCGTAGCGGTCTTGCGGTTCCAGACTGCAGCGCCTTTAACCGCACGGCCACTTCGGCCGGCTTGATTTAAATCGGTTATTTGCTGTTGATAGCGTTCAGTGTTAACGGTTTCACCAGATCTTGGCAGCTCATAATAGATGACACCCTTCTGATCCCATCAAACACAGATGTCGATGTCGATGGTTTGCCTGGATTTACCCATGATTTACAACGCTTATCATTCTCAAAGCACATCCATTTTTCATAAGTTGTCGCCATATGATGAATAAACGACTTTCTTTTGTATCTGGCGAGCGCATTTCACATGTTGTCTTTCGATTTACTTGCAGTCTTTCATGTTTCACTTCGACCATCAACAGTTACTTTGCTCCCCAAACAGCAAAACTCCTTTACTACTTTAAGTGTCTCATTTCCTAATCTAATTCCCTCAGCATCACCCGACTTAATTCGACTACATTCCATTATCGGTTGGTAGGACATGTTCTGAGGCATCAAGGGATCACCAATTTAGTATTGGAGGGCAGCGTGGAGGGTAAAAATCGTAGAGGGAGACCAAGAGATGAATACACTAAGCAGATTCAGAAGGATGTAGGTTGCAGTAGGTACTGGGAGATGAAGAAGCTTGCACAGGACACAGTAGCATGGAGAGCTGCATCAAACCAGTCTCAGGACTGAAGACCACAACAACAACAACAACAACAACTGTCTTTCATTGAGTTCATGCGGAATCCATTTACCCACGTCGGGCACCTTTCCCATGGCTTTCGAACGAAAAGAAACGATGTTCTGCGTCACATCCTATTGTTCAGTGAGTTCCTGTTGAGTTTGAGTATCATCTTCATCCAATAAGGATTGCAGTTCGTTGTCTTAGAACTTTCTCGGTGGTTTTCCGCGCTCGTCGTTCCTCATGTCGAAACATTTTTAATCACTCGAAGCAGTGTGTTTTCCCCAGAGTTTGTTCGCTGAATTCTTCGACAAGCGTTCGATTCGATTCTGCAGCAGTTTTCTTCAAATGGTAACTGTTGTGTCTAGACAAGACAGCCTAGACACAATGAGAGGAAGCCGAAAGGCACGCGCTTAAACTCACGCAGGCTGGCGTGAGGTCTGAAGCAGGATACGTAATGAATGCTATAAAGAAAAGTACGTAGCTTCTGGAATACTTAACTTTAATCCACATTTGTAGAACATCGCTCTTGATGATACATTAATAGAATCTCAATATCAATTGAATACGGCGCCTTGCTAGGTCGTAGCAAATGTAGCTGAAGGCTATGCTAACTATCGTCTCGGCAAATGAGAGCGTATTTGTCAGTGAACCTTTCCTTGCAAAGTCGGCTGTAAAACTGGGGCGAGTGCTAGTACGTCTCTCTAGACCTGCCGTGTGGTGGCGCTCGGTCTGCTATCACTGACAGTGGCGACACGCGGGTCCGGCGTATACTAATGGACCGCGGCCGATTTAAAGGCTACCACCTAGCAAGTGTGGTGTCTGGCGGTGACACCACAGTAACAGAAAACCAATGCTGGCCGGAAGCCGTAGTTCGAGGGCACAAAACTACACATATTTATGGGTTTGAATCAGATACCGATGTATAGAACTTGGGTTAGTGGGGGTTGACATTCGTCGTCATGAGTAACAGGAAGCAGATGGCACTGCAGACGTGGTCTCAAGTGCCCTACAATGATGGCTAGCACCATTTGTAGGAAAATTCCGGTTTCATACTTCTACACCTGGTATGTGAATACTGTCTGCAAAACGTGTTGCGATTAAAGGTATTAGCAAAAATTTGGCAAATTAAAATGGCATGTCAGGTGGAGCAGTTTCATTGCATGAACAGCGAAAATGAAGTAAGCGATAAATATTTTGCTTTCAACATTACGTGGGGCTATGAACGAGAAAAGATCTCGTAGAGGTTTTAAATTATGTTTAAAATTTGTTTAAAGTCAATGAGTGGTCTGATTCTCAAATACTGGACGAATATACTTGTATGTTGTACTATTTTTTCACCCCGAAGCCCGCCCCTTTCGGAAAAAGATGGACGTTATCCCCACAGTGTTTCTTTCCAGACATTGAATGACATGTGTACCGAGTTTGGTTGGAATTGATTCATTAGCGTCCTTACACTCAGTAAAAGAAATTAATGTAGGTAAAACAGCAAAACTTTTTGCCAGCAGTGAGGAGGGAAACTATAAAATGACAGTGATTCACTCACTTCCATCTCACTCTCGTTGAGATACACAATCATACACATTGAGACGTACGTACGTGGGTATATACATACACTTCTATAATTTATATACACACATCAAAAAAAGTTTTGCATCACCTCGGTTCCGAGAGTTGCGGAACCTGTACAGAAAACTGGAATAGACATCGACATAAACATCATTTCTCCCATTTTTATTGCTCATGAAAACAACAAATTGCATGTTGTACCACCATTCAGCGAGACCTTCAGAGGTGGTGGTCCTGATTACTGTACACACCGGTACCTCTAATACCCAGTAGTGCGTCCTCTTGCTTTGATGCATTCGTAGTGGCAAACTATTAACAAATTCATCAAGGCACTGTTGGTCCAGGTTGTCCCTCTCCTCAACGGTGATTTGGCGTAGAACCCTCAGAGTGGTTGGTGTGTCACGTCGTCCATAAACAGCCCTTTTCAATCTATCCCAGACATGTTCGATAGCGTTCATGTCTGGAGAACATGCTGGCCACTCTAGTCAAGCGATGTAGTTATCCTGAAGGGAGTCATTCAGAAGACATGCACGATGGGGGCGCGAATTGTCGTCCATGAAGAAGAATGCCTCGCCAACATGCTGCCGATATGGTTCCACTATTGGTCGGAGGATGGCATTCACGTATCGTACAGCTTTTACGCCGCCTTCCATGACCACCAGCGGCGTACGTCAGCCCCACATAATGCCACCCTAAAACAGCACTCGCTCGACAGTGTGTCTAAGGCGTTCAGCCTGACCGGGTTGCCTCGATACAACTCTCCGACGATTGTCTGAATGCATATGCGACACTCATCGGTGAAGAGAACGTGATGTCAATCCAGAGCGGTCCATTCAGCATATTGTTGGGCCCTCCTGTACCGCGCTGCATGCTGTCGTGGTTGCAAAGATGGACCTCGCCATGGACGATGGGAGTGAAGCTGCCCATCAAATGGTTGGTTCAAATGGCTCTGAGCACTATGGGACTCAACATCTTAGGTCATAAGTCCCCTAGAACTTAGAACTACTTAAACCTAACTAACCTAAGGACATCACACACACCCATGCCCGAGGCAGGATTCGAACCTGCGACCGTAGCAGTCCCGCGGTTCCGGACTGCAGCGCCAGAACCGCTAGACCACCGCGGCCGGCAGCTGCCCATCATGCAGCCTATTGCGCACGGTTTGAGTCGTCACACGACGTCCTGTGGCTGCACCTAAAGCATTATTCAACATGGTGGCGTTGCTGTCAGGGTTCCTGCGTGCCATAATCCGTAGGTAGCGGTCATCCAGGCAGTGGAAGCCCTTGGGCGGCCTGAACGAGGCATGTCATCGACAGTTATTGTCTCTCTGTATCTCCTCCATGTCCGAACAACATTGCTTTGGGTCAGCCCGAGACACTTGGACACTTCTCTTGTTGAGATCTCTTCCTGGCACAAAGTAACAATCAGACGGGACCAACCCGCGGTAGTGACCGTCTAGGCGCGATTGAACTTCAGACAACACGAGCTGTGTACCTCCTTCCTGGTGGAAAGACTAGAACTGAATGGCTGTCGGACCCCCTATTTCTAATAGGGGCTGCCCATGCATGGGTTTTTTACATGTTTTAGCGGGTTTAGTGACATCTATGAAAAGGACTGTGCCTGTGATACAATATCCACAATCAACGTCTATCTGCGGGAGTTCTGGGAACCAGGGTGATGCAAAACATTTTTTGATGTGTGTTCATGCAGTTATATCAATTATGGATTTTACATAATGGCTGAATCGGTCGTAAATATTGTAATCCTTTATTTTACAGATCGGTTTCGGTCACTGTGTGCCCATCTTCAGTGAAGATTTTTCGAACCTTTTAGTCTCTAATCGTAACAGCACATTTTCTAAGAGGTGTAACATGTATTGCGATGCGTACTTCCAACAGGTATCTTCACATTCGCTACATACAATAATTTTTAGGCCGTGGGATAGCCGCCTGGTCTGAGGCGCCTTACTACGGTTCGCGCGGTTTTCCCCGTCGGAGATTCGAGTCTTCCCTTGGGCATGAGTGTGTGTAGGTTAGTTTGTGCTAGATTAAGTAGTGTGTAAGCCGAGGGACCGATTACCTCAGCGGTTTGATCCCATAGTGACTTACCACGACCAATAATTTTTAAATTTACAGAAGAGCCTATTTTGTAATCTTAACAGTTGTTGAATCAATGTACAGTGACTTGTAGTTTTGGATGTGTAAGCTACAGGCTCACCGCACGTCTAATCGGCTACGGCTAAGCTTACAAGATAGACTCATCTGCAGATTTAAAAATTATTGTAGGCTGTAAAAGTGTGTATACCTGTAGGATGTAATCATCACAGTACACGCTACACCTCTTAGAAAATGTTGTGCTGTTATGATCCGAGCCTAAGAGGTTCGAATACTTTGCACTAAAGATGGTCACACAGTAACGAAATCGATCTGGAAAATAGAGGATTTCGGTATTTTCGACCGATGTAGCCGTTTATGCAGTATATATTGAAAATTATGCGGCAGTGGTGCACACAGTTCCCAAGCCAATTAGATACCAAGAAAAAACTTCTATAATTGGTATGGATATGATCAGCACGAGGATTGACGAATTTTTCATAGATGCGTATGATAGTATCGCGCAAACACCCGTCTAGCATCACCAGGTCATATCAGTCTGGCCTCTGTCAGAGTCGCTTATTTCAATTTCCCCGTTTCCTGTCTATATCTCCGCTCGAACGGTTTCCGTCTCTGTTCCGATTATGAACTTTCTTACCATGTAACGTGCCATCAAGTGGCATCCAGTGTGCAGCAGTTCTTTTAGTAGGTTCGGTAAGTTACGCACAAGGAGAGCGTGACACTAATTAGAAGATAATCTTCGTCATCTTGAGCTCTACAGTAGAGTCTTACCAATATTAAGAAGAAATGACCACAGTTATATTGATTGCATCACGACCGGTTTCGTTGAAGGAACATCATCAGTTTACGCTGCCAAAATCTTCGTAAGAAATACCCATACGATTCTCGCCGTAGAATGGCATAAGGGGAACGGACTGCCCTATCTAGACAATGTAAAATTAAGCTGTGTATCAGGTACATTGTCTCAGAAATTATTCAAGCTACAGCTATTAAATTTTCAGCGATCATAATTACACTTCTTGTGTCACTGCCAAAGCTATATGCATTTAATATTGTATATTTCTAGCTTCTTTTCTGCATTTCTCAGTCTCTCTCCAACCAAAGTTCTCATCGCCTCAAACGTGCGATAGCCTACAGTTAATCGTAGACATTGCAGCATGGCACATTTAGCAACACTGACTTGACTGAAAGTAGCAACGCCATCATAAACACCAAAGCGTAAAATTTATATGCTCACAAGCACACTTTTTGGTAAGCCAGTACAAATGACATTGTTAATTAACTGCGGCCATATTGACGTCTGTTAGTCAAATTATTGTGTAAGTAATTATTTAGAAAGTGAAATATTTCTAGTGGGACTACAAACAAAATTTGAACACGATTTCGACCATAAAATTCTTCAAATTAAAAAAAAAAACACTTATTTCACCGAAATGACACTCCGTTCCCCCTTAAGTAGTCGTCTTAAGCAGTGTAAAAGGCAACTTCTGAACACGACGATTATATTAACACTGTGTCGGCTGCCTGGCAGAAGCAAGGAGAGTAGTGAGTGGCAGCAACTTGGCACGCTGTGTACACCACTAATTGGGAGACCAGCGACCGTGAAGAGAAGTCGGAACCTGTTAACAACGCGGCGTTAAACCCTGCACCCGCACCGGCAGAAGGCGGTTGTCTTCCCCTCCGCCTAGCCCAGCTGCTGCTGCCTGCTGCTGCTACGGCCGCAGCGCCGCCCGTCAACTCAGTTCGTGTTTGGGACTGCTCTAAATGTCAACAGAGTCATTCCGGCGGGGGTCGTTGGCGGCGCTGCAGGCCGTTCGCACCCCTTAACGGGGGTCGTAAGAGCGCCGATAAAGCGTGTTAACGGGCGCTCTTAAGCGATGAAACCTGCCCCCTCTCGCTGCCGCTTTCATTTTGGCTTGGATTTTTCCTCCGAATGTCCAGCGACACTCGCTTCCCCTGCCGCGTAGTGCGTAGCACGCTTTCTCCATCTACCTGAAAAACGTATTTACATGCATACTAAATGGTTCAAATGGGTCTGAGCACAATGGGACTTAACTTCTGAGGTCATCAGTCCCCTTGAACTTAGAACTACTTAAACCTAACTAACCTAAGGACATCACACACATCCATGCCCGAGGCAGGATTCGAAACTGCGACCGTAACGGTCGCGCGGTTCCAGACTGTAGCGCCTAGAACTGCTCGGCCACTCCTGCCGGCATGCATACTAAGTGTTGGATCCTTCCCACTCGTCTAATGCAGGGTGCCTAGGAAGCTGTTTTCTCGGATAGATAGGCAACATTACAGCAAATCTTTCATCTCACAGACTTCTCTGCTATTACGTTCCAGGCTGACTTGCCGTCGCTTGATGTTACGTCGGAACGCTACGCAACCCGCTGTACAGTGCGTAGCGGAAGGAGCTTCGCAACAATATCACTACATTTTCTTTTATTAGCATTTAGAACGAGATAAATTGACTGTATAATCCTCTGATTTTTTTTTTTTTTTTTTTTTTTTTTAGTCACTCAGTCTTCTAACGGGTTTGATGTCGCCCGCCACGAATTCCTCTCCTGTGCCAACCTCTTCATCTCAGAGTAGCACTTGCAACCTACGTCCTCAATTATCTGCTGGATGTATTCCAGTCTCAGTATCCTCTACAGTTTTTGCCCTTTACAACACCCCCAAGTACCATGGAAGTCAGTCCGTCATGTCTTAACAGATGTCCTTTCATCCTGTCCCTTCTCTTTGTGCGTGTTTTCCACATATTCCTCGTTCGTTACCTTACCCGTCCACCTAATTTTCAACATTCGTCTGTAGCACCACATCTCAAACGCTTCGATTATGTTCCGGTTTTCCCACAGTCCATGTTTCGCTACCATACATTCTCAGTAATTTCTCCCTGAAATGAAGGACTATGTTTGATACTAGTGCACATCTCTCGGCCAGGAATGCGCTTTTTACCATAGCTAGTCTGCTTTTGATGTCCTTCTCGCTCCAACCGTCATTGGTTATTTTGCTGCCTAGGTGGCAGAATTCCTTAACTTCATCTACTTTGTGACCATCAATCCTGATGATAAGTTTCTCGCTATTCTCAATTCTCCTACTTCATTGCTTTCGTCTTTCCTCTAGTTACTCTCAATCCATATTCTACACTTATTAGATTGTTCATTCCGATTTGCAGATCATGTAATTCTTCTTCACTTCCACTCAGAATAGCAATGTCATCAGCGAATCGTATCACTGATATCCTCGAATTTTAATTCCACTCCTGAATCTTTCCTTTATTTTCATCATTGCTTCTTAGATGTACAGATTGAACAGTAGGAGCGAAAGACTACATCCCTTCTTTACACCATTTTTAATCTGAGAATTTTGTTCTTGATCATCCAGTCTTACTATTTCCTCTTGGTTCATGTACATATCGTATATTACCCGTATCTGCCTGAAGGGGCACCAAACTCTTTTACCTCATTTCCTTGAATTCTGCATGAGGTATATGATGCAGGCATCATCTGGATAAGAACCCGGAGAGGTTTTCGTCTTAAAAGCAGTGAGCGGGTCGACGTCATCTTCACTTAGTGACGACGTTTCACCGGAGAAGACAATGGAAAGAATTACGAAATACTGAATTCTGTCTTTCAACGTGGCTTCACGACTTAATACGGTCCCGCATTTGTGTCATAAAATGAACTTCGAATTGGCAGATACTTAGATAACTGGGCGCGCAATGGAAAATCACTTACAATTGGTTGGTAGTGGAAATGCATCAGGACCAGATGAGGTACCTGGAAGAGTCTACACAGGAAGAGGTTGCTCACCATCCAAAAGCAGTTGTTTGGTACCCGCCGACTGCAAAAAAAATGCAAATCATTCTCGTTTTCAAGAAGGGTCATAGGACAGATTCACGTAATGAAAGTCCTGCATCGTTGAAGTCAATCTGTAGAATTAAGGAACATGTTTTATGCTCATGTATCGTGGTAGTGAAACATGGACTGTGGGAAAACCGGAACAGAAGAGAATCGAAGCATTTGAGATGTGGTGCTATAGACGAATGTTGAAAATTAGGTGGACTGATAAGGTAAGGAATGAGGAGGTTATACGCAGAATCGGAGAGGAAAGGAATATGTGGAAAACACTGATAAGGAGAAGGGACAGGATGATAGGACATCTGCTAAGACATGAGGGAATGACTTCCATGGCACTAGAGGGAGCTGTAGAGGGCTAAAACTGTAGAGGAAGACAGAGATTGGAATACGTCAAGCAAATTATTGAGGACGTAGGTTGCAAGTGCTACTCTGAGATGAAGAGGTTAGCACAGGAAAGGAATTCGTGGCGGGCCGCATCAAACCAGTCAGTAGACTGATGACAAAAAAAAAAAAAAAAAAAAATAAAAAAATAAAAAATCTGATTTTTGTTTATTTCCAGGTACACGTCTACATCCGTGATATACATGAACATCCCTCATCATAGTACTGCCGTACACCGCTAGAGGAGCCAAAACAAGATTGTGAGGCTTATTGATAAAATGGAGTGTTCTGTGAAACGTTTTTCTATGTTTGAAGAGGGCAAAGCTGCAATAGCGCATGCTGAGTTTGTGGAAGTGTATAACAACTATGTATTATATGCTCGTCGTCAAATATGGGGATGACCAAAAAAAATCGTGATGTTTTTTGAGATAGAAATTTACCTCTATAGAAAGTCAACATCCGAAAAAAGATACCTTGCGAAATTCAGCTCGCTATGTCCTCCGTGACGTCCACAGCGTTGTACACATCGACGCTCAGGTTAACAGCGCCGTGCTCCTCGACTTCTCGCACTGCCGTTTAGTGGAAAAAATGCTAGCCTACCGAGTACTACATTCACTGCTTCCTTCCAGACAGAATTCAACCCGTCGCTCCTATCGCAACCAAATCGACTGATGTAATTTCCAGTGTACCCCAAGTAAGCGTTATACGATATATAAATTGTCTAGTAGAATTCGTCAGAGACTCTTTAAGACTGTTCGCTGATGATGCAGTTGGTTAGGTTAGGTTAGTGTTTTTTAACGTCCCGTCGACAACGAGGTCATTAGAGACGGAGCACAAGCTCGGGTTAAGGAAGGAAGGGGAAGGAAATCGGCCGTGCCGTTTCAAAGGAACCAACCCGGCATTTGCCTGAAACGATTTAGGGAAATCACGGAAAACCTAAATCAGGATGGCTGGAGACGGGATTGAACCGTCGTCCTCCCGAATGCGAGTCCAGTGCGCTAACCACTGCGCCACCTCGCTCGGTGATGCAGTTGTCTATAAAAGGCAGCAACGATTTGACGAAGGACCAGCAGAGGAGTGGTGAATGGTGAAACCTCTGTCAGTTGACCCTGAACATAAAAGAATGTAACATATTGCCCATGTACAGGGTGTTTCCGTAAGAGCGGGGAGAAATGTAAAAGGAGTACAGGATACTCCACTGATCGATTTGAGGTTAGCAACCTGGGTTTGGAGAAGCCACCTTATGGAGATAATAGGAATAAAATCACATTACAGTCTACTTTCTTATTTTCATTAGTTACAGTTGACTGCAAATATCATCGTTGACAAATGAACGTGGTTCATGGTGTGGGTTCCTGTAGTCACGTCCTAGTTCATGAACCACGGGCAACGTATGAGTGGCCAAGTAAGTGGTCCCGACAGTCGGGATACCAGCTACTTTGGAGTAAGGCTGGGCATCTCGGACATATTCTGAGTCGTGGTCACCTTTGTGCACATACGGCAAAGACTACCAAATCCACCGGTTAGTCCCTCAACCGTTAGGGGTAAAACTCAATGGGACTCGGGGCAAGTAAGGCTACCAACCTGCTTCCCTGGTACTTTAAATACGATGCTGGCAACAATCAGAGCAAAATACCTCGGATCTTTGGAGGTGATGGAGTCCCACCTCTAACTGACAAACCAGGGACTCCTAAGATACTACTTGGCAAACAAATGGTAATGATATGGGGAGCCATTAATATCGATGGGGGCTACTCTGGGAAGAAGGTAGAGCTGGCAGAGGCTGCAAGTAAGATGGGGCTGGACGTTTCAGCTGTTAGTGGCATTCGGGTAAGGGGTGAGAAAGAAGAGGAAGTGGGAGAATACAAGGTCTACCTGTCAGGAGCCAAAGCAGGAATAGCACAATGGAGTGTAGGGCTTTACATCAGGAAAGAAATGGAACCCAGCGTAGTTGCAATAAGGTGTGTAAACGAACGACTGATGTGGATAGATTTGACAGTGTCTAGCAAGAAAATTAGGATTGTGTCAGTATATTCGCATTGTGAAGGGACAGATCAAGATAATATGGATAGTTTTTATGAGGCACTCAGTGATGTAGTTGTTAGAGTAAAGGACAAGGACAGTCTTGTGCTCATGGGTGATTTTAATGCCAGGATTGGAAATCGAACAGAAGGGTATGAAAAGGTTATGGGTAAATTTGGAGAGGATATGGAGGCCAACAGGAACGGGAAACTTGGATTTCTGTGCCACAAACTCCTTTTTTAAACATAAGAACATTCACCGGTATACTTCGGAAGGCAGGGGAACCAGATCTATCATTGACTAAATAATAACAGATCAGGAATTCAGGAAGGCTGTGAGGGATACACGTGTAATCAGGGGATTCTTTGATGACACTGATCATTATTTAATCTGCAGTAAATATGGGATTTTGATGCCGAAAGTGCAGGAGGTCAGGTCCATATGTAGGAGGATAAGAGTGGAGAAACTTCAGGATAAGGAAATCAGGCACAAGTACATAACAGCGATCACAGAAAGGTACCAGTTAGTTGAATGTAGTCAATTATAGTCATTGGAAAAGGAATGGACAAGGTACAGGGACACAGTAGTAGAAGTGGCTAAAGAATGTCTTGGAACAGTAGTGTGTAAAAGTAGGATGAAGCAAACAGCTTGGTGGAATGACACAGTCAAGGCAGCCTGTAAAAGGAAAAAGAAGGCGTATCAAAAATGGCTACATACTAGAACTCAGGTAGACAGAGAAAGATGTTGAAGAAAGAAACAAAGCCAAACAGATAATTTCAGCATCCAAGAAGAAATCAGGGGAAGACTTTGGAAACAAGTTGGATACTATGGGTCAAGCTGCTGGAAAACCATTATGGATTGTAATTAGCAGTCTTCGAAAGGGAGGTAAGAAGGAAATGATAAGTATTTTGGACAGGTCAGGAAAACTGCTGGTAAATCCTGTGTATGCCTTGGGCAGATGGAGGGAATATTTTGAAGAGTTGCTCAATGTAGGTGAAAATACGATCAGCAATGTTTCAGATCTCTAGGTAGAATGGGATAGGAATGATGATGGAAATAGGATCACATTTGAGGAAGTGGAGAAAATGGTCAATAGATTGCAGTGCAATAAAGCAGCTGGAGTGGATGAAATTAAGTCGGAACTCATTAAATACAGTGGAATGTCAGGTCTTAAATGGCTACACGGGATAATTGAAATGGCCTGGGAGTCGGGACAGGTTCCATCAGATTGAACAAAAGCAGTAATCACACCAGTCTTTAAACATGGAAACAAAAAAGATTGTAACAACTATAGAGGCATCTCTTTAACCAGCGTTGTGGGTAACATCTTCTCAGGTATTGTTGAAAGGAAAGTGCGAGTATTAGTTGAGGACAAATTGGATGAAAATCAGTGTGGGTTTAGGCGTCTTAGAGGTTGTCAGGACCAGATCTTTAGCTTACGGCAAATAATGGAGAAGTGTTATGAGTGGAACAGGGAATTGTATCTATGCTTTATAGATCTAGAAAAGGCATATGACCGGGTTCCTAGGAGGAAGTTATTGTCTGTTCTACAAGATTATGGAATAGGAGGCAAACTTTTGCAAGCAATTAAAGGTCTTTACATGGATAGTCAGGCAGCAGTTAGAGTTTACGGTAAATTGAGTTCATGGTTCAGAGTAGTTTCAGGGGTAAGCCAAGGCTGCAACCTTTCTCCACTGTTGTTCATATTGTTTATGGATCATATGTTGAAAACAATAGACTGGCTGGGTGAGATCAAGATATGTGAACACAAAATAAGCAGTCTTGCATATGCGGATTACTTAGTTGTGATGGCAGATTCGATTGAAAGTTTGCAAAGTAATATTTCAGAGCTAGATCAGAAATGTAAGGACTATGGTATGAAGATTAGCATCTCCAAAACGAAAGTAATGTCAGTGGGAAAGAAATATAAACGGATTGAGTGCCAAATAGGAGGAACAAAGTTAGAACAGGTGGACGGTTTCAAATACTTAGGATGCATATTCTCACAGGATGGCAACATAGTGAAAAAACTGGAAGCGAGGTGTAGCAAAGCTAATGCAGTGAGCGCTCAGCTACGATGTACTCTCTTCTGCAAGAAGGAAGTCAGTACCAAGACTAAGCTATCTGTGCACCGTTCAATCTTTCGACCAACTTTGTTGTATGGGAGCGAAAGCTGGGTGGATTCAGGTTACCTTATCAACAAGGTTGAGGTTACGGATATGAAAGTAGCTAGGATGATTGCAGGTATTAGTAGATGGGAACAATGGCAGGAGGGTGTCCACAATGAGGAAATCAAAGAAAAACTGGGAATGAACACTATAGATGTAGCAGTCAGGGCGAACAGGCTTAGATGGTGGGGTCATGTTACACGCATGGGAGAAGCAAGGTTACCCAAGAGACTCATGGGTTCAGCAGTAGAGGGCAGGAGGAGTCGGGGAAGACCAAGGAGAAGGTACCTGGATTCGGTTATGAATGATTTTGAAGTAATAGGTGTAACATCAGAAGAGGCACCAATGTTAGCACTGAATAGGGGATCATGGAGGAATTTAATAACGGGGGCTATGCTCCAGACTGAACGCTGAAAGTCATAATCAGTCTTAAATGATGATGATGATTATGATGATGATGATGATGATGACAAATGAACTACCACTTGTACTGTCTTTTGCAAAATGTGCCGAAACTGACGGCCATCAACCTCAATGAAAGCATGACATCGGCGAACAAGATTCTGACGCACCCTGACAAACATCCCTGGTGCGTTTCGAATCACATCACAGCCAGCTACAATTCTTAAAACTAATTCCATCTCCGTATCTTCCGGTGTCTGACACACAAGTGATTTTAGATATCCCCGTAGGAAGTAATTAAAGGGATTCAGGTGATGAGACCTCGCAGGCTATTGAATAGGACCTCCCCCTCCAATCCCGCCACCAGGAATACATCTTTGGGATCGTTTCTGACGTCCACACTGAATTGAGGGATGCACCGTCATTCTGTATCCATATACTCTCAGGAACAGCCAAGGATATTACCTCCAGCAACCCAGGCAGATCTCTTTGGACGTACCTCAAGCACAGGTGACTGTTCAGACGGCCACGCAGAAGATATGGCCCAGGTAGAAGGTATGGCCCAGGTGGAAGATATGGCCCAATGAGAATGTCGCCTACAATTCCGGTTCAGATATCCACAGGAAAATGTACTTGATGGTGTGACTACTATAGCGTGAGGGTTTTTCTCATCCCATACATGGCTATTCCTGCTGTTCGAAGTACCATCTCGAATAAATGAGGCCTCGTCAGTAAACAGCACGATTCGTAGGTAATCTTGTCTATCAATCCATTGTTGGAGTAACCACTGACACAATGTGACCCTTGCTGCTAAGTCAGTCACAAGCATTGCATGGGCACGTTGTCGGTGATGTGGGTGTAATTGTTTTTCCTGGAGAACTGGTCACACGCTAATATGTGCAGCTCGTCCTCCTTGTTTTCCTGCAGGAATTAAAGAATGTACATGTAAATAAGCAGCACAGAAAGTGTAAACTTGAACGCATGTTAGTTGAAAATAAGTTGGAAAACAATAATGTTAGACAAAGCGGTAGACAAAATGGCTCTGAGCACTATGTGACTTAACATCTGAGGTCATCAGTCCCCTAGAACTTAGAACTACTTAAACCTAACTAACCTAAGGACATCACACACATCCATGCCCGAGGCAGAATTCGAACCTGCGACCGTAGCGTTCGCGCGGTTCCAGACTGTAGCGCCTAGGACCGCTCGGCCAGCGGTAGACACGTTCACTTTCATATCTCCTTAAGCTGGATTCTCTGACCCCAAGTTCCATACCTCAAATTGTGGAGCATTCTTCACTTCCTTTTACACTTTTGCGCGCTCTTATGGATACACCCTTTGTAGGAAATGAAATCCATTACTATACTACTATTGATGAGAATATTTTGGGAACAGTATAGTGTAAAATAATAATAGTAATTAACCAGATATCTTAATTGAATGACCCAGTGTAGCTAATAGTAGGGAAGCAGATGCCAGACTGAGATTCATAGGAATAATCTTAAGAAAATGTAATTAATCCACGAAAGAAGTGGATTACAAGGCGGTATTGAGTATTGTTCATCAATCTGGGGTCTTACCGGGTAGGACTGATAAAAGAGCGGCGCGATTCGTCAGAGATTCGTTTGGTCGGCGTGAGATCGTTACAGAGGTTTTCAGCCGACCCCAGTGGAAGACGTTCTAAGAGAGGCGCTGTCCATCGCGGACGGAGCTACTCTTCAAATCTGGAGAGAGCACTTTTGCGGGAAAAATCGGGCGACACCTCATTCCCTCCCACATACGTCTGGCGAAACTGTTGTGGATTGGCAGGAGACCAACCCACTAAATTGAGAGGAAGCCGAAAGGCACGCGTTTAAGCTCACGCAGGCTGGCGTGAGGTCTGAAACAGGACAAGGTAGTTATAGAAAAAAAGGATGTAGCTGGTGGAATACTTAACTTTAATCCATTAATGTTGAACTTAGCTCTTGTCTGTACATTCTTTACAATATCAATAGCAACTGATAATGGCGCCTTGCTAGGTCGTAGCAAATGACGTAGCTGAAGGCTATGCTAACTATCGTCTCGGCAAATGAGAGCGTATTTTGTCAGGGAACCACTGCTATGAACGTCGGCTGTACAACTGGGGCGAGTGCTTGGAAGTCACTCTAGACCTGCCGTGTGGTGGCGCTCGGTCTGCAATCACTGATAGTGGCGACACGCGGGTCCGACGTATACTAACGGACCGCGGCCGATTTAAAGGCTACCACCTAGCAAGTGTGGTGTCTGGCGGTGACACCACAGAAACGACCAAGAGAAAATAGGAGAAATTAGAGCTAACACAGAGGTTTACCGAAAGTCATTCTTCCCACGCGCCATTCACGAGTGGGACAGGGTCGGGGTATCAGCTCGTGTTGCCAGAACTACCCTCCACCATATACCGTCATGTGGCTGGCGGAGTATTGATGTAGAAGTAAATGAAACATGGTCGCGCCGTCTTCCCCGGTTATATGTGCTCTGTAACTGACACAACAGAGTTTCGTGAAAACAACGTAGCGTTTCTGACAGATATTCTAATTTGTATCCCCAGAACATTTCTATTTCACTCTGTATCAACCTGCTACGAACCTAACAGAGCTTCTCCCATTTCGATTGATGTCTCGTGCCTGTTTGAGGAAAACTCCAAACGCTGGGGCTACCTACTGTTTCTGTAAGGAAACCTCATCCCTTTTGCGGAGAACGTGATCGATTCATTATAAAGTAACATTTACGATTATTTTTGACGCAACCATTGTTAATGGCATAATCTCAACTGATTTGAACCCACAATGACAGACCTTCATAAACTACTGGCAGCATTTTGTAAACAAAAAGCTCGTATGATGAGTACCACGAACTTTCGTTTAGCAAGAGCTGCCCCGTAGCTTCTGAAGACGTACCATTGTGTGCGAAAACCAGGTAGTATTGTGTCATAATAAAACGTACGTCTACAGTTTATTACTGAACCACTAAAACGACCATTTAGTATTAGTTGCAGGTTGCCTGCCTAACGGCACCCAGGGGTAACCCGATTTGATTTTCCTATATCATTCCCACAATTATTATTGGTGAGATGGCTCAGTGGATAGCAGACTGGAATCGCATTCTGGAGGACGACAATTCAGCCCCCTGTCCGGTCATCCAGATTTAGTTTACCATGGTTTCCCTAAATCACTAGAGACAACGGCCACGATGGTTCCTTTGGATCTCATTCCCCGTCCTTCTCTAATCCGATCTTGCACTCCAGCTAATCGTGTCGTTGTCGTAGGGACGTTAAAGACCGATCGACTTTCCTTTCATATAATTATTGGCTGAATTAAAAAATTTAAAATCCTGTACTATCTGGTCATTCACAAAAATAGTCTTACATTAAACAGTTAACACAGTGAATCGACTATTAAAGTTAGAACCTATGTCTATGCACTGTGGAACTTTAACTCACAACGTGCAAATTACCCACATTTTATCCATACATGTCCGCCCCATAGATGAGTGGTCAGCGCGGTGGTCTGTCACGCCAAGGGGCCTGGTTTCGATTTCCGGCTGGATCGGAGATTTTCTCCACTCAGAGATTGGGTGTTGTATTGTCCTCATTATCATTTCATCATCACCAGTGGAAGGCAACGGGAAACCACCACTGGAAACACTTCCCTAGACGCTCATGCGGTGGACCTCTCTGACGAGGCTTCCCCCACGACACGACCTGCAGTAAGGCAGAACATAAAGTGTTATAATATATTAGTCCATTATTTCAGAGTGAGAGAGCTTAGAGACTTTCAACAAACATCACACATAATTTTTCTCCACACTCTCACAAAATAATGAAGGCAAGAAGACTTGTTGCTTACTACGTTTTCGCTCGCCGTGAAGTAAACCTCCAGTGTACGGCTTGATGTTTTAATTTATTACTTCTTTACTGCCATCTCCATTCATATAAAATTTTGCAGACAGTATCGAAACATACCACTGAATAAACATGCAAAACTAAATCATTGTGTTACACATAATTTAGAAGCTTTGACTTCTTACACATGATAGGCTGGGAGTTAGCTTTTCTTAAAACGAAACGTTAATTACGCTGACTGCACACATTCAGTGTTTGATGATGAGAGCGAGTTTGCCACAAAGCAGTGGAATGAAAAGAGTTTATCTATACATAATGGGGTGAAATATGGAATTAAAGTTTTTCTTCTCGAAAATAAGTCGCTATTAAGGCAATTTTGAAGCTGAACCTACGAAACTCGGTATTTTCTTCTCAGTCAGAAATATAAAAATACCAGTTTCAGCATTTTAGAAAATTTAAGCCCAAGGGGGGGGACGACGACGACACAGTAGATGATTTTTTTAAACTGAATCGTTATAAAAGGTTTAGTAAAATATTTTAAAAGCTACATCTATGAAAATTGATATTTGACTTCCGTGTTACGAATAAAAAAAATACATAATTCAGTCTTTTTGGAAATTCAACGCTTTAAGGGGGTGAAATAAGGGATGAAACGTTTTATAAAATTATCTCATTAAGAAAACATTTTGAAATCTATCAGAATTTGCATTTCACTTCTCTGTTAGAAATTAAAAAAAAATACGTGTTGTATTATTTTGGAAATTAAAGGAGGTGAAACACGACATGAAATTTTTTAAGAAAATATTTCGGTGTGTCAAAATGTTTTTCACGGTAAATGCTCGAAAATCTGTATTTCACTTCTGGTTAGACGTAAAGAAACTCGTGTTAGGCGAGGAAATTTTCTATGGAAATATCACCACAAGAACGCTAAAGGCGTGTCTGACGAAAGGTTTGGTCTCCAGCTACCACAATCGCTTTTTGATCAGAATTAAATTCGGAAAATACGATGCTTCTGTGGCCCCGGTTAGCGTGAAAAGTTTAGAAGGGGAGTTATAATTTGTGACCAACATAAAAATTCGATTAAAGAAAAACGAAAACAAAAATTTGGACAGCGAAGCGAAGTAGCGGGCACTAAGCTAGTAGCTTACTAAGTGACTGGTGTTGATGCTGTATTACTTCAACTATTTCGAACATGAGTGTTTGATGCCTTCAAGAAATGGTGATGGGGAGTGACTGGTGCTGTTGAGTTGCCCACACTACTATCTTTTTGCTATTCACTTTACAGATTCTATGCACATCCACTGGACCTTTCCAGCAACCCGAACGGTGTTCCATAAAAGTTCGAACGAAATGCAAGATGTCACTAACCTGCTCCAACGGTCGTCTTCGTCCATCAGTTTGCTTTAAATTTTACAGAACACTCTATACGACGCGTAAGTTTTAAAGTTCACACCAAATGAATGTCGTCCGTTCCCCTTCCCCACTGCTGATTTTACCCGTTCGTGCAATTTCCAATCGCTCCCCAATTTCTCCTACGGTGCATAATATGTCAGAAATCTCTCGTCTGCTATCGCACGTATCTGATGAGAACTAACGAGAGGACTTCAGAAAGAGAATTACTCATGTCATCGCACGTTAAGACCACTATCGTCAAAAGGGAGTACACGTTCCGAGTGTCCGGCAGAGATAGTTCTGCAGCAGTGCGTGCGTCACAGTGTGGGGGTGGAATGGTGCGGCAACTGCGAACGTACTCCAAACTTGAAGTACTCTGGACACTGCTATTCTTGCGAGCAAAACGTCTATATACCATTCAAATTCATAGTAAATCCGACGTGTGCGGACCCAATGGAACGCCTCATCTAGTCCAGGTCTTACACGTTGGTAAAAAAACATTTTCAGCAAAATACACATTCGAACAGTCGAATGCCTCCGTGACCAAGGAGCGCATTTCTATTGTCGAGGGACTGAAAGATTGATAGAACATTCCAACAGTCCTTTACAGAGTCTTGGTGTCTACCCTTTATATTCGCGGAACCACTACTGCTATCTGTGATCTGATTCAGGAATTAAAAAGGTGGTGTTTCGACTACCTGCCGTTTTAAAAGGAAGAGCGCTAGCATCACAGACTGCTCGTAAGAAACAAAACTGTAATAGTATATTCTGACTCTCGGTCGTGAAAAGAGCAATGGAGTAACGTGCCAAGTAGTTCTAAGTTCTAGGGGACTGATGACCACAGATGTCAAGTCCCATAGTGCTCAGAGCCAATTCTTCCCGTGAGACCCAAATTCCCAACTGTCCACAATCTACATACGTAATGTACCTAATAGATATTTGCCCATCCACTCATTACTGGCTTACACTAAGGTGAGGATTCCCTAAGAGTTCGGGCAACCTGTGCGCATTCGCACAGACGAAGGTCAATGGCTAGGTAGCCTTTAGCTTTGTATATGAAGATAGTAACTGTTCTCGAAAGGACAAATACCATTAATGACGGTGCAGCTCCAGGTTGGGGCACATATTTCAGCTGTCGCCATCGAGGTATATCAATAACACCTGTAGGCAGCTGAGGGTTCAATTCATTACCATTTATTCTAGAGAAGCTGCACAGTAATCAATGGTATCTGTTCTTTCGAGAACAGTTACTATTTTCATATATTAAGTTTCTTTTTGAGTGGGTAAGAGTGCCACAGAAACTTTTGAAATGATACAATGTGATTATAGTAATGATGCAATGAGCGGTAAAAATATTTTTAAGTGGAATTCAAGATTTCATGATGGCAGAGAGAGCACTGAAGTCGATCGACGTCCAGGAGCATCAGCCACGGTTCGAGACGGAGAAAGTGTTCGAAAAGTTGCTGAAATTTTTCGAAATGGTCGTTGCGCATCGACCAGGGTAAATTAGGCGCTCACTGGAATTCCTAAAACAACTGTGCATCGGATTGTGACTGAAAATGTGGACAAAAAGAAGATCTGTGGTCGCTTTGTGACTCACTCACTCACGAACGATCAAAATCATTTCAGAGTGGAGCACTGTTGAGACATTAAATAATAGTTCCATGGCGACCCAGACTTCTAGTCATGCATCGCAGCAAGTGACGAATCATGGCGTTTTCAGTACGAGCGACTTATAAAGCACCAGAGCTCGGAATGGAAAGGTCCAGAATCTCCAAAACCGAAAAAAATACGAATGCTTAAAAGTAGTGTCAAGAATTATCAATAAGAAATTTTCTCCAGAAGGTCAATGCACATTATACGATGGGTGTTCCAACTCGTTTTTGGGCGAGGACTGCTCGGGTGAGACGAGAATACCGCAACCAAGGAACATGGCGTTTGTTACACAACAATGTTCCGACTCACAAAAGCAAGAGCGTACACCGTTTCGTAGCTCAAAAATATATCGCTGCGCTTGACCGCTGTCCTAATTCGCTGGATTTGGCTGCAGGCGACTTCTGGCTATTTCGCAAACTGAAAATTGCAACGTTTCTACACGATTTCCGATATCCAGAAGGCTACGAGAACGGTTCTGAAGGCAATTCCAATTGTTGACTATCAGAAGGGTTGTTTCGAACAACTTTTCCAACTGTTCCATGTAGTAGTGAATGAACGTTGCTTGGGTCGCCATAGTAATGTGTAACCGAATTTTTGAAGTCCCCTTCTAAAAGGACAGGAGTAAAGGCTTTAACAAAAAAGAAAAGAGGAACTGCAGACAATACTAGCATCTTGTATTTGGTTTCAAATATTAATATATTATAATATTGGAAGGCACAAGTTATGGTAGACGTGGAAGAATAATTCATATATATATATATATATATATATATATATATATATATATATATATATATATATATATCATTAGTTGATTTTCTGGGGGGGGGGAGACAAAACACCGCGACCATCTCTCCCATCAGATTAGAGAACGAAAGTGAAGGAAATCGGCCGTGCCCATTCGTAGGAACCATCCCAGAATTTGCCTGAACTCTGAACTGTCACCTCGAGATTTCAAGACCGATATTCAGCGCAGAAGTGCAGTTATACTGAAAAATTATGGAAAACATGTGTAATTCATTATGATCATCATGCACATTTTCGGGGTAGAACATGGAGCTCCTACCTTGTCTCATTGTTTATCCTGCGATCTTCTAATTTGTATCCTGCCAAAGGTAACAGAAGGCTCATTTCTGCCGCTTCAGTTATCTCTGTTTCTTCGTTATATTCCTTACATCTAATCCACAGAGCAGCAACGATACGATCATAGTATTATAAAATTTAAGTACTTAATCTACTGCTGGTTTTATTGAGACGCGCTCCCTTCATCGTACCTAATGTGGGTAAGTACCTTTGTAGGTTTCTTCCAAGACCATTATCGTAACCATAAGAGGCATCACAGCCCAGGTACTTGACTATACGGGCACGTTATTCTCTTTTATGACCTTATCCCTAAGATATTCTTTAGCAAAAACGGACATATCTTTTTTTTTTTTTTTTTTTTTTTGAGGATAAGGTTGGATTCCATTGTTTTGCCATTATATTTAAGAACCATCAAGCTTGTTGAAGTCTGTCTTCCGTATCCGCAACTATAGCCTGGTCATCTGCAAAAAGTAACCAGTTAAAAACTGTAAATCTTGGTTGTTACGAATCTTCCATTTTATTTCGGGGTTTATCGACAGCGTTATTTTTGTGCATAAATGTGTGATCGACAGAGAAAAACCTTGTCTAGTGTGATTCTTCTCATTCCTCTACCAACGGTTGAACTGACTCGTGTCTTGAGGTTATCAGCATACAATCACTGAATTTACGTTGTTAAATGCTGGGCGATGCCATATTTTCCTAAAATTTCCCATGCGGTCGAAGGCCAGTTCATAACCCACAAAATCTGTATTTCTTAGGAAATTAAATTCTTTATTATTTTCTGTTATCTGAAATGTAGAGAAAACATAATCTGTACATGACCTTCAAACCCTAGATCCATTTTATTTATTTTTTTCAGAAAAATCTCTGTCAAAGTATTTAACCTTTTGGAAAGTGTCTTGGCATAGACTTTTTACCCACCGTTTCGTATGCTTGTACCTCTATACTTATTACAGTCTCTACGGTCTCTTTTTTTTAAATACGAGTACAGTTAAGACTACTGAACTTTTCCAACCTTCTGGAACACGGCCATTACTCGAGCACAGATTTATAAAATTTAGAAGCATAACCTTGACATTTTCATTCATTTATTTAATAAGTTTCGAAATTATTTTGTCTTCTCCTCGGCACTGTCTATTTATCCTAAAACCTATTACATCTTCCTGTACTTCCAAGGAAACTGGATCTACTTTCCTATCCGATTGGGCTGTTGCAATATCTTCTTCTGTCCGTGTTGTGGAAGTAGCCTAACCATGTTCAATCAGAAATATTATTTCTCTGTAGGATACCTTTATCCTCTTCATTGACAGCTTTTATTATAAGCTCTTATTCGTTTTTGTTACTTGTCCTTTATACTCCATGTAACTTTGTGCATATGTCTTATTGGAGCATTTTAAACCAAAACTTGTATATTATTGTGCTCTGAAAAGTTGCTTTCTTTATGGGACATCCTTATTTATCGCATTGCTGGAATGACACCATTTTTATCTGTGAGTAAAGTTTTTAAAGTAGGAGATAGGTACTGGCGGAAATGAAGCTGTGACGGAAAGGTCGTGACTAGTACCTCGATAGCTCTGTTGGTAAGCACACAATCAACGAAAGCCGAGGTTTCGGGCTCGAGTTGCGATCCGGTATACAATTTTAATCTACGAGGAAGTTCCGAAACAACATATACGTCACTGCAGAGTTAACGATCTCTTCTGGAAAGGGAGTATTCTGCGTATAGGAAGGAAAACAATATCTGCCTAGGTAGCCCTGGGAGAGAGTGTTGAACCTAAGGGATAGCATACCTAGGAAGACACGATGCCTTTTTTTTGTCGGTAATTCAGTCTAGTAAATGATCTTAGAACCACGTAGATGAATGTGCACTAGAGACCACAGTATCCAGTTCCTGCCATGTTCGGCAGTTTATGTTGTTGTTATGCACGAGTTTGTATTTTGCGCAGCATTTGTAGATATTTCCCGTTCTACACATTTATGTTCTGCACAATACATTAAAGATACATTAAAGCTATTTAGAGAATATTGTTAATTCTTCGGCTACAGCCCTTTATGTTGAACAAAATGCTATATACACACAGGACTTTTTGTATAATATGTGGACAGTTAAATCACACTTTGTGGGTCGAACCACCATCTTGCACTTTGAAATAGAAGGCGTTTTTCAGTGGATATGTAACATAGTTTCAAATACATTAGGTTTACTCAATGTCTTAACAATTTTACTTGGAAATTTGTGTTAGTTTCCATTACGTTTGAAACAGTGTTTAAGTTGTAACAAAAAAAAAAAATGGCTCAAATGGCTCTGAGCACTATGGGACTCAACTTCTGAGGTCATTAGTCCCCTAGAACTTAGAACTAGTTAAACCTAACTAACCTAAGGACAACACACACATCCATGCCCGAGGCAGGATTCGAACCTGCGACCGTAGCGGTCTCGCGGTTCCAGACTGCAGCGCCTAGAACCGCTCGGCCACACCGGCCGGATAAGTTTTAACCGTTTTTGATCATACCTCTGCTTGATTTAATTTCACTTATTGATTATTATGGCGTAATAGAGTAAAAAAGTAACAGACAGACTATGAAATCCACTACTGACAAGATTTTCTTGATTACAACGCTTTTAAATTTCATTCGAAAACTTGAAAGTAAATGACGCTCTTGTACCTTGGAACACGTTTTCACTATTGGAAAAACCTCCAATTTCCGGACTAATATTTGTAATTTCGGAAAAATATTGCAGCACATAAAATGTGTATGCGATCGTTTAATAAATAAGTAAGATTATTTACTGAAATTCAGTATTAGTTTTAAAAAGTCAAATTTCGCCAAGATCGCTTGTATATCTTTTTATTGATTATCGGTTTCGACTTACCTGTGCTTTCATCATCTGACGTTCTAACATTAATATGTGTTCATGATCTTCAGGCTTGCAAGCCAGATAGTGATATGGTTTGCTCGTTTGTAAAGGTGATGAACTTCTGTTAGGACGTTGCAAAATCCGATAATGACAGCACGAACATTGGGAAACGGATAATCAATCAAAAGATTTACAAGCTATCGAGGTGAACCTGACTTGTTCAGAATAAAATAGCAATTATGCTCGGCTCCGACAGCTGACACCATGTCAGACATATATAATATTAGAACTTCTATTACATTCTGATATATGTAACGAACTCCCGTACCCTCCTGTACCATTCTTTCCCTTTTCTTACACAAAATTGTTGACAGTATCGTTAATCAAATCTAAGCCAAATATTTAAAAAGTAAAGGATGAGGTAAAATTAGTTTAGTGAAAGGGACTGAGCGACACAGATACGATTGATGAGGTACGTGTCAAAGACACGAATTCAGTTGAGTGTAAAGCGTGAGCGTGTAGCAGAAGCGGAATGCGCCGCGAATGCGATGAATGAATGACACGGACAGACCGGTGGAACGCTGGGCTGCAGACAGATGAATGCCGCGCAGTTTCGGCGCTGTATAGGCAAGACACGCCATTAGAACAATGGGCGCGGAGATGAAACAATCACCGTTCCACATGAGCACGCAACATTACTCAGAGTTCGTAACTGGGAGATGAGCGCGGGACATATGTGAACAGAGGATCGATTACAGCATATCACTCAGTGGCCCTACGCGTGTGGGACAAGGGAGGCGTATTGTCTCTTGTCACACGTGGAGCCACCTGCTCACCTGTCCGGGACGGCCGCATCGCAGTGACCCGAGAGAAATGGAGGGAACGGAGTTTCCAGACACGGTCGTAGTCCTCGTCTGCTGACGCTTAATCGTCTAAAACACTGACGGATATGGAAGGTGTCACACAGTGAAAACCTTAACACGACGCTACCGAACTGATTCGCTGGTATTTGTACTGTAGCCTACAGCAATAAATAAACACTCGTACTGTTACAAGTTACAGTTGCATGCAAATGAAACGAGTGTGACCAAAGGGCTACTTTCCTTGAGGACAATCTAATGGGCCATGAGAAGCTTATACAGAGAAAATAAATTTGTAATAAAGACCGGGGAAAAGTATAACAATGACATTTTGATATTAATTGGAGTCTCCATCCGTGCTTCTATCGCGCAACTTTTTGAAAAGTGAATGAAATATATTATTCTGTTAAATCTGGAATGTCTTGCTAAAAATTCTGTCTTATGTTTGTTAAATGCCACGCCTAATTTTTGTCTGTTCTCTATTGCCAAAAATATCATAAGTATTCCATACTCAAGACATCTGGCTTACTCACGATAGATGAAAAAAAAATCTTTCTTTAAACGGGGTAGGACGTCAAACGGACCGACTTGAAGCCGGAGAGGCACCACAGGACATTTAAATTTCCTCTATCTATACTATTTATAAAACTTTGTCACCATGACCAGGAAGGATTCAGGATTCACACTCGTAGTAGCTGAAGTTCAAAAACATAACAAAATAATTTTTTTACATGTGAAATTTCATCATTTTTTCACTTACTATTGGCTGCATTTGTTGATATAGTTACACTTTCTTTATAAGTAAGAGAGACTGTTCGATGAATTTTGCGCAGCATACAAACCATACGTTCAAGTGCCTGAAACTCTAGAAACTATTTAACTTATCAAAAAAATGAATGAGCTGTTACGTTTTAAACTTTATGTTTAGAAAAAAATCAAATTTTGTAGTTAATTATATCAATTTTTACCACAGTTTTCAACAGATTTGGAAAATTCTAGAGTTTCATACACCTGTAAGTATGATTTGTATGCTGTGTAAAATTCATCAAAGAATCTCTCTTAGTTGTGAAGAAAAATTTACCTATAGCAACAAATGCAGCCAACAGTATGTGAAAAAATTACGAAATTTCATATCTAAAAATAATATTTTGTTGTTTTTGCACTTCCAATGCTATGAGTGTGAATCCTGAATCCTTCCTGGTCATGCTGACAAAGTTTTATGAATTTATTTGTAAAAGTATAGACAGTAGAAAATAAAATGTCCTGTGTTGCCTCGCCTGCTCCAAGTAGGCCCGTTTGACGTCCTACCCCCCTTAATGTTACGCGATAAGGCAATTAAACACAATGCTAAATGTTTCCTTTTTCGTGAGGCTTGATGCTCCAGTATAGCTGCCTATGTGCAATGGCAGCATATAAATTTTTGGAAAATATTTTTTAATAAAACTGTATTTCTGGTCTAAAAACTGAATTGGAAAATATTACAAGACGCCATTTTCTATTTATTGAGATTAATCATTTCAATACTTTCAGAATTAAATGACTATTAAAATGGTTTTTATCATTTTATCATTAATGGCGTCGCTTCAACGATGCTCTTACACAAAATGACGAGTGCAACATTTAATTATTACGTACCTAATCATGAATAGGGAAGGTACTTTCTTGCTACTAACAAAAACACTCTACAGTAATTATTTGGATGTATAATTAACAAAAATTATAATAACGCTAAAGATAATTGTATTAATTACAGACCGTGATTTACATGCGTCCGTCAGCTAGGACATCAGAACCAAGAAGATACAAAAGACAGTGAAACAAAAGACATGCTTTTCTTTTATACCACAAGACAAAGATTACAATTAATACCATTCTAAAAGCGCTTATAGCGCTTCTTTATTGTTCAATATCGACAAGTTAATTTCGTACTCCTTCTTTTTCGGGAGGCTATGCTATACTTGGCAGAATAAGATAGTAATATTAAAACGAAAAGCACATCGTAAAGTTCTGCAAAATTATATTTTTTGGTCACGAACCGGCTTTCGGTCCTCAGGTTATGTGTAAATGACATTTGAATGTGGAAAGTACAAATAAACATGATGTGTGACATAGAAATATTATTTGTACAGAAAATACAAAAAGCTGACAGAGTGTTTACATGAGAAACCATTACTTTTTCCGTCACATAGAAATAATTACGTTAACTAAAAAGGGGGGGGGGAAGAAAGAACCTAATACGGGGAGCTATACTAAACAACTGATGAGAAATCATATGGAGTGTGAATCACATATCTGTATCGAAAACTTAAATTAACAAAGGGGAAAATGAAAATTGTATTGATCATTTAATACTAGACTCTCATGTGTCATGTGCTTGTTGATTTTTAGTTTTTCCAGTAGGGTCATGATTCCGTTTGACAGAACGTAAGACTTCAAGTTCTACGTGATATTAACAGTTTTCTGCCAAAAAAAATTAATCACAGTAGTTGAATCTTTGTTCCTTAATCTCCAGCTTCTATCATGCACACGTACCCTAATTGACCCAATTCTATGTGAACATGAGAGAAACCGAAATTTAAGGAAGAAAGATTCTACCTTTGATAATCATTTTCTACCAGAAAACAATTCATGTGATGTAGAATCTGAAGATCATTTTCCGCGAAGAAAAAAAGGGAGATGAGCCTACTGCAATTACTGGACATCAACAAACACATGGCACACAACGCTTTTCTAGTATTAAATGACCAAATTCACTTTACATTTTCCTCTTTATTAAATTAAGTTTTCGTTACAAATATTAGAGCCAATCTCTAAATTCGTTTTATTTCTTATCAGCTGCTAACTGTATCTCCACATGAAAACTTTTTTCATCCCCTTTCTTAGTTAATGTAATTACTTCTATGAGACGAAAAAAAGAATTTTTTTCCTGTGTGAACAGTCTGTCATTTTTGTATGTTATGTACAAAATAATATCTGTGTCACACATCACGTTTACCTGTGTTTCTCACATTCAGTTTGTCTTCTGAATATGTTCTGAGAGTCGACAGCCAGTTCATGATCAAATAGGTATAATTTGACGAAACATTAGGAAGTGTTTTGCTTGTCACTGTGTGGGTTGGCTATGTAAGAATAAAAAGAACATTGAGCAAAAAGATGACTGAAGAAACGCAAGAGAAATTTGGTAAAACATTAGATGTTCCAGTGCTAGGTTAAGATACCAAATAAGAAAAACATAAATCGTTAGAAACGAAATTCCTCCCGTCAGCTAAAGGAGGAGGAGGAGAGCAGTGTTTAACGTCCCGTCGACAACGAGATCATTAGAGACGGAGCGCAAGCTCGGGTGAGGGAAGGATGGGGAAGGAAATCGGCCGTGCCCTTTCAAAGGAACCATCCCGGCATTTGCCTCAAGCTATTGAGGGAAATCACGGAAAACCTAAATCAGGATGGCCGGAGACGGGATTGAACCGTCGTCCTCCCGAATGCGAGTCCAGTGTGCTAACCACTGCGCCACCTCGCTCGGTGTCAGCTAAAGGATGTAAACTGGAAGACAGAATAAGAAACGAAGATAGTGGGAATGAGCTTGAAATATTTGTAGTAACAGAAAAAGTCGATACATGTAAGTAGAGACGAAAGCAACATGTAAACAGAATGCAACAAGCCAGATGTCCTAAAATCATTTTGCAATCAGTACTCAAGCAGGTAGAATGTAGGTTGGCCCAGGAAGAGACCGATTTAACAGGTCCCTTGAACTTAATTCATGAATGTAGATGATGATGATGATGATGATGATGATAATGATGATGATGATGATGATGATGACGGTGACGGATAGCGTACTGGCTTGGACAAATAGCATAAAAGGGTGGAATCCATTGAATCATTTCAGGTTAGCATTTGAAGACTGTGAGTCAAGATCAATACACAGTGCAATGTTACTTGAATAATAAAGTGGTCCTAATAACTTTAATCAAACTGCGGACAGCTAAATATTGTATATACTGTGAGTCAATAAAATTATACAGCATTTAGTATCGTAAGAAGTTAAGCACAAGCATAACATGAAATGGAACCAGTAATTGTAATTTTTACTCAGTTTTAAAAATAAATTATATACAGAATGAATTATTTACAGAAACACTCTCTAATCAGATTCCTTAAAATGACAAGACTAGTTTTCCTTAAAATCCAATAAAATTTCAATTTCGCCGTATTTAAGAATAAACATGGTCATTTTAAGAATTTAAAAGCAGGTGAATACCAAATCTGGTTTTAGATGGAACCGTGAGGACAAATGAAATTCATTTAATAAATCCAACCACCAGTTCGAGATACCTACAAAGTTTCTAACTCACAGATAGTAATCTGAGACCATACTAAAGAATTAAAAACTTACAAATCTAAATACTACATTTTATACCACTACAGTAACTTTGCCCCTACAAAGAGTGTACTACAGTAACCTTGCCCCGCCAACGAGTGTGACCAAAGGGTTTCTTTCCTTGAGGACAATCTAATGGACATGGCAGACTAATTTCCATAGTACCCATTTTTTAACGTAGAAAATTCTCGAAGTGGTTATTTCCTTAATAGTTTCTGGCCATACGTTTGAATATGAGGTGAAGTCACGTGGTGGCATGATCATACCAGTTTCGTGGTTCGGAGAATTTGCGCCAAGTCAGGTGTCACAATGTTGTCTCTCAGCTCCACCAATTCGGGCCTCTTGTACGGTATCGTTCTGTTCGGTTGAATGATTTACCCACCTATCTCTGCAGTAGATGTTACACAAGCATTTTCCCAAAACTGTCAAGTAACTGGAATGTAATCAGAGTTAAAAAGACGAGTCAAACTGGAATAGTTAATCCTCATTGATATAAGAGGTGCGATCAGTACCAGTCATTGTGATTTCATCGTAATTATTTCCTTCGAACAAAAGTGTCGTTTCTGTTCGTCTCATGGGTTTTTCTTTAAGTTACATTCTATGCAGAAGTTCTTTGTATGCGTGGTCCAAATTTCATCGATTTATGTTGCTTGACAGTGGCACATCATGGGAAAGTTAGTTTCGTCCATAAGTTTTGCAGACCAACGTATCTTCGAACGTGTTGGTGAGAAAGGAGATGGGTGTAGACGGCGACTACCAGGTAATTCTGTAAGAAAATGTAATCTCTGTCACCTAAATAACAAACCGCTGTGTAAGAACATTGAGTGTGCTCTAAGTGAATGGGCACACAGCAAGTCACACCAACGAGACAGGGAGGCTATCCCAGGAGAATTCCCTAAAGGACCCAGCTGCGAGTGTGGAAGCCAATGGCACTTGGTCAGGCTGGTCTTTGCTTTGAACAGCTGCCTCTAGCTTCTCTCACAACAAGTCACAATGCAGATGTACTAACTTGTAGTGCAGGGTCATCAGCAGAATCGGTATTAACAAATTGAATGTTGAAGGAACACTGAGCCGTGTTTGGCGAGGACCAGAAAGTTTTGTAAAAACAAAATAGCAAGCCGAGTTCCTTCAGAGTATAGCGATCACAGTAGATATCATCGAAAATTAGAGTGAAAACACGGAGCTGGAACACCTTCGAGGTGTGGGATGCAAAAACCGTATCTTTAACACAATGTAAGAACGGCCAGGACTGGCTAACATAAATGATTTAGAAGTTAGAGAGAGAAACGTAACTGTGCTGCTAATGTCCAGCTTTACTGGCCGCAGACAGAGACACAGAGGGAGGATAACACATCAAATGTTAGGAAGTGTGAAACTAGTTAACTAAAAAGGCGTCAGGGAATATAACTAGTTTCTTTTGACGCATCTTTTTATTGGTCAGCTCACAGAACATCCTTAGTTCAGCCATCTGAAATTATGTGACCAACGAAAAATGCGAAAACAGTCATCCTTTTAGGAGGCAGATGGTAGAAAATCACCTTTCCGCTTGAGTTTGTCTGAATCATTCTTCTCCATATCACCTCAGCTGAGCATCTTTACAATCATGTGCTTCTTCGAAATGAAGAACAAGGGACTTAGAACATTTTCCAAATGTGTTGAACAGACGCAAGTTGTTGGTATGAAAACAAATACTGATTCTGCCGCAACTTCAGCCTCCACCTGAAGTTTAAAATGGTGAGATTTAACTGTGGCAGTGAGGAGAGCCATATGGAAAGTCAAAGCATTTTTACTGAGTTTCAGTAATTTCAGGCTTCATTTTGAAGACTAGCTTCCAGATTTTGTGAGCAGTATGCCTTCAACTGCGACCACAGTTGCCAGTGTGTACCCTTCTTTAGAGCTATCTGCCTTCCAGTACTAGTATTGCAGTGGTCACGGTAAAACTTCGAGAATGTAATTGTTTCATAGTGATAGATTTTTATTAGAATCAGTCTCCAGATGTTTTAACTGGGGTTACCAAGGTATTAATTTATATTTGTCAGATGATTTGTCTTGGAGTTTTATTCTAAAAACTGAGTTAATTTAGATTTGTTTGATTTTGTAGATAATGGCTGTCTTATTAATTATTCTGAAAGGCAACAATGAATTATGTCGGATCAAAAGGGCCACTTTGCGTACCTCTGGTCAACAACCGAATTCTCCATGCACTACACGTTTGCACACCATCACTACTGCATTGCTGTGGCCAATGCTTCCGTTGACGTCGAATCAGTTCCTTTCCTCCCAGGTTGCACACCAAAAGAAGCCGTCTTTTCGAATTTCTGAATCATTTTCTTCATACCCACGGCAGTCATCGGCCCAACGCCTTTTTTCAAACTCTTCAGTGTCCGGAACTTCTGCAGTACGACGTGTGCACAGTCATGGCGGAAGTGGCAGACGGAAAAGGAGGAATAGCCGTATACCGGGCGTGTATATACCAACATCAACGGGTTGTGCGCATAACAGGTGTTTTCATTTGCGTATTCTGACACATACAGTGTCAGATTAATTTTAATCAAATTTGACACTATTTTTTGTTCTGCCATTAGCTTTCTCTCTTCTCCGATAATACTCCGTTGCATTGTGACGCCATTCTGACGAGTGGTGTTATTTCGACAACGATTTGAAAGTTTAACTTTAATTATCTTCACTCTATATACAGTCAGCGGCTGCACTGAATGTACTGAATGCTACTGTAATGCAACAGCGCTGTTGAGTCACTGCTGCAGTACTGGTTTTTCTTTGTGTTTTACCGTCCCCTTTTATATGTATCGATAAAAAGAATATCACATTAGACTTATCTATCGAGTTGGCATGTAAAATTTTGTTCGTTGCGTGAAACATACCCACGATTTCTTCGACATTGGGCGTCGCATGAAAGATGGGATTATCAGTATTTATTTGGGCTGAATCCTGTTACGAACTAAAAAAAGAAGTAGCAAATACTTGTCGAAACGTAAGAGCAAATGGGAATGACTTTTCTTAGGAGGAATTTCCGGTATACGAAGGGTGTTAGTGTTAATACGTGCAGACAGTCCAACCGATTACTGGGGGTAGTGTACTGACCAGCATTACGTCATTACTAATAATGGTTACGACGAGTAGTACGTTTTTAGGTTGATTCGTACCTCCAAGTACATCTGACACAAGTAGGCCATTAATGTGTACTTTCCTCAGGGCAGGATGTCATAATTATACAAACGTGAGTGAGGATGTGTGTACGTAAAGCGAATGGTCTATACTGACAGGCGTAATCCACTTTGCGGTGCAGCTACAGCTGTTCAGAAAGCATCCGGTAGTAAATTACGCGATGTATTTGTGGGATATATATTGTAGGCTGTAATGTGGAAGATATTCCTGGAGTTGTTAATTGTCTAATTGACGTATCTCTCTTGTAGTCAGCTTTTCGTTCTTATTTGGTAATGGGTTCTTTGCATACTTATGTTTACTGGAACGTTATTTCATCGGTGTTAGTTTTCGTTTTTTTCCGTGATACACTCTTTAAAATAAATAAGTGAAGGCTACGACACTAGCAATCAACTCTGATGAAGAGGTTGATACAAGATTGAGCAAAGTAACAGGAGAAATAGGGGAGGACGTACGCGAAAGCGAGCAAACATGTGAAATATTCTGTATTGTACGAGTATATTCATGCACTACATGATGCTGAAATTTCAATTCCTGATTATTACGTCCAAATTCCACTCTGAAGTGAAATAAAAATAATAATTAACAAAAGTTTACATGTTCTTGTTCTGTTTGTTGTGTATTATTTTATACCATTTACTCCTGCGGTATTTTCTTACAGTTTTATGCAGTCACAATGTGAGAAATATTTCGATATTAAGCAGTGTGTGCATAGAAAAATTGTAATGGAAATTACTATTCACTGATAAGAAAACCATTCCCCAAAACAACATTTGCTTCCATGACTGCTCATGAAGCTGCAGATTGTTTACTTTGTAACTGCGCTAATCTTCACAGACTACGGACTTCAGGGAGGCTAGGTCATGATCCTGGATCTTTCGCACTCTCTATATTGAAGTAAATCGATAATAGGAGAACTGATGCAGCTGTCATTATTGTTACTCACTTTCAAAATCAGGTTAACCTAAGAGGACAAGCAAAGAAATGAGTGCTTGAGGATGACGAGGAGAAATTATATGGTTTGTACTTGTTCACCTAGATAAGGTAAGGCCGAATACAAACCCTGCAAAATCTGTTTCTGTAACTTACATTATGGCAAAATTATGTACCTTTCCCTCAAAAACCACTGACATTATAGTATTTTAATTTGCCATGCATTTATTGAGTAATGTAGTGAAACATTCTGTGGAAGGAATTTTCATTTACAACAATAGTAAGACATTTATGTAAGAAAAAAGCCTTTAAATTTGATATATTTTCTTCACATAAATGTGGAACCCTGTACAAACTTGCAATCCTGTACAAATCTAGCAAAATAAGATATCAATATTCTACTCCACAGATATTTGTAATATCGGTATATCAAACTTTGTACAAATTCTTTCTGGCATTTGTACCTACTTTGTTGAAAAATTTTGGTTGTTCATAGTTAAAAATGTGTAACTTTAATAAGCATGAAAACGTATGTGTGTATCCACACAACATTCCTTAACAACTGTGCCAAATTTAATTACATCTCGTTGAAACCTCGGGTGTTTATAGGTTTTTTTTTAAGTATTGCGACTTTGCAAATGTCTTCATTTAAGGCACGGTTGCTTTATTAACCCTGCTGGGGATCTTCTGTTCTCGTCGACTCCGCATCGTGTCAGATACGAATGGATCGAATGACATATCTGGCAGTATGTCGATTGCAGCAGCTTGCTCGTTTGATGTTGATCTGGGGTCCCCGGTTCGATTCCCGACCGGACTGAGGATTTTCTCTGCCCGGGGCCTGGGGGTTTGTGTTGTCCTCATCATTGCGTCCATCATCATGATTATGATCATCATCATCATCATATCATCATCATCATTCATGACATTGGCTAGATTCTACCGTGGAAAAATTGGGACTCTGTACGGGCGCTGATGACCGCGCAGTTGAGCAACCGACAAACCAAACATCACAAAATTCTACCCCTCCGGAAGACAAGCGGTTCCATTACAGGACGTCCTTCCAAGGCTCAGCTCTTCCTGCTTAAATAAACAGCACGCTCGCTCTTTCGGCAGTCGGGGTCAACTCAGCCAAGCTGTACCAGAGTGACAAACAGGAAAGCAAACAAGCAGAGAGAGGCGGAACACGACACTGAATTTCATTACGGCGCTCCGCGGGAAGATAAGGTGGACTACGCGGGATGCAGATGGAGACCGTCTCGCAGTTTCCAAGAAATGTTTGCCGTCGCCCTACCGGTCTGAAAAGGTAAGACGACGCCAAATGGAGGAGCGGTCTCGTTGCTTCGGTGCCAGTGCCGGAGAGGAAAATATGCAGCCAAGACTCTCACGTTGCACCAGGTGTTGAAAATGTACTCTGGGCGAATGTTTACACACAAGAGAAATAATTAAGTAAGCTGCCACTGGCTAGAGATTTAAATCGAGTCGAGCCTGGGTCTCTGGCTTACTAGGCACATGTTCTGATCACTGCACTATTCAGGCACAGTGGTCAACTCAACTGCATGGACTATCCTAGTACACCTCCCGTCAGACCCAAATACTCAACATGTTGATACACTGACAATATACCACCCCTTGCTCATTATCCTCATTGCTCGCGGCATTTCGCCGATAACCCGTAAGAGTTCGAGCCTTGTGTGCATCCATCCATGCTGAAGAGATCAATTGGTCGGTCTCACACTAATTATATACAGGGTGTTTCAAAAAGGACTTTACAAATTTAAAAACTCATATAAATTAATTGAAAGAAGATATAGAGCTGGGTTTAGTGTTATTTTGTTATTTTGGAGGGAAAGACATCAAGTTTTCTTCCGGCTTTCCGTTGGTTATTCTGCACACATCTCATCGGAAGTCAAGTTCTTCCCAAACTCTCTATAGCATTGCAGGTGTAACCTGCTCAGTTGCGGCGTAAATTCTTGCTCTAAGTTCAGGTAGAGAAGCCGGTACAGGAGGTACAAATACCATGAATCCCCATTTACATAAATCGATTGGTGTTAGGTCTGAAGAACATGGGGCTATGCAATTGGCGCATCACGGCTAATCCACTGACCTGGAAAGCGGTCCTCTATAGCATTGCAGGTGTAACCTGCTCAGTTGCGGCGTAAATTCTTGCTCTAAGTTCACGTAGAGAAGCCGGTACAGGAGGTACAAACACGATGAATCCCCATTTACATAAATCGATTGGTGTTAGGTCTGAAGAACGTGGGCCTATGCATTTGGCGCATCACGGCTAATCCACTGACCTGGAAAGCGGTCAACGAGAAGATCCCAGACGTCAGCAAGGTAGTGGGGTGGTGCACCATCTTGCATTAAGTGAAAATTTCGTTCTTGGTCATCCTCATCGATCTGTGGTATCAAAAATTGTTGTAACATATCCAAGTACACTATCCCATTGATTGTTCTCTCACGGGAAAAAAAGGGGCCGTACACTTCGTTCTTGTTCAATTCACAAAAAACGTTCAGTTAAGGGCTATCACGAACATGTTGCAATGTTTGATGCGCCTCTTCACTGCCCCAAATGCTACAGTTACGTGTGTTAACTTCGCCACTTAAGTGGAAAGTTGACTTGTCAGAAAAGAAAATTTTGTACGAGAAATGTTCATCGTAATGTAATCGATTTAACATATCCTCACAAGTTCTTGCGAGCAATTTTATCAGTGTCTTTTGTTGCTTCTCCGATGTCGTCAGTCACCACGGTTTCACAGGTAATCGGTTTATCAACACACGCCAAACAATCGTATGTGGGATTTCCAGTTCGCGAGATGCACGCCGAGTCTATTTCGTAGGGCTGTTGACAAAACGTTCTCTCACTCGCTCAACAACGTCGTCAGATGTGCTTGGACGACCTCATGATTTTTCATGTCTTACCGAACGCCCTGCATCTACACAACACTTACGCCACTCATAAATTGTAGGCCTGATAACAGGATCTGTAGCGTACTTGGTACGGAAATTACACTGAACTGTTGTCGCCGACTCCAAGTCTTCAAACCAAAATTCACAGTTAGCACGCTTGGGTCCAGTAAAGGAAGCCATCTTTAACCCAACTGCCGCTAACGCTCCTTACTGTGCAATTCGGCACTAGCGAACAGCGAGACGAAACTTGATGTACTTCACAACAGATTGACACTATAATCACCTCCGTAGGCACTATGAATTAACTTATATGAATTTTGAAATTTGTAAACTCTTTTTTTTTTAATGCCCTGTGTATTTTGTGTCTGTTCTTTCGGATATGTCCCGAAGAACAGACCGCTGTGAAGTACATGGATGTGTGGTTCAAATGGCTCTGAGCACTATGGGACTTAACATCTGTGGTCATCAGTCCCCTAGAACTTAGAACTACTTAAACCTAACTAACCGAAAGAGATCACACACATTCATGCCCGAGGCAGGATTCGAACCTGCGACCGTAGCAGTCGCGCGGTTCTGGACTGAGCGCCTGGAATCACTAGACCACCGCGGCCGGCACATGGATGTGTGTACGTTGCGTTCTTCATGAGCTTATCACATTACCCATGCTATGGGTCGATTAAAAAAGTCTGTATACTTTTTCAGTGATTTGTTTACCTACTCACAGTCTTCGACAACATAATGTGGAATAAGATGTTCGCAACCAGTAGAACATTGATTATTACATTGACTGATGTATACTTCATATCATCAACAAAAACCGATTGAGGCTGATAAAAGAGCAACGTGAACTGATTCCAATATTTCGATGCGCAGAAGCCATACTCTTTCTACCCATATGTAAGAATGACTAGGAGAACTGTTGAAAGCAAGGTATTCGAATTTCTCTGTTCAACGATTACAGAACATTTCTTTATCCCGATTTCGCAATCATTGATTTGCCACGTCTAATTTTTTGAGTTTCAGTAGTCCCATGACTTATCTTAGAAGCTAGATTAAGAAAAGGCAAACCTACGTTTCTAGCATTTGTAGACTTAGAGAAAGCTGTTGACAATGTTAACTGGAATACTCTCTTTCAAATTCTGAAGGTGGCAGGGGTAAAATACAGGGAGCGGAAGGCTATTTACAATTTGTACAGAAACCAGATGGCAGTTATAAGAGTCGAGGGGCATTAAAGGGAAACAGTGGTTGGGAAAGGAGTGAGACAGGGATGTAGCCTCTCCCCGATGTTATTCAATCTGTATATTGAGCAAGCAGTAAAGGAAACAAAAGAAAAATTCGGAGTAGGTATTAAAATTCATGGAGAAGAAGTAAAAACTTTGAGGTTTGCCGATGACATTGTAATTCTATCAGAGACAGCAATGGACTTGGAAGAGCAGTTGAACGGAATGGACAGTGTCTTGAAAGGAGGATATAAGATGAACATCAACAAAAGCAAAACGAGGATAATGGAATGTAGTCAAATTAAATCTGGTGATGCTGAGGGAATTAGATTAGGAAATGAGACACTTAAAGTAGTAAAGGAGTTTTGCTATTTAGGGAGTAAAATAACTGATGATGGTCGAAGTAGAGAGGATATAAAATGTAGACTGGCAATGGCAAGGAAAGCGTTTCTGAAGAAGAGAAATTTGTTAACATCGAGTACAGATTTAAGTGTCAGGAAGTCGTTTCTGAAAGTATTTGTATGGAGTGTAGCCATGTATGGAAGTGAAACATGGACGATAACTAGTTTGGACAAGAAGAGAATAGAAGCTTTCGAAATGTGGTGCTACAGAAGAATGCTGAAGATAAGGTGGGTAGATCACGTAACTAATGAGGAGGTACTGAATAGGATTGGGGAGAAGTTTGTGGCACAACTTGACTAGAAGAAGGGATCGGTTGGTAGGACATGTTTTGAGGCATCAAGGGATCACAAATTTAGCATTGGAGGGCAGCGTGGAGGGTAAAAATCGTAGAGGGAGACCAAGAGATGAATACACTAAGCAGATTCAGAAGGATGTAGGTTGCAGTAGGTACTGGGAGATGAAGAAGCTTGCACATGATAGAGTAGCATGGAGAGCTGCATCAAACCTGTCTCAGGACTGAAGACCACAACAACAAATAGTCCCACGTTCTACGTGCTGCCTCCTGACCAAGGTAAGTACTGTAGATTTTAATGTCGCCTTAGTGATGCTTTTTTAGTCCAGTAAATGGAGTTCCCGAAACTGTTCACGGCGGTTTGTTAGTTATCACTATTTCCTGAGTGAGCAGGGTCACCAGCAGGGACACAGAGGTTTCAGAGCTGTTTGAATGACTGAATAAATGCAGATGCTACGATACTTGTAACACCTGCGGGTACTCTCCTCCGCACACGCTCTAACAACAAATACCTCCGCCATTAATACCACAGCTGGTTTCCCTTCAGAGATGTCACTCTGTGATCGTGGTTTCACCCTGTATACCCCTTCCCAGCACTTTCGTCTGTTTTCGACCCGGAAGTAATACATAATATGTCACCTGAATGGCAGTGATGTTCTTTCCTTCACTGCTGCCTACTTCCTCTGGTTATATAGGACGATTTAGAAAATCAGATGGAAGTCATCCTATACTCAACTGGCACTTCTGCGAGCCTTACAGCATTTACCACATTGTCTATTTTAAGCTTGGGTTCTGGATTTCCAAACGATTTCCAGTTTTCTAACTATATGCCGATGTTGCTGTCGCCAGTGTACCTCACAGATGTAATGGGGGCGTGTCCAGCATAGTTTCCAAGCCAGCACTGGGATTGCTCTTATTTCCACCCTTCATGGATAGCCAACAACGTCTGCTCGTTGTCAAGCTCATAACCAGCCACTTTCTGTTCTGCTTTGTTCCCTATACTATTTGGATTCTCTCTGATAATATAGCTTTTCCTCCGATTAGCTGTCCGTGGTAGGAAATTTTTTGGAAATTTGTGGTAAAATTCTGTGTAACCAAACTGCTGAGGTCATCGGTACCTAGACTGACGCACTATTTAATTTAATTTATACTAACTTACGCTAAGGACAACACACACACCCATGCCCGAGTGAGGACTCCTGCCTCCTATGGGGGGAGCCGAGCGAACCGTGACAGGACGCCTCAAACCTCGCGGCTATCCCGCGTGGCTGCCCATGGTAAGGCTTGGTAAAGTGACCACCAGCAGTCATCCATAATTTGGGTATTCCAGCACTCCTGGTACCGTCTCTCCATCAATCTGATGTCTTGGTGAAAGCGCTCAGTTTCTTACGCAGTGAAACCACCAAATTTTTCCTGGGGGAAAAAATCGAGACGATTCCCAAAAGTGAATCTGTAGAGTCATTACACAGCATAACTTCTTAAACCTTTCCAGCATTCTGGTTACAACAGTAATATGATATTGATCCTTGTCTAGGAAGTTTAGTAGAAATCTTCTTCAACGATACCCAAACCTAGCCTGTTACTAGTATGCTTATTTGATTGAAAGTTCAAATCGACCATCGCTTTATAGTGATCAACAAGTTTATCTCCAAAGGTAAAGTGCAATGTTCATCTGATGCTTCTTCAACTCATCACAAGTTTAACAGAATCTGTCAGGTCAGTTTCTGCATCTTCAAACAGGCAATTGTATTAAACACACCAACAAACAGGTATAAAAGTGATGATACATAATTACAAAACGCACAGTTGCGAAAGAAAAATGTCGAACACAGGAGGAACGTAGATCTAGGAGTCATCGGTTTAACACCTGGAAGCTGTCTTAGATGTGTTGGGAAAGTACGAGAGCTCCAATCGCTAATAGAAAGCACTGTAAAATGTCTAAAACTGGAGATAGTTCAACAGAAGTTTTTGCGAAGGACCTAACGGTGTTCAGAAAGGATAAGCTAAATACAATTTACGGTGCCGTGTTTGTTGGTACTACAGGTAACTTATCTTCTAGCGAAATTGTAATAGACACTTCCTGTGTGTTAGTATGGAAAGAGGTCATTCTTCGCAACCGGAATAAGATAATCATTGGATCCTTTTACCGACCTCCCATCTCAAATTACACAGTTGCTAAAAGGTTCAATGAAAACTTGAGTGTAATTTCAATTACGTGTCCGATTCATTAGTGGTAATTTCAATTCACCCTCGGTATGATGGCGAAATACATGTTTAAATCCAGAGGTGAGCACAAAACATCATCCGAAATTGTGCTAAACGTCTTCTCTGAAAATTATTTCGAGGAATTACTTCATGATCCCACTTAAATAGTAAACGGTTGTGAAAATATGCGGGACCTCTTAGCAACGAATAATCTCGAGCCAATGAGTATAAAAATCGATACGAGGACTAGCGTACACGAGATTGTCGTAGCGAAACTGAATACCGTAACACCGATGTCCACCAAAAATAAATGAAAAATATACCTATTCAAAAAAGCGGATAAAAATTAGCTTGACGCCTTCCTGAGAGAAAATCTTCACTGCTTCTAAATTAACTAAGTGTAGACCAGATAAGGCTTGAACTCAAAGAAGTAGTATCGACAGCGACTGGGAGATACATACCAAATAAGATGATACCCCATGGTGCACAGAACAGGCCAAATATCCTTGCAGGAACAACGAAAAAAGCATGCCAAACTTAAACGAAAGCAAAACACTCAAGATTAGCGAAATTTGGTTGAAACTCGAAATTTAGTTCTGACTTTAGTGTGAGATGCTTATAATAGTTTCCACAACGATACTTTATCTCGAAGCCTGGCAGAAAACCCAAAGAGATTCTGGTCGTATATAAAGTACGCTAGCGGTAAGATGCAATCAGTACCTTCTCTGCGCGATAGTAATGGAAATACTTCCTGTTTGCTTTGTAAATAAAAAGTCTCCTCTTGCTGCTTTGTAAATACAGCAAGAGAAGGCGTTTCTTATTTGCAGAACAAATATTTCTCTGCTTCCTGTGGAAATACTATTGACGACAGTGCTGCTAAGGCAGAGTTACTAAATACGCCCTTCCGACACTCCTTCACCAAAGAAACTGCCAACATGAGTAACTTAGAAGTAGATATCCTCGGGGCAACATAAATCACTTAACAAAAGCAACTCTTCCGGTCCAGGTTGTATACCAATAATGTTCCTTTCAGAGTATGCTGATGCAGTAGCTTAACAATCACGTAAAACCTCTTGCTTGACGAAAGATCTGTACCCAGAGACTGGAAAGTTATACCAGTCACAGCAATATTCAAGAAAGACAATAGGAGTAATTCATTAAATTACTGGCCCATATCGTTAACGTCGATGTGCAGCAGGGTTTTGGAACATATACGGTGTTCAAACTTCATGAATTAACTCGAAGATAACGGGTTATTAACACAGCAACCCGGACTTATAAAATATCACGTTTGTGAAACACAACTAGATTTCTGCTCACACGAAGTGTTGAGTGCTATCGACAAAGGATTACAAATTTATTCTGTATTTCTAGATTTCCAGAAGGCATTTCACCCCGTATCTTACTAGCGGCATGTAATCAAATTGCGTGTTTATCGTCTCAGTTATTCAATTGGATTGGTGATTTCCTTTCAGAGAGGTCACAGTTCGTTCATAATAACTGACACCGATTACAAAGGAAGTGATTTCTGCCCGTTCCCAAAGTAGTGTTATAGGCTCTCGGCTGTTCCTTATCTATATAAATGTTTTAAGAGACATTGAGTTGGAGATTATACTGCAGTTTAACGTTTAGTTAAAACCATCCGAAGATCAAAAAAAATTGGAGAACGTCTTACATAAGACAGCTGCAGGGTATGAAAATTGGCAGTTGACCCTAAATAATGAAGAGCGTGACTGCTAAAAGCATTTACACAATAAATAAATCAAATATTAATCCGTAAATTCAGCTAAATACCTAGGAATTACAATTTCGAACAACTTAAATTGGAAATAACACACAGAAAATGTTCGGTCCTCTTTTGGAGTACTGCTGTGCAGTGTGGGATCCTGACCAGTTAGGGTTGACAGAGTACACTGAGAAAGTTCAAAGAAGGACAGCACGTTTTGTATTATCGAGAAATAGGGCAGAGAGTCTCACGGACATAATACAGTATTTGGGGCGGACACTATGACAACAAAGGCTTTTCTCGTTGCAGAGGAATCTTGTCATTAAATTTCAGTCGCCAACTTTATCCATCGAATGCGAAAATATTTTGTTGTTGCCGACCTTCATGGGGGAATCTATCACCATAATTAAATAAGAGAAATCAGAGCTCGCACTGAAGGATATCGGTTTTCGTTTCCTTCGTGCTATGCTCGAGAGTGGATTAACAGAGGTTAACTGTTCGACGCAGCGTCTGCTAGGCACTTAAGTGCGATTTGCAGAATAGCCATGTAGATGTAGGTTACATTAGGGACAGCTAAAGAGCTTGTCATATTAGCTACGATATACAGGGTGAGTCACCTAACGTTACCGCTGGATACATTTCGTAAACCACATCAAATACTGACGAATCGATTCCACAGACCGAACGTGAGGATAGGGGCTAGTGTAATTGGTTAATACAAACCATACAAAAATGCACGGAAGTATGTTTTTTAACACAAACCTATGTTTTTTTAAATGGAACCCCGTTAGTTTTGTTAGCACATCTGAGCATATAAACAAATATTAAATTAGTGCCGTTTGTTGCATTGTAAAATGTTAATTACATCCGGAGATATTGTATCCTAAAGTTGACGCTTGAGTACCACTCCTCCGCTGTTTGATCGTGTGTATCGGAGAGCACCGAATTACGTAGGGATCCAAAGGGAACGGTGATGGACCTTAGGTACAGAAGAGACTGGAACAGCACATTACGTCCACATGCTAACACCTTTTTATTGGTCTTTTTCACTGACGCACATGTACATTACCATGAGGGTTGAGGTAAACGTACACACGTGGTTTCCGTTTTCAATTACGAAGAGGAATAGAGTGTGTCCCACTGGAAACGCGTCGACGTATGTGGTATCAGCATGATGGTGCACCTGCACATTCCGCAATTAACACTAGGCTGACCCTCGACAGGACGTTCGACGGGCGTTTCATAGGACGTGGAGGACGCATAAATTGGCCAAACCGTTCTCCTGATCTTACACCTCTGGACTTCTTTCTGTGGGGTACGTTAAAGGAGAATGTGTACCGTGATGTGCCTACAACTCCAGAGGATATGAAACAACGTATTGTGGCAGCCTGCGGCGACATTACACCAGATGTACTGCGGTGTGCACGACATTCATTACGCCAGAGATTGCAATTGTGTGCAGCAAATGATGGCCACCACATTGAACATCTATTGGCCTGACATGTCGGGACACACTCTATTCCACTCCGTAATAGAAAACGGAAACCACGTGTGCACGTGTACCTCACCCCTCATGGTAATGTACATGTGCGTCAGTGAAAAAGACCAATAAAAAGGTGTTAGCATGTGGACGTAATGTGCTGTTCCAGTCTCTTCTGTACCTAAGGTCCACCACCGTTCCCTTTGGATCCCTACGTAATTCGGTGCTCTCCGATACACACGATCAAACAGCGGAGGAGTGGTACTCAAGCGTCACCTTTAGGTTACAATATCTCCGGATGTAATTAACATTTTACAACGCAACAGAAGGCACTGATTACATATTTGTTTATATGTTCAGATGTGCTAACAAAACCAACGGTGTTCCATTTAAAAAAAACGTAGGTTTGTGTTAAAAAACATACTTCCGTGCTTTTTTTATGGTTTGTATTAACCAATTACACTAGCCCCTCTCCTCACGTTCGGTCTGTGGAATCGATTCGTCAGTATTTGATGTGGTTTACGAAATATATCCAGTGGTAATGTTAGGTGACTCACCCTGTATACTAACGAGTGGAACCACTGCCTCCAAAATATCCACTTCATGACATTGATATAGTATATGATAAACTGCTTTCCTCATGTTTTTAGGTAATTGTAAAAATATTGAAGTTGATAAGAGTTTTATGTTATGCTCGAAAGAACAGACATCACACACACAATTAATTAAGGCGATGATGGCCGACTGTCCCTTCAGTGCAGCTGCACATCAAGCTCGTACTCTTACAGGAATAGAGGCTAATGAGCGAGGACATTACGTCAGTAGCGTGTGACATAAGTTGAGAATCTATCGTGGGGCGTGCTAGGGTAGTTCGTGCAGTTGCTATGACCACTGTGTCTGGATGGCGCAGTGGTCAGTTCATCTGCCTGGTAATCAGGAGACCAGAGTTCGAATCTTGGTCCGGGAGAAATTTTCAGCTACGCCATTGATATAAATCAACGTCCACTGGCAGCTGTTGTGTTTAGTTCCTTTGCGTCTTAAAAGTTATAAAAAGCTATTTTAATTAAAAAACTTTTTATTACCACTGGCCTGTGTTACTACATATATAATTTCCCTTTACTTAAAGACGTCCATTTTAATTGGACTCTTAACAGAACACTCCACTCCTACTGGTTCCAAGCCTGGACCTTATCTTGCACGATATGAGAAACGGGTAGGGAGAGTGTGGTGTCACCGCCAGACACCACACTTGCTAGGTGGTAGCTTTTAAATCGGCCGCGGTCCATTAGTATACGTCGGACCCGCGTGTCGCCACTGTCGGTAATTGCAGACCGAGCGCCACCACACGGCAGGTCTAGAGAGACTTCCTAGCACTCGTCCCAGTTGTACAGCCGACGTTGCTAGGAAAGGTTCACTGAGAATTACGCTCTCATTTGCCGAGACGATAGTTAGCATAGCCTTCAGCTAAGTCAATTGCTACGACCTAGCAAGGCGCCATTTCTCCTTTGCTATGTATCTAATGAAGCATGTACAGTAACAATCCACTTGTGGATTAAAGTTAAGTATTCCAGCAGCTACGTACTTTTCTTTATAGCATTCATTAAGTATCCTGTTTCAGACCTCACGCCATCCTGCGTGAGCTTATAGCATGCATTTCGGCTTCCTCAAACAACACGGTGTTGGCACTGCCGACACATCAGAGAGGAGTAACAACCACCTGTTTCGGGATTGTAGCACACAGTAATGTCTCCTTCCTATGGTTGTTAGGCGAAAGGTGGTCAGCGGTATTAAATGTGGATGAGGAGTCTCGATCCACAACAGAAGAGATAGCGAAAGAATCTAGTGGAGAAAACAACGAAAACAATTCCGTACTAACAATTCAGTTTTGTCTTGGAATTTCACTCATATTATTACATATACAATTACATATGCGGTATGGACAAACTGAAGTTGTATAGTGATCCAAAGGGATCAGTTAAAAAGACTAACTGCTGGACGTACAGAAAAATTTATCATGAAGCATATCTGAATGGAAAGTCCCAACTGAGTCATGTACAAGAACCAAGCTAATTTTATTCCAACTACATCGTGGTCACCTTTGGTTGCTAAATTATTTGTTGAGGAAGTTCACCATTGCAATCTGTGCCATGTGACCACTATCAATTGTGCGTAGAGGAAATTATGCTTCAGCATATGTCAAAATGGCATGTATATATGCCGTCATTCTGTCCGTATGTAGGATATTTAATTTAGCCAAGGTTACCGTTATTCTCTTCTTTTAGGTAAATCACTAAATCACATCAAACCACTACACACGTACACAGTATTAATATTTACCTATAGTGTTTTAAAAAATATGTATACATCGAGAAGCTGTGTTAATAATGATGGTAATGAAACAAAAATCGTTAAAACAAAGGCTGTTTGATCCCAAAATCCCTGTTTCTTACACTGAAGAATATCACTTAAATGAAATATTGAAAAAAAAAGATGCAACTATCACTAGCATCTTTAAAAATGGGATTCTGCTATTCTTTGTGACGTAATAGCAGATATGTGCGACCCAAACTCAGTGATACAGCACTTCCGTAGGATAAGAAAGGTTACGGATTAAAAACACATTGAATATGCGTAATTTTTACCATTGTTTTGGCCACTGCGTTAAGGCCGCTATCGGACTTCTGGAGTTCGCGTACGGTAATCGACAGATTCGTAGAACCAAAGCCTGACACATACGATCGCGACATTGTTTATCATTTTCTATGCACTGTAATATCGGCGCATAAAGGGGCAGTTCACTTATGAAACACTACATTGTACAAATGACGACAAGTCCCAACTATAAAATACTCGTGGTGTTTCACCCACTTGCTGAACACGTCTTTTCTAACTGCTGGACGAATTCTGGAAATTTCATCGTGAATTCGATCTTTTAACTGGTGGAAGCTTCTCGGCCGGTCGGAGTACACTCCCGCCTTGTATTAACTCCATACGTAAATGACTGGCAGGCTTAAATCAGGCGAGCGAGGTGGTCCCTCGCTACAAGCGCGTTGGAAAATTATGCGGTTATCAAACGCTTCACGGAGAACGATGTGTTGCCTATAAATTGCTACGCACACCTTTGATGTTCTCGGAAGTTCGGACGGCTTTCCGAGAGCCGGTTGACTTTCGATTTGATGCACTCACAGCTTCACGTCAACATTGTTCCACGAGCTGGAATTGGACTGGATCTTGAAATGCGTTTACCCACGCGTGGCAGTTTCGCCTATTGAAAACAGCACTCCACCGCGAATGCACGATGTTTCCTCGACCAGTACAGCGATTACTGACATCGGTATGGGAGGTAACTTGGCACTCCACACTGCTAATATATGGCGCCACATTAGCTGCATCATGTTTTTCGTGCTCGCTATTCAAAGTTTAAATCGCCAAAACATCGCGAAAAACCGTGCACCTAGCGTGCGTGATAGCAAAACATCAAAAGTAATAAAACCGCTACCGAACTCGAAGGAAACCATTCCCGCAACTGTTGCTACACTACAGCAACAAACGCCAGTATTTTCCATTAGTCATGTTTTGAAGAAGAAGTAAATGTCGAAGTGGTACCGGATCGCAAGGTCTCAGACGCAGGAATTCTGCATCAGTACTCATGGCAAGATCCTATACTGGTGAACACATAAGAAAGCGGGCGCTACAGCGATGTGCAGCGTCAAGAAGCAGTGTAGAACGTAGCGCTGGAACGAAGAACGTCAATCTACAGCGTCTGCCTGTAGAACATGTTCTGAGGTGCGCGTGGGACTTACGCGTTGATTTTCATGTTCGTTTTGGTATGGTAAGACTAGATAACCACTTCAAGAAGGGTCGTCGAACAGATGCGCAAAACTATAGACTTATATCTCTGACGTCGATCTGTTGTAGAATTTTAGAACATGTTTTTTGCTCGAGTATCATGTCGTTTTTGGAAACCCAGAATCTACTATGTAGGAATCAACATGGATTCCGGAAACAGCGATCGTGTGAGACCGAACTAGCTTTATTTGTTCATGAGACCCAGAAAATATTAGATACAGGCTCCCAGGTAGATGCTATTTTCCTTTTCCGGAAGGCGTTCGATACAGTTCCGCACTGTCGCCTGATAAACAAAGTAAGAACCTACGGAATATCAGACCAGCTGTGTGGCTGGATTGAGGAGTTTTTAGCAAACAGAACACAGCATGTTGTTATCAATGGAGAGACGTCTACAGAAGTTAAAGTAACCTCTGGCGTGCCACAGGGGAGTGTTATGGGACCATTGCTTTTCACAATAAGAATGATGGGTTATTTAAACAGTTTTATCGTATACCAAACTTTGACAGAACATTCTCACATTTGGGAGGTTTTTGAGGAAATGGTGGCGAACAACCTCACAACTGAGCGCAAAGACGATTGAAGGAAAGTGTACATTGATCTTTTCGAGAGGATTTCCAATGACTGTGAATGGTTCAGGTGCTCAATCCTGGATTTTCGAGCACGACCCTGAGTCAAAGGGGCCACCGAGAATATCTCCAATGAAGCAAATATTTTACGGCGTAAAGTCAAGCACCGGCACACCAGTCAGGAACGATAGAGCAGAGAAGGCTAAGAGAAGAAGTCAGCCAATCGCACACTGACCGGACCTCCCTCCAGGACGACAAAACTACAGCAGCGGCCCCTGTGTGGAGAGGACAGAAGCGCCGCGACTGACAGCTGAAGGCCCAGTTCAATAGCAGTTCCAAGATTAGCGACTTGCAAAGTCTATTCGCTTGTACTCTCTATGTAGCACAGACTTGGGATTGTCTATAGTGAAGAAGATTGGTTATTTCGTATGTCGCCCTTTGCTTTTGACACATCTGTGTAATTACCAAAGTTAAGTATTGTCATTTTCTTTTTGTGATAAAACTCATTTATACCATTGGTTTGATTGTTTCTCTAGCGGGTCGGCTGAATCCTGCGAGGCGCTCTGGAAAAGTACTTGAATATAGGGCAGCGTGCTGAAAAGTGATGCCTCTTAATTTTTTTATGTAAGAAATCTTGCAACTTTTTAAATAAAACGAACTTCTACATCCTTAGTCTTCACGTCTACGTATTTATTTTTCGACACAGTCACCCTGGTACTGAACACATTTCTCCCAACAAGGGACGAGATTTTTGACACCGTCACTGTAGAATGTTTCACCTCGTTGGTGGAGCCACACTCTCACCTGTGCTATCACTATCAGACTGAAGTCCTAGAAGTAATGTTTTACGTCTTCGAAACACATGAAAACCAAGGCGTAACATTGTTAGATATATCGTCTGTGGTCTCGCTGAAGGAGAGGATGCTCCCTATGTGAACAAACTCTTCGAATTCTAAAGTCTATTACAACAGGTTTCTTTCTCAACCTCCGATTTAAATACGCTAATCGCGACTGTTTACGTTACAGATTAGAGCCCTCTAGTGACAGAAGGCTACAAATGTGAAGATATGAACACTAAAGATGTAGAATGTTAGCAGGGTTTCACCATTTATTTTACTTAGAAAGTTTTTTTACATAAAAAGTTCGGAAGCATTACTTATCGCCACACCCTCTTGACAGCAGCGAAACTGACGCGCAAGTGACTGAGGTTTTTACTTTTTTTTATTTATTTTTTATTTGAGAGAGAGCGAGACGTATTTTACTACAGGCTTAATCCCTTGCAAGATTCTGCATTTATGCCTAGTTGGTGCGGCATCAGAAGGAATGGGATTGTATTGCTAAAAAGACTTACCAATGGATTTTTTTATGTATTCGTATGGCTAGGGCCACCCGTCGTCGCCGGGTGCCGGTCTTTCAATTCGACGCCACTTCGGTGATCTGCAGTGGATTAGGATGAAAGGTTGATGATGAGGACAGCACAACACCCAGTCCCTGGGCGGAGAAAAATTCCCCAACCCAACCGAGAATCGAACCCGGGCCCAGAGGATTAACAATCCGGCACGCTGACCATTCAGCCACCAGGCGCGGACGACCCATGGACTAAAGAGACGGAGGTTAGTGCTCCTTATTTAATGCTGGAATCTCAACTTCCTTGTCTCTGTGTATTCTTAAATTGTTCTGTCAGTCTACATGATAGTCCGTACTTTACCTGTTACAGTCACAGAGAAGTTAACACAACACGAATCTTTGAGCCACTACAATGAAACGTTGCTCGGAGGTATTGTTTGAAAATGCTCTTCGCAAACTGTCACTTTGCAACGATTATCTGTCCTGTAGCGTGTATGTATTTACATTGTAGTGTGTACGGTTCGTCTAAATAAATCACTAGCCACTTTAATTCTGTTTTTTTTTTTTTTAAGTCTGCTCATAATGATTCTTTCCCTACGGCACATTTTAGAATCAAATGCCATAGAACAGTTCTTCTGAGAGTTTCTTTGCTTGTCTAGATGTCCAGTTCTGCACGCAAAAGCAGCGAATGATTTGGAAAGATGATATTGCTTGATATTGATCATAGCGTCGCAGAAATTGCTGTCTAAAATGACATTAGCCACATCATAAACGGAATACTCATAGGATGATGTTTCCGTGTTCATCTTTTCAGAAGACATCTCAAACCCTCTCCACTCGACATCGTGTTCCTCCTGTAATTAAAACGCAAGTGGCTCAGTTTCAGTTGTCAAAATTTTGCTCCGAAATTTTGCCGCCTTTTCTGCCAGCAGTGTCACATGATGATAGTTCTCACTGACTCAAGTTCTAGGGGGCTTCCCGTTAATTTCTTTATGACAATCACTTTCACTGCTCGCTTTTGAAACAAGCGACGCGTGACTTTCACCTGGAACGCAGCTGTACCAAGTCGCGTGACCAAGTTACGAGAGACGTTCAATAAATAACGCAACAATTGTTTTTCTCAGTCAGTTTCGGTTGATAAATGCAAAATTTGTTGTGGGACATGGTGAAGTATTCCCGCTTCAACACCAATAGTTCCATGAACGTCCGATAGCCGGCAGCACTATATGCACCGCAGTCTTCAAAGTGGCGTCTGTAACGAGGGTGCTTTCAGTGCCGAGAGCTGTCATCTAGTTTCTCTTGGTGGAAAACCAGAGAATTATAGATATACATATGTGCTTGCGGAATACCTGCAGAGATCTGGTATTGAAGAAAAGCACATTGAGTCGTTGTGCAAGGTATCTGTCATCATCAAAACAACAACACACAAATCTGTCTCATCTCCATCCGACTACCTGGATGTCGCAACCTCCGACTATGCACTCCATGGGAGGCAATACGTGGATGAAGGGGAGCTTACTGATGCAGCAAGACGTCGGCTCCAATGGCGTCCAGTTCGGTGGTATCTGTAAAGGTACCGTAGGAAGCAATGGAGTGGATGTTGTTATGGATGGCCGCTATCCTGTTTGTACAACAGAAATGCACTCGTGAATTAATACGGTTTTTTATTTACAAGAACTGGCAGCTTTCCTTATCTTTAATATAGTCCATGTGTTGTGGTATAAGCTCATCAGCAATAGTCCTCTTGCAGACAGTGTCGGTAAAGTTGCTATTACAAACTTTAGTCTCGCTGCTAGTCTCGAACTGGTCACTAAGCACTGACTTAGCCTCTTACTAAGCAAGACCACTCTGCAGGCGAATGGCAGATGCCCAACTAGAATGAGTCAGTGAGACCCTCTGGTCAGCGGTAGGGGCCTAAACACTTGCTGTCAGGAGGGCGTTGGCGGTACGTTGCTCGTGGAGTGTCTCTGGTTTCTCTCGTGATAGTCGCGCTATATCCAGCGCCTACGAATCGATCTTCGCGCTTCACCTTTGGCGATTGGTGTGCTGCCTATGCCATCACAGTATTGTGCAGGAATACAGGCCGTCCAAGTCAGGTGTGTTAAGACCGTCGCATTGCACAAGGATTGTGTTGAAAAATAGGGTTTTGTAACTAAAAACGTGGGGAATAATATGGTGTAACGGAATCATGAAAAAAACCAACCAGTTTTCAGATAAATGGTTGCATTACTTACTGAACGCCCCCTCAAGAGCTCATCCTATGGCTGGGTTACCAGTAATACATCACAGCATTGCACGAGGCGTAGAGGTCAGTAAAGGAGGACATTGAGCATGCACGTCTTATCCCCAACCAAGTGAGATCCGCTTGGTCGGACAAATGACGCAGGCGACAGTATATAATAAGAGCAGTCGGTCATGCTGGGAAACATCCATCAAGCTAGGCGCAGTCTATCCACCCTCCCTTTCACACATACGTCACAACCGACTGACCACCACTGCGATTGGCCACGCACCGGCAATGCTCTACTCAGCACAGTGTAATTGGCGACAAGTGCACCCACAGTGGTTCAAGTCCCAAACCGTTGCAGAGCCAAGAGGACACTTCCCTCGCGGGAGTTGGCCTGGCAGCGCTAATCAGCCATTAGCAGGAAGCAGAGGCGGCGTGCGCCGCCGATCGCCGTCGACACCGAGGGATTACCAAAATGGAGCTATTAAACTAATGGCCGGCGACAGGTTAATGCGGATTCTCCCCGCCTCCACCCTGCCTCCCCCAACTCTCATCCCCTCAACGGCCGTAGCTTCCGTGAAACAGACTACTGGCTACCAATAGGCTTTCACAATAGTTTCCCCACCTTTGTAGAAACTTACTGCAAAAATGTTTACGGTAATCTTGGCCATAATTATAGTTTACATTCCAAGGAAAAATGAAAGAGAGACGCACCACTAAAGGATAATCCAAATGGGACAGAAATCGGTAGATGTGATCCACATGGACAAACAAACAGATGATTAAAATTTCAGCTGGCCAGAGTGGCCGAGCGGTTCTAGGCGCTACAGTTTGGAACCGCGCGACCGCTACGGTCGCAGGTTCGAATCCTGCCTCGGACAAGGATGTGTGTGCTGCCCTTAGGTTTTGTTAGGTTTAAGTACTAAGTTCTAGGGGAATGATGACTCAGAAGTTAAGGCCCATAGTGCTCAGAGGCATTTTTTTTTTAATTTCAGAATAACTGGATAAAGTATTCAAGCTTCATGAACTGAGCAAGTCAGTAACGCGTTGGTCCACTTCCGGCTTTCATGCAAGCCATTATTCGAATTGTAATTCATTGATAGACTCGTAAGATGTCCTCTAACTTCTGTCTAACTGGCGCATTACATCTTCAAAACAAATTCCCATAATGTGCTGCCCATAGTGCTCCAAACTTTCTCATCTGGTGAGAGATTCAGCGTTCTTGGCGGTCAAGATAGGTTCTGAAAGCATGAAGAGAAGCAGTAGAAACTCTCGCTATACATGGGCAGGCACCCCTTATCGGTATGTAAAGCCAGAATGTCGTGCCATTAATGCAAACAAAATGGGGCGTAGAATACTGTTGACGTACCACGGTATTGTAAGGGTGCCGTGGATGACACACCAAGGGGTCCTGCTATGAAATCAAGTGGCACCCCAGACCATCTCTCCTGTCACGGCGGGTGACACTCTGGTTGGTACTCACCGCTGTTTGGGGCACCTCTAGACACGTCTTCACTGGTCGTCGCTGAAGACAATTTTACTGCAGTCAAGTAGATTCAAGGCCGAAGTGTCCGGAGGCCCTCCCAGAGACTTGTGTGATACCACCTGTTGCTGCCCCATGGCTCGACAACCCGGAGGGCTAGGGATGCCGTTTCTTTTCATAGCGCCACATCGTTGGCTGTCATCTGCGGACCCTTACAGGAAAGTGGTACGATGTTCTATGCCTCGTTTTGTTGCTCTTCATGGCAAGCGATCCTGGGCTTACATTCCACCAAGCTAATACCCGCCCAGAGAAGGCGAGGGTTTCTACTGATTGTCTTTGTGCTTGCCAATCGTAACTCAGCCAGCAAGATCGCTGGATCTGTCTCCAGCTGAGGACGTCTGGAACATTATGGACGGGGCACTCCGACTAGCTGATGATTTTGATGTTCTAACTCGCCAATTGGCCAGAATCTGGCACTATATCCCTCAGGAAGGCATCCAATAACTATTTCCACGAATTCCGAGTCGAATAATTGCTTGGATGAGGACCAGAGGTGCACCAAAATTATCGACATGCTCAGTTTCGAAGCTCTTCCTCTTGAACAAACCTTAAAGTTTTCTGAAATTGTAATCATATGTTCGTCTGTGCATGTGCCTATTTCTGTCCTATTTAGATAATTCATTCTTACAAGGGAACCTTCCCATCGCACCCCCCTCAGATTTAGTTATGTTGACACAGTTGATAGGCCTTGAAAAACTGAACACAGATCAATCGAGAAAACAGGAAGAAGTTGTGTGGAACTATGAAAAAAATAAGCGAAATATACAAACTGAGTAGTCCAAGTGCATCATATGCAACATGAAGGACACGTGTGAGCTCAGGAGCGCCGTGGTCCTGTGGTTAGCGTCAGGAGCTGCGGAGTGAGAGGTCCTTGGTTCAAGCATTCCCTAGAGCAACAAGTTTAATTTTTTTTATTTTCAGACAATTATCAAAGTTCAGGCACTCACACATAATCAACTTCGGTCTCCAAAATTCCAGGACATATTCAGATTTGCTTGGACATATGCAGGAGTTGACGGTCTACACAAGGAAACATTAGAAAACGTTCGAAACCGTTAAAAACATATGCTTTGACAGAGCACAGGGAAAACTATGCGACTGTGAAACTGTTGCATTCATTTGTTGCAGTTTATGTGACACACTCTTATGTTTTCATCCCTTTTTTGGGAGTGATTATCACATCCACAAGAAAACCTATATCGGGCAAGGTAAAACCCATTCGCCAAGTGTACAAGTTAGGTGGGTCGACAACATATTCCTGTCATGTGACGCACATGCCGTCACCAGTGTCGTATAGAATAAATCAGACATGTTTTCCTGTGGAGGAGTCGTTTGACCTATGACCTTGCGATCAAATGTTTTCGATTCCTATTGGAGAGGCACGTCCTTGCGTCTACTAATCGCACGGTTTCGCGGTGCGGTCACAAAACACAGACACTAAACTTATTACAGTGAACAGAAACGTCAATGAACGAACGGACAGATCATAACTTTGCGAAAATAAATTTTCCAGTCGAGGGAAGACTTGAACCAAGGACCTCCCGTTCCGCAGCTGCTCACGATAACCACGTGACCACGGCGCTCCTGAGCTCAGAGTATCCTTAATGTTGCCTATCTTGCGCATGGACTACTCAGTTTGTATATTTTGCTTATTTTCTTTCATAGTTCCACACAACGTCTTCCTGTTTTCTCGATTGATCTGTGTTCAGTTTTTCAAGGCCTATCCACTAAGCCAACTTATAGGTAAATCTGAGAGGGGTGCGATGGGTAGGTTCCCTTGTTAATGTATTGCTTTATTTTATTTATTTATTTTTTTCTTCTGAAGATGATAAGGAATTCTTCCTCTCTATCTGTACCTACATCGAAAAAGTGAATAAGAGCAGAAGTTAACATAAAATATTATGAAGTTGCCAGGGATAACTCTTTTAGCAGGTGTTGTTCTAACAACTTGCAAGCAGTTATCGAAAATAGTATTGTTCTGGACACACCATTCAAATATTATGCTGTCCCCCATGACACATCCCGTTATATAGTATAATAAATCCTTTACTCAATTCGACAGGATGGAGAATCTGAAAGTTTCGCCTAGAGCCTGTCAGAGTTATCTAACTGCAGGGATATATAGTGCTATCATTATACGCTGTTAGAAACAGTTGTCGTTCGATCTGGGGTCATTTAGCGGGCCAGTCGAGGTGCAGTGGAGTGCGTAAGTCAGGAATGTGGCCATGCAGCCCACTGAACATGGCTGAAGAGCATCTCGAGAGTTTCCACAGCATAGTCATCATGAAGATGGAAAAACAACTGCAATCCTTGGACACTAAGAGATTTGAAATAAAAATGCTGGTTCATCCATGATGGTGATGTAGGCAGAAAACATGAATCAAGATTTGTACCAGTGCCAGGATACGAAACTGGGTCTCTTGCTTACTAGGCAGATGCGCTATCTGTTGCTCCACGGTGGCCCTCTGACTACCCTTGAACATCTTCCCTCCCGAGACAAATTCCAACTCACGCCACAGCCCATTGCTGTTCTCCATCTAAGCTTGTATCCGTACTGCCGAGGCTCTCCGAAGTTGGACTATAACTTTATCAATGAGTGAAATGAGGTTAATCCTGTCGGTACCCCAGATGTAGGTCAGGGATTTATATCAGAGGACTCAGGCATGAACAGGAATTTGTGTGTGGGAGGGAGACGTACTATGGTAGCCAGAGGCAATGTGGCACAATGGATTATGCATCTTCGTAGTAAGCAAGAGAACTGGGTTCGAATACCCATACTGGTACAAATTTTGAGTCATTGCTTCAGCTTACTCATTATATCTCAGGAATACCAACTATATATGATTACTATCCTGGTTCATGTTTACGCTAACCTCAGCGAGTGGGCCCAGTTCATAGTACCAAAACTCTCCCAAAATATCCAAGAACCACCTCCATCTCCACCCTCCACGCACTGCTGCTTATACGTCTCATAAAGCTAGTCGGTACGCTCGATGCCTCACATCATTTGAAAAAGCAGGCGAAATTACTACTCAGAAGACCACACTACACGCTCCCACAGTCAACCACAGTCCAGGTTCTGTGTTTTCTGGCCTACTTAAGAAGTGCAGCTTTATGTGCTGATGTTAGCAATGGCTTTTTACTAGGTACCGGACTCCAGATGGCAAGTGCTTGCAGTTCTCTTCGCAATATTCTATGCGACATTGGTTTACTTGTATCTACGTTCACGATTGTTTTTGTTGTGGTCTTCGGTTAGAGAATTGGTTTGATGGAAGTCTCGAAGCTACTTTAGTAGATAGCAAGTGTAGCTTCTAGCTCACTCGGCTCACGCCAGGACCGCCCAAAGTTACCTAGACCCTATACTCTCCGTCTACTGTCGTGTATAATTCAGGGTTAACTCACTTCATTTCACTGAAGTAAACGTATATTTCATAATGAATTACTTAGAAAAATTAAGAAAGACGAATATTTTTTTCTTATTACGTTCACTTCTTATAAAATATTTTTTTTCACACAAAAGGTGAACATAAAAAAATAAAAGTAATAGTTTTATAATAAAAGATGCACATAAGACAAAAAGTTTATTTCGTTCTGACAAAGAATAATTCATATCAATATTTTACTTTTTCACTAGTTCAATTTATTTTTATTGTAAAAGGTGGGTGTATGTCAATAAATAAAAGCTTTCCTATTTCTTACCCATAATTGTTCTAATTCTTTCTGACTGAGCAGCCATAAGATTTTCATGAATTGTTGTTTGTAAATGTTTTTTTTAGAAGACTTGACTATACTTCTACCACATTTGGATGTAACTTTAAGTTTCTTATGTTCTTTACCACATTCTTTGCATATATTATGATATCCATATTTTCGATATTTCCAATCATAAAATTCATTAATGCTCTTTTTATTCATAGAATTACCACACTGCTTTAGCTGTTAGGTATTGTCCATTTAATTACTATAAAATTTCATAGGAAAAAATAAAAATTTTATGAACATTTACAGAGCGAATTCCAAATCATGAAATTCATTATATCTATTTTCAAGTTTTTTCATTCCTTTATATTTGAGTTTCGTCTGTCGTCCTTCAACTAATCGAAAATCCCACTCAGTAATTAATTTAGAAGATCTTACTGGTAAAATAATCTTCCACTCATTGTTAAGCTCCATACAAATTTTTCTCCACATTTAGTAGTTAAATATTCACATCTAGTAATACTATGTAAAACATTTTTCTTTGTCTCACCTATTTTTTTAAATCTCTTTCGAGATACTTGCATTCTTGAGCTTCTTGTGTAGTCTCCATTTATATAGAAATTTTTTTATTAAATTCTTTTATAATTTGTAATGTTTGTATCATGACGCATGTATTCTGTTTTCCAAAACGTATCTTTTATCAGCATGTGAACTGAACGCTTTCTTGTCTATTTCAACTGTATAGATCTGATTTTATAGATTGCAAAGGAGAAATGAAAAATGGAAAATTTATTCTAAAAAAAAGGAAGCATGTGGTGGTTTTAATAGTACTTACATTTTCCTAATTTGATTTGGTAAGACACAGAGTTTATTGGATTTATGCATAACGCAAGACCGTGTAGGTATTTATTTTTAATAAAGGAGAAATGATTGAATACTTAGCAAGTAATGTTAATTTTCGAAAACAAGGAGAATATAAAGAAGAATGTAATGCAATAGTAAATAATGATCACTCTGTTGCAAGAGACTGTTTAATTTGCATTAATTCTAATTCTAGAGTAAAAATATACGAAAAATGCATTTACCGATTATTGAGTCCAGGAGTTAACAACCAGTTTGACACCCATATTACAGATTTTTTTAACTGTCCAAAAAACGATGAAAGGAAACTTTTGCTTCTGCATTACTTAAATAAAACGGAATTACGAGACTGGAAGAAACAATTTATAATTACATTACTACAGATTTCCAAAAAGACCAAGAATTTGAACTGGTAGCCCAAAATGTGGCAAAAATTAACAAATTCTTTACAAGACAGTGGTTATCTTATTTCAACGATCTCTTGCAATATGTTACTGGAATAACAAACACACAAAAAAATTAACTGGAATACAAATAAAAATTAAAACAAAATGAAGGATAATAAGAAAAAATTTTTAAATTTGTTTTATCTGCCTTTAGATTTAACTTGCTACCTATTAACTGTATAGAAATTTTCGAAGACACAGAGAGTGTAATTTCTATAAAACAAACATGCTGCCTGGAGACATATATTTCTCTAGATGTAATAGGTTATTTCCTACAGTACGCATAGAAATAAATATCAAAGAACTTGTCCGTACCGATCACGTAGAAACCATGGAGACGGTCTACTCGGCAACAAGAAGGGCGGAAAACCCAGATACGTTGTACAATGGTAGGTACATCTTCCATGCACTTTGCAGTAGTTCCTAGAGTATGGATTTATATGTCGCTGTAGAAAATGTGTCTGGTTATTTATACATAAGGTTAATTAAAAAGGAAAAGAGTCGTAGAATGTAAATTATTGCCTGCAAGAGAAGGTGTGGTCGCTGTGAGAAAGCTGCGGCTTCAAACTGGCTGCTAGAGGGACACGGGTGCATAGCCACGTGACGATAGAGCGAGCACGTGTACCCATCGACAGTCCGCTGCACACAGGTGTGGTGAAAACAGAAAAATGGAGGCTTCAGAATAAGAGGAAGGGGGTTGTAGTACCCTTCCTGACAGTGGAAAATGTGCGGGGAACGGAAACTAATGAGCGAACGGCACAAGTGTATGCAGACAAATGAATGCTTGAGCAGGCTTCGCTTAGTGTGTTTAATTTATAATATTAGAAGCCAAAATCGCTAAATGTCAAACGGCTTGATCATACAATGTAGAATTTTCTAGGTCGGTACTAGCTTCACTTTATACTTACGGTTGCAGATGGCCGCTTTAGATCTGAAGAGATGTCCCGCAGTCGCAGATGAAACGTAAGGAGAAACTTTTATAGATCGACCACGGTCTATCAGCCAGGAAATTTAGAGTGAAGTGCGTAACACTTTATTTCATGACCGTTTTTGACAGTAACTAGCTGTCAACCTCCGATTCTCAGATTTTCCAGAAGTGCAATTACACATCAATCTCGTCAGCATGCTGGAAACATGCCTCAATTGTAATACAACTGGACGTATCATCTTTACTCACATACCTGTGTTTGCTCCTCTACGCCTTATTGGCGCAGCGAAAGTATTATTCAGGAAAGTATTATGCATTTAGTAAACCTCTTTTGGAGCAGCATTATTATAACTGCAGCATGTTTTCAGTATGTCGACGAGAATGATAGGTAATTATATCTATGTGAGGTCTGAGAACCTGAGGATGACAGCCAGTTACTGTCGAAACTGGTCAAGAACTAAACAATTTCAGTGATGACTGGGTGTTGTGTGATGTCCTTAGGTTAGTTAGGTTTAAGTAGTTTCAAGTTCTAGGGGACTGATGACCATAGATATTAAGTCCCATAGTGCTCAGAGCCATTTGAACCATTAAACAATTTCACATCTGTCGATTTTGGCTTCTAATGACGTAAATTACAATAGTAGATCGCCCAAACACAAGTGTAATTTATATGAACAAATTTTACTAAGCGTTGGGCTGGTATTTTTACTGAGGCATATTATGTTTAAAAATACTATATCTCAACAAAAACCAAGTTCTTATCTCGTAGAAACTTAGCATTAAGATGTATAACTTACGACCATGTCAGTTTAATGTTTATAACCATTTACATCCTATTAAATATTTTTATAACAAAAACTGTGTTTTCCTGTGTTGCAATTTCAATCCGATTCAACTATCCGTACATTCAGATGACCAAAATGCAATGAGTGGAAAAAGTATTTAAAAATTCATGAAGGTATATTATTAAGATATTGAATTTTATAAATGTATTTTGTAACATATGGTAGTATTGCTAAGTGTCAAGAACGTCCCAGTTCTACCTTCAGAAAAATTACAATTTCAAAAAAAACTTCCGTGTCCGGTACTATTTGACCTTTCTTTATTAACATCGAAACAGAACCATTAAAAACAGCGATGAGCGTATCGGATCTGCAGACTTATTTTTAAAACGAATGCCCGCGGAACGGTATGAAGTGGCTTCTTGCGGACTTTGATCTCGACAAAGCCCTCTGTTTGGCCCGGACAGCTAATAACAATGAAATCCCACACAGCACTAATGGCGGAGCCTAATCTCAGAGCTTGCGCAAAGCCAAGAGATGCTTGACGGAAAACGAAGTGAAAAATTTGAAATTCCCCCTTTCGCAATTTGGCTTGTCAGCTTCTGCGCGATTACGCGTTGAGCCCAATACTTGGCAATACACGAGACGGGCTTAACTAACTACGCTCAGGCAGCTGTGCGGCTAAAGCGGGCGGCGAGACGCGCGCTGCTGATGAAATTACGTCTGAAATGGAGTTAACTCAGTTCCGTCTCGCCCACTCGTTTTCCCTTCTCGCTGTTTCCCCGTATTTGGCGTAAGCGTTTACCACTTGCTGACAGGTGCCCCCCCCCGGCAGTCGCATTTTACACCCGCCCACATGATGTGCGCTGCGAAATATGCCTCAGAAACGAACACGTCCGAAAATTAATTATCTCACAAATCAGATAATCTCTGACGTCCGTGAGGAATTAGTCGGATGCAACAAACTTTTCGCTAACACTTGCATTTCATCTGATAATAAAGTTAATACTTTTTCGTAGCTCCCCAGTGTAAACATAAAGTACAGATCAAAATCGAGGATCTAACGATGTTAACTGTGAGACATTCACAGAGCATATGAATAAAGTTTCAGTATTTTATACCCACTTTCAGTTTGGGTAGCAAAAACTACACTCGGGTTACAAAAGTCATGGCATAGCGATCCGCACATATACAGATGGAGCTAGTATCTCGTATACAAGTTATAAAAAAATGGTTCAAATGGTCCTGAGCACTATGGCACTTAACTTCTGAGGTCATCAGCCCCATAGAACTTAGAACTTCTTAAACCTAACTAACCTAAGGACGTCACACACATCCATGCTCGAGGCAGGATTCGAACTTGCGACCGTAGCGGTCGCGCGGTTCCAGAATGAAGTGAATAGAACCGCTCGGCCACACCGGCCGGCTACATGTTGTTGTTGTGGTCTTCAGTCTGAAGACTAATTCGACTAGTTTCTATCTTGTGCAATACTCTTCATCTCCTCATAAATATTGTAACCTACATCCTTCTGAATCTATGTATTTCATTCATGTCCTAGACTCCATCTACGTTTTTTACCGCGCAAACTACCTTCCAACACTATAGTGGTGACCCACTGAAGTCTCAGAGTGTGTCACTACAATCGTTGTTGTCTAGTTGTGCTACAAATTTCTTTTATCCCCAATTCTGCTCAGTATCTCCTCATTACCTAACGTGATCTATCCTCCTGACATTCAGCATTCTTCCGTAGCACCACATTTCAAAGATTCTATTCTATTCTTGTCTAAACGGTTTATCGTCCATGTTTCACTGTGGGGGCTGATGACCTCAGACGTTAAGTCCCATAGTGCTCAGAGCCATTTCAACCAATAGTGGTACAAGTCCATTACCTCCACTTTTCTGTCTGTAATGCTTCTGAAGGTTAATGATCGAAACAAACAAAAAGAAAGGTTCATCTCTAGCAAGAAGTCATATGCATGATAATTTCTGGTATCCACACTGCAGATTTTTTCAGCGCTCATTTAACTTTAGGTCTCTGTATCTCAGAATGAACAGAAATGGACCTGTACCACTATTGAAATAAGCCCTTCATATACCATAAAGATCGTATAGATTTTGCAGTATACATTGGAATAAAGGGACTGCCATCCAAATGTGTCATAAAATTACGAGTCACCAACGGCCTGTTGTAATCAATGATAACGTTACTACGTCGTCTTTCATGTAGCGTAATGAACAAGACGGTGAGGTGAGAGAAACTGGTTCGCGTGCAGCAGCATACAGGCGGTCATTTTCCGCGCGCACCATTCGCTAATGGAACAAAACGGGACAGCGCGTACACTCCAGCATTCAGAGGTCGGCGACTGTCCTGCACCTGTGTGGGTGTGCGAGGGCGCAGGCACTCTTGCTTCGGCCGCCGCAACGAGCTCCACAGTGCCGGCTGCACTCCGTCCTCTCTGTATAATGGAGACGCACGCAGGTCATTAACGTCGCTACCGACACGCCTCCAGCGGCATGTCTGCTCCGTCAATGAGTGTTGCTAGGGAAAGCATTAATGGAGTGTGGGCCAATGCTAACGCCGAAACAGCTGGAGGGAAACACCAACCGACGACGTATAACAGCAGCTGTCCCACACCTCTAGCTGTCGTCGAGTAAAGGGACATTTGCACATATAATAGTTGCTGTCGTCCTGATCATTAGTTAAAAGTCCGGTGTGATGCAGGTCTCCACGCTTCTCTGTTCTAGGCAAGCATTTTCATCTAAGAATCACCACCACAGCCCGTATCTAATTGAGCCTGCATACCATAGTCAAGCCAAGGTATCGCTCTACAATTTTTACCACGCTCACTTCCTTTCATGCCGGCCACAGTGACCGAATGGTTCTAGGCGCTACAGTCTGGAACCGCGCGACCGCTACGGTCGCAGGTTCGAATCCTGCCTCGTGCATTGATGTGTGTGATTTCCTTAGGTTAGTTAGGTTTAAGTAGTTCAAAGTTCTAGGGGACTGATGACCTCAGTCCCATAGTGCTCAGAGCCAACTGAACCATTTTTTTAACCTTTTTTTCATTATCTAATGGACTATTCCTTGATGACTCGTGGTATGTCATAGCAACTAATTTCTTTCTTTAGTTGTCTAATGGACTTGCTTTCTCCCTAATTCGGTTCAGTAATTTTAAGCAATCGTATCTACATATAAAACATTCAGCATTCTTCCTTAGCACCATATTTGAAAACTTTTGCTCTCTCCTTGTCTGAACTGTTTATCGCGTATTATTTTACGGACACTGTTAAATCCAGCCTAGTCGCCAAATATGGGGTGTCTGGGAAACCTGCTTTCTCGGATCGCTAGAGAACATTCAAACAAATCGTATTAACTAGTTTTATTACAAAAGGAAAAGATTACAGTTCTTAGCTTTGTCAATTACACAGGTGTGTAATAAGCAATGTTCTTCAGTATAAACAATTCCCTAGTCCGTGATACAAGCAAAGTAACTAGTGTCGATGCTGCTATACAACTCGTCAATCTTGAAGCTACTCTCGAATTGGGCCGCGACCAGTCGGGCGCGGCGCTTGTGCCCTCTTCACATAGGGGCCGCTGCTGCCGTAGCGTTGTCGTCCTGGAGAGGGGTCCGTCAGTGTGAGATTGGCTGACGTCTTCTCACAGCCATCTCTTCTCTATCATTCCCGACTTGCGTGCCGGCGCTTGATTTTACGCCTTAACAGACTCCAGTCAAATCCCGAAATCAATAAAGCACCAATTTTTTGAAGAATGGGACCCCAGCATGTAAAGCAGTTTCAGACATCTGATTACTTTACAAATGTGTTAATGTATTAAATGTTAGTCTTAAACCATATAAGCCAAGAAAAGTTTAAGAAAGGTAGCAAGTCACAAGAACTGTTGGAAATTGCTTAAGTGCGCTCATTAAGATGAACTGGATACATACTGTTTCCCTTGCGTCTCAGTATCTATGACCCCCTCCTCCATGAACCATGGACCTTGCCATTGGTGGGGAGGCTTGCGTGCATCAGTGATACAGATAGCCCTACCGTAGGTGCAACCACAACGGAGGGGTATGTGTTGAGAGGCCAGACAAACATGTGGTTCCTGAAGAGGGGCACCAGCCTTTTCAGTAGTTGCATGGGCAACAGTCTGAATGATTGACTAATCTGGCCTTGTAACACTAACCAAAATGGCCTTGCTGTTCTGGTACTGCGAACTGTTGAAAGCAAGGGGAAACTGCAGCCGTAATTTTTCCCGAGGGCATGCACCTTTACTGTATGATTAAATGATGATGGCGTCCTTTTGCGTAAAATATTCCGGAGGTAAAATAGTCCCCCATTCGGATCTCCGGGCGGGGACTACTCAAGAGGACGTCGTTATCAGGAGAAAGAAAACTGGCGTTCTACGGATTGGAGCGTGGAATGTCAGATCCCTTAATCGGGCAGGTAGGTTAGAAAATTTAAAAAGGGAAATGGATAGCATATATAGTGGGAATTAGTGAAGTTCGGTGGCAGGAGGAACAAGACTTCTGCTCAGGTGAACACAGGGTTATAAATACAAAATCAAAAGGGGTATTGCAGGAGTAGGTTTAATAATGAAACAAAAATAGGAATGCGGGTAAGCTACTACAAACAGCATAGTGAACGCATTATTGTGGCCATAATAGATACGAGGCCCACGACTACCACAGTAGTACAAGATCATATGCCAACTAACTCCGCAGATGACGAAGAGATTGATGAAAGGTATGATGAGATAAAAGAAATTAATCAGATAGTGAAGGGAGACGAAAATTTAATAGTCATGGGTGACTGGAATTCGATAGTAGGTAAAGGAAGAGAAGGAAACGTAGTAGGTGAATATGGAATGGGTGCAAGAAATGAAAGAGGTAGCCGTCTGGTAGAATTTTGAAAAGAGCATAACTTAATCATAGCTAACACTTGCTTCGAGAATCATAAAAGAAGGTTGTATATATGGAAGAGGCCTGGGGATACTGAAAGGTGTCAGATAGATTACATAATGGTAAGACAGAGATTTAGGAACCAGGTTTTAAATTGTAAGACGTTTCCAGGGTGAGATGTGGACTCTGACCACAATCTATTGGCTATGAACAGTAAATTAAAATTGAAGAGACTGCAAAAAGGTGGGAATTTGAGGAGATGGGACATGGATAGTTAGAAAGAACCAGAGGTTGTAGAGAGCTTCAGGCAGAGCATTATGGAACGATCGACAAGAATGGGGGAAAGAAATACAGTAGAACAAGAATGGGTAGCTTTGAGGTATGAAATAGTTAAAGCAAAAGAGGATCAAGTAGGTAAAAAGACGAGGGCTAATAGAAATCCTTAGATAACAGAAGAGATATTGAATTTAATTGATTAAAGGAGAAAATACAAAAATGTAGTAAATGAAGCAGGCAAATGGAAAGCAAACGTCTCCAAAATACAAAAATGAGTTCGACAGGAAGTGCGAAATAGTTAAGCTGTAGGGGCGTATATCACTAGGGGTAAGATAGATTATGCCTACAGGAAAATTGAAGAGGTCTCCGAAGAAAAGAGAACCACTTGCATGAATATCAAGAACTGAGATGAAAACCAATTTCTAAACAAAGAAGGGAAAGCAGAAAGGTGGAAGGAGTATATAGAGGTTCTATACAAGTGCGATGTACTTGAAGCCAATTTTATGGAAACACAAGAGGAGGTAGATGAAGATGAAATGGGAGTTATGATCCTGAATGAAGAGTTTGACAGAGCACTGAAAGAACGCACGGGAGTAGACAACTTTCCATTAGACCTACCTATAGGCTTGGGAGAGCCAGTCCTGACAAAACTCTACCATCTTGTGAGCAAGATGTATGAGACAGGCGAAATACCCTCAGACTTCAAGAAGAATATAATAATTCCAATCCCAAAGAAAGCAGGTGTTGACAGGTGTGAAAATTACCGAACAATTAGTTTAATAGACACGGCTGCAAAATACTAATTCGAATGGAAAATCGAAGAAGCCGACCTCGGAGAAGATCAGTTAGCATTCCGTAAAACTGTTGGAACACGTGAGGCAACACTGATCCTAAGCCTTATCTTAGAAAATAGATTAAGGAAAGGCAAACGTAGATTTCTAGTATTTGTACACTTGGAGAATGCTTTTGACAATGTTGACTGGAATACTCTCTTTCTAATTCTAAAGGTGGCAGGGGTAAAATGCAGGGAGCAAAAGGCTATTTACAATTTGTACAGTAACCAGATGGCAGTTATAAGAGTCGAGGGGCATGGAAGCTGTGGTTGGGAAGGGAGTGAGACAGGGTTGTAGCCTTTCCCCGATGTTATTCGATCTGTATATTGAGCAAGGAGTAAAGGAAACAAAAGAAAAATTTGGAGTAGGAATTAAAATCCATGGAAAAGAAGTAAAAACTTTGAGGTTCGCCGATGACATTGTAATTCTGCCAGAGACAGCAAAGGACCTGAAGAGCCGCTGAACGGAATGGACAGTGTCTTGAAAGGAGGATATAAGATGAACATCAACAAAAGCAAAACGAGGATAATAGAATGTAGTCGAAATAAATCGAGTGATGCTGAGGGAATTAGATTAGGAAACGAGACGCTTAAAGTAGTAAATGAATTTGGTATTTGGGGAGCAAAATAACTCATGATGGTCGAAGTAGAGAGGATACAAAATGTAGACTGGCAATGGCAGGGAAAACGTTTCTGAAGAAGAGAAAATTGTTAATATCGAGTATAGATTTTAGTGTCAGGAAGTCGTTTCTGAAAGTATTTGTGTGGAGTGTAGCCATGTATGGAAGTGAAACGAGGACGATAAATAGCTTAGACAAGAAGAGAATAGAAACTTTCGAAATGTGGTGGTACAGAAGAATGCTGAAGATTAGATGGGTAGATCACATAATTAATGATGAGGTATTGAATAGAATTGGGGAGAAGAGAAATTTGTGGCACAACTTGACTAGAAGAAGGGATAGGTTGGCATGACATATTCTGAGGCGTCAGGGGATCACCAATTTAGTATTGGAAGGCAGCGTGGAGGGTAAAAATCGTAGAGACCAAGAGATGAATACACTAAACAGATTCAGAAGGATGTATGTTGCAGTAGGTACTGGGAGATGATGAAGCTTGCACATGATAGAGTAGCATGGAGAGCTGCATCAAACCAGTCTCACGACTGAAGACCAGAAAAACAACAGCTTCTGAACACATACGTAATTTTTCCTGCAGAATTTTTTGTGGCTGCAGTCGTTACAAAAGAAGAATGTCATCGGTGATCTGGCAGCGAACAAAAGCACGGCGAGTCGTTTGTAGGGCGTCTGTCATCGTCGCAGTAGGATCGCGCAAACTTGTCCGATCTCCAGTTTGCCGTTTGGCCGCACACAGCTGTGACTCTAGAAACGCTGGAAGTAGCACGCACTTTCATTCGACATCACCGGCGGGTCACAATCAAACATCTTGCTGCCCTACTGGACGTCTCAGTTCGTAATGCTGACACGCTCGTCCGCCAGTCGGGGCACTCTAAGCGTTATGCCCGCTGGGTTCGTCGGCACCTAACACAAGACCATAAAGAGCAACGAAGGGTTATCTGTGTGGAGATGCTTGTACCTTACCAGACTGATCATGACAATTTTTGTCGAGCATCGTCACAGGTGATGAAACAGGAATTCGTCATTTCGGACCTGAAACAAAACGTTAATCCACGGAGTTGCGTCACAACCTGTTCCCCATAGAAAAAGATCAAATCCGCACCGTCAGCCGGTGAAGTCATCGTGACGGTCTTCTGGAACTCAGGAGGGATTACAACGGCAGGGGCACTACGAATGTAATGTGTGGACTATGAGGTGAGAATGTGGGTCTCACTGGGAGTGAGCCGGTGCTAAATCCCTGCTGTCGTACTATCCTCTGTGCCCTCAGTGGCTCAGATAATTCCCCCACGGTAGCTCAGCGTGTTCGGTCAGAGAGTTTCCTATCCTCTGTAATAAAACAACTGAGAGAACTGATTAACGAACAAACTAAACGGGTGTCATCAGACGTCCACCACGAACAAATTCAACGAACAATGTAGAACAAGAATGAAATTTTCAGCCGGCCAGAGTGGCCGAGCGGTTCTAGGCGGTACAGTCTGGAACCGCGCGAGTGCTACGGTCGCAGGTTCGAATCCTGCCTCGGGCATGGATGTGTGTGATGTCCTTAAGTTAGTTAGGTTTAAGTAGTTCTAAGTTCTAGCGGACTGATGACCTCAGAAGTTAAGTCCCATAGTGCACAGAGCCATGTGAACCATTTTTGAAATTTTCACTCTACAGCGGAGTGCGCGCTGATATGAAACTTCCTAGCAGATTAAAACTTTGTGCTGGACCGAGACTCGAACTCGGGACCTTCGCCTTTCGCGGGCAAGTGCTCTACCAGCTGAGCTACCCAAGCACGACTCACGCCCCGTCCTCACAGCTTTAATTCCGCCAGAACGTCGTCTCCTATCACCCAAACTTCTCAGGAGAGCTTCTGTGAAGTTTGGAAGGTAGGAGACGACGTACTGGCGGAATTAAAGCTGTGAGGACGGGGCGTGAGTCGTGCTTGGGTAGCTCAGCTAGTAGAGCACTTGCCTGCGAAAGGCAAAGTTCCCGAGTTTGAGTCTCGGTCCGGCACACAGTTTTAATCTGCCAGGAAGTGTCAATGTCGAACAAAATGAGATTTAAAAAAAATAGAGCGTCTGACATTTAAGCAGGAGATCCCGGGTGCGAGTCCCGGTCGGGGCACACATTTTCAACTGTCCCCGTTGATGTATCTCAACGCCCGACAGCATCTAATGGTATTGATTTAATTGTGTTTTTATTTTGTTGGATGTCTTCCTTTGTGGTGCAACCATCAATTCTAAAATGTATTCTGCTACGCTCATCAAAATGAAGAAACGACCTCAGCTTGTTCTTCGCTACAAAATTGCAAAAGAAACTTCTCCATCTCCTTGACTACGCTAGGTCTCACTCAAGGCTACGCACCCGACAGGAGTTCACAGAATTTCGCTGCACTGTTCTTCTTCAGCCACCCTACAGGCTGGATATCACACCTTCCGACTTCCATTTGTTTGGCGCAATGGACGACGCACTCCGTGCGAAGCAATATGTGGATGATGAAGTTACTGATGCAGCAAGACAATGGATCCGACGTCGACCAATACAGTGATACAGGTTCTACAGTTAAGGGGCTCCGGAAAGGCTCAAAATCATGAAAAGTTCAATTTTTTCTTTTTTGCGTTTTCTGAATCTGCAGACTATTACCTTTCAATAGATATATAATTTATTCAATTCCGAAGACTACAACTATTTTTAATTTTTTTTAAATGTGTTCTACATGGGCGTGACCCACTGTGGCGCTGTTAAACTGCTGTCAAATGGTGTTATTATTAACGTCCGTGTTCATCAGGTACATTTTAGTGATGTGAGATAAAGTATAAAACCTATTTTCAGAGACTTAGCAGCACCTGAAATGTTGAAAAAGTGTATTCACGGAAAAAATCAAAACCCCAATGAAAGTGTAAATAGTGTTATATGGTCGAGAATCCCCAAGACTGTATTTGTTGGAATAGAAACACTTCACTTTGGTGTGTATGATGCTGTTGCGACTTTCAATGATGGCAACATTGTAAGGTGCAAGGTATTTAGAAATATGGGAATGAAGATAGGTTCTAACATGGTACGAGCGATGCTTGCTTTAGACAAGGAACGCCTTCGGGCTGCAGACCGGGCTGTAAAGAGTCTAGAAATACAAGCAAGAGTAAACAGGAGGAGGAACAAGAGGAAGCTGGAGGAGGAGTTTGCAGAGGATGAAGATAATCCAGCCTATGGACCTGGAATGCACTAAAAAGTTAATCCAGTCTTTGTCGCTCGATTCCCAAAACTTTTATTTTCTCATACTAATTACATGTTTTCTAAGGATCTTCCAAACATATTTGTTTCAAACTTTCAGTAAATGTTACACAGTACCTTCTGCATAATTTAACACAGCCTTTTTCCAAAAAAACTGTATATTTTTGAATATATAAATAAAAAATTGCAAAAAATTTTTGTGAATTTTCATTACAATTGAAAAAAAATCATCTTTAATAACTGAACTAAAATTTTGTAAAATCCCTGTGTTAAGTTGTAGCCCATATTCCAATAAATAGTCTGTAAAAAGTCCAACTTCCTACCTCAAATACTTTGTGAGGAAAGATGTAATTTATAAGCGTTATTTTAACATTGCAAGTATAGGGCGTTCCGGAGCCCCTTAAGGTGGCGTAAGGCTGCAGTGGTACGTGTTTCCTCATTCCTGTTATCCCCTGGATACGAAGTGGTGCGAGAAAGCTGTAAGGTGTACGTGTACTTGAAACGTGTCGGGCGCGATCGATAGTGCTTCCTCTTCCGACTCGCACACGACCTCCGCAATCGCTCCGCGCCTGGACACTTTATTTTTCACGACAAATGAGGCTTGTCAGGAACACGCGAGGCGCTGCCGCGTTGCTGCGGCCGCACAGTGTTCTACGCCGGTATATAAAGTCCGCCTTTGTCACGGCTGATGGATGGACGCTGGCCTAATCGCCGTAACGAACCTCCACACGTCACGCTGAATACAAGGCGCCTTTTTTCTTTTGTTTCGAGCGCAAAAACTGGGGGGAGGGATACAGTGTTTGCCTGTTACTCTTGCAGTTCTGCTACAGTGGTGCGCTGTTTTAAAAAGAGCGAGAGTGATTAATTGAATTCTGCGGCGTGATTAGTAATCCTACTCACAAGGGAACCTCCCCATCGCACCCCCCTCAGATTTACTTATAAGTTGGCACAGTGGATAGGCCTTGAAAAACTGAACAGACATCAGTCGAGAAAACAGGAAGAAGTTGTGTGGAACTATGAAAAAAATAAGCAAAGTATACAAACTGAGTAGTCCATGCGCATGATAGGGAACATCAAGGATAGTGTGAGCCCAGCAGCACCGTTGTTGCGTGGTTAGCGTGAGCAGCTGCGGAACGAGAGGCCCTTGGTTCAAGTCTTACCTCGAGTGACAAGTTTGATTTTTAATTATCAGACACTTAATTATCTGTCAGTCCGTCCGTCCGATGCGACGTAACTGCGACGTAGTATGGGGACGCTACACCTAAACGGAAGAATTTGAAAACGTTAAAAACATATGTTTTGACAGAGTACAGGGAAAACTGTGCGAGTGTGAAACTGTTGCATTAATTTTTTGCAGTTTATGTGACAAACTCTTATGTTTTCATCACATTTTTGGGACTGATTATCACATCCACAAGAATACCTACATCGGGCAAGGTAGAAGAATCTTATTACCCATTCGCCAAGTGTACAAGTTAGGTGGGTCGACAACATATTCCTGTCATGTGACGCACATGCCGTTACCAGTGTCGTATAGAATATATCAGACGTGTTTTCCTGTGGAGGAATCGGTTGACCTATGACCTTGCGATCAAATGCTTTCGGTTCCCATTGGAGAGGCACGTCCTTTCGTCTACTAATCGCACGGTTTTGCGGTGCGGTCGCAAAACACAGACACTAAACTAATTACAGTGAACAGAGACGTCAATGAACGAACGGAGGGAACTCGAGGGAAGACTTGAACCAAGGACCTCTTATTCCGCAGCTGCTCACGCTAATCACTGGACCACGGCGCTCCTGGGCTCACACTGTCCTTGATGTTGCCTATCTTGCACATGGACTACTCAGTTTGTATATTTTGCTTATATTTTTCATTGTTCCACACAACTTCTTTCTGTTTTCTCGATTTATCTGTGTTCAGTTTTCCAAGAGCTATCCACTGTGCCAACTTATAACTAAATCTGGGGGGGGGGGGGGGGTGCGATAGGGAGGTTATGAGAGAGGCTAGTCATTATTTGCACATTTCTGGGAACAATAATTCACGTCTATTGTTGTTCGCATACTGTGATTGTTACCCTACGATAAATCCTCTGTGTACACAGCAAAAGGCTGCATCTAGGATGAGAACAATGACTCGAGCCAGCAATCTCTGCAGCATTTTACGCAGTCCCTCGTAATTCGAAATTTTGCCGTCAATAGCTCACCAACCAAACTTGATGCAGTGCCCAAGAGTGTAACGGATACGTGGAAAGTTATTTCAAAGAAAAAATCTGAGCAACATAGGAGGGCAATGGAGAATGTATCCACCTTTTTTAATCATGCAGCAAGATGCTCATTGTTTAAGCTCAATTTTAATTTGTTCCCATACTGTTTACACTCAATTTTAAGATTCTAGTCGGATAGCGCGCCTAATTCCGTATGGTTAGTTATGAAACGATCACGCAATTGTTCTATATGAAATGTGTGTGCGATCTCTTACGAACGAAACCGGTGTGTCTGCGTTTTTAATCTCCATCCCCTCCTTACATATTGCCATAAACGTTTCTACATTCTATTTGTATCAGTATCATGAACTCACTATAGTTGTAATTTATTTAATAAGTTCACCGTCACAGTAGCAAATAATGTTTTTGTTTTTATTGATGTCTAGTTTGGAACTTTTCGTTCACTCACAAGTCATTACCTGTATCAGAGGATACAATGTTATTAACAAAATACGAAATACTACATTTTAAAATACTTAGTGTGCACAGATTACAGCATTGTAATACATCTTCTGTGACATAGCTTTCTTTGTAATGTTACACTGTACTTAACACATTTGTTTTACATCAAAAATGGCTCTGAGCACTATGCGACTTAACTTCTGTGTTCATCAGTCGCCTAATTAAACATAACTAACCTAAGGACATCACACACATCGATGTCCGAGGCAGGATTCGAACCTGCGACTGTAGCGGTCGCCCGGTTCCAGATTGTTGCGCCCAGAACCGCACGGACACTCCGGCCGGCTGTTTTACGTCAGATCAATATAAAAAATGTTACTTGATTGTATTACGGTTGTCTTGATACATTCAAGAGGCGTCTTTAATTGCTCAGACATAAAAATTTGACAGGCGCCTTCAGTTGTTTATTGTGTGTCCATATGCTGTGTCTATCAGAGGTCATTATGTTACAACTAAATACATCGATGTTGTATTGGTGAAGGTCTCCGGAATTATCACACTGTGTAACAAGTTAATAATATGTGATACGCTAATTGCTTTATTGATCATGAATAATTTTTAGAAAGAGAAAAAATTATTGTTTTTAAATACGCTCTGTTCGCTTATCAATTTTTCCGCTTCCTTAGTCATCCGTTTATATATTTTTCATTCTTCAGGTATGTCTAACATGACCTTTGGGTGCCGTGATGTGTATTAGGTCTGCAGAAACCGGTGTAACGAAGTGATTTATCAGTCTTTTACCTTGATCCATAATATTAACGACGAATTACGAGTCACCGTATTGGATACAGCTTCAGAGAAAGCACAACGTTACCAGCATCATGTGTCACGAGAGAGATTTATATGCATCTTTGATCAAACAAAGCGTAACAGCAGAAGCGCTCAAAAGCACGTCGCATGTACATTCAGAGTCGAACAAGCATTAATATTCTGAACGAACGTGAACAATAAAGTCTTCTCTTTCACGTTCAATGAAACAAACTGTTTAAGAAGGATTCTTGCAGGTGACATTATTTCAACAATTATTATAGGCACTGAAATATGCTATTGTAAAACTCCTATTTCAGAAAGATGATAGGAGAGATGTTAGTAATTACCAACCCGGGGGTCACTGCTGCCATCAGTTGCCAAAATTTCTGAGAAGCTGATATATTCCACAAGAGTACCTCAACTTAACAACAATAGTACCCTCAACAAAACCACAATTTGGGTTTCAGAAGAGTTTCTCAAATGAGATTGTCACTTACATGTTCACCCAACAAATGCTACAATCATTAAATAGCATAACAGCACCGGCCGACATTTTCTGCGACTTTTACAAGGCATTTGACTGAATGAATGATAGTACTATTCTAGATAAAATAAAGTTTTATTGGATTTATGGTATATCCAATCAATGGATTATATCGGTCTAACCACAAGAATGGTTGTAATCAGTAAGTCGACCAATGTAGTTCGTGGATGTAATTCTGACCTAGGAAAAACCACGTATGGGGTTCCCCAACGCTCAATCTTAGGTCAACTGTTGTTCCTCAGATATGTAGACGACCTTCTGTCTAATATACGACAGTCAAGAGTAGTTCTTTTTGCAGATGATATTAGATTGTAAACAGTCCAAGCATACATACGGTATAACGATACAGAAACAGAAAAAAAATGTAAACAATGTTCTTAAAAATGACATTGGTTTTCTGCAAATGTTCTCACCCACAGTTTTAAAAAGACACAGCATATTCAGTGCTGCACGTTGAGAGGTGTGCAGTCATGAGAAATTAAAAAGGAAACAGCATATTTTTGAACTCCTAAAACAACTTACTTCAGCTATCTTTACATTTGGAATCGTTACAAATCGTGGGGAGAGACAAATCAGTAAGCTGACTTATTTTGCGTATTTTACTGAATAAGGCCATACGGGATAACGTTCTGCGGTAATTCATCTTTGAGAAAGAAAGCCTCCCTTGATCAAAAAACATGGAGTGAGAAAAATATGTTGTGCTCGCTCACAATAATTTTTGAGGTATCCTTGTATGCATTTCAGTATTCTGACTACTGATTCCCAGTATAGTCCTTCTCTCAGGAAGTTTTTTTCTAAATAATTCACTATACTTCAAAAGGAACAATTATGTACATACTTACAATACCACAAGGAAAACTGCTATTCATTATTCCACATTAATGTTGAATTTAGGAAACAAATGTGCACAATGGAGCAACTAAAACTTTTGATCACTTATCCAGTGACATAAAATGTCTGACAGACAGCAGAGTAAAAATTGAAAACAAACTGAGAAAGTTTCTCTTGACAACTCCTTCAATTATTATGTGTTAAAAGTGGCGGGTAGGAATTAGTAACTCACATCTGTACTGAGAAATGTAAAAATTAGAAATTTTTAAAATTAAAAAAACACTCATTCAAGTGTTCAGCATGTAGTCAATTTTAGAACTTAATTTGCGGTGTGAATTTAATAACATGTTCCACATCATTGCAATTTATGATGCAAAATGGTCCAAGTAAAATGAAATTAACCAACTAACTTGCTAGACAGTGTTTAATTAGCCGTTCTGTAACGTGTGTGCTCAAACTAAAGAAACAATTGCAGAAAAACACTTAGTAACATACCTGTGAGTCACCCCTACACAAGCACACCTTCTGGAAACGACATACGAGGGTGAATCAAATTTGGTTGAGACTCTTAAGCGGGGGATAAAGAAGTGCTGACATACGGGAATTCCGCCGACAACCGACATTTGCCAAAGGCGGCCAAGCTTGCAAATCAGTACGCCAGTACGTACGCGGTCTCTGTGCAACCATTCCCGATGCCCGAACGTCCAGACGCCCGACGACGGTCCGAGGTATTCAAATCAGTTTGTTTTATTCGTTCGAAACGGGCGATATTTTGAGACGAGAAACACAGATACTGAGAGACTTCCATATTTACTGGCGAATAGACCCGGCGTTCCTACATAGGAGCTTCAAAAACATTACGGTGACTCTGTACCTTCGATTAGAACAGTTTCCAGGGTGTTACAAAAAGGTACGGCCAAACTTTCAGGAAACATTCCTCACACACAAAGAAAGAAAATATGTTATGTGGACATGTGACCGGAAACGCTTACTTTCCATGTTAGAGCTCATTTTATTACTTCAGATCAAATTAATCATGGAATGGAAACACACAGCAACAGAACGTACCAGCGTGACTTCAAACACTTTGTTACAGGAAATGTTCAAAATGTCCTCCGTTACCGAGGATGCATGCATCCACCCTCCATCGCATGGAATGCCTGATGCGCTGATGCAGCCCTGGAGAATGGCGTATTGTATCACAGCCGTCCACAATACGAGCACGAAGAGTCTCTACATTTGGTACCGGGGTTGCGTAGACAAGAGCTTTCAAATGCCCCCATAAATGAAAGTCAAGAGGGTTGAGGTCAGGAGAGCGTGGAGGCCATGGAATTGGTCCGCCTCTTCCAATCCATCGGTCACCGAATCTGTTGTTGAGAAGCGTACGAACACTTCGACTGAAATGTGCAGGAGCTCCATCGTGCATGAACCACATATTGTGTCGTACTTGTAAAGGCACATGTTCTAGCAGCACAGGTAGACTATGCCGTATAAAATCATGATAACATGCTGCATTGAGCGTAGGTGGAAGAACATGTGGCCCAATCAAGACGTCACCAACAATGCCTGCCCCAACATTTACAGAAAATCTGTGTTGATGACGTGATTGCACAATTGCATGCGGATTCTCGTCAGCCCACACATGTTGATTGTGAAAATTTACAATTTGGTCACGTTGGAAAAGCCTCATCCGTAAAGAGAACATTTGCACTGAAATGAGGATTGACACATTGTTGGATGAACCGTTCGCAGAAGTGTACCCGTGGAGGCCAATCAGCTGCTGATAGTGCCTGCACACGCTGTACATGGTACGGAAACAACTGGTTCTCCCGTAGCACTCTCCATACAGTGACGTGGTCAACGTTACCTTGTACAGCAGCAACTTCTCTTACGCTGACATTCGGGTTATCGTCAACTGCACGAAGAATTGCCTCGTCCATTGCAAGTGTCCTCGTCGTTCTAGGTCTTCCCCAGTCGCGAGTCATAGGCTGGAATGTTCGTGCTCCCTAAGACGCCGATCAATTGCTTCGAACGTCTTCCTGTCGGGACACCTTCGTTCTGGAAATCTGTCTCGATACAAACGTACCGCGCCACAGCTATTTCCCCGTGCTAATCCATACATCAATTGGGCATCTGCCAACTCCGCATTTGTAAACATTGCACTGACTGCAAAACCACGTTCGTGATGAACACTAACCTGTTGATGCTACGTACTGATGTGCTTGATGCTAGTACTGTGTCAACACAAGCACCGAAGTCAACATTACCTTCCTTCAATTGGGCCAACTGGCGGTGAATCGAGGAAGTACAGTACATACTGACGTAACTAACATGAGCTCTAACATGTCGACATAACATCTTTTCTTTATTTGTGAGTGAGGAATGTTTCTGGAAAGTTTGGCCGTACCGTTTTGTAACACACTGTATACTCATAACTGTGCGTCCACGTCTGTTTCATGCAGCATCTGCGCTGAACGGTTACGATGTTGTATGTCCTGAAGTAAGTGTTGCAGTGATATATTTTAGCACTTACAATCAGTGGTAAATGTGCATACCCTCTGTGAAACGTGTCGTGACTATAGCTACTTGTAAAGAAGTAATAAACGCTAAAGTCATGCCTCAGGCAATGCTTTCGACGCATAAACAGTGGAGCGGTAGTAGGCGATGAACACCTTTCCCTTCTTCTTAGGTATTAATAACTGCTTCAGTTGCATTTTGTCCTATTATTACTGAACGACTACTGGTTTCGTGCCACTAAAACCAACATCTTCAGGCCAATATGACAGAGCGGTTCCATATACACCGGAGAAGAGACCACTATGATACGATTTGTTTCGGACCCATCCACTATATTGGAATCTGGCAGTTTTTAATCCATGATTTACCGTATTTTTGGGGGGTTTTGTTTTGATGGACAACGAATGTTGGTAAAAAAATTCCGAGATTTTCCGCTGTAATGTTTCAATCATATGTCACCTCAAGATGTGGCTTTTAGCGCCACGAAACCAGTAGTGGTACGGTAATAAAGGACCAAATACCACTGGAGCGGTTATTAATACCAAAGATGAATACTCATAGCTGTGGTTACCCCACGTACAAGGTTGTCTGCATTTCTCCTTTCGTCATTTTGTAGTGGTTGTTAGCGAGAAAAAATTTCATGAAAGCTTGAATTTATATTTAACGTTTGTTACAAGTCGCTAAGTGATGTAATTCTCAAATGCTGAACAAATGAAATCTCGGGATTTACGCGTCGTGTGCTATGGTCCATTTCTACCACCACCCTTTTGAAAGGTAGGTGGGTGGGTGGTTCTTATCCCACAGTAATTGTCGCCTGACAGTAAGGCCTTTTGCGAAATCGGTGTTCTGGTTTAGGAGGAAAGGTAGAAAACACACACACACATCTGTTTTTGTAATAAGTATGGATATCTCGAGGTCCATCATGTGAAACTTGAGCCACACTTGTACTTGTTACGCTGTTGTCCACAAAAATTCGTAAACCATACTTGCACGACATCAAATCAAACAGTCATTTTCCCTGTCCGCGTCTCGTGGTCGTGCGGTAGCGTTCTCGCTTCCCACGCCCGGGTTCCCGGGTTCGATTCCCGGCGGGGTCAGGGATTTTCCTCTGCCTCGTGATGACTGGGTGTTGTGTGCTGTCCTTAGGTTAGTTAGGTTTAAGTAGTTCTAAGTTCTAAGGGACTGATGACCATAGATGTTAAGTCCCATAGTGCTCAGAGCCATTTGAGCCATTTTCACTCGGTGTGACAAATTTCTTTCATTTGGCCACACGAGGAACGACTCTTTTTTCCACAATGAAATCATTTGTAAAATGCAGTTCGACAATTTTTTAATAAAACAGTTTACATTTCATTGTCATTCAAAACTTCGATATTATTTCTTTTATTTATTTATTCGCATAATCCTTTGGGTGGGCCGGTAAATCAAGTTGGGTTTGCTTCACTGTATTTAATTTTCGATATTCCCAAACTTCCTTCTTCATCCGAGAGTGTCTATCCCTTTCGTCCTAGGTCCATTTTCTTTCTTTTTCAGACCTCATTCTCTCCTGAAATTCTGCGTTTTGTGTTGCTTCTCTAAAAATTATTTTGTTATATATTATATCCATTCTAATTTATGTATTTTTCATTTCTTTATCGATTTCGATTGACCATGTGAGTTTGAATTTGTAGCTGTCCAGTAAATTGAAGATCTGCGTTTTTAGTTTATTATTATCCATTCGGTATAAGTTACCATAAAACTGTAGTCTAATTTTCCTAATTACATTGGTTAGCTTCATCATTTTAAAACTGAGCTCTCTGTTTGATCTTAATTTGTATTCAACATTACTATTACTTCTACGTCCAGTATTTTCCTTAGAGTTCTTGTTTCAACTGTTTCCAGTTCTTCACGATCTCCATATCTTGTTAATTTAAGTTTTTCTGCCGTATACAGTGATTCTGACCTTACCACTATTTGATAGAGCTTTAGTTTTGTGTTATAGGACAACAAGTTTTTTGTTATATATATTTTCATTTTTATTTTTAAATGCTCTTTTTATTTCATGTGCTCTATTTTCTACGACTACATTATATGTTGCTTGTTATCAATTCGCACAGGTATTTAAAACAATTTGTTTTAGATATTGTGTTCTTAGGAATTTTAAGATTTTCTGGGGCAGCCTTGGTATTAGCCTTGAAATGCGTTTTTCAAACGGTACGTTTAGTTTTATGTTGTCTGCTTGTCTCTGTAGTTCTGTGATTTGTTCTTTGCCACTTTCCAGTGAGTCAGTAATTAATACAATGTAACCTGCAAAAGCCAATAATCTATAGTGATTTTGTTTGAGGTTCTTCCTAGTTGAACACTCTTAGTGTTGACGGATTTTCTCCATTCGCTCACTAACTTCTCTCATTAGAGTTGAAAAGTAGGGTTGATAAACCATCTGCCTCTCTTACACCTGATTTTGTTATTTCTTTCTTAACTATTAAATATATTTTAGCCATAATTAAATTAAAATTGTTCGATAACTGTTGACGTTTTCCATACATTGAAGGATGCAGTCGATTTACGAGCAATTTCAGCTAACAAACTCTGTGTGATATGCTCTGCTTGAGCAGTACTCTAATACAGTTGGAGTTAATAACAGATATAGCATTTTTTTTTTTGGATAAGCTATTAAGCAGAAAGGATAAAAGGAAAATTACAGTCGGTTTACGGCTAGTCTCTCCAAAACTGAATCGAATTTCCTGATGTTGGGTTCCTTTCCAGTGTCAGTGTATAAGAACTGCCTAGTTGTTGTAGTGAGAGAGTAAACACTGTATGGCGTTCGACGCATCCTTCTCTAGACAGACATAGTGTAGCTAATTCGTTTAGTTTCCTTATAGTAGGGAAAGCAGCATTCGACGACTTCTGGCATCATGTTATCGGGCGAACTCTGGTGACGGCGTCTGACGAATGATGTCGGTGTGGCTGTGAACGCAGCCTTAAGCCGTCCTCACACTGAAACAGGCAGCCAACGTAGATTTGGATGCGGGCGGGAAATACAGGGTCCTGCCAAGCATGAATGGCATCTGCAGTGCTCTCCAGCGGCAGTCCACGGCCGCTATCTGGATCCAAAACCACACACTATGCTCTATTTAAAGACACATTTCTTTGCTTCACCACATACTGGCCATGCTTTTCTGTCTGTAGTATACATAAATCAAAAATTCAGTATTCTGGGACATCTTATAAGACTGAAATAAGAGTTCCATAAGTTGAGTCATTTACGACATCAGCTTACAAAACCTCACTCCTGAGGATGAGAAAACTTATTTTTGCATAACACCGAGTACGATATAAAATATTTTTATTAACTTAATAAGAAGTTCCCACAGCCTTCTAGAAAACGTGGGAGTGAAAAAAATATTTGATACAGCAAAAAAAGGACACACTACCTAATCTTTTGTGACTCAACGACTCTTTCAATGGCATTTAATTAAAACAAATACTACCAAGAACAGCGCGTTGATGATAGGTCTTCAATGAATTTTCCCTTGAAACGGCGTACTGTAATAATATACAAGCTTCGAGGGATCTTCAGTGGGCTGGCACTTTGAAACAACATTTAATAATGGAGTGTAAGTTATATTATAAAACCCAACAAATATGGGCTTCAGCTGAAGACGACTCAATATGGCGCATCGAAAGTTATGTTCGTGGCATAGAGACCGTACATGTCCTTTATTAGTTCAACATTTTGTAGAACTCATATTGTGTTTGTGCCCGTTGCCACGATTCTATGAATCCACTGGGGTTTTGCCATCGATTTTTCCTCAGGGACGAAGTGGTGTGGGGGGGGGGGAGAGAAGGAGGCGGACAGTTGGGAAAGGAGTAGCCAAGTGATAAAAGCAGCAGAAGGCATACAGTGCTGGGAAGTTTCACGGATTCTGCAGTTCTGATAATGATACCGCAAATGAGGCGCTATACTGTATGCTGGACTGAGCACCCATCATTTAAGTTCGCGTGTGTGGATCTCCGATCTGCCATGTTGGAACAGGGAGCTGGGAGGATGAAGGTGTCAGTAGCATGAGTGAAAGGTTACAGATTCTTTATCAGTTGGATGGACGAAATGGTGGGGAATGTTCCCAATCACAGACACGAGTGGGGAATCCTGCCGCAAGTGGTTATAAGAACGCGTTAGTAGGTGTTTTAATAATATGAAATAAGGTTGTTGTTGGTTATTTTACGACAAAATATCCTCTGGCAGTTTATTAGTTTTCAGTCAGAGGAGGTGTTTCGTAAATTATGGTATGGATAATTTTATACCTTTTAGGTTTTAATGTAATGGATCAGTTGTTCTTGACCATTTATGGGCTTGTGGCTACTATGGAGGTTGGTTATTTTATGACAAAATATCCTCTGGCAGTTTATTAGTTTTCAGTCGGAGGAGGTGTTTCGTAAATTATGGTATGGATAATTTTATACCTTTTAGGTTTTAATGTAATGGATCAGTTGTTCTTGACCATTTATGGGCTTGTGGCTACTATGGAGGAACAGATTATTGTGATAGTCAACTTTTGATAACATCTGCATGTTATGATATCATTAGTTGTTTCAATGAATTGAACGAATTTCAATATGAACCTTCGTCCTGGTTAATTCAAAGTACTTAAAAGTTCCACAGCACATGTTTCACGCAAGGCAATGGTTCCTCAACGCAAAATGAAAGGAAGCGACGTGAAAATATTCATACACCCGACGTGAATTTTATTTTTAGCTCGTCCCGTATGAGAACGGCATACTGACACCTACCGTTCCCGCACCTGCCGGTGCTGAACGGGTGTTTGAGTTTTGGTGGAAGCATTCGAAAGGGGCTACTCACTTTCGGCAACAGTCATTACCACGACGTCAGACCAAGAGGTACCTGCCTGCGTTGTGCAGAGGCAATTTACAGATCTCGGGCATTTGCCTGGCACGGGCAATTCGTGGAAGGTCGTGAATACGTTAGGAGTGAGAACCTCTCTTGCCGACCACACACCACTATCACAGGCAACAACATTCGCCGTGTTCAACAGTTTCTAGACGGTGATAACGTTTCATGAAGTCATTGAGATTACAGGAGAGCTAGAGATAAATTACGGCAGCAGCATTTCCGCTATCGTAGACGAGCCAGGGTTCAGCAAAGTCGGCACCAGCTGGGGCCCTGCCCTTTTGACAACTGATCAGAAACTGAACCGTTTACAAGTGTGTCTGTGTGTTTCCCTCTCGGCTAAACTTCATTCCCGTTACTGATTCATCACCGCCGGTGATGAAACATATGTGCTTCACTACTTTCGTGCAACAAAAGGAGCGAGCAGGCAGTCGAGAAAGAAGGGAGAGCCACGACCAGTGATAGCGTCTGTCGCCTGCCAAGACCATGGTCATGACAGTTGCTTTCTTTGAACGGCGTTGTTTGCCACATACCGACCTTTTGGACCGACTCCGGACAATAAACGCTACTTATTACTGCAGAGTTTCGAGCGAGGTTAGACAGGCAGATCACCGCAAACGACGCGGCTTATCCACTGAATGTAGGGCCCCCATGAGCACGCAAAAGTGTCGCAACACGACGTGGCATAGACTCGAGTAAAGTCTGATTTAGTGCTGGAAGGAACTGAAATCAATCCTGCAGGCCTGTCCGTAATCCTCTAAACAGCACGTTGCAAGGCATCCCAGATAAGTTCAGCAATATTCATATCTGGGAAGTTTGGTAGCCAGCGGAAGTGTTTCAACTCTGAAGAGTGTTCCTGGAGCCACTCTTTAGTAATTCTGGACGTGTCACATTGTCCTGCTGGAACTGCCCGTCCGCCGGAATGCACAATTGACATGAATGGATCCATCTGATCAGACAGGATGCTTACGTACCTATCTCGTGTAAGAGTCGCACATCTAGGAGTATTAGGCGTCTGATATCACCCTATCTGCTGACGTGCAAGGTCCATGGCTTCATGATGTGGTCTCCATACTCGTACACGTCCATCCGCTCGATACAATTTGGAGCGAGACTAGTCCGACCGGGCAATATGTTTCCAGTCATCAACAGACCAATGTCTGTGTTGACGGGCCCAGGCGAGGCGTAATGCTTTGTGTCGTGCAGTTATGAAGAGTGCACGAGTGGGCATTCGGCTCTGAAACCCCATATCGATGATGTCTCTTGAATGGTTCGCACGCTGACACTTGTTGATAGCCCAGCATTGATATCTCTAGCTATCTGCGGATGGGTTGCACTTCTGTCATTTTCAACGATTCTCTGCAGGCGTCGTTGGTCCCGTTCTTGCAGGACATTTTTCCGGCCGCAGCGATGTCGCAGATCTGATGTTTTAGCGGTACACCCGTGAAATGGTCGTACAGGTAAATACCCACTTCATCGCTACTTTGCAGATGTCGTATCTCACTGCTCGTGCGCCGACTGTAACACCACGTTCGAACTCACTTAAATCTTGATAACCTGCCATTGCATCAGGAGTAATCGATCTAACAACTGCGCCAGACGTTTACTGTCTTGTATAAGTGCTGCGGACAGCAGCGTCATATTCTGCCTGTTTACATATCTCTGTATTTGAACATGCGTGTCTATATCAGATTCTTTTTCGCTTCATTGTCGATGATAAAGATTCTTTCTTCTTCACGAGAACGTACGTCCACATACGGCAGCCCTAATGAAACCAAAATTTCTCGTTGGCCCAGTCAAAGTAGCTCTTGAGGTAAAAGGTTCGAAGAAGACGCGAGGATTGAATCCTGTGTGCACAAATGACTGCGGACATGAGCGAATTCGTTCTAAGAGAACGGTATATCAGAGTTGCCTATGTGTCGAGAAAAATGAGTTTCGAAAGAAGTATTCTATGCAGAACAAGCAACTCAACTTGTACCTCTACGTATATTTGATTCACCTTCGTAGATAATATCAAGAAGCAGAAGTAATACTGCCAAGGAGGACCAACTGCTTATACAAACAAAGCCTTAGTCGATCCCATGATAAATATGGTGCTCGACTGTGGATGGCAAACAAACGCAGCATAGTAGAACCAATGGCGTCTTTGAAGAGATCGAGTCAATAACAACAAAACTGAATCCTTCACCCATCAGCGTAATCTATAGGACTAAAAAAAAATACCAATAAGATAGAAATGGCTAGAACGAACTGCAAAAACAGGCCGTAGCGTGTACAGACAAAGGTAATCCACTACTACATAACTCGCAGACAAATATATATAGAATTCCGGTAACTATACACGAAGTTGCTCTATCCACCGAAAATCATAAACTAAGAGACGTATACCCATTACGCCAAAGGCTGCAGATGAAGTTATTAAACTAAAACAGGTAATAGAGGACGAAACAGGAGAAGTAGAAAGTATTTAAAAGAACTGCACAAAGATGTAACGGGATTGCGGCTATTAGACCTTTCCTAAAATTTTATGGAGGTTCCCTTAGCACTTTGGTAAATGCTACGATCAACAACAACTTGCCCTGGAGAAAAGCAATTAACAACATAAGATCAGATACCCAGGACAGCAATACATAAACCCACTGAAGAAGTTACAGTACTGTATAAGTAGAGTACAAGGCACCAAAGAGCAAGGAGTTTTCCACGTGCCTGCGTTCCTTCTTTAATGGGGGCATGGGAGATGAAACAAAATAAGTTTAAAAAGATTGCAAGCCATTGTTTGCGTAACTGCCGGTATCCTTGTAGCCTGCTACGCCTTAATGATGATATTTTTGCAGCCAGCAGTAAACACATTTATGATATGTATTACAGCAATTGTACAAGCAGTAACTGTTCATAAGTATATAAATTTTACGGCTGTCGATGTTGTGTCTTCGAATCTTTCTAACCGTATTTTGTATTAAATTTTACGCCAAAGTAAACAGCGAGATGACAGTTTTATTAATACTAAGCACGAAAAGTAGACAGTTATACGCTTACCAGAAGTAAGACCTGATGTAATCTGTGCCAATTAGAAGCCTCCTTTGACGTCGTTACGCCATTCCGTTTACCTCGTTAAGCTCTTCCGAGTGCAAGCTCAGTAATCGGCTTTAAAATTCACCGTAATAACACCGTAGCATCGGCAAGGCCTTTACGTCGCCAACAAGACAGAGTTCGACGAGGTAGTTGCGACGGCGAGAGTGGAACCGCTGCAGCTCGCTACTTTTATAGCAGCGAGGGTTACCAGCCATCGGTCGTTCCGGGCACTGATGCAGCTCGCCTCTGACCATCGCATCGGAGACTTTCTGAGGATAACGGCGCTCCTGAGCGGCAAGCTAGGGGTGGCAGGTCGGGCGGAGGGAGCGGGAGGGATTTATATTGCTCGCAGCGCACCGCATCACAACCTAATCGGCTTAACACGCTGGTTACCTCAGAAGCAGGTAGATTTTACCCCTTACCTATATCGCTACTGCTCTAGATACACAGAGCAAGTGCTCATGGACCACAAAATATCGCATCTTATTGAAGTTTGGCATAGTCGCGACAAAGATACAGCGATCCAGATGCTTGAATCTGCAGAATTTAGACTAGCCTTGTATCGCAAGTAGAGGGTAGTTTACGAAAAACCGGCCCCGAATACAGACTTCTCGTCAATTACGTAGGAAATGTTGTCCGCCACGAGCAGACATAACAACAAATAGATAAAAATGTAATAATTAGATAATAAAAAGTAACAAATAAGCTAGTGGAAAGGTCTGTATTTTGTGTCTTAAATTTGTCGTTTACTTTACATTACGTTACATGCCGAAAATGACCTCCTTGTGCTTCAACGCAGTTTGTGCGCGCCCTAACGTGTAAATGTACACACCGAGAGAGGTGGCACAGTGGTCAGCACACTGGACTAGCATTCGGAAGGGCGACGGATCAAAACCGTGTCCGGCCATCGTCATTTACGTTTTCCATGATTTCCGTAAATCGCTCCAGGAAAATGCCGCCGAGGTGCATTTCAAACGAGCGGCCGCTTACATTCTCCTTCCATTCCCAATCCCAACTTGCGCTCCATCTCTAATGACCTCGATGTCGACGGGACGTTAAACACTAGTCTGCTCCTCCTCATCCCTAAATATACACTTAGCGCAACTCCATCGCATCATTTCTCAGAACTTAATTATGAACATTGTCCTTCAAGTGTTCTAAAGTTATTGGATTATTACCGTACACTTTCCCGTTAGACTGCCCCACAGATACATGTCATAACAGGTTAGGTCCGGCGAACGTTGCGGCCACAATCCTTTGTTGACAGTCGTTTCTCCTGTGAATACTTCAGGAATTCCTGAGACTGACTAGCGTGGAGTGTGACAGGTCGCCCCGTCCTGTTGAAAGAAAGCATTCGGACGCTCATGGGGAGGGTTCAACTTTGCTTAAAATTCCTCACAGTTTTACAACTATACAGTAGTGTTTACCATGGTTTCAAAAATTATGGGGCCCAAAATCCGAATTGCTGACTAGGCACACCACATTGCGACAGGGTTCCTCATTAACCGTATAGGGATTGTCTCTTGACCAGTATTCGGTGTTCTGGGAGTTCACATATCCTGTCAAATGGAATCAGACTTCATCACTCATGAAATGCAGCAGCGGGTCCAACATTCCACTCAAAACAGTTCACTGGTTTTGATAAACGAAAAGCACAAGTTTGCTTTTGTTTTACAATATTACTTTTATTGTTAACCGGTTTTCGGCTTACAGGGCCATCTTCAGACATTTACTGAGTATTATCGCCAAAGAAATTAAAATTGCAAACAACATTGGAAGATAAGTCACACGTCTAGACTGAAGTAGAAACATACAGTAACTAACATCTTTGCAATGGAAAAGTAAAAATTGAACAGTACATAAATAACAATGGAGTAGACAGGAAAACCTTTAGCACGAAATAGAAATAGCATGCCTACATAACAGTTTCTATTAATAAACAAAACTAATAAAATAAAATAAAATTAGTACTAGACAAGGCTACAACAGGGGGTATGAAACATGGAGAGTGATACACAAATCAATTGAAAGAAGAGACAATTATCAATGTAACTACAGAATACATAAGGAACTTAAGCAAACAGAAATAATAAATAAATGCAGGAAAATGGAAGTGTTTGAGGGAACCTACTGTTCGTGAGTGTGGTGGTACTGCATTTTAACATTAACATTACGAGGTGCATTCAAGTTCTAAGGCCTCCGAATTTTTTTCTCCAGACTGGAAAGAGATTGAAACATGCGCATTGTTTTAAAATGAGGCCGCATTCATTGTCAATACGTCCCAGAGATGGCAGCACCGTACGGCAGATGGAATTTTACCGCCAGCGGCGAGAATGAGATTTTAAATACTTAAAATGGCGACGTTTTCCTTATTTGAACAGCGTGCAATCATTCGTTTTCTCAATTTGCGTGGTGTGAAATCAATTGAAATTCATCGACAGTTGAAGGAGACATGTGGTGACGGAGTTATGGATGTGTCGAAACTGCGTTTGTGAGTGCGACAGTTTAAAGAAGGCTGAACATCGTGTGACAACAAACTGAAACAACCTCGGGCTCGCACAAGCCGGCCTGACGACATGATCGAGAGAGTGGAGAGAATTGTTTTGGGGGATCGCCGAATGACTGTTGAACAGATCGCCTCCAGAGTTGGCATTTCTGTGGGTTCTGTGCACACAATCCTGCATGAAGACCTGAAAATGCGAAAAGTGTCATCAAGGTGGGTGCCACGAACGCTGACGGACGACCACATGGCTGCCCGTGTGGCATGTTGCCAAGCAATGTTGACGCACAACGACAGCATGAACGGGACTTTCTTTTCGTTGGTTGTGACAATGTATGAGACGTGGATGCCATTTTTCTATCCAGAAATAAAGCGCCAGTCAGCTCAATGGAAGCACACAGATTCACCGCCACCAAAAAAATTCCGGGTAAACGCCAGTGCTGAAAAAATGATGGTATCCATGTTCTGGGACAGCGAGGGCGTAATCCTTACCCATTGCGTTCCAAAGGGCACTACAGTAACAGGTGCATCCAACGAAAATATTTTGAAGAACAAATTCCTTCCTGCACTGCAACAAAAACGTCCGGGAAGGGCTGCTCGTGTGCTGTTTCTGTGCTGTTTCACCAAGACAACGCACCTGCACATCGAGCTAACGTTACGCAACAGTTTCTTCGTGATAACAACTTTGAAGTGATTCCTCATGCTCCCTACTCACCTGACCTGGCTCCTAGTGACTTTTGGCTTTTTCCAACAATGAAAGACACTCTCCGTGGCCGCACATTCACCAGCCGTGCTGCTATTGCCTCAGCGATTTTCCAGTGGTCAAAACAGACTCCTAAAGAAGCCTTTGCCGCTGCCATGGAATCATGGCGTCAGCGTTGTGAAAAATGTGTACGTCTGCAGGGCGATTACGTCGAGAAATAACGCCAGTTTCATCGATTTCGGGTGAGTAGTTAATTTGAAAAAAATTAGAACTTGAATGCACCTCGTATAATCAAAGCAGTGGCTGTGTAAGAGTTTTCGTTAAATAAATGAGCAAAGTAAAATATTAACAGTATTTGATGAGAAAACATGGACAGTAATACAAGTATGTTAAAAGAAAGCCTTCACTATTGAAACTACAGTCTAAATGGAATACAAAGACAACTTCAACAAAACAAAACAACTCAAAATGGGAACATGAAGGAAGAGAGAGTGTGGGAAGTAATGAACAACAGAGACGATTATATGAAGTTTAGGAGAGGGGAAGTGTTGAGCTGTGTCTGGTCATTTAGGATGACCTCTGGACTGTGTGCAAGATGTTTTGCTTTATATTCCTCCTTCAGTTCTTGGAGACGTGACATTTTGTACGGTTTCATCCCTGTATGATGTAAAACACGTCGAATAGGCATACGCGAAACGTTCAAGTGTTGCGACAGTTATTTACGTCTCGATTTCCTTGCCTTCCGGATCATTCGCGTTCAAATAACAGTGATCACAGCAGTTGTACGAATCGACGGGTTTCGAATCCTTTCTGCGATTGCAACTGTCTCTGCAGTACTCCACTTTGTCACCAAACCCTTAATACCTCTCTTTGTTGGTATGGAAATGTCAGGAAACGTCCATCCAAAAATGTCCCGCGTTTCCTTAAATGAACCGGTAGACATGTGCCCCCTTCACTGTCTTGAATGGGATACATCTCGCTGACATATTTACTTCACACGTCGTAACCAAGTCGCAACGACTTTCGTACTGACAATAAAAAACGTTTTCTCAACAGCTTCGAAACAACAGGTGACAACGAGCAGTTTAGTATTCCGGGCCGGTTTTTCATGCGCCAAACTCTATTTGTTTTTGTTATTTTATCTGAATGTCAGTTTCAGTCATTACTCGTCATCATTTTCGCACCGCTTTGTGTATGTTAGTATGGAGCAATTCAGAGAACAGGGAAAATTAAATTCTGTTATGAAAAAAAAGTTTTAAATAAATTTATTTATTTGATTCAGTAGTGAGAAACATGTAATTTATGAGCAAAGAATGTACATTTATTTATTAACGTGACGTCTTGCAGGTAGGCTCCACCTCCACGCATATCTTCTTACAGTCTCTTAAACAAATAGTGCTTCGTTCGAAGTAATTTCTGAACAGGAATTTCGGCAGTTGCCTGTCGGATTTTACAAGGGAACTGCAATCGATTTTTTCTAATTCCTTGTACTCGTGGTATGTCAAGTAGAGATCTCAGATATACTTACCGCAAAGCAAAATGCACAAAAAATTCGATATTGAAGTTTGCCGACCATTCAAAATAATCATACAATTTGGCACGTCTATATTTCTGAAACTAATAAATATATACAATGAATTTTTGTTTTTTTATGAACGGGAAACTCAAAAAGGCTTTTTCATACCTTTTAGTACGTGTTCAACATACCCTCTTGATATGTACAGCATACGTCAAAGTGGTATTCAGATTGTTCCCACACTGCAGCGAGCATGTCGTTGAGGTACAGCTTCCACAGCTGCTGTTATGCGATGTCTCAGTTCATTCATTTTAGTCGGTACGGGGGTGAAAAACAGAAATAATCAGATACAGTTAGGTTCGGTGACCTTTGGGGCCAGTAATGTAAGGCTGAATCGTTTGGTGCAGTGCGACTGATCAACCGTTTAGCAATTCTTTGCTTTAAATTTCCCTCGCTTCCACATGCCATTGTGGTGGTGCCCCATTTTGTTGGTAAATGTAGTCGTTCGAATCAGTCTGCAACTATGAAGAAAGAAACTTCTCAAGCATATCGAGATATGTTCTCTGTATATCGAAATGGACCTTACGCCTTTTCCCGTGAAACTGCGCAAAATCCCTGACATTTTGGACAGACCATCTCATGTTGTACAACTTCATGTGGTTGTTCCGTACCCCATATTCTCGCATTATGACGGTTCACCTTTCCGTTTAATGGGAATGTTGCCTCGTCACTAAACACTAAGCGCGGAAGAAAACTGTCATACACCATATTTCCAAGAACGAAATTACAGAACTCCACACGTTGCTGTTTGTCACTTTCACGAAGAGCTTTCAGTAGCTGAATCTTGTATACTTTCATGTATAAACGTCGGCGCAACACAGAAAAATGGACAGCTGGGGCTTGATGAACTGTCGAACTGCACGCCGAACGGATTTCTGCGGACTCCTTGTGAAATTGTGGTGGATGCGTTCGACGTCTGTGTCAGACAGTCTGGGACGGCCCGGCGATTTGCATTTACGCTAACAACCTGAATCTTCGAATTGTTCATGACATCCTCTAATACTCTGTGCTTTAGTAGAATCCACACCGTACATAGTACGAAAGCTGAACAGTTGTTACTGACCTGCGAAATATATGTGTATATGTAGGTTGTATAAGAATGTCATAACTGATTGACACTGCTTATGAAAAAAATTAGGTTAAACTTTTGGGATGAAAGATTGGAACAAAAAGCACTATAACGATTCGTCTCGAAAGAGGCGCACATGGACCACATTTTGTCATCGACACAGATCCTCTACAAGCAAAATGGCTCTGAGCACTATGGGACTTAATATCTATGGTCATCAGTCCCCTAGAACTTAGAACTACTTAAACCTAACTAACCTAAGAACATCACACACATCCATGCCCGAGGCAGGATTCGAACCTGCGACCGTAGCAGTCGCGCGGCTCCGGACTGAGCGCCTAGAACCGCTAGACCACCGCGGCCGGCCCTCTACAAGCAATTTTACTGTGCATGGTGGAGGATACTTTGTACGAGTGTTAACGAATTTTTATTTTACACCATCCACTTACAGAAAAAGTGAACGGCCTTACCGCAGTGGTAACATCTGTTCCCGTCAGATCAGCGAAGTTAAGCTTCCTCGGGCTCGGCTACCACTTGCATGGGTGACCATCCGGTCTGCTGCCAGGAGACATGCAGCAACCGAAACGCACGAACGGGTTTCCAGTAACGTGACTGCTTCCACGCAGTCGACATTTCCTACTGCGTCGTCACCCGGGTAAACAGCCCCTTTTAGATGTGCTCTTCCTGCTGCCTCGCACGGCACCTGTGCTAACCGCCAGACTCGGCAAACGACGTTACCCCAAGCAAAACCCCTGCTACTTGCTAGAACTTACCTCTCGCTACCCGATCGTCCCGATAGGTGGGCAGGGACGTTGCTGCATGTCTAGGAACCGCGTTGAGTTCGATGGGCAGTGTGTTGGCGAGCATTATTCTGCTGGAACAACGGGTCACTTTCCTTTTGCAAAAACGGCAAAAAATCGGGTTTGACAACGTTGTACACCTACCGAGCACTGGTTAGCGTTCAAGGCGCTTCAGTTCGGAACCGCGCGACTGCTACGGTCGCAGGTTCGAATCCTGCCTCGGGCATGGATGTGTGTGATGTCCTTAGGTTAGTTAGGTTTAAGTAGTTCTACGTCCTAGGGGACTGATGACCTCAGATGTTGAGTCCCATAGTGCTCAGAGCCATTTGAACCATTTTGAACTGGTTAGCGTACCCTCCAGAAACACCAAAGGTCAACGTGGGTTGTTGTGTACCGGACGAGGCGCTCACTAGCTCTACATCATAAGCGCTAACGACAATCACTTGCGCTCGAGCAGAATCTTCTTTCATCGCTGAAGACCACAGAACGCCATTCCATTTTCCATGTCATCCTCTGACGACACCGTTCGAGACGTGTACGTCGATGCTGTGACGTGAGTGGAATACTGGCTACATGATCGAGTGCCCGTAGTCCCATTGCTATTAACCGATTCGCAATAGTTCGTGTTGACACGTCTGGGCTCATAAAC